>NC_141162.1:35180912-35836745 GCF_053477565.2 Lygodium microphyllum | reverse complement strand
CAGAGCTAGGTATCCTGTGGATAGGCTGAAATATGATGGATTTACAGCCATTCACTATGCATATATGGTCAAAGTGATACAGGAACCAGAACCCACTTCTTTTGAGCAAGCCATGGAAAAAGAAAAATGGGAGAAAGCCATGGATGAAGAAATGGATGCCTTGGAAGCAAATGCTACATGGGAATTGGTACCTTTGCCTAAAGATAAGAATGCAATTGGTTGTAAGTGGGTTTATAAGGTGAAACACAATACAGATGGTTCTGTGAATATATACAAGGCAAGATTAGTAGTCAAGGGGTATGCACAAACATATGGCATTGATTATGAAGAAACATTCAGTCCGGTTGCAAGGATGGCAACCGTAAGAGCAGTTATTGCTATGGCTGCATCAAAGGAATTGTCTTTACATTAGATGGATGTAAAGAATGCCTTCTTGCATGGTGATTTGCAAGAAGAGGTATATATGGAGCAGCCACTAGGTTATGTGCATGCTGTTCATCCTGAGTTTGTTTGCAGGTTGAAGAAAGCATTGTATGGCTTGAAGCAAGCACCTAGAGCATGGTCTGACAAGATAGGACAGTATCTTGTTACTATTGGTTTTCAGATTTCCAAGGCAGATTTCTCACTTTATGTGAGAAAAACAGAGAAAGGTATTATGCTACTTGTCATTTATGTTGATGATTTGATTATGACAGGTGACAGTGATGAAGATATCCTTCATGTGAAAATGCTATTGAAGCAGAAGTTTGAGATGAAGGATTTGGGAGAGCTGCGTTATTTCTTGGGCATTGAGGTGATTAGATCACCAAGTGGGATACAGCTCTTGCAGAGGCAGTATGGATTGGACATGCTGTCCAAATATGGGATGACAGGCTGTAAGCCTATTTCAGTTCCTTTGGAGCAGAATGTGAAGCTGAGCGTAGATGCAGGTGAACTTTTGGAAGACCCTACTATGTACAGACGCATAGTAGGAAGTTTGATTTATAGGACTATTACCAGGCTAGATTTGTGCTATGCTGTTGGATTGGTAAGTCAGTTTATGTAGGCTCCAAGGAAACCGCATTTGGATGCGGCTAGACGCATACTCAGGTATGTGAAGTCCACATTGCAGTATGGACTGTTTTATGAGACTGGGGTTCAGATACAGTTGCATGGATACACTGATGCTGATTGGGCTGGTAGTATTTCTGATAGACGATCTACCAGTGGATATGTGTTCTCTTTTGGGAGTGCTGCAGTCACTTGGAGCAGCAAGAAACAACCTACAGTTGCCTTGTCGAGCACAGAGGCTGAGTACAGGGGTGCAGCAATGGCTGCATGTGAGGTAGCTTGGTTGCATAAGCTACTTTATGATACGCATCAATCTACAGATGGGCCAGTTGTCATTTATTGTGACAACATGAGTAGTATACACTTGGCAAATAACCCAGTCTATTATGCTAGAACAAAGCACATTGAGGTGCATTATCACTATGTGCGGGAGAGGGTTTTACTAGGTCTTATTGATCTAGTTTATGTCAGCACAGAGGATCAGGTAGCTGACATATTCACGAAGGCATTGGGCGCAGAGAAGCTGCGCAAGTTCAGAGACCTGCTTGGTGTGCAGGAATTGGGATTGAGCTCGAGGGGGAGTGTTGAGATATGGAGCTCCACTCGTGATATGCCAGGGTGACCGTTGTGCATTTATGTCACCGACTTGTCAATTGCAGATGCGGTTGGTACACTGCTCATGAATAATAGCTAGATGACAGCTATCCTTATCTACTCTAGTTCGTGGCTCAGTTAGTATGCCACCTTAGTTAGTTGAGTTTGGTTTGAAACCCATATATAGGGTTCTTCTATTTCTTTTGTACTAGTGTTCTTTTTGGCTTACACAACTAAGAAGAGGAAAACTGTTTTCAGTCTCCACTCTTGTGTGTATTCCCCCATTGTGCAAGCAAGAAAGCTACAAGTGAGACTCCTTCCTTCTCTCCCACAATTTTGACATAGATCCCTTACAAATCTTCCATTTCCCATCACCAAAGGTGGTATGAAAACCATAATCATCTAGCTGTCTAGTACTAATCAAGCTATTCTTGAGCTGTGGTACATGCCTTACATTCTAAAGAGTGAAGATAGATCCATGCTAAAACTGCAGTTGCACACTGCCAATTTCTACAATGTCACATGCATAATTGTCCCCAAGATGGACAACACCATGTCGACCTCCTGTATAGTCTGTAAACCACTCATGGTGAGGGGTGACATGAAAAGAGGCACCTGAATCCAAAATCTAAGTGTGCATGTCATCATCCATATTGGCTATCAAAGCGTGTGCACTGAAACATGAAGAGACAAAGAGTACATCATTCCCACTGTCGCTCTCATGACTGACTACATTCACCTCTTGGATCTTTACACTGCTCTTCTTAGCAGACTAACTCTCTTTCTTCTCTTTCTTGCTGTCATCTGTCTTCTTGCCCTTCCCTTTCTTTTTCTTCCATTTATAACAGTCACGTTTGAAGTGACTCTTCTTGCCATAGTGATGGCATTCAATATCTTTACCACGTGATTTACTGCGTTCCTTACTATCAGATTTGTCTTTCTGCTGTGATTTGCCTCTAGTATGCAAAGCACTAGAAGACTTACTAGATGCATTATTCTGCCGATTCATTTCTTCCATGAGTAGAGCACTCTACATCATCATACAAAAGCATAGCATTAGAATTGCCCATAGCAGTCTTGAAGGTATCTCGACTCTAGCCAAAGTGCAAAGCAAGAACGTAGCTTTGAACTCATCATCAATATTAAACTTCAAAGTGGTAAGCTGGTTGAAAATGGAGTTAAGCTTACTAAGCTGGGTAGACATTGCAGTACCCTCTTTCATACGCAAATCCATGAGTTTCTCCAGCCAATAGACTTTGCTTGCAGCACTCTTCTGGGCATATAACTCTTCTAGTCACTTCCAAATGTCATAAGCTGAATCCAACCCTTCAATGTTAAACAACAAGGCATCAGAAATTGATAACTCAATGGTCGAGCGTGCAAGCTCATTTAGCTCATCCTAGTCATCCTGCTCTACATCAGGTGGCTTTATTCCCTTTACTTTAATCGGCTTTGCTTGGTTCTTCTGCAATAAGATATTATAGCATTGCTTTTGCCAAACTACAAAGTTGTGTACTCCTTCAAGCTTCTTGATATACATAAGATGGTTGTCACTGCTGCTAGCCATGATTCACAGCCAAATAACTGTATGACAATAAATGAGAGTTAATGCTAAGCAATGAAAGCTCCAAAATCCACTCAATAGTATGCTAGGAATATCCCCAAGTATGTACAACAAGAACATACATTAGTTCATTGCCCAAAATGCCTCAAAAGCATTTAATGACAATAAACATACTAATTTCCTGACAAAAACAGAGTGCAGTCCTGAAATTCCTAATAATACAGGTGGCTGCCCTACAATTCAAGAGTGTAGTCTTGAAATTCTTGACAATACAACTGGATGTCCTGCAATTCTGGAGTGCGGTCCAGAAATTCTTGATAATACAGGTGGTTGTCCTGCAATTCAAGAGTGCAGTCCAAAAATTCCTGACAATATAGGTGGCTGTCTTGCAATTCAGGAAACTATCCTGAATGTACAACAGTAGACTTGTAAGTTAGGTTGATCCAAAAAGTGAGCTCTAATCACTGCTCAAATGCATTCCGGAATCAAATCCAAGCATGTAACATCAACCATAAGCATGAATACATGGTATAGAATGCCCGAGACCAAGTCAAGAAGCAAGACATAATGTATACACATTCAAAATGTCATTTAGTCGTGTTATTCTAGCAGTCAAATCTCTATCAAAACTGAGTGAAATCTCAGTCAAAATCAGCCCAAATGCACTTTAATACAAATGTATATCATTCCTCAGTGTCTTGACATCACTTAAGCATGTATACACATCAACATGCATGTCCAAGAATCAATGTCATTAAAGGACACAGGCTGTGGATTGTGTATTCTAGTCACAAGCACATCTACAAACTGAGCCAAATCCTTGCCAAGATTAGCTCAAAATGGCCTCAAGACAATGCCACATGATTCCCAAAGCATCCAGCATTAGGATATCCAATAGCCATCAAATGAGCATCAATCTCAAGAGAGCAAGTGTTGCCCTGTTTATTACAGATCTGAATACAGTGTATTTCAGACCTGAAGCTAAATGTATGTCAGTCCCAAGTGTAAAAAACTAAGCATTAGATGCAAAGTTTGGAGCATAACCATGATGCCAAATGAAGAGAAACAGCTACTCTAGGTCCTGAGCATGCTGAAAACTAGATCTGCATATCCATGCTGATGGCGCTTTCAGCCCTGAAGGGATTAAAATGCTGGTCCAAGTGTTGGAGATGATGGGGAGGGTCCCCAAATGGCCAATGATGGCTGCAAACAAGCTTGAATGAAAAGAGAAGCTTCAAGATTCAAGAAGAACCTTCAAACCTTATTGCCTTGCACGCAGACTCTTCACAATGGACTCTTCTTCAACTTCAAGCTTCTGCACCTGAAGAAATGTCAAGCTCTTGATTGCGTGAACCAAGCTCTGATACTAGTTTGTTGAGTCAGCTGCAATGGAGCTTCTATGTAGAGATGCATGTTGAGAGAGAGAAGAGATAGAGACACACGATTTGTGGTACTGAAGAGTGTACCTCAATAATGATTTTAGATAGGTATATGTATTATGTACAGCCTGGCCCTTATAGGTGGACATGGGTACTGCCCTTTATCCCAACACTTTATATTTCTTAGGGTTTCCCACTCTAATTGGTAAGCTCAAATATCTCTAACTTTGTAGCATATCCTCCCTTTTCCTTGCGGAGGAAGAGTGGGAATCTATGTAAGTGACTTTTTCTAAGGAAAAAGAATGGCATATTATTGAGCACCTTAGAAATGAACATCTCAATATAACAAATAGATACAAAAGGCCCCATAAAGGACTCCCATGAAGTTAAAATAAAGGATGATACAAGGGCCAATTGAATGATGACTTGGGCAACTTGTAATGCTTATGTAGATGGAAGAAGGTGGATGTATACAAATGCTAAGAACATATATTCTCCTCTCGCAGCTCCTCCTCCTCCTTGTGCATTGAAGAGTATTTGCTATATGTTGATGCATGACTTGTGGGCGTGCTTTATGTTGCCCTCTTGTGAGTATCATGTATACATACTAGTCCATATTCCTAGTTGTGTGCAAATTTCTTTTTACAATGCTCATTTCTCTATTTATGTATACGTGGCTTTTGTTTGTATGTGTGTGTATGTGCTTAGTTGTGTGCATTTGCATACCCATTATTTGGAACACTAATGCAGAAGAAAGGCGTCACCACATTGATAGTGGTAAAAAGAGAAGAGAGATGGTCCTTCAACATTTACCTACAACCACAATACATGGATCATCATGTCACCTAGCTAGCATCATCCCTTGAGGCCATATGTATCCCTCTTGGCATGTATCAAGTAATCAAACTCTTCATCTTTAGGTGACTAGTAATATAGTTTGCAATTCATGGTATCATCAAACTTCTACAACATAATCATAGCTATACAAAAAAACCAACAATGCCATAATTGCCATAATATGCTTTTGATCTGGTTTAGCATCACCTTCATTTAACAAAATATCAACATCTTGTTTTTTTTAGTTTTCAAGTAAAGATTAGAATTGTCTTTCCCTATATAGAGATGCTTTCATGCCATTCTTCCTTTCATGCCTTCCTACTTACTACCTTAGTTCATGTAAATGTCAAACCCATAACCATGCATCATATAAGATGATAACTAACTATCTAGAACTACTTTAGCTTGTTTGTGTGTAACTACAATGTCCTTTCTTAGACACAAAGTATCAATAAATATTATTTTCATTATACTTAGATATCTTGCTCATTTGAATAATTATAAAACAAACAAATAAATTGAGCAGCAACAGCATCAACAACAACAGCAGCAGCAACAGCAGCAACAACAACAACAAACACTAGCATAACATCTTAAAAGTCATCTATAAAGTTTCTTGGTATTACATATATCGTTTTTGGACTCTTTTTTATAGGTGTATAGTTAATAATCTAGTAATGAAGTTGTGTAGCTAGAAAATAGTTATTTCCATGCCTTATTAAGGACCTCCTTGCCAAAGCATAAGAATGATTTGTTTTTAAGCTAATGGGGCAAGTGTATTTATAGGGTCCTAATTATGCGAGGGTGTTCTTTTGTGTGATTGCTAGTGTTTTTTAGAATCTTTGGTCTATAGAGTTTCTGAATGTATTAGTTATGTAATTGTTTTCGTTGGTTTCTTATTTCCTTTTGCTCCTTGGTGGTATTAAAAAAGGCACCTAGAGATTTGGATGAGTGCCTCTTGGACATAAGCTCTTTCTTGAAAGTGGAGGCTTTGAGGAGGAGAAATGGCCTTCTAAAGGGGGAGAAAACTACTACCCTATCATTCGGCACTACAAAATGATAAGAAAAATGTTTAGTTTGAAAGCATGTTGCTAAAGGAGAGATAGATGTAATAAAGGAGGCTAGTTTCAAATAGAGATGACATACAAGTGCTTACTACTAGATTCGAGCAAGAAATAGAGTTAACGGGGATTTTTTTTGGCACTATAGGACTTCCACACTCTAGATTGGGAGTGTGGACACCCAAGCGAGCACATGGATCCATAACATATGTCCATAAGAGGTTGGACAAGTACCTACAAATTCCTACACATCATGCTTGCTTAGATCAACACAAAGACATGCAAGAGTAAGTTCAATAGAGAATCAAAAGAGTAGTCATTTTGAGACTATGAGTAGAAAATATATGGATTCTTTCAGAGAGGAGTAGCTTGTATGGACGCTTGCAACTTTGCCTTCCAAGTATACTATTAGAAAAGGTCCATGTATGATTTCTTACGAGCTAGCAAAATTTTGGGAAAAAGATCAACCTTGGGAGATGTGAAATTTTAGAAAAGTTCACAAACGGTCATATTCTTAATGTGGACATTGTGGATAGAATGGGAAGATATAGTAATGGAGATCTAAGGCATTCACGTGTTTGGTTCTTCCATAAAGAGTGATTGCATTGGCCATAATGGGTTGCCCTATATACCATCCATTGTGAAGTCTTTGCTATTATAAATTTAGTTTAAAAATAAAAATTATTTTGGCTGAATTTGGAAGCATTTATGAGCTCATGATTATGGGCCCATGTGTGAAATGAAGAATATGATCCTAATTCAAAGGGTTATATCTAGATCATGTTGAACCATACCAATTTGGTCTAGCTCAACTTTATGGACTTATGGTAGCAAATGAGGTAGGAGCCAAATGTTTTTTCAAAGAAAGCAAAGCTCTTTCAATGACATCTCGGAGGAAAATCCCTATGAGGTAAAATGCCGAGTGCAAAAAAACCTTGTGAGGGGCTACTATGTACATCATAAATACTTGATAGCAATTTAATACATGGACTCAAAAGATGAAATTGTGTGATCTATGTCTTTTATACATTGTAAATATACATTTTTCAATACAAGAAATCTGTTTCATCCAATTTCTCAATGTTAATCAATGTATTTTTGGAAGCAAAATACGAAGCCATAACCAATGTAATGTGTGGAAGAAAACAATCAACTAGGACACTGTCACTTACAAATGTACACCATTAGTTTTGCAATGATTTCATTCAAAATTTTGCTTATTTGTCACAAGTAATAAAACCTCCAAATCACTTGTATATTCTTTCTACAGTGGGAGATTAGTTTTAGCTTATTTGACCTTTACTTTTACTCCAAAGGGGTTAATAGAAAGGGGTTTTTAAACGATAGAGGTAGTGTGGGCACCCTAGCCTCTAAAAATGAATCACAATAGGTTATTTTTATCAAGAACATCCACTTGTAATATTTTGATGAGCAATATAGCTCACATGCCTTAATCAAAACACAAGGCTCCATTAATTCCATGTTTTCATAGGAGCAAGCCTTTATTAATGGAGAACTCTTGCCTAAGTTGTTGGGTAGGGCCCTTTATTTGTGTTTGGATGGAAGGCATAGATTTGAATTGGTAAATTTATCAACCAAGGATAAGGAATAGAGTTAGACTAACATAATCTTGGAAATTATTCCTCTACAAAAAGTTTCTTATTGAATTTTTGTAAGTTTGGTAAACAAGCATTTTTAGCAATTATTAATACCAACTAAAAGAAATATTGTTAATACCGCATGTGATGCAATGCCATCATAAGGTTTGGCAAAAACTTCTCAAGTTCACAATAGAGATAGATCCTTAAAGACCTATTTGTTTTACATGTATGTTTGGCTCCTTGGAGTGTGTGCAACTTCTCGAGTGGGTCTTTCCTCAATGTGTTTACTAATCTAGCCTCACATAGTTCTTAAGTTTCTAAGTCTATTGAAATATCATTTTTGTCTTTTGTTACATCACCAA
The DNA here is from genome assembly GCF_053477565.2 of Lygodium microphyllum. Taxonomy (NCBI): domain Eukaryota; kingdom Viridiplantae; phylum Streptophyta; class Polypodiopsida; order Schizaeales; family Lygodiaceae; genus Lygodium; species Lygodium microphyllum. The sequence continues at coordinate 35,828,297 of NC_141162.1, read as the reverse complement.
GGTTAGAAGGGTGTAGCTAAGGTCTGGGTCCTTGTATAAATTCTTACATTGGCTTCCCTCTCAGGGAAGTAGTTTAATTATTGACCATTTTGGGTCCCCTTTACAAAGAATTTTTTTTTGGGGGCGATAAAGTGGACTTTAATCAAGTCAAAGAATGAAAATTAAAGGGTCTTTCACTTGTATTTAGAATGAAATTATAGCCGAGTTTCCATTAAACTCGCTCAACATGATTTGAAACCAATTCTACTTACATTTTAAATTAGAATAGGGCCTATATGTTATTTGCTACCTGGTTTAATTAAATGAATGAAAATCTTTATGACATGGGTTTCTTGATTTACATGAGACTTTGTCAAAACATTATTGGGTGTTGAGGATAGGCATATGGGTTTCACTCATCTACGAGGTGCCATCTTGGATGGTCTTGGCACCTTGAGATATGGTCTTGGTAATCAAACTTTTCCTAGTCCTCCTTAGATTCGTATGAAAATGAGCTTTTTGTGTGCAACATTTAGAGGGTGATGACGAGGTGCTAAGGTTATGCAAGGGCTAAGGAATTGGCTTAAAGATCTTCAAGTAGAATTTAAAAGGATGTGTGATAAGATTTAATGAAACGAGCCTTAGGGTTATAAAAAATGGAAAATCTAATAATCAAACTCTTCACAACATTGTGAGGAGTTTGATGGTGGGAGAATGAGGCTTAAAGATAGCAAGGGGTGTGGTTTGAATGAATGTTGGCAAAGTAGTGAAAATGGGGTTTTGGAGTTGTGGTTTTTAAAACCATGCAAATACAGTTTAAGGTGGTGAAGTGGGGTGGAGCGTGCCCTGGGTGAATAGGGCTTAGTAGCCGAGGGTGATGACGATTACTCCATCTTCTTCAATTACCATATTGGGTCCATTTCAAGATTAATACCTTCTTGATCCTATGTATATATTTAAGAACGTGGCATCTAGCCCTTGGGATCACTTGAATGCACTACAAAATTCCTTGTTTGTGTAAGAGAGGATTCATGCAATATAGATAGAATATGGAAAGGTTTGCCATGAGAGGCTAGACCACTTTAGCCAATAGACCTTGAATGTTGAAAAAATAAGTAGGAGAAGTTAGTGCAATTACTACAATTTTTACTCTCATTGGATGCATGAGATGTTTGAAGCGAGCCTTGTAAAAGACCAAGAGAAGAGGTGTGGAGTGGTTATTTGCCTTGAAGTCCAAAAATTGGGATAGTATGCCCCAACTAAGTCAAACTTGATAGCTCTATGCATATTTCAAACTCGTGCTTCCTTGAAAAAATGATCAACTATGTGTCACGTAGTTCATAATTCCAATGATCATTTCTCAATGTGCATTGAAGAAAGTTTGAGAGACTACTTATAGGATGAGAAAGTTTGTAGGGAGCTCCATGGAATCCGCACTAAAGTCTATCCATGGTTTTGCATTTCTAATAGTATTTTTCTTTTTGTTTGTTTTAGGTATGGGAGCTCAAAGGAAATTGATCCCCCTACACTTGAGGATGGTCAAATCATGGCAATGGAGGCAATTTGTTTGTGCGAGAGACTTTCCCACAATGGAATCTCATAAGCCAACTACATGTCAGAATGCATATTGTTGATGAGGTTACTACATGTCGCATCATGCATAGACAATGGACGATATTTCTCAAGTGCTTCATCAAAGGCCTTGAAGGATTTCCTAAGGCAAAATAAAAAGGTAGCATCTTTGAGGGTTGGGCCGTGCAAGAGTCACTTATGTATATCTTTGAACTTCGTGACCGAGTTGATACCTCTCTCTCTCTCTCTCTCTCCCTCTCTCTCTCTCTCTCTCTCTCTCTCTCACTCACTCACTCACTCACTCGTGAAAATGAACAAACGAAGAAGACTTGATGATGATATCTAGTGTCTCAAGGGAAAGAATGGAAAAGGAGAAGCATACTAAGGCTAACACATTTTGTGTGCTTTTAATAGTGATGTGATGAGAAGATGGGTGACAATGTATGAGGATGCAAATGAAAGAAGACAAAGGGAAAGGGTTGTCTTTTTGTACATGCCATGAATATATTGTGCCCTACCCTCAATATCTAAGACCACTAACAAATGATCTTAATGTGACTGGATGGGATGTATATCACAATGGGCAAAATGAGAGCATGGTTAAAGATGCTCGCCAAAGATAATGCATATAAATTTGTTTGGAAAATTTAAGGATACTTAACAAATTATTTTTGCCTTATTTAAGTGCAACTTCAATATATTGAGATGAGAAAAGGAACACTCAGGCTTGTCAGGTCAGAGTTAATGGAGACACAAATGATTATTGTGGCATAATCTAATGTATTATCAAGGTTGACTTTTCAAGTTTATTTGCATATGTTTGGATGTTTGTAATTGAGTAAGCATGTAGATCTTATCTCTCAACATATGTATTGAACAAAGGAATGCCAAGATAGATAACCAATCAACATAAGAAATAAGATAAAAATTGAAATAGAAAGAGATGACTGAAAATTAAATTGTCAAATATTGTTAGACTATGCACTAGATAATGCATCATTACCAAAATATGAGATATTAACTTCTCACATAGATAATCACAATTTTACTAATATATTAGGTTATAGCCCAAAAAAAAGTCCAAGATTGAAAAACCCCAAAAAGTCGAAAATGGAAGACAACCCAAGGTGAGAAAATTGGAAGAGAAAGGCAAGCTTAGACAAATGGAGGAAAAGCCTCAAATGTAAAAGGAAGCACACAATAATAAATGCACCAAATATTCTAGCAAGAAAAGCGTCGGGTGCATTGTAATTCATTTTTTAAAAGAGTGCCAAGCTCCATCCTATGCAATTTGTAAATCTAGACAGGCATGGGTGACGGAACTATGAAAGTAGAAAGGAATAAGGAAAGAGGACCTAGGCTAAAATTGTCGGCCATATAAAAAGGGATGCGCATCCCAAGAGGAGGAGGGTATGCATAAAAAGGCAAAAAGTGAATGAAGAAGACAATTCTTGTGTGTGGCCAAAACTAGCTCTCTTCTTCTTCTTCTTGTTCTTGTTTGCTTGAGCTTGTGCTTGGGAGAGGGAGTGTGTTAGGGTGAGGGACCGTGGTGGAGAAGCTCTCCATATTCTCCTCTATTACTCTCCTCTCATTGATGGAACAATAGTCTTTGTACTTGTCATTAGAATTCTCAAATTGGGATTGTAGACCACTTGCAAGGTTTCTACTCTCGAGCTCTACTACACTTGTTATGAGAGTCCAATTATATAAAAATTTTAGGTCATGCACCTTAGTCCATTGCTACTCTCTACTTTCCATAAGATCCTTGACATTTGGGTTACCCACAAGCTGACTTGACAAGTACTCAAGTATTTTTTGAAGTTCAAGTTTGTTTGCTAGGATGTGACAGGTGATTGGTGTCGGTTGGCCCATGGGGCTTTTGGCCATCATGCACAAGGGTACTGTGGGCAAGTTAGAAGTGATGGTACTCTTAGGCTTGCAAGCAAAGTCTACAACTTGCATGTATTCATCCTCATCATCCAAGAATGGAAGGTCAATGGTTGCCAATACGTGCATCCAATCTCGCTCATCCTTAGAGCAAGGAATGTACCTTGTTAGAGGCCCATGATCTCTTCTAAACCTCGAATCACCCTTCAGTAGTAGGGTAGAGATGGCATTTAAGTCCATTGAGGTTTTTCAAGTGTCCATATCTATTCGGATTGCTTCTAACTTATTGCCCAAGAATATTAGGTTATTACCCGAGTCCTCTATTACTCTTGCATTTCTCATCCAAGGCCTACCTAGCAGGATATCATAATCTAATCCCTTCATAACTATGAAGTTCATAGAGAGTTAGATTCCCACTATCTTTAGAGGCCAATCCTTTAGGACTGCGAAAGGTCTAACCTTCATCCCATTCGCTAGGGTGGCATTGAACCTTGTGATTTCCATTGGTGGGTTTCCCCAAGCTTGCATGACCGAGTGACTAAGTATACTAACCCCTGCTCCTGTGTCCACTATCCCCTTCTGTGTAGTGTCTCCTAAGGCAACGACATGTAAGACTATGTGCATCTTAGTGCCCTCCCAAAAGGCATTTACTTGCGGGGACTTAGACATTGGATTAAACATTAGACTTGGTATGTGTGTCACAGCATCATGGTCTGGAAAGTCTCCCGGCTTATGGTCATTACTATGCTCTACCTATTGCTTCAATTCTTGGCAAAGTGCAGAGTTTTGTCTAAGCAGTTATTTCAATCACAATGTCGTAGGAGTTGTTATGAGTGTGGTTAGTGCCAACCATTGTCCCTCCTCAACTTCATGGGTTCCCTGTCAATGTTCTTGAACAATTTGTGTATTTTTGGCCCTCTCATTCTACCCTTGTACTTGTTCATGTGGTGGTGTTGTCTCTCCTGCTGCCCTCAAATATGTGAGAGAGATTGGTGGGCTCATGGTTGAGAGTTTGCTAGTCTTGTCCTTAACTATAGGTTTGACATCTTGAAGGTGAGATTGTACTTCTTTTATCCACTCCTTGACCTTATTTGTAGCCCCCTCAGCTCTGATGGTAGGGGTTAGGGTACTCTCCAATCTTAGCACTTCCTTTCTCTCTTGTCTTAGAAGTGGATGTTTCTGCTTTGGCATGTATGACTTGCTTTCCCTTGGTTAATGTGGTCTCACTCTTGGTCTTGAGCATTATTATTGCCTCAGTTCTCTTTTTCCTCTGTCATCGACTCTTCTTTCTTATAGAGAATTCACCTAGGTTGCTAGGCCTAGGTAGTGAGTAATTGGCCTAATTTGTTTGAGCGCGTGTCATGAGATTTAGGGGAATAGGTGTAGTATCGTTGTTGTGTGACTCAACACAAGAGTCCAAATGGCACAGATGGTACGATTGTCGAGCTAGTGGAGGGCTTCCACCTAAGGCAATCAATGAATAGATGCATGGCTCTGCATTCGGGGCACCTCAAGTTAGGATCCTCTCTATGTTCTTGCTCGTTTTCGGGGTAGCAAGATGACATATGCCCTAGATGGCCACATGTATAACATGATATGGGTTCCTAGGTCTGAGCTCCTCCTAGGCCTCTATCTGTTCCTCTGCCTAAGGCCATGATCGGCATAGGTCTATAGTCTATCAATATGGGATTTCCTTCTTCATCATAAGAGACATAAGGTTTTAAGTAAGAGTCTTCCTCTAGTGGTTCCTCTACAAAGTGCATTGAAGCTTCACTTGGAGGATGGGTCATGATAGGTGCTAGAAGTCTAGGGAATCCCATAGGGTTGATATCTATCCTCAGGGCGGCTGGATTTGAATCATTGGGTGCAGGGAGAGCCAAAGGGGCTCCCCTTTTGAAATATGGCTATCTAACTCCTGGATAGTATGGTTGAGTGTAAGGCTGTTGGTAAGGCAACCATCTTGGCACCCTTGACAGTGGATGGTGTCATGCTTGAATCTTCCACAATTGGCACAAGGCCTTGATTTGGGATTGGGACATTCAAAGGTAGATGATTCCATCCATAGTGTACACACTACATGTGGGATCACACAGATTGACTCTTGCAGTCTAGCTAACTCCCTTGGGTCTGGTCAACACTCTTCTCTTTTTCCTGTTGGTGTTCCTAATTTCATTGCTACTTTGCTACATCATCCAAGAGCTTCTCTCCCTAAGCAAGCCATCTACCCATATGACTTCCTCAAAGACTCTTGCAAGCACATCCCTTTGTATGTTTGAGTAGCTTGCAAGGTCCTTATAAAGTTCCTCGTTGTTGCGGATCCCGTTAATGAAGAAAGTAGAGACTACTCTCTCGTTGGGTTGCTCAGCTATGCAGGTATCCTCTTATAGAGACCCATGTCCTCACATGGGTGATGTAGTCTTGTATGCCCTCTTTGCCTTTCTAATTGACATTCATCAACTTAATAATGTGGTTATTGGAGTATCCTTCCTTCAAGAATCTCTTGATGAAGAGATCCTTGAACTGGGTGAAGTTATTACATTCGATGCTGTCTAAACGGTGAATCAAGTCCGCCCCTTGTCTCCCAAAGCAAAGGCCGAATACCTATGCTCGGTAAGCGGGGTCCGTGAAGTTATTAGAATCACATATCTACTTGAATTGTTCAATGAAGCTATAGGGGTCATTGCCTGCCACACGCTATTTATCAAGTTGCTTTGCAACTATGGGTATTTTTGTTTGGCTCCTGGCATTTGGGGTAGCTAGCAATGATGCCACCAAGGCTACCCCACTTTGCTCAGTTCTAGCATTATCTAGCTTTCTTTTGGTGGAGTAGCTCATTTACTATGAGATCGGCTTCTAGGAATCTCTCCCTATTAGCATTGCCTCTCGTTCTATTCCTATGTGATATGGTTAGGATCCTATGAACTTCATTGAGCTCTCTCTCATGATGCAACCTCCAAGCCGTTTGCTCCTAGCTATATCTTGCAATGCATTACAATGCCTCCTTGCCAGTCTCCTCTCTTCATCGAGGCCAGATATGACATTTGCCACCCACTTATCCTCCATGGTGTGCTATCCTCGTCTACTGGTCGTATTGTGTGACAAGTTTCCAGATGTCATCAAGGTGCTCAACCATGTTAAGGTGAAGTTCAATGTCTAGACTGATCTCAGTCAAGTTAATGCCTGCCATGCTAGTTGCTCTTGACCCACTAGTGCGTCTATGAGGTCAACTAAGTCAGCTAGAGATGTATCCCTAATCTTGGGGAGCCTATCCTTCTCTCGGTAATGTGATGGTTCAGTCCCCTCAATGTCTTTGTTCCTAGTTTTCTGGGTCCCTTGTCCAAGTCTAAGGGTTGTACTCTTACTGGTGGGTTTGCTTTTAGGTTAATTCCCCTTAGTGTGTTCCTTGTTAATCCAATAGTTTACAATGTGCAACACATACATCAGCAGTGTGCGACTTGATGTGCATTGTGCAAAATTAGGCTTTGTAGCTTTCACATGTACTTAAATGCTCACACTGTCGAGTTTGACCTTTGATGGAGTCAACTACATCAATCGGTTTCCTGATCTTGATGCTTTTGGAAGGGGATTTGATTACTCCCGACCGGTTGAAACTGGGTTCTCTATGGGTCATGATAGGTGGTCTTGTTGGGCGTCCATCTAGTAAGTCAACTTGGGTCTTTAATCATGTAGCGGTCAATGATCGGTTCTCTCAGTCTCCCCATGGATTCTTAGGTTGAGGTTCCTTGGGTGTAAACACTCCTACGATTTCATCTATTGGTTCGGCTACAAAATTCAATCAAAACAGGGTTTTGGACAAATGGTCTGAGTCCTAGACTTGGTCATTCAAGTGGATGATTTGGACGTTTGAGTGGTCAGAGGCTCGGATTCGGATGAGGGGTGCTTGTTCGAGTGTCTGAGTGGCCATCCGAGGCCGAGAGTTGTATTGGGAATGAAGGTCCTTGTGCCTTTAAATGTGCTCGGGTGTGAACACACCCTTAGCACTTGTACTTACACATATATATCTATCTAAAAACCTAGACACACACATCATTGTACTTACAAAAGTGCTCTCTTTGGGATTGCTCTCTCTCACTCTCTCTGTCTCTTCCACGACTAACAAACACCTGCTATCTCGATCTTTGTGTCTCTCGCGTCTCTACAAACTGGTATCAGAGCCATCAGGTTCTGTGCACTTCCCGAGATTTGACAAGACTAGCATTCTTGAAGACCTGTGTGTTGGGCTAAGCCAGAAAGCACATGCGCAGAGGGTGACCAGTGTGGTGACTAGGCAATGTGTGGAGTTAGGCAATTGTAGATTGCCAAAGGTTGAGGTGGGCACGACCAATGAGTAGCACCAATCGACATGTTCAAGTAGCTGATGAGACATCAATGAGCTTACAACATGCAACAAATGGCATCAAACGGGGACGGCAGGCGTCAGACGGGGACGGTGACTTGGCAAATGATAGGGCATGCGGGCACCAAACACACCATGCCCAACTAGGCACCAGCGTGTGGCACACATGACCCGCCCCATGGATCAACGGGGTCACAATTTTTTTTCTTTAAAATTCTTCTTGAATTTTCCCTTGGCCTGATGGGGGTTCGCACGTATAAGCGCATAATTCAAATTTTTGCATATTTTGGCCCAAAAATTTGGGGCTTTTCTCGGAATTGGAGAGTGTGATGTAGAGCAAGATCATTTTTCTCAAAATTGTAGGAATTTTGTGACATTTTGTCCTCGACATTTGGGGCTTTTCATGTACATGCACAAATTAGGCTAAAATTTACCCATTTTCTCGACATTGATGCACATTGGACCCCATACAATTTGGGGATTTTGCAATTTGGGCAAAATCTGTGTAGCATTTGGTCATTTTATCTACATGCAGGTTCAATTCCATGCAATTTGGACATCAATACTTGGTAAAATTTGGGGTTTTTGTTGAAATTGCTTTATTTTGGAAAAATTGGATTGTTCTATGCATGACAGAGAAAATGCAGATGTATGGCTGATGCTTTGGTTGAGAGTACTTTCATCCATCCAAGTGGCATCCTCTTCGGGGTAATCTTTCCACTGGATGAGGTATTCTCTCAAGGTCCTGGATCTCAAATGCCTCTCCCTAACATCTAAGATCCTGTCAGGCTGTAGCTCAAGGACTCCTTGGCTAGGCATTACAACTTGTTGATCATCAAGCACGTGACTAGGGTTAGGCACATACTTTTTCAATAGACTGATATGGAATACATTATGAACTTTTAGGTTTTCAGAGAGTTGTAATCTGTAAGCATTAGGCCCTAGGCACTTGAGAATCTTGTAGGGTCCACAATACCTTGGACTTAGCTTTTTGCATTCACCCAAGGATAGGGAACTCTTTTTTGGACGCACGCGAATGAAGACCATATCACCTTCAACGAAGGATTTGTCTTGACGTTTCTGTCTGTCCTTGGCGGCTTGGATGTCTTGTCTTATTGATTTGATTTGGTCTTCCATGTCTTCCAACATCTGCTTTGAAGCTTCAACCCTCAAGGTTGGATCCAAGAAGCTTAAAGGAGTATGATAATCGTGTCCATACAATGCTTGAAAAGGGGTCATTTGAATGCTTTGTTGGTAGGAAGCATTGTAGGCAAACTCAACCAGTGGCAAATATTGAATCCACTTTTTGGATTCGCAGCAGTAGTGTGTCCTAAGCATATCCTCAATGACTTGGTTGACTCGTTCCGTTTGACCATCGGTTTGGGGATGGTAAGCTATTCTGAAACAAAGTTGAGTCCCAATGGCTTCGAAGATAGCCCTCTAGAAGTGTGAGGTGAAGAGAGAGTCATGATCACTAATGATTCTTCTGGGTAACCCATGCAGTTTGAATATTTCCTTGATGAATAACCTTGCGATGTCTGAGGTTTTATAGTTTGTCTTAACAGGGATAAGATGTGCAACCTTGGTGAGCATATCCACCACAACCATAATGGAGTTGTATCCTCCCTGAACTTGGGGCAGGCCAACAACAAAGCCCATACTAATGAATTCCCATTTCATTTGGGGAATGTCCAGTGGTTGCAATTTCCCTGGCATTTTGACATGTTCAACCTTAATGTGTTGACAAGACAAACATTCAGTGACATATTTAAGAACGTCGCCTTTGAGCCTATCCCAATAATAGCTCTTTCTGACCGCATTGAGGGTCTTGGCATAGCCAGGATGTCCTAAGAAAGGGGAGTCATGGGCTTCCCAAAGTACCTTCTGCTTGAGTGATTGGCTTTCCGGTATACATAATCTTGTCCTATAGTAGACAAGTCCATTATTGATAGAGAATTCTTGATACTTTCCTTGTAGCTTCGGGTCTTGATCCTTGATGGCGATCTCCCTTAGCAATTTGTGATAGGTTGGGTCATGGCATGTCTCTTCTCTAGCTAGCTCAAGAATTTGGTTGTTTGGCAGCCTTGTTCGTGGTAAGGAGCTCAAGAAAGCAAGCCAAGCTCGCGGTGGTCTGGTAAGAGGAGCAGGGTTGCTTTCATTTTCTATTTTGGGAGCAGATCTCTGCAGGTAGCACAGCCGGAAAGTGCAGGAGTGCATTGTCTCAGGTTGAGACGCCCTTCGCGTTGAAGCAAGAGTGCATTGTCTCAGGTTGAGACCCTGTTTTTTTGATTTGAGGCCATTTCGGGGCCTGTTTTGAAGGCGGAAGTTTTCTGCACGCACTCAAGAAAAGGCCCTATTTTATGCTGTGCGACCATTGTTCTACAGGTCGGTGAAAAGTTACCACAGAGATTGCATCGTATGCTTGTGTGCAGAGACATTGGGAGTTATAGAATCATCCTTGGTTCCTGTTTATGCAAAATCGTCACTAGGAAGTGACTGTGTGGTCAAATACCACTTTCCCCAGTTTTGCAGATTTGCCCTTGTGAGGGTGAAGCTGTGTTTTTTGCAGTGACAGAATTTTTTGCAGTATTCTGTAATGGCGTCTGATTCTCTTTCACAGATTGTAACTGAAAAGCTTGACAAGAACAACTTCCAAGCATGGAAGTTTAGAATGACAAATTTCCTTATGGGAAAAGGATATTGGGAATTTGTTGCAGGAAATGAAGAAGAACCAGTTCTTCCTGATGTTCCCAATCAACAGCAAATGCAGGCATTCAAAGCATGGCATGAGAGAGCCAGGAAAGTTATGTACTGGCTGTCTATCAGCATTTTAGACTCTATGATTGTGCATATTCAGGATGCAAGTACGCCAAAGGAGGCATGGGATACTCTGTCAAAGATGTATAGCACAAATACGCAAGCCATGAAAATGCAGCTCAAGCAAGAGTTGCACAATGTGCAAAGAGAAAATATGAGCATCAATGACTACCACATGAAGGTGAAGAAGATTGCAGATGCACTTGCTTCCATTGGGTCGCCAGTGGAAGATGATGATTTAGTTTCCGTGACCTTGAATGGTCTAGGAAAGGATTATGCACAGTTTCGAACATCCATTTCCGTTCGTGAAAGATTTCCTGACTTTGAGGAGTTGATTGCTCTTCTAATTTCTGAGGAGCAGAGAAATGGTGGTGCATCTTCTTCAGGAGGAACTTCAAAAGAAGCTGTCTTCTACTCAAACGCTGGAAGAGGTAGAGGCAGAGGTAGAGGAGGCCGATTTGGAGGCCGTGGTAGAAATCAGAATATGCAGCAAACTCAAGAAAACCAGTCCTATGGAGGAGGACGTGGTAACTCTAGAGGCAGGGGGAGCCAAAGAGGTCGTGGTGGATGGCAAAGAGGTCAAAATGCAAACAGTAATGTTAAATGCTACTATTGTGGTAAAATGGGTCATATGGCTAAAGACTGCTATAAAAAGCAGAATGACATCATGAATGGAAAACTGCAACAAGGGAATTATGCATCTTCTAGTAGACAGGGTGATGACAGAAATGAGCATTTGTTCATGGTGCAGCACATGAACAATTCTGTGACAAGTGCAGAAGAAAGCAATGATGTATGGTATGTTGACTCAGGTGCATCAAACCACATGACAGGTCATGCAGAATGGATGGAGGATGCAAGGAAAATGGAAAAACCAGGATTTGTGGAGACTGGTGATGATACTGCACATCCTATTGTGCAGATTGGAAAAATTCATTTGTCTATGCAGGATGGGAAAAAGAAATACCTGTCCGATGTATTTCATGTCCCGAATATCACCAAAAATCCGGTTTCTGTCGGTCAAATGGTTGAGCAGGGCTTGCAGGTCAGATTTAATCCTCATGGATGCTTTGTTGAGGATATGAAAAATAAAGGTCGCTTGGTAGCAAAAGGAAAGAAGAAGGGCAGAATGTTTACATTGGATGCAACATGTCTGAATTGAGTACAGCAATGTTTGCACATGGGACCGGTGTAGTTGTAGATATTGATATCTGGCATAAACGCATTGGTCATGTTAATGTACAGCGACTTAAATCAATGCAGGCCCAAAATATTGTTGCAGGATTGCCCAAATTCAAGGTTGCATAAATGCATAAGGTATGTGAAGCCTGTCAATTTGGAAAACAGGCAGGGAAACCATTTCCTAGATATGTTCAAGAGAGTAAGAAGCCATTGGAGTTAATCCACTCTGATGTGTGGACTACTAAAGCTATATCTCTTGGAGGCTGTCATTATTTTGTCACTTTTATTGATGACTATAGCAGAAAAGTTTGGGTGTATTTCATGAAAAAGAATAGTGAAGTTTTTGGGCATTTCAAAACTCTTAAAGCTATGGTTGAAAAAGAAACAGGCCTGCAAGTAAAATGCCTAAGGTCAGATGGAGGGGGAGAGTACCTCTCAAATGAGTTTGCAAGGTTCTTGCAGGAGCATGGCATAAAGCAGCAATATTCATGCAGTCATACCCCACAGCAAAATGGAATTGCAGAAAGAAAAAACAGACATATTGGAGAGGTGTCTCGTGCCATGCTAAATGAAAAAGACCTGCCAGATTTTTATTGGGCTGAAGCAGTTGCTACAGTAGTCTACATAATGAACAGGACTCCCACTGCAGCAATACATGGAATGACTCCAGAGGAGAGGTATACTGGTAGGAAACCAGATATTTCTCATTTGAAAATTTTTGGTTGCATTGCCTATGTACATGTGCCAGATGAGTTGAGATCCAAGTTGGATCCAAAAGCTGAGAAGTGCATCTTTATTGGTTACTCTCTGCAGCAAAAAGGGTATAGATGCTATAACCCTTCTACTCGTAAGTTTACAGTGAGCAAAGATGTTGTTTTTGATGAGATGAGTAGCTGGTATAAACCAATAAATGTGATTGATGATGTAGATGCACAAAATGGTAATGCTGCACAGAATTCACAGCAGCAGTCACAAAATATTAGTGGACCTGGAGCGTCCTCTAGCAGTGGTTCACATTCTTCGCCATGGACAGGCAGATTGAGATCAGGAGAATCTTCTCAAAGTAATGCAGATAGTGGTATGCAGGTATCACGAAAAGGAAAAGAGAAGGTTGATCAGCCCATGTTTGATGTGAATGCAGGTCACTCTTATGTGGATGGTGAATCCAGTGGCTCAGAACAGAGCATTGATGATGAGTTGGGTATTCCTTCTATTGTTACACCTGGAGTAAGGAAGACCAGGGATGTTTTGAGAGCACCTGGGAGTGAACCTACTTTGCGAAGGTCTACCAGAGTTAGGTATCCTGTGGATAGGCTGAAATATGATGGATTTACAGCCATTCACTATGCATATATGGTCAAGGTGATACAGGAACCAGAACCCACTTCTTTTGAGCAAGCCATGGGAAAAGAAAAATGGGAGAAAGCCATGGATGAAGAAATGGATGCCTTGGAAGTAAATGCTACATGGGAATTGGTACCTTTGCCTAAAGGTAAGAATGCAATTGGCTGTAAGTGGGTTTATAAGGTGAAGCACAATGCAGATGGTTCTGTGAACAGATACAAGGCAAGATTAGTAGTCAAGGGGTATGCACAAACATATGGCATTGACTATGAAGAAACATTCAGTCCGGTTGCAAGGATGGCAACTGTAAGAGCAGTCATTGCTATGGCTGCATCAAAGGGATGGTCTTTACATCAGATGGATGTAAAGAATGCCTTCTTGCATGGTGATTTGCAAGAAGAGGTCTATATGGAGCAGCCACCAGGTTATGTGCATGCTGTTCATCCTGAGTTTGTTTGCAGGTTGAAGAAAGCTTTGTATGGCTTGAAGCAAGCACCTAGAGCATGGTCTGACAAGATAGGACAGTATCTTGTCACTATTGGCTTTCAGATTTCCAAGGCAGATTTCTCACTTTATGTGAGAAAAACAGAGAAAGGTATTATGTTACTTGTCATTTATGTTGATGATTTGATTATGACAGGTGACAGTGATGAAGATATCCTTCATGTGAAAATGCTATTGAAGCAGAAGTTTGAGATGAAGGATTTGGGAGAGCTGCGTTATTTCTTGGGCATTGAGGTGATTAGATCACCAAGTGGGATACAGCTCTTGCAGAGGCAGTATGGATTGGACATGCTGTCCAAATATGGGATGACAGGCTGTAAGCCTATTTCAGTTCCTTTGGAGCAGAATGTGAAGCTGAGCGCAGATGCAGGTGAGCTTCTGGAAGACCCTACTATGTACAGACGCATAGTAGGAAGCTTGATTTATATGACTATTACCAGGCCAGATTTGAGCTATGCTGTTGGATTGGTAAGTCAGTTTATGTAGGCTCCAAGGAAATCGCATTTGGATGCGGCTAGACGCATACTCAGGTATGTGAAGTCCACATTGCAGTATGGACTATTTTATGAGACTGGGGTTCAGATACAGCTCCATGGATACACTGATGCTGATTGGGCTGGTAGTATTTCTGATAGACGATCTACCAGTGGATATGTGTTCTCTTTTGGGAGTGCTGCAGTCACTTGGAGCAGCAAGAAACAGCCTACAGTTGCCTTGTCGAGCACAGAGGCTGAGTACAGAGGTGCAGCAATGGCTGCATGTGAGGTAGCTTGGTTGCATAAGCTACTTTATGATATGCATCAATCTACAGATGGGCCAGTTGTCATTTATTGTGACAACATGAGTAGTATACACTTGGCAAATAACCCAGTCTATCATGCTAGAACAAAGCACATTGAGGTGCATTATCACTATGTGCGGGAGAGGGTTTTACTAGGTCTTATTGATCTAGTTTATGTCAGCACAAAGGATCAGGTAGCTGACATATTTACGAAGGCATTGGGCGCAGAGAAGCTGCGCAAGTTCAGAGACCTGCTTGGTGTGCAGGAATTGGGATTGAGCTCGAGGGGGAGTGTTGAGATATCGAGCTCCACTCGTGATATGCCAGGGTGACCGTTGTGTATTTATGTGACCGACTTGTCAGTTGCAGACGCGGTTGGTACACCGCCCATGAATGATAGCTATCCTTATCTACTCTAGTTCGTGGCTCAGTTAGTATGCCACCTTAGTTAGTTGAGTTTGGTTTGAGACCCATATATAGGGTTCTTCTATTTCTTTGTAAGGGAGTTCTTTTGGCTTACACAACTAAGAAGAGGAAAACTGTTTTCAGCCTCCACCCTTGTGTGTATTCCCCCATTGCGCAAGCAAGAAAGCTTCAAGTGAGACTCCTTCCTTCTCTCCCACAATCTTGACATCAATTTGGGGAGAATAATACTGTGTTACATTCAGCTACGGAAACTAAGTACTAATATGGAGAGGGGTCATGGATTTTCAGGAACCGATAGGTCATAGGAAGCTTAGGGTATCCTTTCCTTTGATACCTGTTCTTCTCATAACTTCCCAACACCTTGATTCTGTCAGTAGGGATTATTCGAGTCACTTCCTCGTACACATACTTGTTCTACTTGACCTTTCGACCGCCGACATATAGGGTTGTGTTTGTTGAGCGTCAACAAAGATGAACAGCTTCACGATCTTTAAGTCCTCCATCCACTTGATTCTCTTCAAGTTGGTCCGAAGGTACGCAAGTCGGTGGGTAGCTATGTAATAAATTCTTGATTCACCCGTCCATCTCCGTTCTACGTATAGGGGTGAAGGATTGTAGATGGGGTCTAGGATATTCATCATACTTAGCCTCCGTCGATAATCCCAAGCACGCATTGCAGTCATAAACATAACCTGGAACACCAAGAATTTGTTCCATGCTTCGTGACTCTGCAGGCCAGCATTCGTAAGTAAGTAAGGAAATGTTCTTAATGGCAACATTGCTCTACTTCCCCTCATTAAGTTTCCTTGTAAATATTAGATTCCGTTGGTTCGCTCTGATACCAACTGTAACGTGTTCCCATGTCCTCTTGTAGGACACGTCTTAGTAGCCCATCGGGAAGAGAGTCCAGAAAGTGCTACCCGGCACTCCCAAGGAATGTCACGGGGTTCGCGATCTAGGTCTTCCCGAGTCTGCCACGAAGCGGAAGCATTTCGATCGTTCCCACTTAGGACCGACCTGAATTAGGGTTTCCCTAATGGTCAAGTTCCTAGGAGGTAACTAGCGTCGAGCCCCAGACGAACTACTTTGCGTAGAAACGTCAGGGTCGAAGCGGATTTATACTGCATTTGGTCCAAGGACAATGGAAAATGAGAGGGATGTGAAGCTCGACCTCTCTGCCCGTAAGGCATAGTCCCGTTCCGTTCCCCTAAAACGGTATAAATCGGGACTCTAGCTCTCTAGATTCCAGGTCATTGCTACCTCGCTGTCAATTTCTTTGAGAAAAGTTCCCGGCCAACCGGGACCACCTTTTCGTAGGACGGACCCAGAGTCACATCCACCGTACTTTCCTCGGGTTGCTTGAGTTATCTAATTACCTATCACATTTAGTTTGACAAGCAAAAATAGCTTCCTTAATTAACCAATTAGACACTGGTTTCTTCACGTAACTTAGTCACTGACACAGAAAAACAATGTCAAGCAAGTTCCTTTTCAACATTTGATCTTTATTTATCAGTCTTTGGAATACATCAAATATCTAGCCTGAAGGCTATTCCAGCAATCCTCAGGGATCACTATTCCAAGTTCCGCCCGTTGACTAGTATGCGGGCCTCGAGATCCCATGTCGAGTCATGTTGGCCTATTGTGCAGGATCCGGAGGCAAGGGATTTACGGCCAGAGTCTCCTGTGGCACCCAAGCGCCCTCCTGCTCCAAGTAGCATCCACGGAGAGACCTCTCGTGGCGGGTTCGGTCCATATACCCGGCGCAGCTAACAACCCCCTTGGATAGGATGAGGCAGACAGTTAGAGGTAACTGATACTGCCTCTCTCTCTAGGCTTTCAACCTGAAGCATTAGTTATTTTTCGGCATTAGTTCCTTGAGCAAAGAAGTACAAACAATGCTCCTAAGTGTACAATCACGAACATTCCAGTGGTCGTTTGTATAGCCAACTGCTAAGGTGTGATTCCTTCTCCCCGAATACTTCTAGCATTCGATCCTGCATCAATTGCAACTTGGCAAGATCGCAAGGGTTTTGTAAGCTAAGTTGCTTGTTTACCCTCTTTCCTTGGGTTAGGGTTTATACCGTGTTGACCCAAATTGTCAATACCTTAGGTTTCCTTATATTAAGGTCAATAAATCCTGGGCAACCTCGTCGCCCTAACTTGGTTGGTCAACTGTTTTCTTGGCAAATTCATAACTCCCCTAACTTGGCAAATCAGCCCCAAGGAAGGGCGACATAGCAGTATAACTGCTCATCCTCTAGAAAATTAGACTTGTACTTAGAACTCGCTAACCTTGTTCTAAGGAGTGGCAATAGTATTTTGTGATTTAGACATAGAACCATGCGACGTTGCAATTTGTTGCATGAGATAGGTATCAACACCTAACTTGTGGGATTATTTTTCTCATCACATGGTATTCCTTGGTCAAGGATACCTTTGGTCAAGATGTAGGGTTTGGGAGTCCTATTGACCCAATCCAAAACTTTGACCCTACTAGGCTAATAGTCGTTTTGGCCCTAGGGTTCCTAAATTCATACGGGGGTCTAGTATTTGGTCAATTTATTCTTGGGGTGAGAACCCTAGATCGTTCTTGCATGGTGTTTAAATAATCCTAACATTTCGTAAATATGGGTAGGACCTTTGAGATCGGAAGTCTTAAATCGACATCCCAAGTGCGATACTAGGCATAATTTTATCATAACTTAACCCTACCTCGCACATTGAGGTGACAATCAAATGCTAACTAATCACACCTTTATGAATTTCAAGTAGGCTACTTATTTACATGCGAATTACTTAATTGATCTAACCAACCCACAAAAAAATGATCTTTCCTCTAAAGATGCAAATGCTTTCTTCTAGAGTTTGCAAGACTTTCCTTAAAAGATGGAAGTAACTGCAAGATGTATCATTCCATGTGAATATGCAATTCCAAAAACCATAGACCTTTTGCCTTTATGCAACTAAAGGGTCTATAGTGATCTTTCCTTTCCTTGCCCTATGCGATGTTGATTGAAATTCAGAGCTTTTCTTATAAATCCTACGTTTTATGCATTGAATTCAAGCTTTAATATTTTAATGAAGATGTATCCTTTCCCAAATTCAACTTTGATAAAACAGCTCCATGCATGAGCGAATGCCAATTGTCCATCATTGATTTAATCTGTCCTTTTTCACTTAACCCAACCTAGAATGTAATTACCATCGCATGCAATTTGCAAGGTTCATAAATCCTTTCCATGCATTGCAACTACTCGGACAACATTTAATGGGCATCTATGATTATCTTATACACGAGTCACAACTATGTATTATGTGTTATATGCCCTGTCCTATGTGCGATGCAACAAAGATGCCTTTGCACAATTCTGTCTTTTTACTTATGCATCATACGTTCAGAATTTTAACTACCCTTAACCACCACGGAAGTGCAAGCAATTGCAAATACTTGACAT
Source organism: Lygodium microphyllum (assembly GCF_053477565.2). Taxonomy (NCBI): domain Eukaryota; kingdom Viridiplantae; phylum Streptophyta; class Polypodiopsida; order Schizaeales; family Lygodiaceae; genus Lygodium; species Lygodium microphyllum. The sequence continues at coordinate 35,809,990 of NC_141162.1, read as the reverse complement.
GCAACTAAATTTTGTAGATCGAACGAGCAAATAAAATTTCCAATGTATTTGAATTTCCCTACGAGAATTAAAAACATGCTTAATGCATCCTTTTCATGCAGGAATATTATCGGAACCTGGGAATTAAGAATCAGGGCGTTGTCCACTCGCGTACTCGGGGTGGAAAATCCTGCGTGTGCTCCTCTCGACTTTTGCTTCGGAGCCATTGACGCAGTAGCTTTCGACTCAGCGGACTTCCCCTTGGCTTTCTTACGCGTTTCGAAGTCACTCTACCCGAGATTCTCCTCTTCCACACAGGAATTGGGCCTTGTAGTCACGGTTTTGAAAAACCCGAGAGGCACGAGTGAACCTGGCTTAGAAGCTTCAATAGAAGCTTCCAAGCTTCTGAAAACAGGCAGATGATGTGGAGAGAGAGTGATGATTGGGAAGATGACGACGACGATGATGATTGATGGTGGTGGTGATGATGATGGTGATGATGATGATGATGAAGACGACGGGGCGTAGTAGCAGGCGGCGGCAGTAGTCCTGGCGGCAGCAGCAGGTGGGCGGCTTCCACAGGGCAGCGGGCAGCACGACAGCACGATCCTCCTCCCTCCCCTCCAGCTTGGGAGGGGGGTTCATATAGGTAAAAAGGGGGGGGGGGTAGCCACACACGTGGCAGGGTGCATACCCTCCTCCCCCATGCCCCTCCATGAGATTACTCATACTCCCTCTCCCCACCATGCGACGGATGAAGGGGAGGGGGTTTAATTAAAAAAATTACACTTAATTCATTATCTATTTGTCCCATGAAGGGGTGTTCCCACGGAGGCCTACAGTGGCTTGTGGTTTTCGAGCCACGGTTGCATATGCACTACGTGGAAATGGTATTGTAAATGCTCGATGCTGGGGCACTTAGGCCAGTGTATCTTTATTGCGGGAGATTACTTTGGGTTGCTTTTTGTGCGGGGTGTGTGGGGTCTAGGGTCTTCAATATTTCATTGCGGAAATATTACAATTTTTGTACTCCAAGATCTCCCTTAAGATTGCTACTATATTGTCCATCATAAATTGCCCCATTTGCAAACTTGTAGAGACCATGCCCTTGATTCTTTCCCATGTCATATGTACCTTTGAATATGTCTCCATTTGTGTAGTTAGAAACTCCATGCCCATGTGGTATTTGATCAATGGGCTCACCACTCCAAATCATGACATGTTCCCCTTCTTCCTCTTGCTCATCATGCAACGGCCTTGTTTTTTTCTAATTTTCAATTTTTCCTACAATTCATTTCCTTTCCTCCCCCTCTAAACCTTAGAATGGATGTCTTTAAGAACTTTGAAATCTAATGGTACAATCCTAGCTAGAGCTCTAATGCACCTTTTGCATTTAAATTTGCAATAAACTATGCCTTTGACTTACTTGGAAATGTAATATCCTCGCGAGCTTTTTCATGAATACTTAGCTTTGAAGATGTTGCCACCATAATGGAGACATCATGTGCTTTGCATTGCAGGTTATGAGGGGCATGCAAGTGTTACTTAGGTGAGGTGCCAAACCACCACAAAGCTGCTAGACCTACCTCTTTTCATTAAAGAAAAATCAAAATTGGTGTTGAAAAGAGGGCTTCGTCAATTGAGGGAAAGGGAAGACCATGGGGGAGAGGAGTCATGGGAGAGAAGATAAGATCTTATCTTCTCTAGGTGAAAATAATTCCCTATGGGAAAATTTTAGATAGTCATAACTGAGATTCACTAAGTAAATCTATTAGATTTTGTCTAAAACTCCACCTTCCTCTCATACAATAATTTCCTTGTATCGACATACTACAGAGACACGTCCTCCAAAAACAGTAACAACGAACATCACATTTGCATTAAATTAATGTAAAAAGTTAGTAACAATGTGCCAATTGTGTACAATTTTGCTATTTTTTTTTTGCAATATTAGGAATTGTTTCTAGGTGTTGTCATTCTCCCCCACTTAATTGTGAAGTGTCCTCACAAGCACAACTACATCATGAACATCCAACATCGCGAATAGAGCTACCACAAGCACTGCTACGCAATCTCAAAAGAAGAAGATATACTCTCCCCTACTTAATTGTGAAGCATCCTCGCGAGCACAGCTATAAGAATTGAAAAACCACACAGAGAAACCTAGTAGACACACTGAAAAGATAGGAAAATATTTATTGGTGTCATATAATAAATCCAACATAACAAATATTTCAGTTAAGTTATATAAAAACTTGTGCATACTAACATTTCCCTTTTTCACTCTCCCCATTTATGTTCATAAAAGTGCTTCATCCAATGCATAGAACATACCAACTAGGAAGCTTTCTAGAGCTGCTAAACAATAATAATCCCTCTAGGCAAGAAAATGTCAGACTACTATCCCACTAGGAATATTACTTCCGAAATAGCCTCACTGATAAGGTCCATGCATAACAAAGAACCCAAAAAAAGCAAGCTAATATTATGATACCAAATAGGACTCCTATGGTTTGGTTGCTAACCCTCCATGTTCTACTAGAACAACCAATCAATGATCACTAACTTCCAACTGTCCAGAGTATTGGTTTGTTTGTTTTTTTAAAAAAAGTAGAGGTTTTCTTTCAATGCCAAAAGAGTATATACATTTATTCTCCTTCCTAAAAGGTCCCACCCCAAAGAGATGCAAGGTATTGGACGTAGGGCACCCATCAAGGAAATCCCTACAGCCTACCAGGACCTCAGAGGTGATGGTTATCTTATTTTGGTGTTTTATTTTGTTTTTTTTATTTCTTTAACCGTGTAGTCTCAGGGTTTTTTTTTTCCCCTTCTTCTTTCTTTCTTGCCTTTCGAAGAATAGATATAGAGACTCTTTCGAACTTTTAATATTTGGATTGGATTTTAAGTTAAAAAATAAATAAAGGATCAACTAGAATGCTAAGTATGCATCACTTAATTGAATGATCAAACATTTCAGCTCAACAACTTTGCTCGAGGAATCTAATCTAGTACATATTACTAGTCACTCTTGCTAGGCAAATGATAAGCAAAGATACTCATCAGCTCAGTATCTCTTGTCCACGCTACTCGTAGTCAAAATTTCGTGGAGAGAACCTTGTTATTCAGCTACCCCACATATCACTTTTAAAAAAACAACAAAAAGATAGGGAAAAACTCTATTGGATTCCTAATTAGACTTCCATACAATGAAAATCACTATGTCATGCACACACATCACCCCTTTTCAATCACTTCCTGGTGCTAAGTCCCATCCCATGTGGGTGGACTTTCATATAGACTAAATTGGTTATATATCTTTCGATGTATTTGTGTTTTAAAATTGAGTTTCGTGTTTCTTCTGTAGCTATTTAGGTTTACAAAACTCTAAATGATTTCAATAAAGTTATATTTTTAACTTTCCCGTATTTCAAACGAATATAAATAGATAGATTAGGTGTGAAACAACCTGTTATGTACATGGATATTGCAACTCCAAGATAATGTGATGATAATTACATAGTGGTTCACAAATTGCAATAATCATCAAACCTGCACAGAACTCAACTACTAACCACTAACCCATTAATATATTAGATCAATAAAGAGTGAAACTCCTTTAGAAACTGGCCATCTAATCAAACTTCCTTATAATGAGCTCCTAGTACTAAAGGAGTATCCCAACCGTGCGTGCAAATAACTACCTAGCCATGTGAAGACTAACTAAACTAAAGTGCGCTAAAACCTAAAATGTAAAGGTATCAACAAACCAAATGTTTTTTAAGGATTATTTGTTTTGTATGTTTTTTATTAAAAAACATGTAGAATAAAGTAAAAACCCCAAAAGACTCTAAGAAAACAAAAGATCTAAGCTAAAATCTTCAAACTCCCTAAGATCTTCAACTGCAAATAATAACCCTAATCCAAAATCATCCACACTATCTAAGTCAAGCCTATCAACTAAACCATCAGATATAGGATGCTCATGAATAGCCTCCAGCGTAGACACATTAGATGTCATAGACCGACTATCAGGTGCATTGCTAAAAGCCTCCATCACATCATGGAGCGGAGCCACAGATGCGTTGTCATGATAGGGCATAGGTGCCACTGGTAAACATCCTAAAGAGTAGCCCTCGGTCGTATCCATATACCAACAGATATAGTTCCAACAAGGATAACTAACATTTACTTGATCATCGAGATATGATGGAGTAAAACGGTAAACATTAGCTTGATATCGAGAAAATTCCTGCTGCTCTCTATCGACCCAATACTAAGCAACACCATGCTCAGGTGAGAATACACTATCATAATTGTGGCGCCGATATGTGTAGCCTATAGCATCCTACATGACAGTGGTACCATAACATCGAAAGTAAGTACGACATTGCCAACACAAGAGTTGGACATGCACATAAAGATACCGTTGACAGTGCCTACAACCAAAGGTTGGATGGTATTGCAAACAAAAAATGATCACAAAAGAAGAACCACAATAGGTCTTTCCTCTTGGTGCATATAGAAACATGTCATGCATTTGAAAACGAGAAATACTATAAGGCCCAACATGAATATGATCAAAACTATGAGCATCAAGACGAGGGTAAAGTGCATCCATCCATAGAAAAGCCATACATGCATCCCATTAAAAACCCCCCAAAAAAGAAAATAAATCCAAATATAGATTAGTTAAAGGGTTATTCTAACCACTGACCTAACTATACCTAACTAAACTAAGTCATAAAATGTTTAAGGCAGAGGCCATTAACTCTAAAAATCTCGTTTTCAACATTAATATCTTGTACATCAAGAGAACCATTATCATAAACTTTAACAACCTTAAAAGGTCCTAACCAATGAATTTTGAGCTTCCTAGGAAATTTGTAGTATCGACTATCATATAATAAAACTAAATCGTCTTCTTTAAACTCTCGTACTTTAATGTTCTGATCATGCCATGCTTTATGACATTTCTGCATTGCTTCTAAGCTCTGTAAAGCTAATAGCCTTTCCTCATCTAACGTCACCAATTGTAAAATACTTTGGTTCAATGATTCAACCTCACCTAATCATAATGAGAGGGCGATTCGTAGAGTAGGCAACTCTTGCTCAATTGGAAAAATAACATTAGTTCCATAAACTAAATTGAAGGGTGTATTTTCGACTATCACCTTATAAGTGGTTCTATAGGCCCATAATGCCTCATATAAATATTAATCCTAATCTTACCAATGAGAAGCAACCATTTTAGTTAAAATCCCACAAATAATGTGATTGGTTACTTTAGCTCGACCATTAGCTATGGGATAATAAGGCATTGATTTGTGATGCTTAATTTGATATAGTTATGTTTACTTGCTAATAAGACCATTCAAGAAATGGGAACCTCGATCACTTACTAATTCCAGTGGGCAACCAAAATGGGTAATGATATTCTCATACATAAACTTAGCCACCTCAATGGTTTTATTCATCTTAAGCACTTTCACTTCTACCCACTTTGTAATATAGTTAGTACTAGACCAAGATATAACGATTAGATCGATATCTAGTATACGTATTAATTGGGCCCACAAAGTCAATTTCCCACTTCTCAAAAGGTGCTAATGCCAATATAGGTGTTAAAGGCGTAGCAAAACTCTTAGAAGAAGGACGAACAATCCTTTGACATACATCACATTTTTGACAATAATAATAAGCATATTTAAATAGGGTAGGCCACTAACCAGCCAATAGAACTTTTCTTGCAATTAATTCACTGGCAAAATTGCCACCACACGGCTCATCATGCAATGCCTTAAGAACCACATGGACTTCATCTTCCCTTACACATCACCGATAGATACCCTTGTGTGGAAATAATTTATAAAGGTAACTCCCCAATAATCCATAGGACCGTGCTTGCATTAAGATTTGTCACTTTTGTCATTTATCAGCACAAGGTGGATAATGAGCTGTGTTAAGAAAATTTGCAATATTAGCATACCATGGAACTTGCGTCTCCATAGTAAAAAGTGATCCATTTGGTAAATCATCCCCCACACCTTCTTCCTTATCAGACATTACTAATTGTGAAAGATGATGTGCTAGAACATGAACTCTATCAGGACGAGTAACTATTTGAAAATAAAATTCTTAAAATAAAAACATCCAACAAACTACACATCTCAAAAGTTCTGCTTTTTAAGCAAATACTTCAACGCTTCATGGTCCACATAAATAGTAAATTTATTCCCTAATAAATAACGGCACAATTTTTTCAGTGCAAATACCATCGATAAGCATTCTTTCTCAGTGACGGTATAATTTCTTTTCACATCATTTAAATTACGATTTGCGTAATAAATTGGATGATCTACCTTATTGTCATTAGCTTGACATAAAATAGCTCCTACAGCATATATAGATGCATCGGCATGAATATGGAATTCTTTTGTCCAATGTCGGGGTGCCAATATAGACCCCTCAATTAATTTCTATTTAAGAAATTCAAATGCTTCTTGACAAGCAGCAACCCAATTAAAGGGAGTATCCTTTCATAGCAAATTTGTTAAAGGTGAGAGCACTTTTGCGAAATTGGAAATGAATCGTCAATAATAATTTAGATGCCCCAAAAATGCATGCGATTGCTTAAGATTTGTTGGAGGTGGAAGTGCAAAAATCTTTGCAATTTTAGTTGGATCCATAGCAATGCCTTCTTTAGAAACGATATGCTCCAACAATGTTCCTTTTGGCACTCCAAAAACACATTTATCAGGGTTCAAGGAGATACCTACTTTGTCACTACATTCAAACACTTGTGCCAATTGATTAGGCATTTCTTGTGCTGTTCCAAAGATGAAAAAATCATCCATAAAAACTTCCATCCATTGTTGAAGAAAATCTTGATAAGCAGCAATCATAACTCTTTGAAATGTCGCGGGTGCACTACATAAGCCAAAAGGTATCACTTTATAAGCGAATGTACCCCATTTAGTAGTAAAGGTAGTTTTGGATTGGTCTTCTGGATGAATTAGTACTTGATTGTAGTTGCTAAACCCATCCATGAAAGAATATAGCTCATGTCTGCAACTTTATCAAGTACCCAATCTGTAAATGGCAAAGGAAAATGATCTTTACGTGTTTTGCTATTCAGCTTTCTATAATCAACACAAATGCGAATTTGCTTAATGTTCTTCTTGGGTACTACCACAATACGGGAAACCCATTCACTATATGTAATAGGATAAATAAATCTTGCATCAAGAAGCTTAGTAATCTCAGCTTTGACCAGTTCTGCATACACAAGATTTGTTGGTCGTTGGCATTGACATATGGGTTTTGTACCTAGTTTTAGATCAATATAATGTTGACAAAGTTCAACTTTAATACCTTTAAGGTTAGTATAAGACCAAGAAAATTCCCTAACATGTGCTCGCAACACCTCCTCAAACCTTTCTCGATCTTGGGATTCCAATTGAGCCCCTAGATTTAAATATTTCCCTTTTGCCATTTCTATTTTAACTACTTCCACTACGGGCTCTTCAAGAAACAAAGAGACTATTTTCTGAGGCTTGATTGTAGGTATATCTTGTGATATTCCCATTGATACATTTTAAAGCAAACTATTCTTGGCAATTAATTCTAGTTCTTCTTCCCTCGCATTCTTGCATTCATAGACCAAGGGTAAAGCCCTATAAGGAATAATAGTGAGATTATCTTGAGTAGTACCATCAACCTCTATTCTATAGAAATTTGCTATCTTAGAAAAGGATTTTGCAATATATATTTTCCCGTTTTTACCCAAGCAGCCATTAGTGGCGTTTAAATCCTTATTAGACCTCATTATAAATGAGGATTTGATAGAATTAATTACGCTAGGTATCACCTCTGAATCACATGGTTCAAACCATCTAAGTTATGGCTCCACTCGATTCCCATAGATAGTAAAATCCATCACCCTTTCTTTGGGATGAGGTAATACAACCTCTAGCATATTTTGCATATTGATCTTAGCGGGTTTAGATTGGACTAATTGATAACCAACTAGTGGTCCCTTAGAACAATGATACATCTTTTGCGAATTCCATTGAAGCACTTAAAGGGATGATACAACCAAGGAGCACTAGTAGGGTTTTTCACTTGAGTTTCTAGTTCAAAAGTAAACTTAGATTTATCATTTTTCCAAAATATATTAGTCTTTTCATATTCATCCCAATAGTTCTTATCTATAGGTAAGGCTTGTTCCATTTGTAACTCCCCACTACTTAATTTCGACTTCTGTTCTTCTAAATACAACTCTAGAAGTGAAATTTCATCTAGATATCACCTTTCTCTAAATTGAAATTATGCCTTTTCCTTTTGTAACTTAGTAATCTTCTTCATTGCTTCATTTATAGCAGTCAGTGTTGCCTCACAGTCCACTTCCAATGCCTTCTTTTGTTTCAAATTCAAATTTGATTTCTTTCCACACTTCACAAGCAGCAGCCAATTCGGGACTCCATTTAGCAGCTTCGCGAATAATTTCATTACCTTCACGAGCAAGATCACGTCCTTCATTGCGGGCTTGTACACAAGCTTCTAGAGTTTAATTCTCCAATAATTCTAACATAATTACCATGATGTTCACCATATATTTGTGCAAACCTATGTAAGGCTGAAGCTGAGTCATCCTCATCATCATGTGATATTCGTCTTTGTAACGGTTTGCACCTATTCGTACTCCACCTTTCTCTTTCCTTTCTTTCTAATTGGTGAAAATAATTTCTTTTAGTTATATCTGGCAATGGTTTCAAATCCAAAGGGTAGAGCATTTTACTCATAAGGGAAAGCAGTAAAAACCCTACTCTCAAGCATGCCATTATTATTCTTAGTAACATCAAATTCGTCCATATTTTCCAAAGAGGTTGTTGGGATGTCATCTACATGTCACTAACTCAGGCATCTCTTCCTCTTCTAATTCATCCAGAGAAATTTTTCTTCCTTGCTATACATAAAAAGCGCATCGTCTTGATTATTTTCTTCTTGATCCATGGATGATTGAGAATATGTTTCAAGCGAATCATCAAAGTATTCCACTTCTTTGTAGAGAGCACTAAGTAGTCTAGGATTGTATCTTTAGACGTAGAAAGCTTGTTAGTAATATCACTATCCGAATCATTATCTGATGAAAATATTATAACATATTTACCAATACCCATATGTTCTACCTTGTGAGTAGATGTACCATATTTACCTCTACTTTTTTTGCTCTTGCTGGGCACGCTATGTTTTAAATAACTAGGGATAAGGCCCTTCATTATCGGTCCTCTCCATTTTCGAATCATAAAACTCATTGTTGGATTTCTCATCCATTTCACTAACCATCTCATCTCTTGACTCTTTCAAAATCCTTTTGAAATAACTTGTATTTTAACCCGATCATTTTGAGGACCAATCACAATTGAACCTTTATACCAATCATGAGTGCACCTTGCTTGGTATAACAACCAAGGTACCAAGGTCAACCCAACAACACAGAATATGAAGAGATATTTGATAATGAGTGAACTACTAAGTAATTCACATGACATTCTAGGCTAGCAATTATAGATTTCACATTTCGAAGTAACCCCAAAGAATCACTTTCCTTTGATCAACCACACATAAAACTATATGGGTAGGTTCTACTCCCACTTAAATCTTAGGATTTGCTAAAGGCACATGTAATAATGGATGGTTAGAGGAATGTTGTGGAGAATTTGATTCAGGTAGCTCTACATTAGGATTTATATAATTAGGTTTATCCTTCATTGATCCTTTTAATTGTGGACTTTCTTCCTCCAGACTTTGCTCCTCTCGTTGCTGCTTTTGTGCCCTAGTAATAACACCAATCATGGGGTTAGCCTCCTCAAAGGTTAGCCTACAGGGTATGAATTTAGATCTAACCCCATTCACTTGCCTTGTTGTTTCTACTTCAACTAAATTTACGGATGAGGTTGAGGGTTCATTGAAAACTTGCTTACCCCTGTAATTAGTTTTGTTATCTTCTCGCTTAGGGAAATTCTCTTCGTGATACCCTTCACCCCTTGTGGGAGCTTTCGCTCAACCGCCAAGACCCATGGACCGCTTATTGCTTCAAGCATTTCAAGCGAGATCTAATGGCTATCTCTCACCTAGCCGACGCGCCATCGATCCTATGAGTGTAGTGAGCTTGCCTTGATGCCAATGTGAGTAGCCTCCTCTCTTGCACACCTAAGTAGCTCCACGATTTTCGATGCTAGCTCAAGCATCCTCAAGCCTCCTCCATCTCCAAGCTCCATCCTCCATAGTCGTGCGTGCAAGAGAAGAGAAGAGAAGAGAAGAGAAGAGAAGAAGAGAAGAGGAGATGGTGAAGAGCTTCACCCTCTTGATCCCTCACTCCCACACACTCTCACACTCCCTCTCTCAAGAGCGCACACAAGCAAGAAGAAGAGAAGAAGAGAAGAAGATGAAGACTCCTTTTGCCACACACCAAAAGAATGAGCTTCTCATTCACTTTTCAAATTTATATACAAAACCATAAATCCCTTTTGGACGGTCATCCCCTTTTCCCCTTTCTTACATGGCCGGTCGTAGCCTAGGCCCTTTTTACCATTGTCCTTCTATCTTCCTAGCTTCCTTTCCACCGCTTGTCTACATTTACAAATTGCACGGATGAGAGCCCAACGCTCCTTGAATTAAACCATGATGCGCTTGCGCTCTTTTACAATAGTTTGACTTGCGCTTTTCCTTGTGCGCCTTTGTCTTCCGTTTCTCTTTGCCTTGGCCTTTTTCTTTGTCTTTTGTTTTAGCTTTTCCGGATTTTCCACCGCCTGGCACTCTTTTACAAGATTTTAGGGTGCGCCTTTGTATTTTAAAATGCACCTTTCCCCTTTTGCATTTGCCTTGGACTTTTAAGGTTGCCCTTGTGCTTTTGGCCTTTCCTCCTCTTCTTTCTTCAGTCGAGCTACCTTTTTTCCGCCTTTGCCCTGCGTCTTTTTTATTTCCTTTTGCTTTCTTCGTGTTGGGGTTAACATTACCCCCCTCCTAGATGAGTGCCAGTCCCATGGCACTCATCGTCGTAGGTAGCAGGCGTTAGGATGCACCAAAGACGTGGGTGGCAAGGACGTCAGTGGTTGCCATGGCGGTGTGTTGGTAGTGGTGGGGAGGAAGGTCATTGGGGGCACATTGGTGGGTTAAGTGGTGGTAGGTGGTAGGGCAATGGGAGTTGGTGGCAGGTCTATTCTTTGGGGGGGTTGCATGATGGAGTACAAGTGGCAGTTTGGTGAGGATTCTGTACATGATGATTCATGGGGTAGGCTTACCGGGTGATAAGGATAGGAAGTCAGAGTTGAGTGTGGATGAAGAATGAACGATACCTTCGTTGGATTGTAATACCTGCAATTGAAAAACCTCTCATGTGGTCTCTCCCTAAGGGAAAGTGCTATTCTTCTTTATTGTGCACAAGACATATTTTGATTAGTTTGGGAGACAGGTCGAACTCTAAGCAAGCCTGGAGTATTGTCCTGCACTTGAGGACCCAAACCGTGTATAGGTTATAGTGTGAGTATTAAGTGAGTACACCTGCATATTTAGGTATTACTTAGTTAGAAGACTGTCGGCCTGGTTCCTTGTATATCAATGGGTCAATGAAGCAAGGGGCTAAGTTGATGGAAAAATGTGTGGATGAAGATGGGGAGTACACTTGAAGATTGCTTGAGACATCATTATGGTCTTGTTAAGGCAATGTAGCATAATTGAGCTCCTTGATGTCTTAGCTTTTGGTAGCTAGTGGCTACTTGTAGTGCTTGAAAAGTATGGTGTACTTTTCCATTGTTTTTCATACCTTGCTTACCAGTGTTGATTGTAATAGTAGGGTGACAGGTCTAACCATAGGCAAGGCGGGCTCTCGAGGTATGTCCTGCCCTTGATATGCCCTGAATAATTGTGGGGGATGTACAAAGGGCTAGGGGATTAGGGACGGGGCTAGCCGATTAAGGGCACTGGACGCACCTTACTTAAGGACCCCTAGGTGCGGTGCTGTGATAGTGGGTGCTTCTTATTGCTCCGTGCTTTTTTTTTTTTGCCATAGTACAACCACTGCAATATACTGAGGCTATGAGCCTTTTTGGCATGGAAATGTCAAGCCTGGAAGGTTCAGGAAATGGATATGGCAATGATGATTGTGCCCAAGCCTCGTTGTTAGGGGAGCCATTGTTGCGATACTGGTGCGATTGCGAGGACGCCCATCATGACCTCACTGTATCGCTTGGCCCAAGAAGAGAGTGGAGCCCATGACTATGCTTTGGTGCATGCGATGTGGGTACTCGCAAGGGGATTTTTCGCATTCCACATCGTGGTTGTGTTGCAGTTCGTGTGCGGTTGGTGGTCTTGCAGTGGCCTGGCCGTTGGACACATTTGCGCGAAGACCTGTGTCATCCTGCATCCACTTGTCACTTCATGAGAGTATATGCTCGCTTGTGTTAAGTACATCGAACAAATGCAATCATGTTAAGACATAATTTTTCAGAATTCTATGATGTCTATTGGGATGCCTATTTCATTGCTTGTTAAGGTTGCATACAGTAACAAGAGGTAACAGAAATGTATACAAGTGGGGATCTTGCCCCTTTACTCATCAAAAACAAAAAGTTATGGCATGCTGACTTGTCGAGCTACTTGTACATCACAGGGGTTTAGTCAATAGGTACGAGGCGGGGTGAGTCTGGTTGGCTAGGCGACCAGGGCGGTGCTAGTGTGGGGTTCCCGTGAGGCTGGGCAGGGAACATGTCGGTCGGGACATGAATGGTGTAGTCCCGGGCTGCTACTGTTTCCAGAATGCCTTTGAACAATTCATTAAATTCTTCTCTATCTCGGGCCACCTTGTCACTTCGTGAGTACTTGGTGCCCGAGCGTGTGTTGGGGGTCTGTGCAACTAGCGTTGCCACATGCTGCGCGTTTCTTTGAGCCTCGACCTTCTTGGCCCAGGGATTCTTCGTCGGCCTTCGTTCGGGGCGGTGTCGCTTAGGGCTTCACTTCTTCGCGTATCTTTTGAGGGTGGACACGTAGCGCACCAGTGGAGGGGCACGTGCCGCATGTTCCTGGTGTGTGCGAAGAGCGTCCTTGCACTCCAGCTGACTGTGGTTCTCCATGTTTTTCTCTGGAAACCTACAAAATGCAATCCAAGAGTTAGGCTTTGATACGGGATAAGAGCGTACCCATAGGAGGGACTTGGTGTGGGTTGTCAAACGTATGTGATTAGAAGAGGAAGTGCGGAACATGCTGGACTCTTGTAGTGGTGTCCCTCTGGCTGCTGACTACGAGCAGGTCTTGACTCACGTCGAGTTGGATTGGTTATTGTTTCTGCATTTGGAAGGCTCCTCCTCGGAAGGATAGGCCGGGGAGGGGATCGTGTACAGAGAGAGAGACTGCGCCCTACTTACGTCCTTAGGGATGTTGGATAGAGCTACCATGGTGGTAATGCGGAGCACATACTCTTTTCCCGGAGGTGGGCATGATCTGGTGAACATGGAACCGGCCTAGCATAGCTTGGCAGCCCCGATTTGTCTGTCTGCGCTTGACTTGTTATGGCTTGTGTGTGTTGATAATGTCTATACATGGTGATACGAAAATCATTGGATATATATGTGCACATACATTTGTCCGAGCCCTTGTCACTTCACTAGGATAGGAACCAATGGTAGAACTCGGGATTGTACTGAAGCGTGGCACACGCATCTAGCACACGTGGTAGCTTACTTAATACTGATAAATATTTTGCCACATCGACTAGCATGGAACCTTGTCCGAGTCTACTGACGACGTGTAACTCCTCCTCAGCAAGAACTTTATCAAACAGAGGGTTTTCTTGGCTTGGTTTGGCCAAGTCTTTGCCCCGAATGGCAGTCAGCACCCGAAGAGAAGTTGGTGCCACATAGGTTGGGTCTCTTTGGGATTGCCATTTGGCCAATCGCTCCTCAGACACTGTCATGATCTGAGCCCCCTACTTTGGCCATTGCAATGCGGCCTTCGCACCAACACTGCTCAAATCGACTCTGGCCTACTGATAGTCGCTTTAGTTGCTCTATGTCTACGAGATTTGGTTGGCAGAGCACTTCATTGAATGTGACAGTTAAGCGCAGTTCGTCAGCTTCCTCGCCCGAGATGAGTTGCAAGTGTTCGTGTAGGAGCCTGCTATAGTGCTCATTAAGGTGTTCCTGCTCTTCCCAAAAAAAAGGGAAGGGCAAGTTATCTCCAAGCTTCTCCTTGGGGATTGTGCCCATGTCCACAAGGACGTAAACGCATGTGAACACCTTGAGCTTAGCCTCCAACTCAGTTAAGCATTTTGCGACACTTCTATGTTCAATGAGGGCTTGCTCGATTGCTATTTCATGCAAGGTTCTAGGAGTTTGCCTAGGCTTTAGCATAGCTGGGGGTTCAGGCCTATAAGAGCAAGATTGGTCAATGCTAGAATTGCTCATGCTCTTGGGGTTTCCATGTTTCTCTTGAGGCTTCATTATTGCATCATGGTTCTCCTTGGGTGTGAGTGGTGTGAATTCGTCAACCTGTCGTGACAGTGTTGTATCCACTCTTGATTTGTCAATAAGAGTTCTATTGTCAGTGGATAGAGTGTTGCAAGTAGCCATTGATGGTAATGACTGCTTTGATTTTTCGGAGCTCACAGATGTGTTTGAGGTTTCACCGCTATTAGGAGAGGCATCAGTGGGCTCATTGGTGGATGGACTCGATGCTTTATTCATCAGCTCTCCAGCACTCTTCGTCCCAATGTCCTTGGGGTCCGCAACCACCTGCAAGTGTTGTTGTTTTTGCTCTTTTCTCCTCTTTTTCTTGGTCAGTGCAGGTGCAGCTAATGTCTCAGGACCCTGGGCTATATCGACCGTTGATGTGCTTGGTTGGGCCTTAGCATTTCCCTTCTCTAGTGGGTCCTCATGGGACCTAGTCGTGGACTACGGAGTAGCCTTGCCAGGTTGCATGGGTACAACTGTCTCCCTTTTGGGAGAGTCTAGCTCTTCCGCCCGTTCCCCTGTGCTTAACTCCTCCAGCCCAGGTTGTAGGCGCTTTGGAAGTGTTGGAGTTGTTGAGGAGGTAGGTCATGACACCTCCTTCACAGGTAAACTACTAAGGACACGTTCCGCAAAGGGCGTTGTCACAGCCAAAGGCTGTGACTGTTGTGGTCCCTGATTGGAAGTAGTGGTGGCCAGTACAGTGGACTGGCTACCATTGGTCGACTGCGGTGTCAAGTCCTTAGGCAGATAATAATTTATAGTGTCTTTTGTTGCCCTTTGCGCATTCACTTGTGCAGGTTGAGCAGCGGCACGAGGCTGTTGCTACCGTGCTTCCCGCATCCATTTAGGTGAAGATGATGTAGGAGATTTGGGACTCCTACGTGGGCTTGGCACTGACTGGAGAATTTGCTCGTGATTGTTAGGTGATTCTGTCATTAGCTTTGTTGAGCAATCGGCCTTATCATGAGCAATGTTGTGCCTGTGGTGCTCATTATCCTCTTGGGAAGTCGAAGGCTCCTTGGGCACTAGTGGACCTTATGCGCGCTCGACAGTTACCTCTGATATATGCTTGCTAAGCACGCTAGGCTGAGGATCTACTTTTTGATAGGTCATGTTCGGTTTCTTGATTTCAATCATGAGGGGCTCAATCACTCCAATATTTTTGGTTCGAGACTTGGATTTTCGTTTAGATTTCCTCCTACGCCTCTTTGCCTTTGACATAATTGGGGCTTCTGACAGAGGTGGTTTAGTAGGGGGTTTTGGTACCCAAATCCATTGGCTGCCTGCATAATACCCTTGAGCACGAAGCAACGCTTTGGATATCTATCGTGGCGTTGTGCTGACCCTCCATCGATGCCTGTGTCTATAAGGCTTGGGCTTCTTTTGGGGTCTTCTAAGATATTTATAAGTCCAAAGCCCCTCCTTGGCATTGTCTCTTGACCTTCTTGTTTCAGGCATGGCCTCACTCACTGGTTCTCGTTGTTCAACCTGTGCTTGTATTAACTCTTCCAACAAGTCCTTGCTCTCGTCAGCAAGCTTGATTATTGTGTCAGCACCTTGCTTGCCTTTCCGTCGAGGTTCGATGAGGTCATCCTCGCTAAAGGTCGTGACTATCCTTACACCCGGTAGTGTCAGGTGTATCCTCTGTGCTACATAGTCGGCCTCGCACTTGGTCGCCCTTTTGAAGGATCTTCCTAGGAGGGTTTCTTTCCTGCAGCTAGCACTATTTGGAGGAACATGAAATAGGATAGGCAAGCTTTCCGTTTCAATTGTCGCAAGGATTTTGCACTTCCCTATGAGTGCTTGTGGGTGTCCCTCATCATGGCTAAGAGTTGTACTAATCGGTGTGAGCTCTGGTTGGCCTAGTAGGGTCCATGATTCATAGGTCAAGATGTTAAAATCTGCTCCTTCATCAATCAGAGCATCAATAGTATGCTCTCTTCTTGCGGTGAGTTTGACCCTAAGATAAGCAGGTGGTACTATGTCTTCATCTTCCAGGTCTTGGCTTGTAAATTTAAGCCTTTTGATAGATGCCCTTGAGTCCTCACTTGCATGACTGGACGTGGATTCTCCACCAATGTCTTGGGTTGTCTGTGCAGTGTTGCTCAAGGTACATCTCTCGTCAAGAGTGTCATGTCTAGTCATCTTGGCATTTGTAGCTTGCTGATGTTGCATTTCGCTCTGACTAGACATGGTCTGAACACAATGTCTTTGTGTTCTCGTGGTGTGTCCTTTTTGCCCTTGATGGCTAGATTGGCCCGTTAAGGTTCTAGGGTCTCTGTTTGCCCCTATTCGAGTGGGGGCTTCTGGTTGCTCTTTTGCAAGGGAGCCTCCATGCTTGCGTAGGGCCAAAACTGCCCGAGGGTCTAAGTTAGAGGGCCTGATAAGCTTCGTCGCTCAAGTCCTGGCCGTTCTAGTGGAGTCTAGGGTTTGCGCTACTTCTTGCTGTTCACTCGGGGGTTGATCATAGGTCCTACGATTGGATTTCCGTTCTCAATGCATCAGGTCGCTGGGGAGTGTTCCAGCACTGTCCCCTCGTCCCTTGGTCATGACTCCTACGTGGGGAACTGCCTACAAGGTGTTCGCTATGTTGTCTTAGAGCAGGTTGCGCTTCCAGTCGGTCGCGGAGGTCAATTTTTGATGTTTTATTTTTTCTGTCTAAGGGTGTGTCCGATTTTGAGAATCGGACGTCCGATTTACTAGTGGTCCGATTCTCAGAATCGGACCAAGTGGGTCCGAGTTTGAGCTGTCTGATTCGTAGAATCGGATAGGGATCAAGTGTTCGATTTTCAAAAATCGGACAAGTGGTCCGATTGCTGATGTGTCCTAATCCGTGGGTCTGATTCTACGAATCGGACAGGGATGGTCCGATTTCCAAAATCGGATAGGATGGTCCGATCGGACCGATCGTCCGATTCTCAGAATCGGATGTCCGATCGGATGGGATGGTCCGATCGGACGATCGGACCATCCCATCCGATTTTGAGAATCGGACATTGGGTCGGATGTCCGATTCCGCCGACTCGAACGCACTTTCGAGCATGAAATCGTCAAAAATCTTAAGGTATTGATTATTACAAGCTACAAGATTCAACAGAATGATGCTGGAGTGATGGGGAAGAGATCTATATACCTGGGGATCATCGATAGCAATGTAACTCCTCGCACTGATCGATCGAAATGGGTCACCCAAGCTCTCTCTCTCTCTCTCTCTCTCTCTCAATTAGTTGCAAATGAGGGTTTCCTTGCCCTCTAAGAACTTATACCCCTGGTGGACATTACCCGGATGTTACCGATCACTCTCCTTGTGATTCCTACACATTCAAATGAGCATTTCCTCCATTTTCCACTTGTTTTCCCCGATTTTCTCCCTACTTTACAGTAGCAAACCCTATGCCTCTTAGGTGCAATTTCCTAATGTTAGCCTACTCTAAACGCAACAAGAATCGAAAGCAAAAAACTGAACTAATTTCTCCATGTTTTCCAATCATCAAATAACCAAAATATCCCAAAATACTTGTTTTGAAGATAAAAAACACCCAAACTTCCTACCTATCTCAAGCTTTGTTTCAGGGATGAATCCCCTACTTCGATGCTCGATATGAGGTGCGCAAGTGCTCAAGCTTGCATCCGTTTGTCCCAGCACCGGAACCAAAATGTGGGAGCTTTCGCTCAACTGCCAAGACCCACGGACCGCTTATTGCTTCAAGCGTTTCAAGCGAGCTCTAATGGCTATCTCTCACCTAGCCGACGCGCCGTCGATCCTACGAGTGTAGTGAGCTTACCTTGATGCCAATGTGAGTAGCCTCCTCTCTTGCACACCTCGGTAGCTCCATGATTCTTGATGCTAGCTCAAGCATCCTCAAGCCTCCTCCATCTCCAAGCTCCATACTCCATAGCCGTGAGCGCAAGAGAAGAGAAGAGAAGAGAAGAGAAGAGAAGAGAAGAGAAGAGAAGAAGAGAAGAGGAGATGGTGAAGAGCTTCACCCTCTTGATCCCTCACTCCCACACACTCACTCCCACACACTCTCACACTCCCTCTCTCAAGAGCGCACAAAAGCAAGAAGGAGAGAAGAAGAGAAGAAGATGAAGACTCCTTTTGCCACACACCAAAATATTGAGCTTCTCATTCACTTTTCAACTTTATATACAAAACCCTAAATCCCTTTTGGATGGTCATCCCCTTTTCCCCTTTCTTACATGGCCGAGGCCCTTTTTCCCATTGTCCTTCTATCTTCCTAGCTTCCTTTCCACCGCCCGTCTACATTTACAAATTGCACGGCGGGTGAGAGCCCGGCGGCGCTCCTTGAATTAAACCATGATGCGCTTGCGCTCTTTTACAATAGTTTGACTTGCGCTTTTCCTTGTGCGTCTTTGTCTTCCGTTTGTCTTTGCCTTGGCCTTTGTCTTTGTCTTTTGTTTTGGCTTTCCGGATTTTCCACCGCTTGGAACTCTTTTACAAGATTTCAGGGTGCGCCTTTGTATTTTAAAATGCACCTTTCCCCTTTTGCATTTGCCTTGGACTTTTAAGGTTGCCCTTGCGCTTTTGGCCTTTCCTCCTCTTCTTTCTTCAGTTGAGCTACCTTTTTTCCGCCTTTGCCCTGCGTCTTTTTTATTTCCTTTTGCTTTCTTCATGTTGGGGTTAACACCCCTAAATCTCCTCCAAAGAGAAGTAAAGTCTTGATTTTTATGCTCATTTGGACATTATGTAGCTATATGAACTTCATGTTGGCATTGATAACAAATAACTGGTCCCCTAGGCCTTTGTTGTCCCCCTTGCCCCATTGGATTATAAAAAGTACCATTATTTCTCCTAAAAGGAGAATTTCTTCCTCTGTTTCCATCACTATTGTAATTATTGCGGGGTATTGGGAGTCTACCTTGGGTTGGCAATCTTCTCGGCCTAAAAGGTTGATTAGGTGGTCCAATCACATAACTCGTATTATTACGATCCATGTAATTGTAATTCGTTTGCATTGAACAAGCTTGTTGTTGCTCTTGGCCTATCTTATGCCAACAATTTGTATCTAGATGCCCTGTCTTAAGGCAAAAAGTGCAGAATGGTGTAGGCATTAGTCTTGAAGGCATCGGACACTCTGTAGCCACATGGCCATACCCGTGACACTTACCATACTAGATATTGGATCTAGGTGGGTTTGGAGTTGAGCCACACGAGGATTATTGTGCACTAGAAAACTGTGTGATTATCAAATAAATTTCTTTCAAGGGTGCTTGCACTACACCCATGATTTCCTCCTTTAACTTTCCTAGGGATTTTGCAATAATATGAGCTACTTTCGCTTCATCAAGAGGGGAATGAGATTATGGCATAGAAGGCATTCCTATATGCATCATATAGGCTGGAATTGAAGTATATGAATTTAAAGATACACTTGATATATTTGAACTTGCAATTACCAATGGATTTAAAGGAATGGTCACATAAGACACGTTCTTAGATACCCCACTTGAAATGCTTGGATATTCCATTTGAGGTTCTTTAAATAAGTCCCTCCATCGTTGTTGGCTAAGTTACACTTCTTCCCACCATCTAGCATGTGTTTTAGCATCTGCCAACCTAGCTGGCCGTTGTAGGCTAACATGTTGATGAACTTTAGGATTAATCCCATCAATAAATTTACACTTTTGCTTGGGCTTATCAGGAGCTGGATTCATATTTCGAATAACTATCTCCATACGTTCAATGTAATGTTCAACACTTTTGGTTGTTCCTTGGGACAAATAATCCAATTGAAGGGCTAGTCTATCTTGGAAACTTTGCCGTCGAAAATTTTCCAAGAATTCTCTTAAAAAGGCCGCATAAGTCACTTTATTTTGGGCACCTAGGTTCTTGTACCACCTTGTTGCCTCATCTTTTAATGTTGCAAGGAAGATATAAAGCTTTTGGTTATCATTTGCTATCTCATTGGTGACACAGGTCACCTCAAATCTTTGCAAATGCGCATTGGGATCCTTGTCCCACAGTCTCCCAAATTGTGTGAAGTCAACTAATCAAATTGGGTTTCAAGCCATTGTTTCTTTAAATAATATCTCTAACCCTAAATCTTGGGTAATATCCAACTACGTAGGTTACTTAGGCTTCTTATATAGTTGGCGCAATCCAAAATTTGCCTCTAAATCCCAATGAAAGGGCGGTTCAGTACTCCCTACTATAGCATTAGCTTCACTCCCCCTACTTCCACCATTTTGTCTACTCCTTTCCCTAGTGGCACTACTAGTGCTTGAGGCGACTTGATCCCATTGATATGAGTTTTCTTCACTTCCCTTTGATAGTGTTCTATCGAATGATATACTAGGCCTAAAAGGTTCTACGCTTGAGTTAGACACAATATCTATCCCTAGATTCAATAATGCATTCACCCTTTCAAGCATTTCTAATAGCCAAGCCTCCTATCGCCCTGCACATTCTCTAGCTCATTGATCTCAAGCTTCATTTTGCTGTTGTCATCTCTCCTGTGAATGCATCCCCTATTAATGAAATAGCTATTACTGTCATACTCCAAAATTTTGCACGTTTTGTTTGAAGCTATAAAATTAAATTTTTGCTTGCATGCGCGCTTAGAAGGTTTAGAATGGTTGGTAACTCTGGGTCTATTTCTCCATAAGGCAACTTTTCTTCTTACTCATGGATTAGGCCTAAAATTTCAGTGACCTCTCTAAAGTCTTTTGTGTCGAAAGTAACTTTTAAGCCTCTGGATACACGTATCCAAGGCAACACATCATCCCATACCACTCTTCTAAAAGTTCGATAAGCTTTACTATAATACCAATCAAAGTGATATGATACATTGACTGTATTTATTTCTACTGCTTCTATTAGCCCAAAGTGCATTGCTAATAAAACTATGGTTTGTGCACAATTGTTGTAGCTCCAACTCTAAAAAGATAATTGTTCTACGTCCACAGTTAATTGTGAGCCAAAATATTTGCCTCCCTCTACTAATTCTGTGTCTCTTGCCCAATCCAATATTCTCCTTTGGAAATCTTGGGGAAATTTTGAAAAATAGTCCCTTAGAAAAGAAACGTCATGTTCACTCATAAATACCTAATATTTAATTATCCTAGTGAGATCAATCACCCGTTCGAGTGCACTTGACTCCTGGCAAACACACCAAAAAGTGACCAGCCAAAAACCGAGCCACTTTTAACCGGGTTGCCAAGACAACTCCTACGCGTTGTTGTACTAAATAGGTGATATTGGTAACTAATTCGTATGATTTATCTAGCCTTTCTCAATAGTTACAACACTTGTTCGTAGTAGTCTAACTAATCTCATGCAAATATCTAGACTTTAGTAAACCTACTTAGTCTTGCACTTCGCTTTTGTTTTTAACCTTCACGGCTATGTCTCTATACTTGACACTAGGATACTAAGCCTAGGATTTTTATCTCTAAGGGAATTGATTTCAGCGCATAGATCCAATAGATCTATTTGCAAATCTCCATTTAAATTCCTTTTAAATGATCTCTTCTCTACCTTTATATAATAAATTATTTTTATTATTTATTAATCAACAAATATTCTTCTTTCCTCTTCATTACTAAACATCAATCAGGATAAAAACAAGTTCTCTCTACACTCTTATGTGTACACATACATTGTTTATTTTAAACCCCCATATCTCCCCTTAATTATCAATTATCCTAGTGACCCTCCACTCTTTATCTTAATGATCATCTAAGCATTTTTTAAAATGAACAACCTGTAAAAGTTTAATATAGATGCTGAAACGTCCCCTTAAGCCATCATATAAAAAAATTATTCATTTTATGTTGTTTACAATTGGGTTAATGATTGTAGTTATTTTCCAACTTAGAAACTATCATAAAATACCCTTACATTTCTTTTTTTCTCCCCATGTCATAGATTAACACACCGCGTATACTCTTACTACTTATGTCAAATTAAAAAACACCATATTTATATGGATATTTTCTTTAACAAGAAAATTGGTTTTCTTTAATCTCTAAGAAATATACTAAAGCATCAAAACTTTGAGTTTCAGCTTTTCCATGGAAATATCATAATTTTTATTGATGCAAAACATATTTTTTTTACTTAAAATAACAATTTTTGAATTTTCCAACATATTAAATGATCTCCAAGCATTATAAAGAAATTTCAGTAAATTTTTAGCATTTTAGAATTCATGAGAAAAATATTATAATTCATAATTATGTAGCCAAATTTTTTATAAAAATCATCTATGCCATTTTAAAGTATTTTTTGGTTATTTTTTATTTTTAAAGTATAAAATCAGACCTACATAAATGCAAACAACCATTTAGCATAGAAACGTAGGTCTTAAGACATTTTATAAAAAATTTAAACGAAGAAATTATTCATGTTACACTATTTATTTTTGTTAAATGAGACAAGATGCTTACTTGACAATACGAGTCAAAATTGCACATTTGAAGCCAATGTCTCTGCAGTCTAGCAAAGGAAATCAATCTATAAGCTCTTCCCATCCCATTACACATTCATTTTGATGATTCTTCGTGCTCGAAACTCCAAATTTGCCACAACTTGATAATGCAAATTTTGATAATTACATGTGAATTAGGCTTAGTAAGGTTAAAAAAATTGCTCCTAATGGAAATATTGGCCGTTGGATCAATGGAGTTTGTTGCCATGATCCTTGAATGTACTCAGATGGCTTCCCTCTCTTTCTCCTCAATTTTGCTTGTTGGCAAACACGAGAAGTACAACAACCTGTAGCTCATCCTCATTCAGCATTCTATGAAGCTCGTCACGCGCCTAATCCGACCCTTCATATAGGCCTTCTCCAGAGGTTGCACACGTGCTCTGAATGCACCAATGTCGCTATCGCAGAGAATGCAGTCCGAGTTTATCTGTAATCTCTAGCAGCATTCATTGCATTTGGAAGATCCTGCTTGTTGGCGCCCCTTCTTCCTCTTGCTCATCATCTTCATTATTAGGCATGGTAGCAGGTATAAGCGTAGAGGTCTCTACCTTCGCTGGTCTTTGTCTTCCCGTCCAGAGACAATGATTTTGTGGAAAAAAACAGACTAATTCTTTCGACAACCTTATCTAAAAATTAGCTGGACGCCATCGTCCCTTCCAATTAGCCTTCGCCTTCAAATGTGTACGAGTCGTGCCAACACATGTGACTACAACGATGTTTTCTTTCCATGGGACAACATTCCAGGGTCAAGTTCGAGGAGGTGATGGCATGGGAGTGATTTTCCCACTTCTCACATTCCATTGCTTATACAAAGTGCACAATTATGGCATTGAGATTAGATCCCTTGATCTCCACTTTTCATTTGCATATTCTCCATGTAGGACATTATTAGTCTTAAAGAGCTTGAACTTGCCAATACCTTGTGGTTTGTTTGATATGAATTGGCCTTCATAAGAGTTTCCATCTCTGAGCACCCATTCCCCATGATCAAAATTTCCATGAGCCCAAGTTTCAAAATACTGGCTCATGCTGAAATAATATGTACCTACACCATGTCCTTTATTATCAAACCAATCACCTTGATACATATCACCATTCACATATGTATAAATCCCATAGCCTTCTTTTTTACCAGCTTTCCAAGATCCATCATATAAGCTATTGTTAGAATGGATGTCTTTAAGAACTTTGAAATCTAATGGTACAATCCTAGCTAGAGCTCTAATGCACTTTTTGCATTTAAATTTGCAATAAACTGTGCCTTTGACTTACTTGGAAATGTAATATCCTCATGAGCTTTTTCATGAATACTTAGCTTCGAAGATGTTGCCATTATAATGGAGACATCATGTGCTTTGCATTACGGGTTATGAGGGGCATGCAAATGTTACTTAGGTGAGGTGCCAAACCACCACAAAGCTCCTAGACCTGCCTCTTTTCATAAAAAAAAAAAACAAATTTGGTGTTGGAAAGAGGGTGTCATCAATTGAGGGAAAGGTAAGACCATGGGAGAGAAGATAAGATCTTATCTTCTCTAGGTGATAATAATTCCCTATGGGAAAATTTTAGATAGTCATAATTGAGATTCACTAAGTAAATCTATTAGATTTTGTCTAAAACTCCACCTTCCTCTCATACAATAATTTCCTTGTATCGACATCTCCTGGCTAGACTTCAGAGACACATCCTCCAAAAACAACAACAAGGAACACCACATCTGCATTAAATTAATGGAAAAAGTTGGTAACAATGTGCCAAATTTGTACAATTTTGCTACTTTTTTTTTGCAATATTAGGCATTGTTTCTAGGTGTTGTCACACATATCCTAGTTTGTGGGAACTTGTAGTTGCTCCACTTCCCTTCTTTTTCCTATTCACAATCTCCCTATCACCTTGCATTATGGGCTCCTCATACAAAGGACTACCAGCTACAACACTTTGCAATGCATGTGCAATAGAGGTAGGATTTTTGCTAGCACTAGCCAACAATGAGTCCATAGAAGGCCCATATCTAATAAACCTACATGTGGTATAGCACTTTGCACATTGAATATATGCATGCAAAATGTCACTAACACATGCATCATAAAGTGATATATTTCATTTTCCAGCTTCACTTTTCAAGGACATGGACACATTTCAAGAAGCTTATGCTTGAAATTTGAGCTCGTTCCCTAGGACTTTTGTTAGCCTACATAGTCAAATCCAAGAATAGAGTTAGTAGCTATCCCCATTAGTACATTGTGCACCAAATCTTCTAATGCCCTAAGAAAAATAACACTCCTACATGAGATTCAATTCCTCCCCAATGGCCGATTCTTTGGTACCACCATTTCAACAACCTGTCCAAAGCCTTAATGTTATCCGTGTTTCCATTTTGTGCCCACCAATCTTGGGTAGTAGAGGCCTGAAGTGAGGCCTGTTGAGTTATCATTGCTAGGCTCCATGCTTCACATATTTCAATGGATGCATTTATTTATCCACAGTGACTAATTTCTTGGTATGCCTTTGTAAACTTTGCTCCCAATAAAAAAGACAAGAGCAATCTCTCCCTTCCATTATATTATGCAATCCCCCATTATACACATCCCTTATTGCCTATCAATTCGCACTTGCCTCATTGGACATGAATCCAATAAAGTCAAGTGGATCATGGGCACATCAAACCATGATGGATCAAGCCCTTTCTAAAATATAGCCAACGTCCTTTCTAAAATAGCACACATTTAGAACACAATAATAGATCACATACCTAAAAATATGCTAGTAATAGTAATACTCCAACAACAAGATCTTGACATACAAAGAATATTAAATAAAATTTGAAATAATAATCCTAGTATCCAAAAAAAGTACTTAATTCAAAATAATATGTTAAATTATATAGGTTACCAGCAGGGAATCAAGCTAGTAATTCCTAAGTCCTTGCAAAGTAACTATATAAAATATTTGCATGCTCATCCTTTGTTTGGATACCTAGGATTCCATAAATGTCTAGATTTATAAGGAAAAAATATTATTAGCCACCAAAACTTCATCACTCTGTAGCACAATTTTAAAGAATTATAGAAAATGTCAAACATTCAAACTAAGGACAAGAAAACTAGTGGGACTTCTCCAATCTAGCAAAGTATCCAATCCATTCGAGTTAGTGGCTTGGGATATCATAGGTCCACTACCTAAAACTAGTAAAGGAGGGAACATATACATTATAGTACCAATAATATCTAACATGATAGTTTGAAGTTAAAGCATTACCAAAACACAATAGGCAATTCAATAGCAAAATTTTTATCAGAAGAAACAATAAGATTCTTGCCAAAAGACAATACTTTGAAGTCAAGGTTAAAATTTCAAGTATGAAGTACTTAAAATAATTTTGATTGCTCAGGAATCAAACAAACATTTGTATCACCATATCACCCCCAAAAAAATGAGTTAACAAAATGTCTTAACAAAATGATTAACAAATGATTTCAATGTATGTGGATCCTCTATAACAAAATTGGGATGACTCATACGATGTTCAATACAAGCATCCACTAAAATAAGTCCATTTTGGGCATTATAAAGAGACACAACTTTTTTTAATTAGAGATGCATTAACTAAAAACACACTTTGATTGATAACCAAACCTTCTTCCAAATGAGTACAAAAGCATCGGTCTTTCCTTTGACTTAGGGTTTCCTAACCCTTCAGCCTTTGCTTGCCCTAGATTTGTTGTTGCATCTAACCCAACCCCAAACATGATTAATAAACATATTAGCTGCTATCAAACGGATTCCAGAGCACCTAAGTCCTAACCCTTATGGTCATTGTTTGTGAAAACTATGCACTAGATTTTTGAGATTGATTTTCCTCTAGGATAGATTACTTACCATGTGATCTGTCAAGCGTGCAAGCTCTACGTACTTCAAGTATGGTAAGACACTTTATCTATTAATTTCTAGGAGGGGAGAGTTGAAAATACATTGGAACCTTGTATGCCATTCATACTACATATGGATTTGTCGCATAACATCTAAGTGCAACTAACTTCCCTAGATACATGCACTTCATAAACTCCATCTTTTGATTGTTGCGATAAACTTACACTTTTCAAAATGCCCTTCCCGTGTGGCTTAGCGCGGGTCTAAGGCATCTCACATGTAAATCAAAGTGAGCATTCATTAACTTGGAAATACATTACTTACGTCCGTGTATTGCAGTTGGATGGGTAGTGATGTCCTTGCTTGAGGATTCATTGCTCGTTGTGGGGTTTCCATCCGCACACATCATTTTTCACTTGGGGGCCATCCCTAATCTCTGCGAGTTGCACAAGACTTCCACACCTTGTGCTCAAGTAGTGGAGCCATTTGGAAGTGATGGATAATCTTGCGAGACAAGTATAGGTCCACAACCACGAGGGAAGGAGATGCATGTGGCCACCCTCTTCGGAGGGGAAGGAAAATAATCTTTCTCCCTCTCTCTCTCTCTCTCTCTCTCTCTTTTTCCCTCTTCTTCTTTCTCTCTCTCTCTCTCTTCCTTCCTCTTCTTCTTCTTCCCTTCTTCTTCTCCTCCTTCTCTTCTTCTCTCCTCTCTCTCTTCCTCTCTCTTACTCTCCCTCTCTCTTCTTTTGTAACATTCCTGATTTCTAGGCACGTATTCTTTGCATGAGCCTCCTCCTAATAGGAGGTCATAAGGATAATTAAATTTAAAATAATGGCAATTTCTTTTTATTATTCCCCTTACCCCCTAGCCGACAGTCGTGCTAGAGGGGAGGGAAATATCATGTATGAGCAAGCTCCTTGCTGGAGCTTGCTGAGGGTAGAGAGCATGCGAGATGCCAGGCAGGGGAGGGAGGATCCCCCTCCCCTCACCTATTTAAATTGAAGATGGTGGGAGGATTTGGGAGGCGTCGCCATTGCCATAGAAACGAGAGGGTAGGAAGCTAGAGACTGCTGTCATTGCCGTGGTCGTGAGAGTAGAGGGAGACCGTCAGAATTCTAACGTTGCCGTAGAAGAGGAAAGTCGCTGCCATGGAGCAAGAAGTGGGCGCCACTGTGAGAAAGAGGAGTGGACATTGAGCTGGGGCTGAGAGAGGGCCATGAGCCGCAGCA
The DNA here is from genome assembly GCF_053477565.2 of Lygodium microphyllum. Lineage (NCBI taxonomy): Eukaryota > Viridiplantae > Streptophyta > Polypodiopsida > Schizaeales > Lygodiaceae > Lygodium > Lygodium microphyllum. The sequence goes on along the minus strand of NC_141162.1, from coordinate 35,781,957 downwards.
AAAGTGGGAGGTCGGCCACCGCTGAGGAGATCAGGAAGAGGAGTTCACTACCGTTCAATCGCCGACGCCTTCTCTCTCGCCACGTGGCTTCCACGGCCTTACAAGAAGCATCAGAAGCTTCTATAGCTCCTAAGAAGCCCCCCTTCATGTGGCCTACTTAAGGCCCTTTCATATAACAATCCCCCCCTCCCCCCCCCCCCCCCCCCCCCCCCCCCCCCCCCCACACACACACACACACACACACACACACAAATTCTTCTTTCGGGCTCCCTCCTAGCCCGGGTTCATGTGACTCTTTTAAGCTTTTTTCCCCCCCCCACCTAAAACCCCTCTTCAAGGTTATACACCCCTTCCTTTCCCCCTTTTTTCCCCTTTTTTTTTCACACCTAGGGCATCCTAAAAAATACCCCCGGGATCAAATGAAAAAGCCCATTTCCGTGGCTTTAATAAGCCTTACCCTCGAAGGACTTTAAACCCCCTCCCTGGGATCTAAAGGCCTTTTCGTGAGCCTTCCTATTGCCCTCGCAAGTGGGGTTTAAAAGCCCAGTTACCCCGTTGAAATCAAGCCTTTTGCCCACTTTAGGCCGGGGTTTAAAAGCCCTTAATAACTAAAACAACCTGAGGAAAGTGCGGTGGATGTGGCCATAGGTCCGTCCTATGGATGGGTAGTCCCGGTTGGCCGGGAACTTTTCTCAATCAAGATGGACAGCAGGAAGATCGTTCAAAGAACACGAACAATAAGAGCGTTGACCTAGAGTTATAACTGATCCCAATTTACACTATTTTAGGGGGGACAGAATGGGACTATGCCTTATGGCAGAGAGGTTGAGCTTCGCATCCCTCTCATTTCCCATTCTCCTTGAACCAAGTGCAGCGTGAATCCACTTTGGACCTGGCGTTTCTGCGTAAAGTAGTTCACTTGGGTTTGATGCTAGTTGCCGTTAGGAAATGACCAATAGAGAAAATCCTAATTCAGGTCGGTCCTAAGTGGGAATGGCTGGAATACTTCTGCTATGTGGTAGACGCAGAGAGTCCTAGATCACAAACCCCGTAACATTCCATGGGAGTGCCGGGCGAAGCTTTCTAGACATCCTTTCCAATGGACTGCTAAGACGTGTCCTGAAGATAACAGGTGGACACGTTACAATCGGTATCAGAGCGAACCAATGAAGGATTTGTTTTTATGAAATCTTAATAAGATAAAGCAAAGCAAATGTTGCTGTCCAAACATTTCCTTACTTTCAATGCTGTCTTACAAAACTATGATGCATGGAACATGTTCTTGGCATTTCGAGTCATGTTTATGACTGCGATGCATTCCCTGCATTATCGACAAAGGGTTGAGATGATGAACATCCTAGAACGTATCTGTAATCCATTGCCTTTGTACATGGAATGAAGATGGATGGGTACCTTAGGAATCTACTATATAGCTGCCCACCAGTTTGCATACCTACAGACCAACCTAAAGAGGATCAAGTGTTTAGAAGACCTAAAAGTCGTGAAGCTGTTCATTTTTGTGGAAGCTCACGTAAATTCAACTTTACATATTCGAGGTCGGAGGGTTGAACTGAACTCATATGTATATGAGGAAGTGACTTATGTAATCCCCGCCGACAGGATTAAAGTATTGGGGCGCCATGAGAAGAATGGGTTCCAAAGGAAAGGATACCCCGAACTTCCAATGACTTACCGATTCCTGAAGATCCATGATCCGAAACCATACTATTATCCAGTTCCTGTAGATAAATGTAATACAACATTATTCTCCCCAAACTAAATGTAAACAGTTGGCTTATCATCGAAAGAAATGTTGTATTCCGAAAGGGCTATGCCCATATAAATACAATAAGACTTCTTTTTATCAATGTCTGTTCCGTCGTTGAGAATTGATAAGAAGTTAAGTGGTTAGATTACTTGGATTGATTGCTGAAATGGAAACAAAATATAAATCACAGCATTTAACGAGTAATAACGATAAGAAATCTTCGTCCAGGCACAACCCCAGGTACAGGTTCCCAGTTTGCCTCCTACATCAAGTACTGCTGTAATCCAGGAGAAGAAATTTCTTCTCAAGCAGATTAAGCCACCCGAATTTGACGGGAGAGGCAGGTCCGTCCAAGCAGATGTTGAAATTTGGATTGAATCCATGGAGGATTACTTTGAAGCAGCTGGTACTGCACCCACCAATCAGGCTATGCTCGCCAAGCTGAATTTCACCGGTGAAGCCAGACTTTGGTGGAAGCAATGGTGCAGAGATCAAGGGATCGCGGAAGGATCCGTTACCTGGGAGAAGCTGAAGAAAGCCGTGCAAGGAAGATACTTACCACCTGTGTATCGCACGCAGAAAATGAATGAGTTCTATGAGTTAAAACAGTTGGGACTCACTCTTGACGCATACTACTCCAAATTTGTCTCACTTTTTAAGTATGTGCCATAGATGGACATGACACAGCAAGTGTCAAAATTTTGTGCTAGTTTAAATCCACCAGTAAATACCCGTTTCGAATCGATGCGCCCATCAGATCTTCAGGACGCACTCATTCGAGCTGCGCCTATAATTCAGGAGGTACATGCTAGACCAAGAGGTAACAAAACTTGGTCTTATAATGACCCAAACAGAGGAGCATTCAGGCCTCAAATGAAGAGAGTTCAAGGTCAGAATCAGGGACAAAGAAAGAAAGCAAGGACTAATAATGTCAACAACTTTGTCCCTACTCAAAGCAATGGCCGAAACCTCCATTGTTTCCACTGCAACGAGCCCGGTCATTTCAAGAGGCAATGTCCCAAGCTTGGAGGACATCGCCAAGCACCTTCCAAGGAACGGGCCGTGGTCAGGGAGCCGCTACCCGAGGAAGAGGAAGAACTGCCTGTGTTGCCAATAGGTAGATGTGAGAAGAAGAAGAAGATCCGACCATGAAAGCAGAGTTTGAAAGGGCGACAGTCCATGCCGCTCTTCACAAGAAAGGGACGAATCGCCAATTCTCGGTGATTGAGACACCGTCAGACTATCAAGGTAAAAGTTTCAAGACCTTGATTGATTGTGGCAGTACACATTCCTTTATCTCACCAGCTTGTGCAAAAAGATTAGGAATAGCCACAGTAGAAGCACCTACCTCACTTGTGGAATTGGCAAATGGTCGTGAGGCTACTTGTACCAAGAAAACTGCTAAGGTGGAATTCTTTCTGGGAGAAAAGAAGACTTCGGTCAAATTCAGAGTCATGAGCCTAGGTATCCATGAGTGTCTACTCGGAATGGATTGGCTTAAACCTAATGACGCTCACATTCATTGTGGAAAGGGCCAAGTTTCCTTTCAAAAATCTGAAAGGGAATCGGTCACAACTCAAGGAGAGGCTGGAAATCCAAAAATTCAATTGGCCAAGGCATCTCGGATTATAAAGGGAGTCAGAAAGGGACTGCCTGTCTACTTGATTAAGCTCAACAAGTTAGATCTGAAGCAGGAGTCTAGTGAAGGACCTTCATGGCTAAAGGAATACGTGGATGTATTTCCTGAAGAGTTGACAGAACTCCCGCCTCAAAAAGAAGTGGATCATGAGATCAAGCTAGTACCAGGAGCTGCGCCAATTGCAAAGAGACGTTATAGAATGTCAATACCAGAAGCAATTGAGCTGAAGGAACAACTCAAGCAACTGCTAGATCAGGGCTACATCCATCCTAGCAGTTCACCATGGGGTGCTACAGTACTGTTCTAGAAAAAGAAAGATGGAACACTTTGACTATGTATTGATTATAGAGGGTTGAATCAATCAACTGTCAAAAACAAGTACCCTATTCCTAGAATAGATGAGCTTCTTGATCGTCTTCAAGGTGCAAAGATCTTCTCCAAGGTTGATCTCTGGTCGGGTTACTATCAGATAAGGATCAAGGAAAAACATATCCCAAAGACGACCTTCAACACAAGATATGGGCATTGAGTTCCTAGTTATGTCATTCGGGCGCGCCTGCCACCTTCAACAGGTTAATGCAGGATATCTTTAGGCCATATCTTGATGACTTCATGCTTGTCTTCTTCGACGACACTTTAGTCTATTTCAAACAAGAGGAAGATCATGAAACCCAACTTTAGATTGTCCTTGAGACAATGAGGTCACATAAGCTGTATATGCTAAGATGAAGAAGTGTGCATTCTTCAAATGTCAGATTGAATATCTAGGATTCATCGTATCAGCAGAAGGAATATCAGTGGACCTAGCCAAGGTCAAGACCCAAGTCACATCCACCGCACTTTCCTTGGTTTGCTTAGTTATCTAATTACCTACCACATTATGTTTGACATGCAAAGATAGCTTCCTTAATTAATCAATTCAAACACGGGTTCCTTCACGTAACTTAGGCACGGACACAAAAACAATGTCAAGCAAGTTCCTTTTTCAAATATCTAATCTTTATTTATCATAGTCTTGGAATACATCAAGTATCATACCCGAAGGCTATCCCAGCCAATCAACAAGATTCCTGCTCCAAGTTCCACCCGTAGACTAGTACATGGGCCTTGAGATACCATCTCGAGTCACATCAGCCTCTTGTGCGGGATCCGGAGGCAAGGAATTTGTAGCTAGAGCCTCCCTTGGTACCCAAGCATCCTCTCGTTCCAAACAACACCCATGGAGAGACCTCTCACTGCAGGTTTGGTCCATATACCCAGCGCGGCTATCAACCCCCTTGGATAGGGCCAGACATGCAGTAGGAGGTAAGTGAACCTGCCTCTCCCTCCATGCTTTTAACCTAAAGCATTAAGTGTTTTGCCTTGAATTAGTTCCTTGAGCAAAGAAGTTCAAACAATGTACCTAAGTGTACAATCACGATCATTTCTATGGTCATTCGTATGACCAACTGCTAAGGTATGATTCCTTCTTCCCGAATGCTCCCATCATTCGGTCTTGGGTCGTTTGTGACTTGGCGAGATTCCAGGGGCTTGGCAAGCTAGGTTGCTTGTTTCCCCTTTTTCTTCGGATTAGGGTTTGTACCCTACCGACCCTAATTATCCTTACCTTAGGTCTCCTTGTAAGATAGATCATGGACAATCCCATCGTCCTCGGTTGGTCAACTTGCTGATTGTCTCCTAGATCCCTTGAAGTACCTATATACCTTTATCTTTGATCTTAATTGATCAAGATTGTCTATCCCCTTGACCATGGTTGGTCAAGATGGTTCTGTTTAGAACAGTTCCTACTCCATCTTAAGTAAAATCTTCTTAAGCCCTCTTAATAATGCTCACATGCACTAAGCTTTTACCTATCCCTCTTGAAGTTACCAAGGACTTTGACATTGGTCTCACGGATCTCAGTCCCATTTGGTAAATTACAAACAACGTTGAATTTTCCCAACAACTTTAATGCATGCAATGTAATGCCATGCCTTCATTTCAATGCTTACAATTTTGATATAATCTATATAATATTTTATGCCACACATGCGAAGGTATTTTCTATGCATGCAATCTTAACATTATCCTCTATGTAATTATTTACACGATCCATAACCTTCTTGAATGATCTGATATTTATAACTTTATGTGATTATTGTATGAGTCTAGCTACGCTTTAATCTTTTCTACAATTTATTACATGTACCTTAGAATCCATCTTGCGATATGGAGATGCACTTTGCTTCTTTCGATGTCCTTTGAAATGTATTTTGCAAGAACTTGTGCAAGGAGCAATGCACTTTATGCAAGAATTCATACAAGAATTTTTTTGGGTAATTTATGATGCAATTACCTAATCAATTTCACCTATTATGATGTCATCTTACAACAAAATTTATCTTGTTTGTTACAAACATCACAACTAAATTCATACCAAGGCAATTACCCATCAATCGCGCAATCAATGTGATGCATGTGAATATGATTTTCACCATGATAATTATAATCTAAGATTTAATAATAGAGCAACCTGGGTTTGGAGTGATGTCTTAATTCTAGTGGTATTTATGCCCGATAAACCATTCGCGGTTGCGGTGTCGTCTTTATTCGAACCACTATCCACACTTGCAAGGTTTCGTGCCATCCTTGTGGATCTATGCTTCGGGGCCATACTCGAAGATGCGTGTAGGAGAGATAGAATTCTCGCACTCTCCTATGCAAAATTCTCGCCTCCTCTCCTTGAGTAGAGAACAGATAATGAAGGGGAGTGTATTTTCAGAAATAATAGAGGGGTGTGTGACCTCCCTTTAAGAGGGGGGAAGAAGAAACTTCCAGAAACTTCCCTCTCTCTCTTTCTCACTCACTCACTCACTCACTCACACACACACACACACACACACACACACACACACACACACACACACACACACACACACACACTCTCTCTCTCTCTCTCTCTCTCTCTCTCTCTCTCTCTCTCTCTCTCTCTCTCTCGGGATGATGAGGAGGGGGGCTGCTGTCGAAGACGGAGGGGGGTGTGATGTGTAGGCGACGAGGGAGAGGGGGCTGCTGTCCGCCGCTGACGACGAGGGGGGGCGCTGCTTGTTGACAACGACTAGGGGGTGGGGGCTTCCCCTTATATAGTGGAGGAGGAGGGCTTCACGAGGGGGGAGATGGCCGTTAACGGCCGCCACCCCTCCACCTGGGGGGTTTGCATGCCCCCCTTCTCACTCCTTACTCCCTCTCTCTCTCTCTCTCCCCACCATGCAGTTGGCAGGGGGAGAGAGTAAAAAAAATTGAGTTAGATTTAAAATGTTTTTAAGGGGGGGTTTTATGGGGAAGATATGGGGGGTATATTACATCCTCTCCCCCTTAGAGGAATCAAGATGTCCTCATCTCGAGAAGTCCTGGGGGTATTGCTAGTTGAGAGTATTTTCGTCCATCTAGATGGCATCCTCTTCTAGATAATCTTTTCACTGGATGAGGTATTCTCTCAAGGTCCTTGATCTCAAATGCCTCTCCCTAACATCTAGGATGCTATCAGGCCATAGCTCAAGGACTCTTTGGCTAGGCATTACAATTTGCTGATCATCAAGTACATGATTCATATTAGATAGATACTTTTTCAATAGGCTAACGTGGAATACATTATGAATCTTTAGAGTTGCGGGAAGATGTAGTCTCTAAGCATTAGGCCCTAGGCACTTGGGTATCTTATAAGGTCCACAATACCTTGGACTTAGCTTCTTGTACTCTCCCAAGAACAGTGAACTCTTTTTAGGGCATACACGGATGATGACCATATCACCTTCAACGAAGGATCTGTCTTGCCATTCCAAGTCAGCGTAAGCCTTATGTCTATCCTTGGCAGCTTGAATGTCTTGTCTTATTGATTTGATTTGATCATCCATGTCTTTCAGCATCTGTCTTGAAGCTTCTACCCTCAAAGTTGGATCTGAGAATTTCAGAGGGGTACGACAATCGTGCCCATACAATGCTTGAAAAGGGGACATCTGAATACTCTGTTGGTAAGAAGCGTTGTAAGAAAACTCAACCAGTGGTAAGTATTGAATCCACTTTTTGGGTTCACGACAGCAGTATGCCCTAAGCATATCTTCAATGACTTGATTGACTCGTTCTGTTTAACCATCAATTTGGGGATGGTAAGCTGTACTGAAACAGAGTTGAGTTCCAATAGCCTCAAAGATAGCCCTCCAGAAGTGTGATATGAAAAGAGAGTCACGATCATTAATTATTCTTCTGGGTAACCCATGAAGTTTGAATATTTCCTTGATGAATAATCTTACAATGTCTGAAGCTTTATAATTCGTCTTGACAGGGATGAGATGTGTGACCTTGGTGAGCATATCCACTACAACCATAATAGAGTTATATCCTCCCTGAGAACTTGGGGTAAGCCAACAATAAAGTCCATACTAATGAGCTCCCATTTCATTTGTGGGATGTCAAGTGGTTGCAATTTTCTAGGAATTTTAACATGTTCTGCCTTAATGCATTGACAAGACAAACATTCCGCGACATATTTGAGTACGTCTCCCTTGAGCCTTTCCCAAAAATACTATTTCTGACCGCATTAAGGGTCTTGGCATAACGGGGATGTCCTGAGAAAGGGAAGTCATGGGCTTCCCAAAGTATCTTCTGCTTGAGAGTTTGGCTTGCAAGGATACATAATCTTGTCCTAAAGTAGACAAGTCCACTACTGATGGAGAATTCTTGATACTTCATCTTTAGCTTCGGGTCTTGATCCTTGATGGGGATGTCCCTTAGCATTTTCTGATAGACTGGGTTATGATATGCCCCTGCTTTTGCTAGCTCAAGAATCGGGTTGTTCGGCATTGATACCTTTGTGGCTAGAGACCTTGTTGTTGATGGATCTTGCAAAATAAGAGAATGTAGAAATGCCTTGCGAGCGACTGAGTGCATCGGAAACTACATTCTCTTTTCCAGGCCTATATTTGATTTCAAAATCATATTCTTCTAGCACTTTGATCCATCGATGTTGCCTCATATTGAGCTCATTCTGAGTGAAAATCCAATTAAGACTCTTGTGGTCTGTTACTAAGGAAAATTTGTTACCTAGCAAATAATATCTCCAAAGTTTGAGAGCATGGATGATAGCCAACAGCTCCAGGTCGTGGGTAGCATAATTCCTTTCATGGCTCTTCAATTTTCTTGAAGAATATGCTGCGGGATTACCTTCTTGCATAAGTACACATCCTAAAGCAAGTGCGCTAGCACCAGTTACCACTTCAAACTCCTTACTAAGATCAGGAAGTTTCAGGATGGGTGTTGATACTAAGCTTTGCTTTAGTTTGTCAAAGCTGGCCTGTTCAACAGGTGACCATACAATTGCTACTTGCTTCTTTAGTAGATCGGTTAGAGGTGCTGCAATCAAAGCATAATCTTTGATGAAAATCATGTATCACCCTGTCAACCCAAGAAAACTACGTATTTCTTTGACAGAAGTTGGTGTTGGCCATTCTAGAACAACTCTTGGATCTACTGAAATTCCTTCTGCTGATACAATGAATCCCAAATATTCAATCTGTTGCTTGAAAAATGCGCACTTCTTGTTCTTGGAATAAAGCTTGTGTGCTCTCATTGTCTCAAAAACAATGCGAAGCTGGGGTTCATGATATTTTCCCTGTTTTGAGTAGACTAGGATATCGTCAAAAAAGACGAGTACGAAGTCATCAAGATAGGGCCTAAAGATATCATGCATTAGCCTGTTGAAGGTAGTAGGAGCATTCGTCAGCCCGAATGACATCACTAGGAATTCGAAGTGTCCATACCTTGTACTGAATGCAGTCTTCGGGATATCTTCTTCTTTGATCCTTATCTGGTAATATCTAGATCTGAGATCTATCTTTGAGAAGATCTTCGCCCCTTGAAGATGGTCAAGTAATTCATCTATTCTTGGAATGGGGTATTTATTTTTTATGGTTGCTTGATTCAACCCTCTATAGTCAATGCATAGGTGAAGCGTTCCATCTTTCTTCTTTTGGAACAACACTGGAGCTCTCCATGGTGAACTACTAGGACGGATGTAGCCTTGATCTAATAGTTGCTTGAGTTGCTCTTTCAGTTGGATAGCTTCCAGAATGGACATTTTATATGGCCTCTTTATGACTGGTGCAAATCCTGGCACAAGTTTGATTTCGTGGTCAACTTCCCTTTGGGGAGGAAGTTCCGTCAGATCCTCAGGGAATATGTGTGCGTATTCCTTTAACCATGAAGGTTTTTCTCCAGATTCCCGATTCTTTTCTAGCTTATTTAGTTTAATCAGATAGACAGGTAGACCCTTTTGAACACCTTTTATTATCTGTGTTGCTTTTGCCAACTATATTTTTGGCTTACCAGCCTCACCTTGAGTCGTGACTAGTTCCCCTTTAGAATTTCAAAAGGATACTTGGCCCTTCCCACAATGGATGTGGGCATCATTGGGTATTAGCCATTCCATTCCGAATAAACATTCGTGGACACCTAAGTTCATTACCTTGAATCTCATAGAAGTTGGCTTCCCACCCAATAGGAATTTCACCTTAGCAGTTTGCCTAGTACAAGTGACCTCACGACCATTTGCTAATTCCACAAGTAAAGTAGGTGCATCTATTGTGGCTATCCCTAATCTTTTTGCACAGATTGGTGAAATGAAGGAATGTGCACTACCAAAATCAATCAAGGTTTTGAAGCTTTTACCTTGATATCCTGATGGAGTTTGAATCACCGAGAATTGGCGATTTGGACCCTTCTTGTGAAGAGTGGCGTGAACTGTTGCCCTCTCAATGTCAGCATCCATGGATGGATCTTCTTCATTGACCAACTCCTTGTTGGAAACACTGGAGGTTCTCCCTCTAGCCATAACAGTGATTCCTTGGCCATGAGCGGCTCTATTTTGACCATGGAATGACCCCTAGCGATGTCCTCTGCCAAGTTTGGGACACTCCCTCTTTAAGTGTCCGGGCTCGTTGCAATGGAAGCAATGTCGGTTGCGATCATTACTTCATGTTGGAACAAAGTTGTCAACAGCATTGACCCTAGCTTTCTTTCTTTGGCCCTGATTCTGACCATGTGCTCTCTTAGTCTGAGCCTTAGATATACCCTTATTTTGATCTTTGTAAGGCCAAATCCTGTTGTTCCTTGGTTTGGTCTGCACATCCTATATTATTAGAGCAGCTCGAATGAGTGCGTCTTGTAGGTCCGTTGGGTGCATTGATTCCAATCAAGTGTTTATGGGTGGATTCAACCCAACACATAATTTTGACACATGCTGTGTCATATCCATTGGGGGTGCATACTTTAGGAATGAAACAAACTTCGAATAATATGCTTCAAGGGATAATCCTAGCTGCTTCAAGTCATAGAATTCATTCATCTTTTGTGTGCGGTAAGCAGGTGGCAGATACCTCCCTCACACAGCTTCCTTAAGCTTATCCCAAGTGACTGTCCCCTCCGAGATCGCTTGGTCTCTGCACCACTGTTTCCACCAAAGTCTTGCTTCACGTGTAAGTTTGAGTTTGGCGAGCATGGCTTGGTTAGCAGGTGCAGTTCCTACTGCCTCAAAATAGTCCTCCATGGACTCAATCCAGATCTCGGCGTCGGCTTGAATAGTCCTTCCCTTGCCATCAAACTCGGGTGGCTTAATTTGTTTGAGATGGAATTTCTTCTCTTGAACCACAACTGGACTTAGTGCAGGAGTCGAATTTGGAACCTGCGCTTGGGGTTGCATCTGAACAATAAGATTCTTTATGTTAATGTCTTATCATACGTTCCCATATTATGTTAATATGATTGGCATAGATTTTTAGCTAAGTGATTTAATCACTTAACACCTCAGTTAACATTTATGATCAAGATAGATAATTGTAAAAAGTCTTATTTATTCATGAAGGCATAACCCCCTGAGTACATTTATTTTGGATAAGTAGAATAGGCTGATTGATACATCAGTTTGGGGAAAATAGGATTGTGTTACAATCGGCTACAAGGATAGAATAATAATATGGAGTGGGGTCATGGATTTTCAGGAAATGGTAAGTCATAGGAAGCTTGGGGTATCCCTTCCTTTGATACCCGTTCTTCTCATAGCGCCCTAACACTTTGATTCTGTCCAGCAGAGATCACCCGGGTCACTTCTTCATAGACATACTTATTCTGCTTGACTTGCCGACTGTTAACGTGCAAAGTTGCATTTACGCGAGCTTCGACAAATATGAACAGCTTCACGATCTTTAAATCCTCCATCCACTTGATTCTCTTCAAGTTGTTCGGAAGGTACGCGAGTCGGTGGGCTGCTATATAATATATTCCTGAGTCTCCCGTCCATCTCCGCTCTGCATATAAGGGGGAAGGATTATAGATGCGATCCAAAATATTCATCATGCCAAGCCTCTGACGATAATTCGAAGCATGCATTGTAGTCATGAACATGACCAGGAACACCAAGAACTTGCTCCATGCTTCGTGACTCTGCAACCCAACATCCATAAGTGAGTAAAGAAATGTTTTCAACAGAAAACACTGCTCTATTCTACTCACCTTCCCCTATTTATCCCCTTATTTCCTTTATTTTCCTCCATTAAGTTCCCTTGTAATCTTTAGATTTTGTTGGTTTGCTCTTCTGATACCGATTATAACGTGTCCGCTCGTCCACTTGTGGGACACGTCTTAGCAGTCCATCGAGAAGAGAGTCTAGAAAGCACCACTTGGCACTCACAAGGAATGTCACAGGGTTTGCGATCTAGGTCTTCCCAAGTCTGCCTCGAGCGGAAGTATCCGGCCGTTCCCATTTAGGACCGACCTGAAGTCAGGGTTTCTCTCATATCAGAAAAGTCTCTAGGAAGTAGCTAGTGTCTAGAACCACTTTGCATAGGAACAACAGAGTCAAAGTAGATTTATGCTGCACTTGGTTCATGGAGAATGGGAAATGAGAGGGATGTGAAGCTCAACCTTTCTGCCCATAAGGCATAGTCCCATTCTGCTCCCCTAAAACAACATAAATCGGGACTCTAACTTTACTGACTCTAAGTCTTCACAGCATCATTATCACGTCATTTGAGAAAAGTTCCCAGCTAACCGGGACCACCCTTTCGTAGGACGGCGGACCCAAGTCACGTCCACTGCACTTTTCTCAGTTTGCTTAGTTATCTAATTACCTACCACATTATGTTTGACATGCAAAGGCAGCTTCCTTAATTAATCAATTCAAACACGGGTTCCTTCACATAATTTAGGCACTGACACAAAAACAATGTCAAGCAAGTTCCTTTTTCAAATATCTGATATTTTTAGTCTTGGAATACATCAAGTATCATGCCCGAAGGCTAACCCAACAATCAACAAGATTGCTGCTCTAGGTTCTGCCTGTAGACTAGTACACGGGCCTCAAGATCCCATCTCAAGTCACGTCGACCTCTTGTGCGGGATCCGGAGGTAAGGAATTTACAGCCAGAGCCTCCCCTGGCGCTTCCTCCCGCTCCAAGTAGCACTCACGGAGAGACCTCTTGCAGCGGGTTTGGTCCATATACCCAGCGCAGCTATCAACCCCCTTGGATAGGGCTAGGCAGGCAGTAGGAGGTAAGTGAACCTGCCTCTCCCTCTAGGCTTTTAACCTGAAGCATTAAGTGTTTTTCCTTGAATTATTTCCTTGAGCAAAGAAGTTCAAACAATGTACCTAAGTGTACAATCACGATCATTTCTGTGGTCGTTCGTACGACCAATTGCTAAGGTGTGATTCCTTTTTCCCGAATGCTCCCAGCATTCAGTCCTGGGTAGTTCGCGACTTGGCGAGATTCCAGGGGCTTGGCAAGCTAGGTTGCTTGTTTTCCCTTTTTCTTCGGATCAGGGTTTGTACCCTACCGACCCTAATTATCCTTACCTTAGGTCTCCTTGTAAGATGGATCATGGACAACCCCATCGTCCTCGGTTGGTCAACTTGCTGGTTGTCTCCTAGATCCCTTGAAGTACCTATGGACCTTTATCTTTTATCTTAATTGATCAAGATTATCTATCCCCTTGACCATGGTTGTTTAAGATGGTTCTGTTTAGAATAGTTCCTACTCCATCTTAAGTATAATCTTCTTAAGCCCTCTTAATAATGCTCACATGCACTCTTGAAGTCACCAAGGACTTTGACATGGAGATGCACTTTGCTTCCTTCAATGTCCTCTGAAATGTATTTTGCAAGAAATTATGCAAGGAGCAATGCACTTTATGCAAGAATTCATGCAATCTTTTTTTTGGGAAATTTACGATGCAATTACCTAATCAATTTCACCTATTATGATGTCATCTTACAACGAAATTTATCTTGTTTGTTACAAGCATCACAACTACATTCATACCAAGGCAATCACCCATCAATCGCGCAATCAATGTGATGCGTGTGAATATGATTTTCACCATGATAATTATAGTCTAAGATTTAATAATAGAGCAACCTGGGTTTGGAGTGATGTCTCGATTTCAGTGGTATTTATGCCTGATAAACCTTTCATAGTTGTGATGCTGTCTTTACTCAAACCACCATCTACACTTGCAGGATTTCCGGCCATCCTTGTGGATCTACACTTCGGGGCCATACTCAAAGATGCATGTACGAGAGGTAGAATTCTCGCACTCTCCTATGCAAAATTCTCGCCACCTCTCCTTGAGTGGAGAACAGATAATGAAGGGGAGTGTATTTTCAGAAATAATAGAGGGGTGTATGACCTCCCTTTAAGAGGGGGGAAGAAGAAACTTCCAAAAACTTCCCTCTCTCTATTTCTCTCTCTCTCACTCACTCTCTCTTCCCCTCTCTCTCTCTCTCTCTCTCTCTCTCTCTTGTGATGATGATGAGGAGGGGGGGATGTTGTAGAAGATAGAGGGGGGTGTGATGTGTAGGCGACGAGGGGGGGGGGGGGGGGGGGGCTGCTGTTCGCTGACGACGAGTGGGGGGGTCGGGGGGTGCTGCATGCTGACATGGACTAGGGGGTGGGGGCTTCCCCTTATATAGTGGAGGAGGAGGGCTTCACGAAGGGGGGGGAGACGGCTGTTAATGGCCGCCACCCCTCCACGTGGGGGGGTTGCATGCCCCCCTTCTCACTCCTCACTCGCTCTCTCTCTCTCTCTCTCCCCGCCATGCAGTCGGCAGGGGGAGAGAGGGAGAGAGTAAAAAAAATTGAGTTAGATTTAAAAAAAATTTAAGGGGGGGTTCTTATGGGGAAGGTACCGGGGGGGGGGGGGTATATTACAGTTTTTATGAGTTTGGTCTTCATCTTTCAACCTCCATAGCTTCCCCATTTCCACGTCCTATATCCATGTTTCAATAGTGCGGACCTTGAAAGGCCATAATCCCCTAAACTTCATCTTTTTTTTATGGCCCTTTACTGAGTACAACAATACTAGGTCACCCTAGTTAAAATCTTGCTACTTGACATGCTTGTCAAACCAGCTCTTGTGTCACGCCTTTTCACAAATTATGGCATGGGTATGTCAAGAATCGCATGGTGGGGGGACTTGCTTGAGCTGCTTCACCAAACAAGCATAAGTCAAACAGTTCATAACAAACTACACTAATTGATTGGTGCTATATTTTTGCCAGTAATAGGTAGGTGTAACAAACTAAATATAATAAGTGATAATTCAATGGCCATGTGAGTATCATAATGGCCACCAATGTGCTAAGTGTAGATGTGTGGACCCATCTAGCCAAGCGATCCATCATCAATGTCCGCACATGTTGAGCTTGCCATCTCAACACTCCCCCTCAAGCTCAACTCTATCTTTGCAACTCCAAGTAAGCTTCGGCACTTTTGAAGCTTCTCTACACCCAATGCCTTTGTGAAAATGTCAGTTGTCTGATCCTCTATGCTAACATATACCAAATCAATCTCTCCTGCAAGCACCTTCTCTCTCACAAAATGGTAGTACCTCAATGTGTTTTGTCCTAGCATGGACCACTGGATTCCTAGCTAGTTTTATGTTGCTCATGTTGTCACAATGAATGGCAACTAGACCATCTCCCTGCACATCCAAATCAACTAATAACTTTTTCAATCATACCACCTCACATGCTCCCATATCAGCACCTCTATACTCAGCCTCTATACTCGATAAAGCAATTGTAGGTTGTTTTCTTCTGCTCTATGTAATTGTTGTACTACCAAGGGAAAACATGAATCTACTAGTAGTAGATCTTCTATCTCTTGACATGCTACTAGCCCAATCTACATCTATGTATCCAAAGATCTATACATCCTTACCTGCCTCATAAAAAATTCCATAATGTAAAGCGGACTTCACATACCTCAATATATGTTTCAATGCATCCAAATGAGGCTTTCTAGACATCTGCATAAATTGATTGACAAGGCCAACAACATAGCTCAAGTTTGGCCTTGTGATAGTCATGTAAATCAAACTCCCTACTATCCTCCTGAACATAGTAGGGTCTTCTATCTCATCCCCAACGTCAGTACTCAACTTCACATTTTGCTCCAATGGTGCTACAAGAGGCTTACATGCTGTCATACAATACTTGGATAACATATTCAAGCCATACTGCCCTTGGGATAGACATATACCATCATCATCTCAAACCCAAATACCTCAATACCAAGAAAGTATCTTAGCTCACCCAAATCCTTCATCTCAAACTTCTTCTTCAAGAAGTCCTTAACTTCAGCAATCCCATTGTCATTATCACTCTGTAATAATCAAGTCATTCACATAAATGACTATGATGACAAAACTTGCATCTCCCCTTCTCACATAGAGTGAGTGATCAGCATCGGAAATACAAAATCCAATATTGACAAGATACTCTCCAATCTTGTCAGACCATGCTCTAGGTGCTTGCTTCAGCCCATAGAGCGCCTTCTTCAACCTGCACACATATGTGGGATGCTCTAAATCCTCATAACCTGCTGGCTACTCCATATACACGTCTTCTTGCAATTCACCATGGAAGAAGGCATTCTTAACATCCATTTGCTGCAAACTCCAACCTTTGGCTGCTGCCAAGCTAATCACGCATCTAACAATTGCCATCCTAGCAACTGGAATGAATATCTCTTCATTATCTATGCCATATATTTGAGCATAGCTTTTTGCAACCAACCTAGCCTTATACTGCTAATGGAACCATTTGCATTATGCTTGACTTTGTAAACCCACTTACAGCCAATAGCTTTCTTACCCTTAGGCAAGGGTACCAAATCTCAAGTCTTATTGGCTTCTAATGCAGCCATCTCCTCATCCATTGCTGCATCCCAATGAGCATGACCAACAACATCCTCTAAAAAAGTGGGCTCAACATCCTCAACTAATTTCACCATATAAGCATAATGGTGAGCTGGATAGCCTTCAAAACCAAATCTTTTAACAGGGTATCTAACCCTACTAGACTTGCGTATGACTAGATCACTCAATGGAGCCTTTATATTACCATGAGCTCTCTGTACACCTGGTGTCTTGTGACTGAAGGAATACCAAGCTCATCATCCAAGATCTCTGAACCACTAGAATCTCCATCAAATCCCAAATGACTAGTACATGCATCATTACCATCCAACCCTTTCTTCTTTCCTTTGTCTTTGCCTGCAACACTTATAGATCCACTTGAGGATGTGGGGCTACTCCTTAGTCTCCCAAACCAAGGGCTCACTGTAGGTGTAGTATGAGATGATGTCTCTGGTCCATTAAAACTCTGTGATTCTTTCTTTTCTTTCTATACATAGCTATCATGATCATTATCATCATCTAATACATCACCAACAACAGCAAGTGCATACCAACTACTCATCTCATAAAAATAACATCCTTGCTCACTTTGAACTCACCTGTGATGACATGCTTATAACAATGATACCCTTTTTACTCTAAAGATTATCCAATAAAAATACATTTTTTAGCCTTTGGATCAAGCTTCTTTCATAGCTTATCTGGCACATGAACATATGCAACACAGCCAAATACCTTCAAGTGTGATACATTGGGCTTCTTGCCAGTAAAGCATTCTTCGGGAGTCATTCCATGAACTGCAACTCTGGGAGTTTTGTTCATAATATAGACACTAGTATGGATAGCTTTAGACCAAAAATATTTTGGCATATTCTTTTCAGCCATTAATGCATGTGCAACTTCTACAATATGCCGATTTTTTCTTTCTACAACCCCATTTTGTTGTGGTGCATACCTGCAAGTAGATTGTCTCTTTATCCCATGAGTCCTCAAGAAGCCACTAAACTCATTAGAGAGGTACTCTCCCCCTCCATTTGATCTCAGGAACTTCACTTTCAAGCCCGTTTCTATTTCAATAGTTGCCTTGAAAGATTTAAAGTGCTCAATTACATCACTCTTTTCCTTCATGAAATATACCCATAGCTTCCTTGAGCAGTCATCAATAAATGTGACAAAGTATTTGCTGCCATCAAGAGATACATTCTGTGTAGGCCCCTAAACATCTGTATGAACTACATCAAGTATATTTCTTCTCACTTCTCTGTCATGCAAGAAGGGTTGTCTTGCCTGCTTACCAAACTGGCATGCTTCACAAACTTTATGAAATTCTACAACTCTAAAAGAAGGTAACCGTGTAACCAATCCTGGATTGCATTAATTTCAACCTTTGCACATTTGCATGTCCAATATGTTTATGCCATATTTCAATGTCTACAATCACTCCTTTTCCTTTAGCATATATAGCAGCATCCATTGCAGGATTTCTTGTATCTAAAGTGAACATGCGGCCAACTTTACTTCCTTTTGCGACCAACTTGCAGTTATCATTAAAGTTTTCTAGAAAATAACCTTTTGCATTGAATCAAACCTGCAACCCTTGCTCTACCATTTGGCCAACATACACTAGATTCTTTGTGATTAATGGCACATGTAATACATCTATTAGACTCTTTGTCTGGCCATCATGCAAGGACAAGGAAACCATTCCAATGTGTGAAATTGGGTGGCATGAATCATCACCCATCTACACATAACCTGGATTTTATAAGTCCTGCATCCCTCCAAACCATTCAACATGACTAGTCATATGATTAGATGCACCTGAATTGACATACCATACATCATAATGTGTCCCCTTTCTTGTAACTGCATTCATCATATGTTGCATAACAAACAAATGCTTAGTTTTGTCTTTATTCTGTCATGAAGACAAGCATAGTTTCCTTGCTGCAATTTATCACTGCAAATATAATCCTTCTTAGCATAACAATGGGTTGCAATATGACCTATTTTTCCACAATAATGGTAAACAATAGCAAAATTTCCAAAATCTCTGTTTTGCCATCCACCTCTTCCTCTAGAGCTCCCCTTGCCTCTAAATTTTCCTCAGTCTCCTGAAACCTGCATTTCACCAAGTTGTTGATTGAACTTGTTTTGCTTGTTATTGCTAGCACGTCCCATACCATGGCCTCTCGAAGAGGATCTACCACATCCCCTTCCTAAACTTGAGTAAAATGCTTGGACATGTTCACCATTTCTTTCAGACAAGTCACCATGCATATTGATCTCTTCATGAGAGAGACCAGCTCATCAAAATCTTGAAATGGCTTTTGTACATATACTGAAGTAACAAATGATTTCCATGCCTTCTCATTATTAAGGCCACTCAAAGTGGATGAAACCAAATCATCATCATCATGCATTGCATCAATTGTTGCTAAAGCATCTGCAATGCTCCTCACCTTCAAAACATACTCATTGATAGACATTTTCCCTTTCTTCAAGGTGTTCAACTCTTGCTTGAGTTGAATCTTTCGTGCCTTTGTATTTATTGAAACATGTTCTCAAAAAATTTCCAAGTTGCATGTGAAGTTTCTCCATTCCTAACATGTCCTAGCATAGTATTATCAATGACTACAAATAGCCAATACATCATTTTTTTGTCTTTTTCATTCCATTCTTTCTATGCCTTTAATTCATCTATAGTCAGAGGGATACCTAGCTCTGCATCCTTTTCTTCATCTAAAACAAACTCATAAAGGCCCTTTCTAATGAGGAATTTCGTTACACACAACTTCCATGAAGGGTAATTGTTCTTGTCGAGCTTCTCAATAATGGGATTTCCACTATTCTCTGCCATTATCACAAAAAAGGATACAACACGACAATCAATTCTTCTGCAATCTTTCACAAAAAGTGCATAGCAATACACCAAGCAACCTTTTTCACTGATTGCTCAATAGTACATGTAATCTGCAACTTGTTTGTAGATAAACCTTATGTTTGCTTCCTAGCAAACACCTCAAAATATATAGATTCACAATCTATAACTTGTGCACCCACTTTTGGTCAACACATCCAAAACCACAATGTACCCTGAAACTATTGTCTGCAACCTTGCGGCTCTATAACGGGGCCTAAAACAACCTCCACAGGCACTATCCAAGAGAAAAAGTGGAAGAATGGGAGAACTTCTTACCTGTTGCTTGCTTGCTCAAACCTTGCTTCTTTTCCTTTACTTCAGCCTTCAAAATCAGCCTCTCTCAATTGCACGGATCTAATACCATGTTAAGAATCGTGTGCTAGGGAGACTTGATTGAGCTGTTGTGCCAAACACACATAAGTCAAACCGTGGATAACAAACTACACTAATCGACTGCTGGCGCTATATCTTTGCCAGTTGTAGGTAGGTGTAACAAACTATATATAATAAGTGATAAGTGAGTGTCCATGTGAGTATCAAAATGACCACCAACGTGCTAAGTGTTGATGTGCAGACCCATCTAACCAAGCAGTCCATCATCAATGTCCACACATGTTGAGCTTTCCATCTAGAAGTCGAGTCTCTTATAGGCATTCTAGCTCAACTAGGTGTTCCGTCCATGCCTCCTTTCCATCACATCTCTCTTGGATGGCTACCCTTAGACTAGGGACAATGAATTCCACTGGTAGAATGTCTTTAGTGCCGTAGATCAACTTAAAGGGAGTCTATCACCCCACAATCATTTTATAGGCTATCTGATAGGCCCATAAGTTTGCCATTAGCTTGTTGTCCCAATCACTGCACGTGAAGCAGAGACTACCTTGGTTAGGACACTCACTAAGATCTTATTCATGGATTTGGCCTAGCCGTTTGCTTGAGGGTAGTAGGGTGAAGATTTACTATGGATGATCAGGAAGGTAGACATGAGGTGGAAATCACTTCGTTGATGAAGTGCATACCTTGGTCACTAACTAGTTCCATGGGGCAGCCAAATTGTGAGATCACCTGCTTCCAAAGGAACTTGTCCATAGTCCTAGCATCATTTTTCCTAGTGGCTCATGCTTTTGCCCACTTTGTGAGGTAGTCTTTGGCGACTATGATATACTTGGCATGCGAATATTGTGCTACAGGACTAATTGTCCCAATGAAGTCAATCCCCCATTTTTTGAATGGTTGCCTTGCGATGATTGGGGTTAGCTCCCATCTTGTCCTTGCAAATGGGGACCTTGGTCCATTGGCACTCATCACAGTGATTCACAAATTGTGCTGCATCATGGAAAATCATGGGCAACCACAGTTGAGACTGCAACACCTTGTACACTGTTATGTCTCCGTTGAAGTGTCCTCTAGCAATTCCGTCGTGTGCCTCTACAAGTACGTCATGCATCTCACGTTTGCACACACATAGTCATAGTAAGACATCTTTTCCTAATCTATAGCGTTGATGAGCTATTAATTGGTATGGTTTTATTTTGAGGATAAGTCATCTAAGCCATGCCTTCTTGATAGGTCTTTCGGGTAGCCCATGCTCTACCACTTGGACTATGTCATTTGTTCAGTATGGCATCAAGTCGGCTCTAAATAAATCATTCTCGCTAGACATGTTAAAAATATGCACATCAGGAAAATCTTTTGTGATACCCTATCTAGCGGCTTCTCCTATGGGTATGTGGGATGGGCCATGTAGTTCTACTTCCCTTTACGTACAACCATGGAGAAGTCAAATTCTAGTAGAAGTAGTAGCCACCTAGCTATGTGCCCAGTAGCGCAAGGTTTATTTACAATAGAACCTGATGGTCTATAAAGAAAGTGAAATGCATAGCTAAAAGATAATGATATAATTTCTTCACAACAAACACCATGGCTAGATAGATAGGCAAGGTTGATGGGTATAACAATGCTCCATAAACCTTGCATAGCCATACCGCGAGTTCATTCTCTTAGCGAGTCCATTCGTCTTTTTTCTATAAAAAGTCTAAAGGGAGAGGTAATAACGTATGTAGGAAGAAATAAAATAGATCAGGTGAAACCGAGAACTATATATTGGTATAAAGACCCAGTAAAGGAGTCCAGATGGGACCACATGCTAGTTTTCTCAGGGGAGGACGCACGATCAAGCTTCTTGCATACCTTTGTGGTGATATCTAGTGCAATAAGTTGCTGCTCATCAGATGAGAGTTTTTTACTTTGCTTTAAAGAATCACATACGTATTCTTGAAAATAACAAAGGCATTGCATTAAAACCTAATCAAATATGTATTTCATGACTCCGAAGGTGCCTATTAAGGTGGTTATATGGCTCATAAGATCCTCCACTTATTGAAGAGATTAGTGAAAGAAATAAGGAAGAGCCAAATTGAGAAAGGGGTGCAAACTAATTTGAAATACCGCAAGAGTGAAAAAGAGAGGTCAACTATGACGACGACTATGACAGCTATGATGACCATTTCCCATTCTTGCCTCTTTACCGCCCGGATTGAGGTGCCTAAGTGATCTAACCCTTTCTCTCTAATGAGATATTGACTCCTAAGAAGTATTTGCTTTGTTGCTTTTTTTTCTTTAAGAGATTATCTAGTTGTTCAAACACCAAATCTCGTTGGTTTGCTTGGGTAAGGATTAGAAGTCTGTCGTTCTCTAGGGAAAGGGGAATACCTATCCTCTTTTGGTAGAGAGCCTCTATCAAGTAGGAAAGAAGAACTATTTCATGAGAGGCTAATATATGGGAGGAGAGCAACCCCTTGTGATATTGACTCCCCTCGGACTTCCCGCTTACTTCTTCTTCTACCCTCCCATAGTATGATGACAGTACACAGGAGGGTAGATAGATCCTTTCTCTCTTGTTTAACGACGACTAAAATAGAGCGAGCTCCTGAAGAATGGGATGGCATAAAAACCTTTGTAGATAAGAATATTTTTTGGACTCTTCTAAATCCATACAAAAATCCATCACTTGTTCTCGTATGGCTCCCATGTGTCTAATTGATGTAGATAATATCAGTTTATCAATCCAATTAAGAGAGGCCCTTGAAGAAGAGATAGGACAACCCAGAGAGTATGCCATCTAGTGGTTTATACATATGGGGGAAAAAGAGAGCAATATATTCCCAAAGAGGCCTCGGTTTAGCTGGATTTAGCGTTGAATACTTTTGCCAAGGGAGAATTACTATACTAGGTCCTGGGGAAGAAGCCTTCTAAAATGGACCCCCCTCGGACAGCTAGGGGACATTCCATCACCACTGCAGCCCACAAAGAAGAATAACACCCCTGAAATATGGGATATCATTCTACACCTTCCCTCTCACTGGTAGAATAGTTCATCTCAGTGTTCATGAGTTATTTGCTAGCAAAGCTCACTGGATAGTCTAGGTTGTGTTCACCAGGTTGGCACAAAATAGCTCCCACAACAAACTTCAAAGCATCAATATGTATGTGGAAGGTTATGGTCCAGTCTAGGGCTCTTAGAATTGGCACAAAAGTTGTCAAAGCCTTGCTCAACTCTTTGTATGCACACTGGATGTTAACCCCAACACGAAGAAAGTAAAAGGCAATAGAAAAGACGCAAGGCAAAGG
This sequence comes from Lygodium microphyllum, assembly GCF_053477565.2. Classification (NCBI taxonomy): domain Eukaryota; kingdom Viridiplantae; phylum Streptophyta; class Polypodiopsida; order Schizaeales; family Lygodiaceae; genus Lygodium; species Lygodium microphyllum. Next base: position 35,758,773 of record NC_141162.1, on the reverse strand, counting down.
TGGAAAAAAGGTAGCCCGACAGAAGAAAGAAGAAAAGAAAAGGCCAAAAGCGCAGGGACAACCTTAAAAAGTCCAAGGCAAATGCAAAAGGGGAAAGGTGCATTTTAAAATACAAAGGCGCACCCTGAAATCTTGTAAAAGAGTGCCAGGCAGTGGAAAATCCAGAAAGCTAAAACGGAAGACAAAGGCACACAAGGAAAAGTGCAAGTCAAAACTTTTGTAAAAAAGCGCAAACACATCATGGTTTAATTCAAGGAGCGCCGGGCTCTCACCCGTGCAATCTGTAAATGTAGTAGGGCAGGGGGAAGGAAGCTAGGAAGATAGAAGGACAATGGGAAAAAGGGCCTAGGCTACGGCCGGCCATGTAAAAAAAGGGAAAGGGGATGACCGCCCAAAAGGGATTTAGGGTTTTGTATATAAAGTTGAAAAGTGAATGAGAAGCTCATTCTTGTGTGTGGCAAAAAGTAGCTCTCCTCTTCTTCTTCTTCTTTTTGTTCTTGCTTGCTTGAGCTTGTGCTTGAGAGAGGGAGTGTGAGAGTGTGAGGGAGTGAGTGTGTGAGGGTGAGGGACCGTGGGGTGGATAAGCTCTCCATCTTCTCCTTTCTTCTTCTCTTCTCTTCTCTTCTCTTCCCTTGCTCGCGGTGATGGAGCTTGGAGCGTGGAGCTTGAGGATGGAGCTTGCTTGAATCTTACACTTGGATCGTGGAGCTACCGGAATGTGCGGGAGAGGAGGCAACTCGAACGGCATGGAGGTAAGCTCACTACACCCGTAGATATGGATGGCACGTCGGCTATGTGAGAGGTAGCCATCAGTGCTCGGCTTGGAACACTAAGCGGTCCGTGGGTCTTGGCGGTTGAGCGAAAGCTTCCACATTTTGGTTCCGTTGCCGGGACATACGGATTCAAGCCTTGAGCGCTTGTGTGCTTCGAATCGAGCATCAAAGTAAGGGTTTTCCCCCGAACCGGTGCTTGAGATAGGTAGGGAGTGAGGGGGTTGAAGACGGTATTCGATCTCCTTGGGAAGTAGGTTTTTTGCTTTTTGAGAGTTATGTTGTGAGATGGAGTAGTGTAGGTTTTTACTTTGTGATTTGGATGCATTAGAGTAGGAGAAAACAAAGAAAAAGAAAGCAAATAAGCATTAGGGTTAATGTTGCAAAACAGGGCAAGAATCGTGCAAAAGTGGTAAAAAACTCGCTTGTGATGCCTAAGGTCGGTAAGTGAGTTATTGGGGTGCCAATACCACACTCGAAAAAGGGTATAAGGGCCAAAAGTGGCAAGGAAGGCCACATTGTGCATTGCAGGGTTTCAGGAGAGCAGGAGAAAAGAGGAAACCTTGGCGAGGGAATCCACTTCGATCTTGGCATCAGAGGGATCTTCGGCTAGCCTAGGTAATTCTACACCTCCCCCTACAATAGTAGGACCAACCTGGAGCTGCTCGACAAGGGGGAAGGCCTCCAGCGCTCAGCACGATGAATTTTGCAAGCATCGGCGAAAACACGCACGGCGTTCTGTCAATCTCTCCTTTACTCTCTTCACTGAGGGAGTAGTAGTCTTTGTACTCGTCATCTGAATCTTCCTCCTTTGACTGCTCATCATCCCTAGGTTTCCATGCCTTCTTTCTTTCTTGTCTATGACTAAGGCCCAATTGTACATTAGGTTTAGATCGTGTATGTTGGTCCACTTTCACTTGTGTTTATCCATGAGATCTTTGAGGGGTTTAAGGTTAGCAGCTAGGTTGCCAGCTACCTTGTTCATCAAGTACTCTAAGATCTTGTGGAGTTCTAGCTTGTTGTTTGGGACATGGAACAGGGTAGGGGTGAGCCAAGTCTACAAGAGCTTCTAGTCATCATGCATAATGGTATTGAGGGCTCCTTCATTGGCTCACCAGCCATCTTGATAGCTTGCTCGTATTCCTCCTCCTTGTCCGAGAATGGAAGATCAATGGTGGCTAGCACATGCATCCAATCTCGCTCATCCTAAGGGCTAGGGATATAAGAGAAAGAGTAGAAGAATGGAAGATCTTCTTATTGGTTGATTTCTTACTCGAATCCTTGATTCTTCTCCTTGACTTTAGCCTTCAAAACTAGCCTCTCTAAGTGGTGCCACTCTGATACCATGTCAAGAATGGCGTGGTGAGGGGACTTGCTTGAGTTGTTATGCTAAACACACACAATACACATAAGAGGAAGCTCACTCAAGAACACAAGAAGACATATGGAGGAGAAAACGTTTTCTTTCTAGTTTTTTATTCTTCTTTCACACACAATACAATGTACACAAAGTATAGGTAAGATACGATATAAAGGAAAGTGGCCTGCTAAGTCAAACAATGCATAACTAACTATACTAATCAATTAGAGCTATAACTATGCTAGTTGTATGTGGGTGTAATAAACTAAATATAATAAGTGATAATTCAATGGCCATGTGAGGATTATAATGACCATCAACATGCTAAGTGTAGACATGCGGACCCATCTAGCCAAGTGGTCCATCATCAATGCCGGCATGTGTTGAGCTTGCCATGTCAACATACTATCTTTCCAAAGACCAAAATTTTGGCCTCTGCATCATGATAAGCCACACAATCATGATTTTCATGTTGAGGACTATCACACCATATACATATGCATTTCAATCATTCTCTAACATGCCTTTGGGCCCATACCCTTTCCTCCACTTTTTAATCCAATTTTGTAACCCTCAAACTAAGATCATGCAATCCCTTTTCTAGTTCTTCCATTACATCCTATTTTATAGATGGACTAGTAGGCATAATTGGCAAATCATCCACAAAAAAAATTGGCTTTGCTATAATGTTTGGTGCTTTCACAGAGATGTTAGGCATAATCCTTGAACCTAACTACAATTTCATTCTTTCCCTTTTAACAATCATATTTACAGCTTCTATTACATGTACCCAATCAATTTTTGGTCTTACCTCAGATATCTCATCTTTCAAAAAATAAGTCAAATTTTGCTTTAATATCGAATATGTAGCTTTCAAGAATAGTTTATTTTTTTGACAATCTAACAATTACTAATCATCAATGTCCAACTATGCATATCGGCTTTCAAATTCATGCAACAAAGATGTAGTTGCAAGCCCTTTATTGGGTTTATCTACGTAATCCATGATCTTCAAGAAAAAACTCTTCTCTAAGAGCTTTCTTAAAGACAATCCAATCTAGATCCTTTCTATACGAATCTACAAGTTGCTCGTTCAGTGCATGGGAAGACGAGAGTAAAACACCAACTCTATACATACCAAAGAACCCCATAAAAATTCCTTTTTTGATGCATATACCTATACATAAGCCGATACATTTTGCACATTAAATTGATTCATGTCTTGTTCAACTGCTTGTAAAGCATTCACAATTGCAGCCTCTAGCTTCTCAAAATCCTACCTTCTTTATTACTATTGCCATTGCTTTGTTGTTGTAGATATTATTATCATTGTATCTGATACAATAGTGTCAAAAGTTAAGCCACTTCCGACAATGGATCACCCACGCCTAAACCTAAAGCTCTTGAAGAATCACCCATCTCAATACTCCTTTCACCAACCTTCATGTCAGGCTCACCAATCTTGAAGCATGCAAGCTAGAATGTCTACCACAGGGGTAGGAGATTCAAGGGTTTAGAGAAAGCAAAATAAAAAACAAGAAGAAAGAAAGAGTATTAATTGTTTAGATGAAGTGAAAGACAATAATAGAGGCTCAAATGGATTATTCTATTCCACATATGATCCAACATTACATCTCAATACAACCATATAAGATGCCCAAATCCTAGGCATGCAAACACATTTGGGATGATTACGCAACACACAATCTGAGACTATCTTAGAAATTATGTAACATGCATCAAGATCTCTATTGTACATAGTCCAAAATCAAAGACATGCGCCTCATAAATCCATACATACTTCTAAATCTTTGTAGTAGATGATGTGTATTAATGCTAAGAAGTGATACCAAGCATCTAAATCCATCAAAACCATTGGTTAACCATTATGGGACTTCAAAAACCACTTTGGCCTTGTATGAAAATTTTATTACAACAAGAAGAAAACACTATTTTCTACCCATAAATCCACTCTAAACTTGAGTTTTGATGGTACTTGAATCTTCTCTAATATTAGAGAGTCTGATTCCATCAATAGATGCATTCAAAAGTCTATTTGAAGCTCATGAACTTCATCGACAACAAGTTTCCCTATTATCTTTTAATAACCTTTGATGGATTCCCCTTCTACCCTATCTTGGGAGCTTCCTTTTGAGAATAAAAAGCATATATCTCTTGTTTCCAACCTCTTCAAATTTGTTCCAAGTAGGTTGTCCATGACTAGCTTCACACAAGGAAAAGTCCCACTCTTCTCATTCTCACCCTTTTGCATGTGGTTCTAGCCATAACCCATAAGGATAAACTCGAATCCCAATTTCAAGAGCAAACTAAGGTCACCTATTAATTCAAGTCCTCAAGCATCTACTTATGCTAGATCACCTAAACCATCTGTGTCACACTTGATTCAAAGAGAGTGAGATATAAAAAGGGAGTGCAAGACATCAATCCCTTTTCCCATAAGACATAGTCTCACTCCAGCCCTCTGAAATGACACAGAATCAAGGTTCTATTTAGTCTTCTAGTTGGTTAACTCATAATTTCTCATTAACACATCATTTTGATGAAGCTCTCAGCTCACTAAGACCACCCTACCTTAGGAAGGATCTCTCAGGGATCTTGCCCTCTTGCATTCCTTAATGGATTAGCTTTAGTTATCTAATTACCTATCATGCTTATGTTTAAACATATTAAAATAGCTTCCTTAACTAATCTTTTAGGATACTAGGTTCATTCACATGATTTAAAAATCATGACATTCAAACAAGAGAAAACAATTCTTTGTCATACAATCTTTATTCATCTTGAAGAATATTATTGTGATTTCTCCTTCTACCCATCTAGAAATAACAACTCGAAGGTTCAATTTCCACCAAGATTTTTACCCTTAACTAGTAATAGGACTCTCATGAAGTCCATCTTGAGTTACATGGGGGTTATGAAAGTTCTTAAGTGAACAATGGATCTACTAGTCAGAGTCTCCCTAGCACCCTTATCACCTCCTATCTAATGTTTTCCTTGCGGAGTGACCTCTTCCCATCTAGGTCCTTCCGAGATCTCCGTGGAGGTAAAACTACCCCCTTGGTGTAGGGTTCCACAACTATCCTTTGGGGAGGTCTAGTGTGATCCTTCCTTTTAGCCTACTATAATTTAATTCAATTATAACCTAAAACACAAAAATTTTGTCCTAGTGCATCAATGGAGCTGTAATATTTCCACCATGAAATATTGAAGACTCGTAATCCGTGAAAAAAAGCAAACTAAAATAATCTCCTGCATTGGTAAATGTTGGGGTTAAGTGCTTACCCTGCGTGCTTCAATAAACACCTCAGCGCATCGAGCATAGGAGGCCGAGGCTAAAAAACCCGTAGGTCGCACGAGAACACCTCTTCAAAGGAAAAGGTAAATGGATAATGGTTAAATTTTGTGCAAATTTTTTTATTAATAACCCCTCCCCTCAGCTGATGCATGGTAGGGAGAGGGAGTATGAGTGTGGAAAAGCTAGAGTGGTGGAGTGCATGAGGGAGGGAGGAGGCATGTGAAGCCCTCCCCTCAGCTAATGCATGGTAGGGAGAGGGACTATGAGTGTGGAAAAGCTAGAGTGGTGGAGTGCATGAGGGAGGGAGGAGGCATGTGAAGCCACGTGGGTGGCTTTCTCTCCCTCCCCCCCCCCTATCCTATGTAACCTCCCCTTTAGCTTGGGGGAGGAAAGGGGAGGAGAGAGGGAGGATCTGACGCCGTGCTGCCGCCAGCCCATAAACGTCATCGCCTTGGTCACCCGCTCTTGCTGCCGCCTGCAACGTCACCATCATCATCGCCATAATCCTCCTCATTGTCATCACCCTGCCCGTCATCCTCTCCACCAATCATTTCTCTCTCCACGACTTCAGCCTGACAACAGAAGCTTAGAAGCTTCTTTGGAAGCTTCTATTGAAGATTTCCATAATCCTTGTTCACCCCATGCTTTCGGGTTTTCAAAACCGTAACTAAAAGGCCCCAGTTTCTGTGCGGGAGAGAATTATCGGCCTAATAGGCAATTGCAGAGATCAAGAACAAGGGCAAGGAGAATTTGCGGAGTCCAAGTCCACTACGTCATCGATGGCTCCTAAGGCAAAGACGCGAGGTGCACATGCGGGGGCTTCTACTCTGAGTTCGTGTGTGGATAACACCTCAAATCTCAATGCCCAAGTTCTTAGAAATTGATTTTGCATGAAAAGAATGCATTTAAGCATGTCTTTAATACACATAGTCAAGTTAAATACATTTGGAAATTTTAAACACAATTATCCATTCGTTTACGAAATTAATGCATGTCGTGCCTTTGAAAAATGCTTGCACTTCCAAATTGCAATCCCAAACGCATATCGCATAGGTTATAAGGTGGATTTGTCTAAATGCATCCTTGATCTCCTCGCGGAAAAGAATAGCACATAATGCATTTAGGTAATGATTTTCTAGTTGTGATTTGTATGAGATGATCATTGACATCCATTAGCTGTTGTCCAAGTAGTTGCATGCATGAAAGAGATTTATGTGCCTTGCAAGTTGCATGCGATGTTAATTACATCCTAGGCTGGGTTAAGTGCTGTAGGACGGATTAAGTCAATAATAGTCTTATGACATTCCTCATGCATGGACTTCTTTTATCGAAGGTTGTATTCAAGGAAGAATGCATTTCATATTAAGGCTTGAATTCAATGCATTAAGCGAAGGGTTATGAGCATAGTTCTTGTTGAAACTCAATGTAGGTTTTATACGAGTTAGCCCTAAACTTGTCAATCATTATGATTTAGGCAAGGAAAAGAAATGGTCCTTGTAAATCTCATAGTTGCTTAGAAGGAAAAAGTCTATGAACTGCATATTTGCATGAAATGTTGTATTTTGAAATTATTTACATCTTTTTAGGATAAAGTATTTTCATATCTAAGAAGAGATCACCTCTTGTCGCAAGACCATTAGATCGATTAGGTAATTCGCTTGAAAAGGTGTAACTCGAGTGATGATCACCTCAATACGCTAAGTAGAGTTAAGCTGTGTTAACATCCAATCCCAAAGATCCTACCCACATTCACAGAATGTTAGGGCTAGCTGAACGCCTATACAAGAACGATCTATTGTCCTAATACTAGACTTTCGATTGAGTTTAGAAACCCTAGGGCCAAACGTTGTCGGCCTAGTAGGGTTAGGGTTGGGCTAGGTCAAGAAGACTTCCAAACCCTACATCTTGACCAAGGAATACTGTGCGAGGGGAGAAATAACCCCATAAGCCAGGTGCGACACCTATGTAACAAGTTGCAATGTCACAGGATGTTGTGTTTAAATCACAAAGTAGAATTGCCACTCCTTGGAATAAGGTTGGCGAGTCTAAGTGCAAGTCTAACTTGCAAAAAGAATGAATGGTCATCCCGCTACATCACCCTTCCTTGGATTGATTCGCCAAGTTAGGGAAGTTACGTATTGCCTAGCAAGAAATTGACCGATCAAGTTAGGGCGACAAGGTTGCCCAGGAAATTGTTGACCTTAATATAAGGAGACCAAAGGTATTTGTTAATTTGGGCTAACAGGGTATAAAGCCTAGCCCAAAGATAACGGGAAAACAAGCAACTTAACTTACGAGACCCTTGGAATCTTGCCAAGTCACAATTGATCCCGGATCGAATGCTAGATGCATTCGGAGAAAAGGAATTATACCTTAGTAGTTGGCCAAACAAACGACCACTGGATTGATTGTGTTTGTACAGTTAGGAGCACTGTTTGCACTTCTTTGATCAAGGAACTAAAGATGGAAAAATAATTAATGCTTCACATTGAAGGCCTGGAGGGAGAGGCAGCATCAGTTACCCCCGACTATCTACCTGACCCTATCCAAGGGGGTTGTTAGCCACGCCAGGTATGTGGACTGAACCCCGCGAAAGGTCTCTCCGTGGGTGCTACTTGGAGCAGGAGGACACTTGGGTGCTAGGGGGGATCTGGCTGTAAATCCCTTGCCTCCAAGTCCTGCACAAGATGCCGACATGACTCGAGATTGGATCTCGAGGCCCGCATACTAGTCTATGGGCGAAAACTTGGAATAGCGATCCCTGAGGGTTGCTGGAATAGGCTTCGGGCGGATTATGGAATTGCCTTCGAGCGGATTTATGGATTAGCCTTCGGGCTGGATTTTATGATGTATTCCAAAGATTGATAAATAAGATCAATTGTTGAAAAGGAACTTGTTTGACATTGTTTTTCTATGTCAGTGCTTAAGTTATGTGAAGGAACCAGTGACTAATTGGCTAATTAAGGAAGCTGTCTTTGCATATCAAACTAAATGTGGTAGGTAATTAGACAACTAAAGCAACCCCAAGGAAAGTGCAATGGATGTGACCATGGGTCCGTCCTACGGAAGGGTGGTCCCGGTTGGCAGGAAACTTTTCTCGAAGGAAATTGACAGCAAGGAACGATGACCTAGAATCTACAGTACTAGAGTCCGGATTTATGTTGTTTTAGGGGAATGGAATGGGACTATGCCTTACGGGCAGAGAGGTCAAGCTTTGCATCCCTCTCGTTTCCCATTCTCCTTGAACCAAGTGTAGCATGAATCCACTTCGACCCTGACATTTCTGCGTACAGTAGTTCTACGCTACTAGGAATTTGACCACTAGGAAAACCTTGATTTAGGTTGGTCCTAAGTGGGAACGGCCGGAATGCTTCTGCTTTATGGCAGACTCGGGAAGACCTAGATCGCAAACCCTGTGACATTCCGTGGGAGTGTTGGGCGGTGCTTTCTGGACTCTCTTCCCGATGGGCTGCTAAGACGTGTCCTATAAGTGAACATGTGGACACGTTAGAGTTGGTATTAGAGCAAACCAATGAAGATCTAATATTTACAAGAAATCTTAAGGAGGGAAAGTAGAGTAAATTTTGCTGTAAGAACATTTCCTTACTTATCGATGCTGACCTGCAGAGTTGCGAAGCATGGAACAGATTCTTGGTGTTCCAGGTTATATTTATGACTGCGATGCATGCTTCGGATTATCGACGAAGGTCAGATATGATGAATATCCTAGACCGCATCTACAATCCTTCACCCCTATACGTGGAACAAAGATGGACGGGTGATTCTGGAATTTATTACATATAGCTGCCCACCGACTTGCGTACCTTCGAACCAACTTGAAGAGAATCAAGTGGATGGAGGACTTAAGGATCGTGAAGCTGTTCATCTTTGTTGAGGCTCATGCAAACACAACCCTACATGTCGGCGGTCAAAAGGTATCAAAGGAAAGGATACCCTAATCTTCCTATGACCTATCGATTTCTAAAAATCCATGACCCCAATCCATACTATTATTCAATTCCCGTAGATGAATGTAACACAATCTTATACTCCCCAAATTAATGTATCAATTTGTGCAAAAAGATTAGGAATAGCCACAATAGATGCACCTACCTTACTTGTGGAATTAACAAATGGTCGTGAGGTCACTTGTACCAGGCAAACTGTTAAGATGAGATTCCTGTTGGGTAGAAAGTCGGGTAGAAAGTCGACTTCGGTCAGATTCAGGGTTATGAACCTAGGCATCCACGAGTGTTTGCTAGGAATGGATTGGTTTAAACCTAATGATGCCCACATTCATTGTGGAAAGGGCCAAGTTTCCTTTTGAAATTCTGAAGGGGAATTTGTCACAACTCAAGGAGAGGCTGGTAGGCCAAAAATTCAACTGGCCAAAGCATCTCGGATAATGAAAGGAGTTACAAAAGGGCTACCTGTCTATTTGATGAAGCTAAATAAGCTAGATCAAAATCAGGAGCCTAGGGAAGAACCTTCATGACTAAAGGAGTATGCAGACGTATTTCCTGAAGAGCTGACAGAACTTCCTCCTCAAAGGGAAGTTGATCATGAAATCAAACTAGCGCCAGGAGCTGCACCAATTGCAAAGAGACCTTATAAAATGTCCATCTCGGAAGCGATTGAGCTGAAGGAGCAACTCAAGTAACTGTTAGACCAAGGCTACATCCGTCCTAGCAGTTTGCCATGGGGAGCTCTAGTGCTATTCTAGAAGAAGAAAGATGGAAAGCTTCGGTTGTGTATTGATTATAGAGGGTTGAATCAATCAACCATTAAGAACAAATACCCCATTCCAAGAATAGATAAACTTCTTGACCGTCTTCAAGGAGCGAAGATCTTCTCCAAGATTGATCTCAGGTATGAGATAAGGATCAAGGAAGAAGATATCCCAAAGATGGCGTTCAGCACAAGGTATGGGCACTTTGAGTTCCTGGTCATGTCATTCGGGCTGACAAATGCACATGCTACCTTCAACAGGTTAATGCATGATATCTTTAGGCCGTATCTTGATGACTTCGTACTCGTCTTCTTCGACGATACCTTAGTCTACTCCAAACAAGAAGAAGATCATGAACCCTAGCTTCGCATTGTCCTTGAGACAATGAGGGCACACAAGTTTTATGCCAAGAAGAAGAAGTGTGCATTTTTCAAGCGACAGATTGAATATCTGGGATTCATTGTATCAGCGGAAGGAATTTCAGTGGATCCAGCGACATTCTACAGTGGCCAACACCAACTTCTGTCAAAGAAATACACAATTTTCTTGGATTGACAGGATGGTACAGGGTCTTTATCAAAAACTATGCCCTGATTGCAGCGCCTCTGACGGATCTACTAAAGAAGCAAACATCAATTGTATGGTCACCTACTGAACAATACAACTTTGACAAACTAAAGCAAAGCTTGGTATCAGCACCTATTCTAAAACTTTCAGATCTTAGTAAGGAGTTTGAAGTAATAACTAATGCTAACACACTTGCCTTAGGATGTGTGCTTATGCAAGAAGGTTATCCTGTGGCATACTCTTCAAGGAATCTGAAGAGCCATGAAAGGAACTATGCTGCCCACGATCTGGAATTGTTAGATGTCATCCATGTTTTCAAGCTTTGGAGACACTACTTGTTGGGTAAAAAGTTTACCCTAGTGACGGATCATAAAAGTCTTAAGTGGATTTTTACCCAGAATGAGCTCAACATGAGGCAACGTCGATGGATTGAAGTGCTGGAGGAATATGACTTTGAAATCAAATACTGGCTTGGAAAGGAGAATGTAGTCGCCGATGCACTTAGTCACAAGGCATTTCTGAATTCTCTGATTTTGCAAGATCCATCAACAGCCTGATCTCTAGCAACAAAGGTATCCATGCCAAACAACCCAATACTTGAGCTAGCTAAAGAAGAGGCAAGCCATGATCCAACCTATCAGAATTTGCTAAGGGAGATCCCCATCAAGGATCAAGACTCGAAGCTATAGACAAACTATCAAGAATTCTCTATCAATAGTGGACTTGTCTGCTATAGAACGAGATTATGTGTACTGGCAAGCCAATCACTCAAGCAAAAGATACTTTGGGAAGCCCATGACTCCCCTTTTTCAGGACATCTGGTTATGCCAAGACCCTCAATGCAGTTAGAAAGAGCTATTATTGGGAGAGGCTTAAAGGTGGCATTCTCAAATATGTCACTGAATGTTTGTCTTGTCAATGTGTTAAGGCTGAACATGTCAAAATGCCACGAAAATTTCAACCACTTGACATTCCCCAAATGAAATGGGTTAGTATGGATTTTGTTGTTGGCCTGCCCCAAGTTCAGGGAGGATACAACTCCATTATGGTCATGGTGGATCTGCTCATCAAGATTGCACACCTTATTCCTGTTAAGACAAACTATAAAGCCTCAGACATTGCAAGGTTATTTATCAAGGAGATATTCAAACTGCATGGGTTACCTAGAAGAATCATTAGTGATCGTGACTCTCTCTTCACCATCACACTTCTGGAAGGCTATCTTCGAGGCCATTGGGACTCAACTCTGTTTCAGTATAGCTTATCATCCCCAAACTGATGGTCAAATGGAGCGAGTCAACCAAGTTATTGAGGATATGCTAAGGGCACACTGCGGTCGTGAACCCAAAAAGTGGATTCAATATTTGCCACTGGTTGAGTTTGCCTACAGAAAGGGATTTATGTGCCTTGCAAGTTGCATGCGATGTTAATTACATCCTAGGCTAGGTTAAGTGCTGTAGGACGGATTATGTCAATAATAGTCTTATGACATTCGTCATGCATGGACTTCTTTTATCGAAGGTTGTATTTAAGGAAGAATGCATTTCATATTAAGGCTTGAATTCAATGCATTAAGTGAAGGGTTATGAGCATAGTTCTTGTTGAAACTCAACGTAGGTTTTATGCGAGTTAGCCCTAAACTTGTCAATCATTATGATTTAGGCAAGGAAAAGAAATGGTCCTTGTAAATCTCATAGTTTCTTAGAAGGAAAAAGTCTATGAACCGCATATTTGCATGAAATGTTGTATTTTGAAATTATTTACATCTTTTTAGGATAAAGTATTTGCATCTCTAAGAAGAGATCACCTCTTGTTACAAGACCATTAGATCAATTAGGTAATTTTCTTGCAAAGGTGTAACTCAAGCGATGATCAACTCAATACGCTAGGTAGAGTTAAGCCGCGTTAAAATTCTGCCTAGTGTCGCACTTGGAATGCCAATTCAAGACTTCCAATCCCAAAGATCTTGCCCACATTCACAGAATGTTAGGGCTAGCTGAACGCCTATACAAGAACAATCTAAGGTTTCTACCCGAAGGATCTATTGGCCTAATACTAGACTTCCGATTGAGTTTAGAAACCCTAGGGCCAAACGTTGTCGGCCTAGTAGGGTTAGGGTTGGGCTAGGTCAAGAAGAACCCCAAACCTTACATCTTAACCAAGGTATCCTTGACCAAGGAATACCGTGCAAGGGGAGAAATAACCCCATAAGCCAGGTGCGACACCTATGCAACAAGTTGCAACGTCGCAGGATGTTGTGTTTAAATCACAAAGTAGAATTGCCACTCCTTGGAACAAGGTTGATGAGTCTAAGTGCAAGTCTAACTTGCAAAAAGGATGAGTGGTCATCCCGCTACATCACCCTTCCGTGGGTTGATTTGCCAAGTTAGGGAAGTTATGTATTGCCTAGCAAGAAATTGACAGATCAAGTTAGGCCGACAAGGTTGCCCAGAAAATTGTTGACCTTAATATAAGGAGACCTAAGGTATTTGTTAATTTGGACTAATAGGGTATAAACCCTAACCCAAGAATAAAGGGCAAACAAGCAACTTAGCTTACGAGACCCTTGGGATCTTGCCAAGTCGCAATTGATCCTGGATCGAATGCTAGATGCATTCGGAGAAAAGGAATTATACCTTAGTAGTTGGCCAAACAAACGACCACTAGATTGATTGTGTTTGTACAGTTAGGAGCACTGTTTGTACTTCTTTGCTCAAGGAACTAAAGATGGGAAAACAATTAATGCTTCAGGTTGAAGGCCTGGAGGGAGAGGCAGCATCAGTTACTCCCGACTGTCTGCCTGACCCTATCCAAGGGGGTTGTTAGCCACGCCGGGTACGTGGACCGAACCCACCGCGAGAGGGTCTCTCTGTGGATGCTACTTGGAGCAGGAGGACGCTTGGGTGCCAAGGGGGCTCTGGCTATAAGTCCCTTGGCTCCAGGTCCTGCACAAGAGGCCGACGTGACTCGAGATTGGATCTCGAGGCCCGCATACTAGTCTATGGGTGGAAACTTGGAATAGCGATCCCTGAGGGTTGCTGGTATAGCCTTCGGGCGGATTATAGATTGCCTTTGGGCGGATTATGGAATTGCCTTCGGGTGGATTTATGGATTAGCCTTCGGGTTCGATTATATGATGTATTCCAAAGAGTGATAAATAAGATCAATTGTTGAAAAGGAACTTGTTTGACATTGTTTTTCTATGTCAGTGCTTAAGTTATGTGAAGGAACCAGTGACTAATTGGCTAACTAAGGAAGCTGTCTTTGCATATCAAACTAAATGTGGTAGGTAATTAGATAACTAAAGCAACCCCGAGGAAAGCGCGGTGGATGTGACCATGGATCCGTCCTACGGAAGGGTGGTCCCGGTTGGCCGGGAACTTTTCTCGAAGGAAATTGATAGCAAGGAATGATGACCTAGAATCTAGAGTACTAGAGTCGCGATTTATGCTGTTTTAGGGGAATGGAATGGGACTATGCCTTACGGGCAGAGATGTCAAGCTTTGCATCCCTCTCGTTTTCCATTCTCCTTGAACTAACTACAACATGAATCTGCTTTGACCCTGACGTTTCTGCGTGAAGTAGTTCACCTGGGTTTGATGCTAGCTACCATTCTAGGAATTTGACCACTAGGAAAACCCTGATTCAGGTCGGTCCTAAGTGGGAATGGTTGGAATGCTTCTGCTTCGTGGCAGACTCGGGAAGACCTAGATCGCAAACCCCGTGACATTCCGTGGGAGTGTCAGGCGGCGCTTTCTGGACTCTCTTCCCGATGGGCTGCTAAGACGTGTCCTACAAGTGAACAGGTGGACACGTTACAGGAGCTTTGTATACACTACTGAAATGAGAAATAGCATTGAAATCACAAGTGGCATGTATCCTAGTAGGCAATCTTTTTAACATTCCTTTGGTTTTCTCTTCCCCTTAGGAGTTGCTAGGAGTTTCAAGCTAATAACTTTCATCTTCTTTCTCATATCTTGATAGGAAAGTGAATAGCCAATTTGTTTGGTGATTAGGATTTTGTTGAATAACCAATTTATCTCATCAAAAAGGCACTTCTAAGTATTTACATTATGTTTCAATAAGGTAATGAGTTAATTTATTTTTCATAACAATAGATAAGCATGCCTAACTGATGTAAAACTTTCCTTTCCTATTTCTAAATGATCTAAGATGCTCTAAAATATTTTAATATTTCATTTTAGTTAGGTTGAGACTTTATGCAAAATTTCTAGTTTGATTTTTCTAAAGCATTATTTGTTCTAAGTTTCAATTCATTAGGATAAAGTGGACTTCTCATTACTTGATTTTAGATTTAAGACTTTTTTGTTTCTTCATTCTAGGTCTTTGAGATGATGAATCCTTTGGAATGAGTCTTTGAGAGGCTCGAACTTTGGAATGATGGGGTTTGCAATGATAAAGTCTATCCTTCTTTCTTCTCTTTCTCTCTATATTTTTCTGTTCTTTCTCTCTCTCATGATCTGATTCTAGATTAAGACTTTTTCTAACTACTATTTCGTTATTTTACTTGTCTAAGAAAGAAGAAAAATAATTTAGCATTAACTATTTCCAAGTTTTCCTTTTTCAATTGATAATTTTCTTAATTTGATAATCCTAGATTATTCCTTTGTTCTACATAAAAAAATTCATGAGCTATGAAGAGACCTTTTAATGATGAAGAAAAGTATTATTTCATTTTTCTTTGATTGAGTAAACTAAACGAAAAGAGAACCTAGGATTGATTGACTAGAAATGGGGCATTGTCTGTTAGAAGATAGGCATAGGAGCTGAAATGCCCTCCTTTGCATGCAGCAAGTCCACCAAGGTTAGGGGGTTTAAAAAACAGACTATGGATGTGAATAAGATGGATGAAAGATGAAGTTCTTTTTGTGCACTTACTGGAGATGAGGTTTAAGAAAGCTGAAGGGATAAGAGGAGGCTCTGATACCATAAGGAGAAGTAGAGTTTCAGCATTGGAATGTGTGCACAAGAGGGAGAAGAGAGTTCAAAGTACAAGAACAATATCTTGTTTACTAAGTTTCTTACAAGTACAACTTGGGTACACTCTCCCACACATGATAGTGACCCATACTATCATGTGTGGGAGAGTGTACCCAAGTTGTACTTGTAAGCAACTTTGTAAACAAGATATTGTTCTTGTACTTTGAACTCTCTTCTACTTCTTGTGCACACATCCCAATGCTGCAACTCTGCTTCTCTACATTATCCATAGTTGCAATGCCCTTTGCAGCTCCAACAGTTATAGCACTGGAGCTTTGCTTCTTTGGGGCCATCATGGATGGAGAGCTCCGTACGTATGATACTCCTAACTTCAGTGGTCTTGATGATGCCCCATCTAGCTTGGGTAACTCAAAAGGAGATGATTTTCTTTGTAAGAGACAAGAGAGACTTTTCAAGAGGTGAAGTGTCTTCATGAATGGATTGGGCTTTGTAATGATAAAATATGCGGGATCTAGAGCATGGCAAATGCGAAAGATATGGAGGTTGAAAGAGGAAAAAGAAACTCATGAAGACATTGAACTTGACAAGGAAAAATTGTTACACAAGTGAATTAGGTTCCAAGGTTGAGACTTGGACTCATAAACACAATCTTGTGTATTGACAGTGACACTTTACTGGAAAGAAAAGAGTACTATCATTACATTAGAAAAAGAATGCAAGTACAATGCTTTATAGGAATTGAGAGGTTGTACTTTCTCCTACTATGCATATGTGATTCTGGTCCTGAGCCCTCACTGCTTCTCACAAAGAGACTGACGTAGCTGTGATTGCAAATATCTCAACACCCCTCCTCAATCACAACCAGAAGTACAAAGCGTATAGAGGCTTTAGTTAAAGCAACACGTGCAAAGTGTGGGCACAGCATAAACATGGCAAAACACCAGAGGCTGTCATAGAAAAGGCTAATTGTGGGTACCACAAGCATGATGGACATCTAGAGGCTGTAGCAAAGGCCTCACAAAGTGTACAGAGGCTGTAGTACAAGGATAACTGAGGAGTTTACAAGTTTATGTTTGAGGCATTAGGGCTAGGAAATACAAAACTAAAAAAGTCTATCTGAATAGAAGGACTGATGAGGTTTGTCCTTCTCCTAGTGGTCTTCTTCTTCTTCCTTCACTCCGTTTTCTTCTTATTCTTTGAGTGCAACTAGATAGGTCTTTTGGGACCTCTTTCTGGCGTGGCAAAAATTCTCAATGTGTTCGATCCTTTTGCAAAAGTCATAGAAGAGTTGATCCTTCTTGCCTTTGTACCTGTTGCCAACATATAATGCATGTTCATCTCTAGAGGTGCTTGGTTCTTCCTTGGTTTTTAGCTTCTTTTCCTCCTCTAATAGTGATGTGTGGATATCAACAGGCTCAAGGTTTGGCATATTAATTAGAGTTGTTGATACATTATTATATTCAGGAGGCAAACTCTTAAGTAGAACACCGATGCAAACATATTCTTCCATTTTAATGTTGATTCCTGCAAGTTGGGTTAGAAGTCCTTCCATGTAATTTAGATGTATGGCAAGTGATGTGATGGACTTCATTTCAAGCCTAAAAAAATCTATTAGGAGACCATACTTTGATGATTTAGATTGTGCACCGTTCAAGTCTCTTCCATGTATCCTGTGAGATCTCACAGTTATCGTCTAGCTATCGTCTAGCTCCAATTTGATAATGGCATGAGCCTTATCATCATTCTTTTACTAAGTGACAGCAAGATCCACATCACGAGGCTTCTTTTCTTTTCCAGTGGTAATGGCCCAGAGGCCCTTCTTCATCAGGATGAGTTTGATGCGACTCTGCCAGGTATGAAACCTGACTCCTTTGAAATGGACAGTTGGAGAATCTTTGCCCATGTTAAACTTGTGGGAACAATAGCAAATCAGCTTTAGAATTATCAAATTTAAGCAGTAGAAGAGTTTGTTGGGATATGTCAAAAGACACAAGTGCTTAGAGCACTAAAATGAGTGTCAATAGACACTATGTTTCTTCCTTAAGTCTTGCAAATCTGCAAAATCCTTCAAGATCTTTTAGATCCAAATCTTCCCCTTCTTGATTTGATTCTAGGACCTTCAAGTATGAGTGACAATGGGTTGCTCTAGGTGGTAGGAGAGAGAAAGTGATGAGATTTCAAGCTTGATGAAGTTTGGCTATGGCTTCCTGGATTAGAGTTTTGACCCAGCCCTGGTTTTTGTTAATTCTGGGAACTACAATGGATCATTTTCAAAACTTTTTTTATCAAAATGAAGCTTGAATGATGGCTATCAATGCCTATGGTGGTCATCAAGATCATGACCTGTAGCGACGACATAAAAAACATGAATGGCAGTAGGCACAATTCTGATAGCAGCGACGAATTTCAGCAATGCCGATGCATAGATTGTGCAATGTCGAGTTGTATTGTGCCAAGATGATGTGGCTTGATCTGGGCAACAACTTCCTAGAAGATAGCGTGTTGAGATAAGGCAAGTAGGAGGAGATCAGGAAGCTCCAAGTGAGCTAGATATAACTTGGCTATGGAGTCACACAGGGCAGAACCTAAGAAAAGAGGCAATGCTGAGATTGGTTCAAGGAAATGTCAGGGTTCTATGTGATACAGAGAAGCCTTGGGAGTCAAAGAATAAATCTCCAGAAGAGATCTTGGAGAGATATGCCATCTACAAAAAGCTATGGAAGCTTAAAGGCAGGGATGTGTAGGTTGGCTATGGCTGCCACAAGATCAAGTGGAGAAGAAGGAGTAGGAGATGAGCTCCTAGACCTTGGACTAAGCTCAAGCTGAGCTAGATGAGAGTAGAATGGAGCTAGAGAAGTAGTGCCATGCCCAACTGGGCTCTAATACCATGATAAAATACGCAGGATCTAGAGCATGGAAAATGTGCAAGCTATGGAGGTTGAAAGAGGAAAAAGAAACTAATACCATGATAAAATACGCAGGATCTAGAGCATGGAAAATGAGCAAGCTATGGAGGTTGAAAGAGGAAAAAGAAACTCATGAAGACATTGAACTTGACAAAGACAAATTGTTACACAAGTGAATTAGGTTCCAAGATTGAGACTTGGACTCATAAACACAACCTTGTGTATTGACAGTGACATGATACTTTACTAGAAAGAAAAGAGTTCTATCATTGCATTAGGAAAAGAGTGCAAGTACAATGCTTTATAGGAATTGAGTGGTGGTACTTTCTCCTACTGTGCATATGGGATTCTGGTCTTGAGCCCTCACTGCTTCTCACAAAGGGACTGAAGTAGGTGTGATTGCAAATATCTCAACATGTAAGAGGCAAAGTGTCTTCATACAAATGGACGGAATCCTTTGGAATGAGTCTTTGAGATGCTAGGACTTTGGAATGAAGGGGTCTGCCATGATAGAGTCTATCCTTCTTTCTTTTCTTTGTCTTTCTCTCTATCTTTTTGTGTTTGTAATAAAGCATAAATGCCTTAGCCTAGGGTTAAGTATAGAAGGTGGAGATGTTGTTGAGATATCGAGCTCCACTCGTGATACGCCAGGGTGACCGTTGTGTATTTATGTCACCGACGTGTCGGTTGCAGATGCGGTTGGTACACCGCCCATGAATAATAGCTACATGATAGCTATCCTTATCCATTCTAGTTCGTGGCTCAGTTAGTATGCCACCTTAGTTAGTTGAGTTTGGTTTGAGACCCATATAGAGGGTTCTTCTATTTCTTTGTACTTGAGTTCTTTTTGGCTTACACAACTAAGAAGAGGAAAACTGTTTTCAGCCTCCACCCTTGTGTGTCTTCCCCCATTGTGCAAGCAAGAAAGCTTCAAGCGAGACTCCTTCCTTCTCTCCCACAATCTTGACATGGTATCAGAGCCTTGTTCGTGGTAAGGAGCTCAAGAAAGCAAGCCAAGCTCGCGGTGTTCTGGTAAGAGGAGCAGTGTTGCTTTCATTTTCTGTTTTGGGAGCAGATCTCTGCAGGTAGCACAGCCGGAAATTGCAAGAGTGCATTGTCTCAGGTTGAGACACCCTTCGCGGTGAAGCAAGAGACGCCCTTTGATTTGAGGCCATTTCGGGGCCTGTTTTGGAGGCGGAAGTTCTCTGCACGCACTCAGAAAAAGGCCCAGTTTTATGCTGTGCAACCACTGTTCTACAGGTCAGTGAAAAGTTACTGTAGAAATCGCATCGTATGCTTGTGCGCAGAGACATTGGGAGTTACAGAATCATCCCTGTTGCTTGTTGATGCAAAATCGTCACTAGGAAGTGACTGTGTGGTTAAATACCACTTTCGCCAGTTTTGCAGATTTGCCCTTGTGAGGGTGAAGCTGAGTTTTTGCAGTGACAAAATTTTTCACAGTGTTCTGTAATGGCGTCTGATTCTCTCTCATAGATTGTCACTGAAAAGCTTGACAAGAACAACTTCCAGGCATGGAAGTTTAGAATGACGAATTTCCTTATGGGAAAAGGATATTGGGAATTTGTTGCAGGAAATGAAGAAGAACCAGTTCTTCCTGATGTTCCCAATCAACAGCAAATGCAGGCATTCAAAGCATGGCATGAGAGAGCCAGGAAAGTTATGTATTGGCTGTCTATCAGCATTTCAGACTCTATGATTGTGCATATTCAGGATGCAAGTACGCCAAAGGAGGCATGGGATACTTTGTCAAAAATGTACAGCACAAATACTCAAGCCAGGAAAATGCAGCTCAAGCAAGAGTTGCATAATGTGCAAAGAGAAAATATGAGCATCAACGACTACCACATGAAGGTGAAGAAGATTGCAGATGCACTTGCTTCCATTGGGTCGCCAGTGGAAGATGATGATTTAGTTTCTGTGACCTTGAATGGTCTAGGAAAGGATTATGCACAGTTTCGGACATCCATTTCAGTTCGTGAAAGATTTCCTGATTTTGAGGAGTTGATTGCTCTTCTAATTTCTGAGGAGCAAAGAAATGGTGGTGCATCTTCTTCAGGAGGAACTTCAAAAGAAGCTGTCTTCTACTCAAATGCTGGAAGAGGTAGAGGCAGAGGTAGAGGAGGCCGATTTGGAGGCCGTGGCAGAAATCAGAATATGCAGCAAACTCAAGAAAACCAGTCCTATGGAGGAGGACGTGGTAACTCTAGAGGCAGGGGGAGCCAAAGAGGTCGTGGTGGATGGCAAAGAGGCCAAAATGCAAACAGTAATGTTGAATGCTACTACTGTGGTAAAATGGGTCATATGGCTAAAGACTGCTATAAAAAGCAGAATGACATCATGAATGGAAAACTGCAACAAGGAAATTATGCATCTTCTAGCAGACAGGGTGATGACAGAAATGAGCATTTGTTCATGGTGCAGCACATGAACAATTCTATGACAAGTGCAGAAGAAAGCAATGATGTATGGTATGTTGACTCAGGTGCATCAAACCACATGACAGGTCATGCAGAATGGATGGAGGATGCAAGGAAAATGGAAAAACCAGGATTTGTGGAGACTGGTGATGATACTGCACATCCTATTGTGCAGATTGGAAAAATTCCCTTGTCTATGCAGGATGGGAAAAAGAAATACCTGTCTGATGTATTTCATGTCCCGAATATCACCAAGAATCTGGTTTCTGTTGGTCAAATGGTTGAGCAGGGCTTGCAGGTCAGATTTAATCCTCATGGATGCTTTGTTGAGGATATGAAAAATAAAGGTCGCTTGATAGCAAAAGGAAAGAAGAAGGGCAGAATGTTTACATTGGATGTAGACATGCCTGAATTGAGTGCAGCAATGTTTGCACATGGGACCGGTGTAGTTGCAGATATTGATATCTGGCATAAACGCATTGGTCATGTTAATATACAGCGACTTAAATCAATGCAGGCCCAAAATATTGTTGCAAGATTGCCTAAGTTCAAGGTTGCAGAAATGCATAAGGTATGTGAAGCCTGTCAATTTGGAAAACAGGCAAGGAAACCATTTCCTAGACATGTTCAAGAGAGTAAGAAGCCATTGGAATTAATCCACTCTGATGTGTGGACTACTAAAGCTGCATCTCTTGGAGGCTGTCATTATTTTGTCAGTTTTATTGATGACTATAGCAGAAAAGTTTGGGTGTATTTTATGAAAAAGAAAAGTGAAGTTTTGGGCATTTCAAAACTCTTAAAGCTATGGTTGAAAAAGAAACATGCCTGCAAGTAAAATGCCTAAGGTCAGATGGAGGGGGAGAGTACCTCTCAAATGAGTTTGCAAGGTTCCTGCAGGAGCATGGCATAAAGCAGCAATATTCATGCAGTCATACCCCACAGCAAAATGGAATTGCAGAAAGAAAAAACAGACATATTGGAGAGGTATCTCGTGCCATGCTCAATGAAAAAGACTTGCCAGATTTTTATTGGGCTGAAGCAGTTGCTACAGCAGTCTACATAATGAACAGGACTCCCACCGCAGCAATACATGGAATGACTCCAGAGGAGAGGTATACTGGTAGGAAACCAGATATTTCTCATTTGAAAATTTTTGGTTGGATTGCCTATGTACATGTGCCAGATGAGCTGAGATCCAAGTTGGATCCAAAAGCTGAGAAGTGCATCTTTATTGGTTACTCTCTGCAGCAAAAAGGGTATAGATGCTATAACCCTTCTACTCGTAAGTTTACAGTGAGCAGAGATGTTGTTTTTGATGAGATGAGTAGCTGGTATAAACCAGTAAATGTGATTGATGATGTAGATGCACAAAATGGTAATGCTGCACAGAATTCACAGCAGCAGTCACAAAATATTAGTGGACCTGGAGCGTCCTCTAGCAGTGGTTCACATTCTTCGCCATGGACAGGCAGATTGAGATCAGGAGAATCTTCTCAAAGAAATGCAGATAGTGGTATGCAGGTATCACGAAAAGGAAAAGAGAAGGTTGATCAGCCCATGTTTGATGTGAATGCAGGTCACTCTTATGTGGATGGTGAATCCAGTGGCTTAGAACAAAGCATTGATGATGAGTTGGGTATTCCTTCTATTGTTACACCTGGAGTAAGGAAGACCAGGGATGTTTTGAGGGCACCTGGGAGTGAACCCACTTTGCACAGGTCTACCAGAGTTAGGTATCCTGTGGATAGGCTGAAATATGATGGATTTACAGCCATTCACTATGCATATATGGTCAAGGTGATACAGGAACCAGAACCCACTTCTTTTGAGCAAGCCATGGGAAAAGAAAAATGGGAGAAAGCCATGGATGAAGAAATGGATGCCTTGGAAGCAAATGCTACATGGGAATTGGTACCTTTGCCTAAAGGTAAGAATGCAATTGGCTGTAAGTGGGTTTATAAGGTGAAGCACAATGTAGATGGTTCTGTGAACAGATACAAGGCAAGATTAGTAGTCAAGGGGTATGCGCAAACATATGGCATTGACTATGAAGAAACATTCAGTCCGGTTGCAAGGATGGCAACCGTAAGAGTAGTCATTGCTATGGCTGCATCAAAGGGATGGTCTTTACATCAGATGGATGTAAAGAATGCCTTCTTGCATGGTGATTTGCAAGAAGAGGTCTATATGGAGCAGCCACCAGGTTATGTGCATGCTTTTCATCCTGAGTTTGTTTGCAGGTTGAAGAAAGCTTTGTATGGCTTGAAGCAAGCACCTAGAGCATGGTCTGACAAGATAGGACAGTATCTTGTCACTATTGGCTTTCAGATTTCCAAGGCAGATTTCTCACTTTATGTGAGGAAAACAGAGAAAGGTATTATGCTACTTGTCATTTATGTTGATGATTTGATTATGACAGGTGACAGTGATGAAGATATCCTTCATGTGAAAATGCTATTGAAGCAGAAGTTTGAGATGAAGGATTTGGGAGAGCTGCGTTATTTCTTGGGCATTGAGGTGATTAGATCACCAAGTGGGATACAGCTCTTGCAGAGGCAGTATGGATTGGACATGCTGTCCAAATATGGGATGACAGGCTGTAAGCCTATTTCAGTTCCTTTGGAGCAGAATGTGAAGCTGAGCACAGATGCAGGTGAGCTTCTAGAAGACCCTACTATGTACAGACGCATAGTAGGAAGTTTGATTTATATGACTATTACCAGGCCAGATTTGAGCTATGCTGTTGGATTGGTAAGTCAGTTTATGCAGGCTCCAAGGAAACCACATTTGGATGCGGCTAGACGCATACTGAGGTATGTGAAGTCCACATTGCAGTATGGACTATTTTATGAGACTGGGGTTCAGATACAGTTGCATGGATACACTGATGCTGATTGGGCTGGTAGTATTTTTGATAGACGATCTACCAGTGGATATGTGTTCTCTTTTGGGAGTGCTGCAGTCACTTGGAGCAGCAAGAAACAGCCTACAGTTGCCTTGTCGAGCACAGAGGCTGAGTACAGGGGTGCAGCAATGGCTGCATGCGAGGTAGCTTGGTTGCATAAGCTACTTTATGATATGCATCAGTCTACAGATGGACCAATTGTCATTTATTGTGACAACATGAGTAGTATACACTTGGCAAATAACCCAGTCTATCATGCTAGAACAAAGCACATTGAGGTGCATTATCACTATGTGCGAGAGAGGGTTTTACTAGGTCTTATTGATCTAGTTTATGTCAGCACAGAGGATCAGGTAGCTGACATATTTACGAAGGCATTGGGCGCAGAGAAGCTGCGCAAGTTCAGAGACCTGCTTGGTGTGCAGGAATTGGGATTGAGCTCGAGGGGGAGTGTTGAGATATCGAGCTCCACTCGTGATACGCCAGGGTGACCGTTGTGTATTTATGTCACCGACGTGTCGGTTGCAGATGCGGTTGGTACACCGCCCATGAATAATAGCTACATGATAGCTATCCTTATCCATTCTAGTTCGTGGCTCAGTTAGTATGCCACCTTAGTTAGTTGAGTTTGGTTTGAGACGCATATAGAGGGTTCTTCTATTTCTTTGTACTTGAGTTCTTTTTGGCTTACACAACTAAGAAGAGGAAAACTGTTTTCAGCCTCCACCCTTGTGTGTCTTCCCCCATTGTGCAAGCAAGAAAGCTTCAAGCGAGACTCCTTCCTTCTCTCCCACAATCTTGACAGATGTAACATGTGAATAATCTTTTTTCCATTTTGAAGAATACATGATTTGAGGTTTTGTTCCTCCCACCATCTAAGAGGGTGCATACTCTTAGTCACCAAGATCATGGGGTGCATACCATGTCCCACCTTGGCATGAGGTGAGTATTCATGTTGCAACATTCATCTATGATTCTCAGCCTTCCATGGCAATATAATTTCATGCCTAGCCAACTTGGCTATGGTTTCTTGGCACATATGGTGTATTTCTTATATTTCCTATTATTTTTCTTATTGTGAGAATTAGCTATTTTACATTGGTATCAGAGCATGGACTTTGATCCATGGGAAGAGTCATTTTCTTGGGAAAATTTAGTCACGAGGACAGGTGACAGGTAATTGGAGTACAAGATTTAGTTACAGTAGTTGACACAATTAGAACTGTGAGGCCATGGTTATCTGCATCAAGTCCTCACTAATATGGAGGTTCTTGAAGTTGGATATGAAGAAACTAGAGGATCTATGGTGAAAATAGCAGGTTGTGGATCTTTTCATGACATTTTAGAGGTCCTTGAGTTAACTGTCGTTAACAAGGATTAAAAATGGACTAAAACAAGGGTTACTTTTGTAAAAAGAGAGTTTCTCTCTCTTCTTTCTTCTTCCTATAGGTTTTCCCTACAACTCCATAGCCAAGATCTTGCTTCTATCTCTTCTCCATTGCCTTGATGGTCTAAATGGCTACCATAGATCAATTCTTCATGTTGTAAGCTTGCTATAGAGTACCTACATGCTTTGCTTAAGCCTCATTTTGATCATGAGGTAAATGAGTATGTTCATGGACTATTTGCACATATTTTTTTGAAGACACACTCCCTCATCAATGTGAGCAAAATGGAAGCCAAGCTTAGTTTCTAGTCTACTCAAGTTTACTTACAAACTCTCTTCCAAGTCTACGGCATGATAGAAGCAAACTTCATCACTCTCTCTTGAATTCTTGGAGCTTTCAAAACTCTAGCCATGGCTGAAAATGGACAGCATGAAGATTCCTTCAATTTCTTGAAGATTTGGCTTCTTGTTGATACCTTTTAGCATCCAAAGGTCAAGGGGAAGCATCTACAACACACATTGGGTCTACATTGAGGATTTCAAGCAAGGTTGAAGCATCCTCTTCTCTTGATTTGGGGAAAACAGGGCAGCCACTTGATTCTTTCAAAATTTTTGGTCTTTGAATATTGGAATCATGGGACTTTTGGCTCTTGATGCCTCCTATGGCTTGTAGGCATTGGATTTTTCCAAAATTTGAAGGTCTTGCTTCAACATTGCAAGAATGGAGCTTGATTTTGATGTTGCAAGTATATGGACAATTTATGCAAGTTCAAGTACTTCAATGGGAGAGCTATTTTCCAAGATTTGAAGTCTTCTACTCTCTTGGAAGGTTCATCATTGATTTCCCTTCAATTTTCAGTCACATTTAGAGCTCATAAGGATCATCTCCATCAAGCTTATAGTCATAGGAGCTTTCTTGGAGAAGAATTGGAGTTTATGAGCTGAATATTTATCCTGGGAATTGCAATTTGAAGGTATTCTTGGCCACCTCAAGCTAGAGATCAATCTTTTCAAGTCTCATATGGTTGTTGGAGCTTCCATGATCATTTACCTTGGAGCTTCAACAATGAAAGAGGTACTTCTACATTTTATTGTTAATTCCCTTTAAATCCAATTTCTAATGCCATCCATTTACTAAAAAAGGGAGAATCAAGGGTAATCCTATTTTGAAATTGACAACTAAGTGCATATAGACCCAACTTAGGGTTGAATGTGGCTATGCTGAATTTTCTTCATCTTACCTACTTAAAATCAGTAGCCAATAGCTAACCTTTCTCATTTGTTGGAATTTTATACCTAACCTTGACTTTGGTTGCTTGAATGTGATTGATTGCAATATGGCTGAAAGTAAAAATCAAGTGGTAAGTGGAATTCATTGTATGCAATGAGTCACTGCAAAGAAAAGGCAATACCTATCCCTATCCTTTTCCATTTGATCAATTTCCTACTCCACATGTATATCATTAAAGGGATGAAAGAATTCTTTTCAACCTATTGCATATCATCACTATTTTCTTAGTCGTAGCATCCACCTTGCCATGTCTATACCCATGAGTAAAAGTGGATGCTGGGTGAGTTGGTAGGACAAAAATGAGGTGACCCTCCCTTACTAATGAGGACCTTGAAGGGAAGCACAAACCGGCTTGAGAGGAAAATTTGCACACCCCTCAAGTCATAGATCCCACACATTTTTTTTCAATTTAGGTGTAGGTACATTTCTTGAGCCAAGAATTGACAATGGTATTTTAGTAAGATCAGCAATTCATAGATGTAACATGTCCCCCTGTCCGCTTGTAGGACACGTCTTAGCAAAGAGAGTCCAGAAAGCGCCACCTGACCCTCCCAAGCAATGTCACGGGGTTTACGATCTAGGTCTTCCCGAGTCTACCATGAAGCGAAAGCATTCCGGTTGTTCCCACTTAGGACCGACCTGAATCAGGGTTACCCAAACGGTCAAGTTCCTAGGAGGTAACTAATGTCGAGTCCAGACGAACTACTTTGCGCAGAAACGTCAGGGTTGAAGCGGATTTATACTCCACTTGGTTTAAGGAGAATGGGAAACGAGAGGGATGCAAAGCTCGATCTCTCTGCCTGTAAGGCATAGTCCCATTCCGTTCCCCTAAAACAGTATAAATCGAGACTCTAGCTCTCTAGATTCTAGGTCATTGCTACCTCGCTGTCAATTCCTTTGAGAAAAGTTCCAAGCCAACTGGGACCATCCTTTCGTAGGAAGGACCCAGGGTCACATCCATTGCACTTTCCTCGGGTTGCTTTAGTTATCTAATTACCTACCACATTTAGTTTGACAAGAAAAAATAGCTTCCTTAATTAACCAATTAATCACCCTTTCCTTCACGTAACTTAGGCACTGACATAGAAAAACAATATCAAGTAAGTTCCTTTTCAACATTTGATCTTTATTTATCAGTCTTTGGAATACATCATATAATCCGCCCGCAGGCTATTCCAGCAATCATCAGGGATCTCTATTCCAAGTTCTACCCATTGACTAGTATACGGGCCTCGAGATCCCATCTCGAGTCACATCGGCCTCTTGTGCAGGATTCGGAGGCAAGGGATTTACGGCCAGAGCCTCCCCTAGTAGCCAAGCATCCTCCTCCTCCAAGTAGAACCCACAGAGAGACCTCTCGCGGTGGGTTTGGTCCACGTACCC
Organism: Lygodium microphyllum; assembly: GCF_053477565.2. Lineage (NCBI taxonomy): Eukaryota > Viridiplantae > Streptophyta > Polypodiopsida > Schizaeales > Lygodiaceae > Lygodium > Lygodium microphyllum. The sequence goes on along the minus strand of NC_141162.1, from coordinate 35,730,759 downwards.
GGTGCGACTAACAACCCCCTTGGATAGGGTCAGGTAGACAGTCGGAGGTAACTGATGCTGCCTCTCCCTCTAGGCTTTCAACCTGAAGCATTAGATATTTTTCCGACATTAGTTCCTTGAGCAAAGAAGTACAAATAGTGCTCCTAAGTATACAAGCACGAGCATTCCAGTGGTCGTTTGTACGGACAACTGCTAAGGTGTGATTCCTTCTCCCCGAATACATCCAGCATTCGATCCGAGATCAATCGCGACTTGGCAAGATCCCAAGGGTTTCGTAAGCTGAGTTTCTTGTTTGCCCTTTTTCTTTGGGTTAGGGTTTATACCCTGTTGACCCAAATTGTCACTACCTTAGGTATCCTTATGTCTTAGTCAAAAAAATCCTGGACAACCCCGTTGTCCTAACTTGGTTGGTCAATTGCTTTCTTGGCAAATTTGTAACTCCCCAAACTTGGAAAATTAGCCCCAAGGAAGGGTGATGTAGCAGGATGACTACTCATCCTCTAGAAAATTAGACTTGTACTTAGAACTTGCCAAACCTTATTCTAAGGAGTGGCAATACTATTTTGTGCTTTAGACACAAAACCATACAATGTTGCAACTTGTTGCACGAGATAGGTGTCAGCACCTTACTTGTGGGATTATTTTTCTCATCACACGGTATTCCTTGGTCAAGATGTAGGGTTTGGGAGTCCTATTGACCCGATCCCAAAACCCTAACCCTACTAGGCTGATAAACGTTTTGGTCTTAGGGTCCCTAAATTCCTTGCGGAGGTTTAATATTTGGTCAACTGATCCTGAGGGTAGGAACCCTAGATCATTCTTGCACGGTGTTTAGATAATCTTAACATTTTGAGAATATGGATAAGACCTTTGAGATCAGAAATATGAGATCGGCATCTCAAGTGCGATACTAGGCAGAATTTTAATGTAAATTAACCCTACCTAGCACTTTGAGGTGATCGTCATATGCAATCTAATCGTACCTTTATGATTTTCATGTAAGCTACTCAATTATATGCCTTGATCTAACCAATCCGCAAGTAAAGATGATCTTCACTTTAAAGATACAAATACCTTCTTCTAAATTAGAAATATGTGATGTATCATTTCATGTAAATATGCGATATCAAGACCATAGACCCTTTCCTTCTATGCAACTATAAGATCTACAATGATCTTTCTTTTCCTTGCCCTAAATGGTATTAGTTGACATTCAGAACTACTTCTTGTAAATCCCATGTATATGCATCAAATTCAAGGCTTTAGTCTTTTAATGAAAATGCATCCTTTCCTAATTTCAAACTTTGATAAAAGAGCTTCTATGCATGGATGCATCATTCTTTCGTGACGAGATGCTAATGAATACATGGTTGATTTAATCCTTCTTCTACCACTTATCGCAACCTAAATTGTAACTAACATTGCATGCGTATTGCATAATATCAAGTTCATAAATATTTTCCTTTGGGAGATGCACAAATTCGTTTTTTAACTTATGCATTGTATGTTTAGAATTGCAGCTACCCTTGACCATGGAAGTGCAAGCAATTGCAAATACACGACATGCAACTAACTTGTGGATCGAATGAGTAAATAAATTTCCTAATGCAGTTAAAACTTGCCTACGAGAATTAGAACATGCTTAATGCATCCCTTTTCATGCGGGAATATTATCAGAACTTGGGCATTATGAATTGGAGCGTTGTCTACTCACATACTCGAGGTGGAAGCTCCTGCGTGTGCTCCTCTCACCTTTTGCTTAGGAGCCATTGATGCGGTAGATTTTGACGCAGCGAATCTTCCTTGGCTCCCTTATGCACTTTGAGGGTACTACTGTCCAAGATTCTCCTCTTCTGCGCAGGAATTTGGGTCTTGCAGTCACTGTTTTAAGGAACCCGAGAAGGCACGGGTGAATAAGGCCTATGAAGCCTTAATAGAAGCTTCCAAGATTTTGTACAGGTAGATGATGTGGAATGGAAAGGATAAAGAAGATGACGATGATGAAGACGATGATGATGATGCTGATGATGATGATGATGATGATGGCGATGATGAAGGCGGCAGCCTGGCGGCGTGACCAGGGCGGCAGCGGCAGCTTCCTCCACGGCGGCAGCAACGGGCAGCACACGATCAATCAATCCCCCCTCTCAAGCTTGGGGAGGGGGGGTTCATATAGGCATGAAGGTGGGGGGGGGCAGCCACACATGTGGCAAGGTGCATGCCCTCCTCCCCATGCCCCTCCACCACTTAGCTCATACTCCCTCTCCCCGCCATGCAATGGCTGAAGGGGAGGGAGTTTATCCATTAAAAAATTTGCAAAAATTATCCCTTTTATTTCCCGTGAAGGGGTGTTCCCGTGTGGGCTACGTTTTTGAGCCACGACTTCCTATACATGACGCGAGGCTGGTGTTTGTTAATGTGCGCGGAGGGAGCACTTAGCCCAAAGTTTTTTATTGCCAGAGATAACTTGAAATTGCTCTTGTGCAGGATCAAGATTCGATAATATTTTGTAGCGAAAATATTACAATAGATGTTATAGACATTCAATAGCAAGAGAACATGGTCATTGTCAACAGCTGATAGGGTAATTAGTGATCAATTACAACAGTTGCCAATCAATTATAGGTGTTTCTTGGATACCTATAGGTGCCCTATAGTCCATCACAAGTCTACTAAGTGTTTTGGGTGTCTACAAGTACTCCAAGAGACAATTCAAGGTGAAATAGGGCATTCACAGGAATTCACAAAGTAGGTACACAATTTCTGCTACAAATTTTTTTGTCATGGTCGGATCTAAGATCTTGATATCTTTATTTGAAGAGGGAATTTCTAGCTTCGATTTGAACTAAAAATTGTAGTAATCGGACATTAGAAGTAAAGGTTATAACAGTTTTTCTGATTGCTGGTATAGTGGGACTACACCTAGACAAGTTGCAAGGGGTGCATTGTTTGAGGTCATTACACCTATTACCCCTCTTGTAACCTGAGATCTCAAAAAATCTAGAATATCCCCACTATATGAGCTTCCTTTGGGTCAATAAATATTTGGGATTGGTGCAATATTAAGCAAGATATTGTCAGTTTTCTCTAAAACAGTCATCTTTGACAACAATAATCCCTAATGGCCAAAAACAAAAAGAAAAACCAAGTGATGGAAGCCATTCAAGAGGATATTAGAGAGTATGCCAACAATAAAAATAACACCAATGAAGCTCGTAATCAAGACCAACAAGATGAAGGTATTAGTGTTGGTAATGCTCATAGTGTATGACTTGGCAATGATAAGAATCAATTGTTTCATGAACCTTTTGAAGACTCCATACTTTCAAAAGAGCTACATATGCTGAATATTGGGATGTATGACACTCATGAACAACTCTCTAATTCATTGGGAAAGATGGAGAAAATATCCAATGAGGTGAATGATAGTGTTCAACAGTTGGTCAAGTTTATGCAGAACGGATTTGAAAATGCAATAGCAAACTCTATAAAAAGTGGATTTGAAGATGTATTACTTGAAAACTCAAACCACACCTTCTATGCAAAATGTACCCACTTCTCATATTGAAAATACTTTAGCCCAGCCAACTAATATGAAAGGAAAAGGAATTGCTTAGCCAATACTTTCAACCTTTGAGAAAGGAGAGCCATCAACATTGAAGAGTGCTTATTATTAGCCACCGATACCATCAAAGCATCATACCTATCCACAATTCAATTCAAGACATGAAATCACTTATGAAGAGGAGGAGGACTTAAGAGAAGATGAGAATGAAGAGTTTCACAGATGTGACCCACTTTACTAATCCTTTCCTTTCCAATCTACCATCAAGCAAAAAGAATCGGAGATGCATGATAAGAATACAAGATTTGACAAAAGAAGGTCATTCCATGATATCACTAACAAAGAGAGCTCATTTTATGGTCAGCTTACTAGTGGACAACCTCATTCTTTTTTATTGGGTCGACCAAATCAAGGTGGTAATGCTTCCAAATTCTTTTGGAAGAGGTTCGGTGTATAGAGAGTCTCGGAGACAATCATCTTTTGGGCAGCACTCTAATAATTTTCAACCAACCCATAAGTATAAAGAGAAAATCACAATTTCCAACTTCAAGGGGGATAATGCATCTCCAACTGAGTGGAAAGAATGGATAAATAAATTAGAGATGTACTTCACATTTTTTCCTCACCAAGATGAAGCTAAGATCTATTTTGCGGCACTCCATCTTGAGGGCTATGCACATACATGGTGGAGATACATGCAAAGAGTTGGTCACACTTTTGCTTCGTGGGAGGATTTTTAGAAGGCACTATTAGAGGTGTATGTCTCTCTAAGGAATAAAGAAAGATTGCAAAGAAGATGGTATGGTCTTCAACAAAGGGGCATGTCCGTTCATGACTACTCCAATATGTTTCTCAATCTCTCTATGTACATTGAAGGAATTGATGATTCAGCAAAATTAAACAAATACATCTTTGTTCTAGATCCAACTCTTTCTTCAAAAGTAGGTGCAATGTAGCCCAAGAGCATTCATGATGCTATTCAACATGCTGAAAGGTATGGGCAAAAATATAGAAGAGATTCAATGGGTATTCAGCCTAAAAATGCAAGGTATTCCTTACCAAATCAGTCTTCTAAGTTTGGAGCTCATTTCAGCTAGCCAAGGGATGTGTATAGACAAGATAGCAAGGGAATTAATACCTACAGCAGTAATTACATCAAGGTGTCTATTTATCCCATGGTTTATGGGTCAAAACCAAGTGTTAGTGGTGGTTCTAGACCAATGACTAAAGCAAAACAAAACTTTACAAGGGCTGAAAATACACAAAAGGGATCTCAAAACAATAATTACAACAAAGTCCTTTTTAATGATCAAATTAAGGACATGTGGGCCAAAGGTTTATGCTTTAAGTGTGAAGAAAAGTGGACACAATACCATAGGTTGAAATGCAAATCCAAAAATAGCAAGCTCAATTTTGTCATCATCGATGAGCCGGATGAGGATGAAGGTGAAGATAGAAATGTGTTTCATGTGGATGCAAACCCTATGGTTAAAGACATGCATGATGAGGATGATGAAACTAATGATGAGTTCTATGATATTGTGGAAAATTTTTCCTTTGATCCGAGTGGTTCTTTATGTGAAATTTCTCATGATGCATGGACCGGTTGTAAGGGAGAAAATAACCTTAGACTTGAGGGGCTGATCAATGCAAAAGTGGTTCATCTTTTGATAGACATGGGCATCACCCATAGCTTCATAAATACCAAATCTTTGCATGGGCTGAAATTTCTAGCTCAACAAATGCAAGTGTCATTGAAGATCTAAGTTGCTAATGGATCTTATGAATCAAGCAATGAAGTGTGTCTATGCACTCCTATCACCTTATCTCCTTCATGTACTATACAAGTGGACTTGATTACTTTAGAAATGGGTATCATCCCCAAATGGATGGCCAAATGGAGCATGTCAATAAATGGTTGGAAGTCTACCTTTGACATTTTTGCCATGACACTCAAGCTTTGTGGGACCATTGGTTACATCTTGCTGAATTTTGTTATAATAACACTCATCATATGAGCATTGGCACGTCACTACTTGAAGCACTTTATGGATATAAAGTGCAAATACCTTTAGCTCTCTTTCATGAGGATGTGTATCCACAAGGCAAGGTTGAAGTTGAGAAAATGGAAGCTCTTTTACATCAATGCAGAGAAAACTTTAGAAAGGCACAAGATATTATGAAGGCTTATATGTTGATGAAAAGAGGAGGCCTTTGGAGTTTGAAGAAGGAGACTGGGTATTTCTCAAAGTGCCTAAATCTAGGTATGCTTCTCGATCATAATAAGTTGGCTCATCATTACTATGCACCTTATCAAATCCTCAAACGAGTTGGCAAGCTTGCATACAAGCTTGATTTGCCTTCTTCAACAAAAATTCATCCTACCTTCCATGTTTCCCAACTTAAGAAATATGTGGGTCTAGCCATAAAGGCTTTAGAGGAACTACCTCCCATAGATGAAGATGGTCTCATCATTTATGAGCCTCAAAAGATTATTGATAAAAGAGAAAAGGTTTTAAGGAATTGTTCACTGTTGGAATACCTTATTAAATGGCAAGCTTTGCCCATGGAGGAGTCTATTTGGAAACCATAATCATACCTTGATTCCTTTCTATGGCTTTTGCAAGAAACAGAGTAAAATCTAAACAGGATAGCTTGCTGTATAAAAATTATGTCATAAAAATAATTGCTCTACTATCATCAAAATTGGATTTTTATGGCATGGCTGGATACTAGGGATTGCTTGTTGTATAAAAATTATGCCATAAAAATAATTGCTCTACTATCATCAAAATTGGATTTCTATGGCATGGCTGGATACTAGGGATTGTCCTCTACATTTATATAGCTCATACATGGAGATTGGACATTTCTTCTTCAAGTTATGGCCATTGTTATGCAGCAGCTTGTTTTGGACAATTTCCAGTAGTATACTCAGATTTCATAATTGTACTTCATTGACATATGAGATCTTCTTCAACTTGGAGTTTCATTTCAGCATGGATCCATTACTTTACAAAGCTATCCTTGTAATCTTTCCTTGTAAATTGTCCCAATTGCAGCTTCGAGGACAAAGCTCTTTTAGGCCGGGATGGCTTGTAATAAAGCATAAATGCCTTAGCCCTAGGGTTAAATATAAAAGGTGGAGATGTAACATGTGAAGGATCTTTTTGCCATTTTGAAGAATACATTATTTGAGGTTTCCTTCCTCCCACCATCTAAGAGGGTGCATACTCTTAGCCACCAAGATCATGGGGTGCATACCATGTCCCACCCTCGCATGAGGTGAGTATTCATGTTGCAGCATTCATCTATAATTTTCAGCCTTCCATGGCAATATAATTTCATGTCTAGCCACCTTGGCTATGGTTTCTTGGCACATATGGTGTATTTCTTGTATTTCCAGTTATTTTTCTTGCTGTGAGAATTAGCTATTTTACATTTTTCTTTCTCTCTCTCATCACCTAATTCTAGATTAAGACTTTTCCTACAGCTTCATTATTTTACTTGTCCAAGAAAGAAGATAAATATTTTAGCATTAACTATTTTCAAGTTTTCCTTTTCCAACTAATAATTTTCTTAATCAGATAATCTTAAATTATTACTTCGTTCTACATAAAAATTTTCCTAGGCTATGAAGAAACCTTTTAACAATGAGAAAAAATAATATTTCATTTTCCTTTAATCAATAGACTTAAAGAAGAGAGAACCTAGAATTTCTTGACCAGAAATGGGGCATTATCCATGCTTGCAACTCTAATACTTCTAGCTCTGGAGCATTGCTTCTTTGGGGCCATCATGGTTGGAGAGCTCCTTATGTATGATACTCCTAACTTCAGTGATCTTGATGATTCCCCGTCTAGATTGGGTAGCTAGGAAGGAGATGATTGTCTTTGTAAGAGATGAGAGAGACTTTGTAAGAGGTGAGGTGTCTTCACAAATGGACTGGGCCTTTGAGATGATGAATCCTTTGGAATGAGTCTTTGAGATCCTAGGACTTTGGAATGATGGGGTCCGCCATGATAGAATCTATCCTTCTTTCATTTTTTTCCTTTCTTTCTCTCTATCTTCTTATGTTCTTTCTCTCTCTCATCACTTGATTCTACATTTAAGATTTTTCCTACTGTTTCATTCTTTTACTTGTCCAAGAAAGAAGAAAGACAATTTAGCATTAAACATTTTCAATTTTTCCTTTTGCAACTGATAATTTTCTTAATCAAATAATCCTAGATTATTCCTTCATTCTATATAAAAGTTTTATTTCATTTTCCTTTAATTGACTAAACTTGACGAATAGTGAAATTGGGATTGATTTACTAAAAATGGGGCATTATTCATGCTTGCAACTCCCTTTGCAGCTCTAGCACTTCTAGCTCTAGAGCTTTTCTTCTTTGAGGTTTTCATTGGATGGAGAGATCCTTATATATGATACTCCTAACTTTAATGGCCTTAATGATACCCCTTCTATCTTGGGCAACTAGGAAGGAGATGATTATCTTTGTAAGAGATGAGAGAGACTTTGCAAGCCACGAAGTATCTTCACAAATAGACCGAGCCTTCGAGATTATGAATCCTTTGGAATGAATCTTTGAGAAGCTGGAACTTTGGAATGATGGGGTCCGCGATGATAAAGTCTATCCTACCTTGTTCTTTTATTTGTCCAAGAAAGAAGAAAAATTATTTAGCAAATTTAACTATTTCCAAGTTTTCCTTTGCCAATTGATAATTTTCTTAATTAGATAATCCTAGATTATTCCTTCGTTCTACATAAAAAATTTCTTGAGCTACGAAGAAACCTTTTGATGAAGAAGAAAAGGATTATTTCATTTTCCTTTAATTGAGTAAACTTAATGAAAAGAGAACCTAGGATTGATTGACTAGAACTGGAGCATTATCCATCAAAAAAGAAGCTGTCTTCTACTCAAATGCTGGAAGAGGTAGAGGCAGAGGCAGAGGAGGCCGATCTGGAGGCCGTGGTAGAAATCAGAATATGCAGCAAACTCAAGAAAACCAGTCCTATGGAGGAGGACATGGTAACTCTAGAGGCAGGGGAGCCAAAGAGGTCGTGGTGGATGGCAAAGACGGCAAAATGCAAACAACAATGTTGAATGCTACTACTATGGTAAAATGGGTCATATGGCTAAAGACTGCTATAAAAAGTAGAATGACATCAAGAGTGGAAAACTGCAACAAGGGAATTATCCATCTTCTAGTAGACAGGGTGATGACAGAAATGAGCATTTGTTTATGGTGCAGCACATGACAAATTCTGTGACAAGTACAGAAGAAAGTAACGATGTGTGGTATGTTGACTCAGGTGCATCAAACCACATGACATGTCATGCAGAATGGATGCATGATGCAAGGAAAATGGGAAAACCAGGATTTGTGGAGACTGGTGATGATACTGCACATCCTATTGTGCAGATTGGAAATATTCCTTTGTCTATGCAGGATGGATGTCCATGCTTGCAACTCCCTTTGCAGCTCAAGCACTTCTAGCTCTAGAGCTTTGCTTCTTTGGGGACATCATGGATGGTGAGGTCCTTATATATGATACTCCTAACTTTAGTGGTCTTGATGATGCCCCGTCTAGCTTGGTTAGCTAGGAAGGAGATGATTTTCTTAGGCAAAGTGTCTTCACGAATGGACTAGGCCTTCGAGATGATAAATCCTTTGGAATGAGTCTTTGAGAGGTTGGGACCTTTGGAATGATGGGGTCCACAATGATAAAGTATAACCTTCTTCTTCTCTTTCTCTCTATCTTTTCATGTTCTTTCTCTCCTTGATCACTTGACTCTAGATTAAGACTTTTCCTAACTACTATTTTGTTCTTTTACTTGTCTAAGAAAGAAGAAAAATAATTTAGCATTAACTATTTCCAAGTTTTCCTTTTCCAATTGATGATTTTCTTAATCTAATAATCCTAGATTATTCATTTGTTCTACATAAAATTTTTCTTGAGCTATGAAGAAACATTTAACAATGAATAAAAGTATTATTTCATTTTCCTTTAATTGAGTAAACTTAACAAAAAGAGAACCTAGGATTGATTAACTAGAAATGGGGCATTATCCATGCTTGCAATGCCCTTTGTAGCTCCAACACTTCTAGCTCTAAAGCTTTGCTTCTTTGGGGCCATCATACATGGAGAGCTCCTTACATATGATACTCCTAACTTTTGATGGTCTTAATGATGCCTCGTCTAGCTTGGGTAGCTAGGAAGGAGATGATTGTCTTTGTAAGAGATGAGAGAGACTTTGCAAGAGGGAAAGTGTCTTCACGAATGGATGAGGACTTCAAGCTAATGAAACCTTTGGAATGAGTCTTTGAGATGCTAGGACTTTGGAATGATGGGGTCCATGATAAATTCTATCCTTCTTTCTTTTCTTTCTTCTCTTTCTCTCTCTCTCTTTTCTTCTCTCTCTCTCTCTCTCTCTCTCTCTCTCTCTCTCTCTCTCTCTCTCTCTCTCTCTCTCTCTCTCTCCCCTTTATCATAGGATGCCATAAAGCAATGATAATGTATATGAAGGTGAAGAGATTGAGTAGTGTGGCATAATGTCACATTTGCAAAGAAGACAAGTATGAAATACATGTTACTACACTTCATGCGGTTGATATCATGGTCATGCTTGGCCAATCACAATACCACATACACATATATATAATCTTGGTTGGGCCTACCAATGGCTCAACTAAATTATTATTCTAAGCTATAGTTATAATACATCCCCTCACATGCTCCTAGCCAGAAGGGGAAAGTGTAAGGGTGGAGAAGAGGGCATGCTAATGCTCTTTCATTATTGGTGGATTTGATGTGTGTCATCAAGTTTACATCTTCTGGATTTGATGTGTGTCATCAAGTTCATATCTTTTGGAAATCCAAACCTTCAATTAGCCTTATCCCACACCAAGTTCATGCTTGAATGAGTAACATAATGTATTTGTGTGGTCTCACATGAGGGGATCCCAAAGCATATGCTCTCGTGGAGGAATTTTGGTGTTATGGCAAGCTATCCATGGAGCTTGTGTGACTATAAGAGGTGCAAGGTGGCTAGCTTGACTACTTTGTTTTCAAAGAGGGATTTTGAAATATGGAATTTTTCTTTAGGGTGCTTTCTTACGCCGAGGTGCATCTAGTGGAGTGCACAATACTAGAGTATCTATGGTGCATCTTGGGTGTTCTTGTTCATTGCTAGGCATTCTCTTTATTTTTTATTTGGTAATTACAAAACCTATTTTGTGGTAGGATAAATCTGACGTTCAAAAATTGTACTCTTGTCATAGTGGATTCTTATTCTTGGTTACATCTTATGCATTGTACTCCCATGGGTGCAAGGAAAAAAAATATAAAGAATTACCAATGTTGCTGCTCAATGAGAATAATTGAGCACAAAAGAGATATGTGAAAGTATTAAGGTTAGTAATATCCATTACTAGATTATCTTAATTTACTACATTCCTTGATGTGTTCTATCTTTTTTTAAAAGAAATATTTTTAATGCTTCTTATCTTACTTATTTATATAGAAATCTCCTTCCTTTATATAGAAATCTCCTTCCTCAACTTGTCAATGGATTTGGCTGCAGCACTACCATGCGAATGCATTGGTGTGCCCCTTTTCCCTCACTTCGGAGTGCAACCCTAATCCAATAGCAACAACCTCTGCACTCTCCACAAAGCTCTCCCAACGCACTTTCAAGTCCTCTCTAATCCTCGTTGGAATCCATATTGAAATTTATTCGGATACCATCAATTATGATTATGTGGCCCTATTAACTATTATTCATCATATTGCTACTTGATTCCTATTACAAATGGTGGTACAATGCATTGAGAAGTGTGTGGCACTCATTATTCCTCATGGCCACATGTTTTGGCATGGCAAACATTCATTGGCCACATTCAAATCTTCCCTCCTCCATGCATCTATCCCCCCCAAAAAAAATCATCTTCATTCTCTTCATTGTCATTTATATTCTCACCCCTTTGTTCTCTCAATGCACTATCACTCTTGTCATCGCTCTATCATTGCTTATATCTTACCAATGACAACCATGCTAGCATCAATTCTTTGCCTCTCTACAAGGTCCCCCCAGGCTCCAAGAGCGTAAGGAGGTTGTCAATGTGACCTTCACCTTCCTAAGGATGGCGCATCAAAAGCCCACACCCTACTCCCCACCAACAAGATGGAGGCCATCTTTGGCCCCATCACTAAGAATGAATATCGCCTCAATAGCATCACAAGCAAGCGTAAGGTACTAAAGTTTTTAATGGAAGATTTGTGTTTGAAAGCCAAGGTCTTATACATCTTGCACAAGGTGGTCTCCATGCTTTTCCTATCAAGTATCTTGGCTATTTCATGGGCAAGCATTTTTCTCAATCATCTTCGAGTGGACTATAAACATGTGACAAACTACTTCACAGATGTGAAGTCGTTGACGGTTATTTGTAGCCAACACTTCACATTTCCATTTCCACCCCTACACTATGGATCCTACCCACTCCCTTCATACCATTGATGTCAAACACCCCCCTTCATCTCCACAGGCTACATAGCACAAGCTACCACCTCAAAGGTATAGCCCAATGCTATACAAAAGGAGGCAACCACACTTTTATGGAACTGTAACATGCCCGTGCTCCCCCCCCATAGGAACTCCCCCCCTTAATTTCAAAAAAAAAATATTATTATGGTTAGTTCAAAATTTTTTCCCTCTTTCTCTCCCCGTCGACAGCACGTCGGGGAGAGAGAGAGAGGGAGTGATGTGGTGGTGCTGGGGGGCATGCATCCCCCAAAGTGGGAGGGGTGGTCATGCCACCCACCTCCTCCCCCTCCTATATAAGGGGAGGCTCCTCCCCTCCCTCGTTCATAGAGAGAGAGTGCCCCCCCTTCCCATGCTTCATCACCTCTTGCGGCACCCTCCATGCCTCGTCACCCTCTACGCAGATTGCTGCAGCCCCTGGGCTTCCACTAGTAGACTTCCACCCCCTCCGTTAGAAAAAGGACCCCCTAGTGGTCCACAGAGGTAGAGATACTGAGCGCCCCGCCTCCCTACATCACCACCTCCTCCCTCCTGTGGCAGCAGTGGTAGCCTGAGGGCTCCGACAGTTGGCTCTTTCCACCCTTCTTGCTCTTGCAGCCGCATCGCCCCCCCCCCCCCCCCCCCCATTCATATGCATCACCTCATCCTTGCGGCTACAACACCGCCCCTGGGGCCTATGACTCAAGCCACCCCCCCTCCCCCCCCCCCCAATTCCAGCTAGCTGCGGGCCCATGAGGAGAAAAAGAGGTAGAAGAGAGGAGAGGGAAAGAATAAGAGAAGGGGGAGAGAGAAGAGAAAGAGGAGAAGGAGAGAAGAAGAAAGAAAGAAAGAAAGAAAGTTATATTAACGTCTTCTAAAGACCAAAACTGGCCTATGAGACAAACTGTGATACAACTGATGAGGTCCAGCTATCCAAAATAAAAGTGCTGAATGAAAAGCTAAAAACTGGAAACTGAAAATACGGTGCTGTGAGTGTGATAAGTGTCGTGTATGTGTATGTGCGTATGTAGCTCTGGTACTCCAGATAATGGCTACAAAAGGGGAACAAATGTCGGCTGTGATAGGGGAACAACTGTCGGCTGTGATAAAGTGGTGCGATGTGTATATGTAGCAGATGCAGGGAGATATACTATCCTGGGATGTAGTAGCAGTCGTCAAAGTCGCTAATAGTAGGTGATCCCTCCTGGATGCAGGATGCGGTACATCGGCAGTGGAGAAAGAGCAAACTGGAGATCTGAGATCCAATGTGTCGAGTGTCGTCGGGTCTCAGTCTGCTGTCGATGTAGATCAAGAATCCTCCGGATCTCCTGTCGGTGTGGTTGTGGGGTCCGAAACCCACGGATCCTCGTGCGGCGTCGGGTACGCTGGTCCTCAGCCTGCTGTAGTGTGAGCCCGGAGGTTTGGCTGGAGGCTGGTACAGTAGCTCTCACTCTGTCTGTTTGAAAGAACTGTGTAATAGTCGTCTGGGTGGGACCCGCTGTGTGCTCTGCTCTCTGATGTGCCATGCCTCTCCCAGAAAACGGCCAAATGATCTCTGATCCATATCAGTCATACATCCCTGAAGTGAGCTGCTCAATGTGTATCTAGATCTCAACTCTGAGTATGTCGGGCATCTGAGAACAAAATGCTCCTCACTCTCCACCTCTGATCTGCAAAGGGGGCATATCCTCTCCTCCCGCGGGATGCCACTGGCTCTGTCACTCTCAATCATAAGCTGATGTGATGATACCCTGAGCTGTCCAATAAGAACTCTCAATCAATGTGGCATATAGATCTGCATATATCTCGGAATCTCTATGAATCCCTGCTCTGATATCCTCAAGAACTGTGTATAATAATGTGCCATCTTCGATGGCAGTGGCTGTGCAGGGCTAACCCATGTCCTCTGTATATAAATATGCCATATCTCCTGTCTGATGACTCTGTTCCTCTCAGAGAGAGAGAGGGTGTAAGTGGGAGCCTGAGTAGCATATAGAAGAGGTGGGAGTCTATCAATGTCCAGCCCATGTTTGTCAAACCAAGCTCTAGTCTGTGCATACCATGATGTGGTATCCCCCGCTTGAGCCATCTCCTGAGATGCCATATATGCTCTATATGCAATGCGATCTCTGTCCATATCCTGAAATCTGTGTAGGAAGCAGACTGTCTGAAATAATGCCTCGACTAGCATGGGCGTTGTGGCAAGCTCTGCTCGCACAATGTCATGTGGGACTGAGGCCTTGCTGCGAATCAATCTAGATATCATGATCACCTGAGGTCTCTCCATCAATGTCCATACATAATCGACAAGGCCTAGCCCCCATATAGATGCTCCATACATCAGTGCTGGAGTGACTAGAGTATCAAAGAGCCACCCCTTGGTGCGGGGCTCCTGGAAATGTGCCTGATGACACTGTCACTCCATAAGAGCCAATGCTGAGTATCCTCTAGTGAGGCGGTCACGAGCTGCCTGTGTCATCGAGAAAGTCCCTGAAGCTGCTGTAAAGGTGACTCCCAAATATACATATGATCCAGTGACCTCAATACTCCCTCCTGCTGCCATGAAAATACTCTGTCTGCATATCTGAGCTAATGTATGGAATATAAGAACCTTGGTTTTACCAAGGTTCACTGTCATGCCTCTCTGTATGCAAAAATCATCCAATACTAATAAATGCTGCTGTAATCCCTGAGCTGAGTCTGAGACCAACACAATGTCATCTGCATATAGTAAGATATGAACTGTGGCTCCACTGAGATCTATACCTCCACCGGCTCGCTGTTGAATAAACTCTGCTATCTCATCAATGTATAGCCCAAATAGAGTCGGTGAGAGTGGGCATCCTTGCTTCACACCAATGGTGCTCACAAGGGGATCTGATATACCTCCCGGACATCTGACTCTGCCAGTAATCCGCTCATATAGTGCATAAAAACCCCACATCATGTCATCATCCACCCCCAGATCAAGTAGGCGTCTGAAAAGCCTCACTCTCGGAACCGTGTCAAAGGCTTTGCGGAAATCCACAAAGCAATAATACAATCTCTGTTTCTTCACTCCGGAGAGTGAAGATGTGGTCTATGGTAGAAAATGCCCGTCTGAACCCTGCCTGTCCGGGTGTGCGCATGCACTCTCTCTCTGCCAGTGTGCTGAGCTCCTCCTCCATCACCGTGCCATAAAGTTTGGACAAAACTGGCCCAATCATGATGGTCCTATATGTGTTAGGATCCATAGGATCCCCTGACTTGTGGATAGGTACAATGGTGTGCTCTGTCCACGAGTCAGGGAACCCCTCAGACAATGCACGGTTGAAGAGGTGAGCAATGAGTGGAGCCAATGTGTCTCTGCCATATATAATATGCTCTACCTGAAGATCAAACTGGTCTCGAGCGTGGCCATGATGTAACCGTGAGATAGCATGTTTCACCATACTAGTGGTGAAAAAGGATGAAATACCTGGTCTCGGTGTACATGGTGTGGGTATCAGCGGCTGTGCGGGTACATGATATAAACTCTGTGCGTATCCATGCCATACTGCAGTGTCATGTATCGGTGTGGGTGAGCGTGGTTCTCTGATCTGCCTCCATGCCTCTGCACAATCTCTGCTCATAAGAAGGTGGTATATATCCCAATATCTCTCCTCCTCCCATTCCTGCTTTTTACGGCGGGTCAAGCGGTGTATGCGTCTCTGTGCCTGTCTGTGTGTGATCTCTCCTCTGGCCTCCAAATCGCGTAGCTGTCGACGTAGATCTCTGCACTCATCATCATACCACCTGTTCTGTGGCATGGTACCGGTCCGAGGGGGGTCCGTGTATGTGTGATGTGGAAAACTGAGTATAGCAGAATCATGGAGAATGCGTGTGATATCAGTGGTTAGTGTATCAAGGGGTGCGTATGGATCAAGTGACGTGATGTGCTCCTCCAGATGCTGTGAGTAAACATGTGAGAGCTCATGAGTGAAGTGTATGGTAGTATGCATGTGGGGTATGATATCTGCAGGTGGTGATGGTAATGAGGTGAGGAGTGAGAAACTGAGAAAG
This sequence comes from Lygodium microphyllum, assembly GCF_053477565.2. Classification (NCBI taxonomy): domain Eukaryota; kingdom Viridiplantae; phylum Streptophyta; class Polypodiopsida; order Schizaeales; family Lygodiaceae; genus Lygodium; species Lygodium microphyllum. The sequence goes on along the minus strand of NC_141162.1, from coordinate 35,714,628 downwards.
GTGTGATCGGCACCGAGTGGAAGTCTCCCAAGGCCGAAGAGAGAGAGAGAGAAGAGAAAGAGAAGGAGAGAAGAAGAGAGAGAGAGAGAAGAGAAAGAGAAGGAGAGAGAGAGAGAGAGAGAGAGAGAGAGAGAGAGAGAGAGAGAGAGAGAGAGAGAGAGAGAGAAGAGAAGAAGAGGGAGAGAAGGAGAAGGAGAGAAGAAGAAGGAGTGGGAGAGAGAAGGGAAGAAGAGGGAGAGAAGAAGAAGGAGAGGGAGACAGAAGAGAAGAAGAGGGAGAGGAGGAGGAGAGAAGAAGAAGGAGTGGGAGAGAGAAGAGAAGAAGAGGGAGAGAAGGACAAGGAGAGAAGAGGAGCGAGAGAAGTAGAAGAAGAAGAAGAAGAAGAAGAAGAAGAAGAAGAGGTAGAAGGAGAGAGGAGAGAAGCAGTAGAAGAAGAAGAAGAAGAAGAGGTAGAAGAAGAGAAGAAGAGAAGAAGAGAAGAAGAGAAGAAGAGAAGAAGAAGAGGAAGAGAGGGAAGGAGAAGAAGGAGAAAAGAAGTGGGAGAGGGAGAGGAGAAGAAGAGAAGGAGAGAGACAGAGAGAGTAGGAGAATAAGAGAAAAGAAGAAGAAGAGGAAGAGGAGAGGAAGAGAAGAAGGAGAAAGGAGGAAAATAGCTAGAAGGGGAAGAGAAGAGGGAGAGAAGAAGGGAAGGAGAGAGAGAAGGGAAAGAGGAGAGGGAGAGAAGAAGAGAAGGAGAGAGAGAAGAAGAAGAGAAGAAGGAGAAGAAGAGAGAAAGAAGTAGAAGAGGAAGAAGAGAGAGAGAGAGAAGAAGAGAAAAAGAAGAAGAAGAGAGAGGGGGAGTGAGGGTTGGTGCGTAACTTCAAGGAGCCACACTCAAACCACCCCCTCGGCGAAGGACCCCCATCTAACAATCTTTCCTACCCGAATCTATCGTCTTGAAAACTATTAAGGTCCGGACTGTCCAATCTCCATGAGGCAAATGGCTCCCAAGAAGAAAGTCACGGGAAGTGTAGGTGCCAAAGCTACCATTGGTACCGGTAATGCTGGAGAGGCGAGCGGAGTGACCAATGCAAACAAACGTCCCTACGGTCACGAATCAAACCCATATTCTAAGTTTAAAAATTAATTATGTATTATTTCTCGTGAAAGAAATAAAGGGGTTAGCTACATGCATGGAACAAGAACGAGTCTTAGGGTTTTTGTTTACTCTAAGCGCCAGGTTGCATGCGTGAAATGGTAGAGTACGGAATTCGCATAGGTTTATATGCATGAAATGATAGCTTTTACACACATAAAATGATAAGGTTTTCGCATTGTTTCACATAAAATAATAGCTTTTAAACTAATTCAATGCATGAATAGTTATTTAGAATTCATGTTTCGCAATCATGATTAAAAGAAACACATGAAATGTTAGTTTCCGTTCGTAAGATACATTTGCACCGTTGGAAAGAAACTTAGACTTTCATATACGCAAGTCACATGTGATCGGGTGCATTAGAAATAAGTAATCGTTGCCAGGAATGAAGAAAGATAAAGGTCGTTTAGGATGTACAACTATACTAAACGCACCATGTGCATGATGGATAAGGTTGATTGGAAAATTCTGCATAGAACCGCACTAAGAGAAATGGAAGGAACACATGCATCTAGACTGTATTTTGAAGGCCTAAATGAAGAGTCCTGTGTTGCCAAGTGTATTAACCAAACTTGGTTAGAACTGGAAGAATAAAAGACCTTTGGTGGGCTTGCGAATGAAGGCATGCCCGCTACCTTGATTGTCCAATTAATGCTTGGGTTAGGTTAAGATACCATAAGGTAAAACCCAAGGGAAAGGGCAAGTCAAAATAAGTCATCTTACCAAGAACATTTACTTGCGTAATCTTGTTTGAGATTATTGGGATCTTGCCAAGTTGCAATCGATCCAAGATTGGATGCTGGGAGCATCCGGGAAAAAGACCCAGGATCAGATGCTGGGAGCATCCGGAAAAAAAGGAGTCACGCCTTAGCAGTTGGTCATACAAACGACCTTCGAAGTGTTTGTGATTGTACACTTAGGTACATTATTTGATCCCTTTGTTCAAGGAACTAATTCAGGAAAAAACACTTAATGCTTCAGGTTAAAAGCCTGAAGGGAGAGGCATGAATAGTTATCTTCGACTGTCTGCCTGGCCCTATCCAAGGGGGTTGTTAGCCACGTTGGGTATATGGACCTAACCCACTACGAGAGGTCTCTCCGTGGGTGCTGCTTGGAGCGGGAGGATGCTTGGGTGCCAGGGGAGGCTCTGGCTATAAATCTCTTGCCTCCGGGTCCCGCACAAGAGGTCGACATGACTCGAGATGGGATCTCGAGACACGTGTACTAGTCGATGAACGAAACTTGGAGCAGTAATCTTGTAGATTGTTGGGATAGCCTTCGGGCATGATATTGGATGTACTCCAGGATTATGATAAATAAAGAATAGATATTGGAAAAAAAAAGGGAACTTGCTCGACATTGTTTTTGTGTCAGTGCCCAAGTTACGTGAAGGAACTCGTGATTAATTTGAATAATTAAAGAAGTTGATTTTGCATGTCAAACATAATGTGGTAGGTAATTAGATAACTAAAGCAAACTGAGGAAAGTGTGATGGACGTGACTTAGGTCCGTTCTATGGAAGGGTGGTCCTGGTTAGCTGGGAACTTTTCTCAAATGATGAGATAACAAGACTATGAAGACCTAGTGTCAGTAGATGTAGAATCCCGGTTTATTCTATTTTAGGGGAAAGGAATGGGACTATGCTGTATGGCAAAGAGGTTGAGCTTTGCATCCCTCTCGTTTTCCATTCTCCATGAACCAAGTGCAGCATGAATCTGCTTCAAATCTATTGTTTCTACGCAAAGTGGTTCATCTGGAGCTTGACACTAGCTTCTTCCTAGAGACTTTGCTAATAGGAAAGGAACCCTGACCTCAGGTCGATCCCAAGTGGGAACGGCTAGACACTTCCACTCAAGGCAGACTCAGGAAGACCTAGATCGCAAACCCTGTCTTATTCCTTGCGAGTGCCAGGTGGAGCCTTCTAGACCCTCCTCCCGGTGGGCTACTAAGACGTGTCCCACAAGTGGATGAGCAGACACGTCATAGGAACATCTGTAATATCTCCACGCAATAAAACTTAGTTGGTCAGTTTGAAAGTTAGTTACTCAGTTAATAAGTTGGTAAGATTACTAACTAAAGACTAACTAAGGTAAAAAACTAACTAACGTTAAAAGCTAATAATTTTTCTTTAATTTAAAATATATTTAAAAAATCGAGAGTAGTAAATCTGATATTTTTCTCGGATTGACAAGGACCGTAGCCACCCTTCACGAAAGTTACAACAACATGAACGAGACTTATGAGCCATATTAATCACTAGTATTAATATGTATAGTATGGATGGACAAAAAATATTAAATTTTTGGGCAAAAAATTAGTATATTCTAGATATACTATCCTAAAAAGATAGAATCAGACATCATTTAAAAGAAAAGACAAGTGATGTTTTAGTTAGTTTTGGAGATAAAAATAAAGAAAAGTGATTGGTGAAATTGAACGCGCCGTAATCGCAATGTACAGGTAGTAGACAACACTTCGAACAAAGAAAAAAAAAAGGAGTGAACTGAGAGATTTCTAACCAAGTGTCTTGTAAGTGTTCTAGGGTTTTACCTCCTAGCCAATGGAACCATCAGATTTATGAGTTAAGCATCATATCACTGAGTTTTCCAAGAGTCCCTCCACCAAGAACTCTTAATCTCAACCTCATCTCCTCCTCTCTAATTCATTATAAATATGAGGTATGGGTAGGCACAAGGGAGCATAAGGAGACCTCGAGAGGCTGCAAGAGAGAGGTAGAGAGAATGATACCCCTCCAAGAGATTGTGAGGGAGAGCTTGAGATAAAGAGAGAGAGAGAGAGAAGAGTTACCTCGAGAGGCTTCACAATTCCCTCTATCTCGATCCTTGACTTAACCATATTCTCTTACACTCTCCCATCTTGAATCCATTTCGCCTTCTTAATCTCTTGAGTCTACTTGCAAGGACGAGGGCCTCCAAGCGAAGAATGTTACGTGCGGATGGAAATCCTACAACCAATAACAAAGCTTCGGGTGAAGGCATCACTATCAATCCAACTACGGTTCCGGACATAAGTAATGTATTTCTAAATTGATAGATGCTTGCTTTGATTCTTGCATGAGATACATGAGGCCCATGCTACGATGTTGGAGAATAGGTCATGGGAAGGGATAGGCCTCTTCTCACATATTTGAAAGATGGAGTTTGTAAAGTGCATGTATTAAGGAAAGTTAATTGCACTTACTTGCGTATGGATTATTCGTTGATAAAGCAATCCGTCAGGGGTTATGAATAGCATAATTGTAGAAAGAATAACATTAAGAATTGTGCATACAAGTATTAAGTAAATTTTATATAGAATCGCTCTTTGATCCCAAGGGGGGGAGCGAATATCCGATGGAATTATTATCGCATCTATTCTTGTATTGTTTGGAAAAAAATACAATTAGTTTTGTTGGTTGATTGAACAACACCCTAAATGCTTTTTACAATCAACTGATTGTTGCATTGTGATTTGGATAAATATTCCAAGTGATTGTGTTTGATTGTAAAAGCATGGCAAGGGTCAGTAATGACAACTAGCCATGGGAAATAAAGAAAATTTTCACTGGAAGATGTTATTAGGCCGATTGCCTTGATTGTACTTGATTCCTAAATGGATTAATTAAGGAAGGATATTTAACACGAGTGGATCATCTCCAAGATCGCACTGTAGATCACCCCGAGAGGGTAGTGTTCAATTCACAAGCCGAAGGTCGAGTGTTGAAAAGGCCCCAACCACGAAAATGGCATCTCACTCCTAGACCACTTGTGGGTCAGGTGGAGCTCTAGACATCCCTTGCCTGTCCAGACTGGAGTTAGAGATCTCGGTGAGCCCAATGTCTGGGGCATTGGAAGATCCTATTCTAGATAAAGGATGGAAATTTTAGTGCCATGTGATTTGGACCAGGTACTTTTGTTGGATAGAAGGGACACATAATTCTCCTATATGGGCAAGAGACAAAGATTAACTTGAAGATAAGTTTAGGACTTGTTTGTCAAAAGGGCTGCTTGTTTTGTTTTCGTGTCTGTGTTGTAAATTACACGAACGAACCGTGTGCCCTAAACGGCTTAATTAATGAAGATGATTTTAAATGTTGCACATAAATGTGGTAGGACCTAACTAGAAAACTAAAGCTATCAAGGGAAGTGGGTGGGCGAAATCCTCGACCGGTCCCGTCCTATGGCCGGATGGTCCCAGAGAATTGAGAGGCTTCTCACAAGGATTTATCGCCATTCCACTTTAGGTATTGTTAAGTTAGAACCTGATTCATGCCATTTTAGGGGATCGGAATGGGACTATGCCGTACGGGTAGAGAAGTTGAACGGCGCATTCCTCTCATTTCCCATTCTCTTTGAATCAAGATCGGTGTGGATCTGCTTTGGATTGCGTATCTCTACGTAAAGTAGAATGTCCAAAACCAAATGCTAGGATGCTATCAGGAGACCTTGATAACTAGGAACCCAGATTTTAGGTTGATCCTAGTTGATTCGGCCGCGAACGTTCCCTTGCAAGGCAGACTCAAGAAACCCTAGGCGACAAACCCTAGAACATTCCATGGGAGCACTGGATGGCAACGCTTAGATTCATTTCTCGATGGAACGCTAAAACATGCTTGGACAGGGCACATTATAGTTGGTATCAGAGCAAAACTTCATGATGATGCGTGATTAATTAATATTTGGTTCATAGACATATCCTAAATAGAAATAACCTGAGTAATATGAGTTTCATCTATTTTGAGCCTAGAACTTGTAAGCGATTAGAGATATTCTAGTGAGGAGTGGCAACTATAACTTGTAATAATTTTTTCTCAAGTGTTCTTCTCAACTAATAAAGATTGGGTCGTTCCAGAATGACGAAGTTTAGGAGTACTCTTTAATACTACAAGTAAAGCCGATTGACCATGGATCTCAGTCTAGGTCTAAAAAGAGGACAATTCGGAAACAAAGTTTTCACGAGAAAGGACCACTTCAGTCTATTGAAAGGATCCTAAGACAATTTGTCCTAAAGAAGAAAAACTTGCCAAGGACAACCAGAAAACTTGTGACTCCAAGTAATAAAGCTTCACGTTGTTTCTATTGCAAGGAGTCAGGTCATTTCAAAAACACAATATTAGTGAGTTTGGGAATCTCCCAATTCCCATTTTTTGAATACTAAAAAGGTGGCACCCGGATGACATGCCCATAAGTTTCTCAAAACCATATGATGTGACCTGTCATTAGAAAGCACTTGAAAATGGGAATCTATTGAGCTATAGAGCGATCGATTTGGAGTTATAGTGTTCAAGTTATGACAAATCCAAAGATTTGACCACATGTTCCAAACTTACGAGAAGTTACAACCGAGAGTAGTAAATTTGATATTTTTCTCGGATTGACACGGACCATAGCCACCCTTCACGGAAGTTACAATGTGAACGAGATTATGAGCCATATTAATCACTAGTATTAATATGTATAGTATGAATGGTCCAAAAGTATTAGATTTTTGGGCAAAAAACTAGTACATTTTAGATATTATCCTAAAAAGATAGAACTGGATGTCATTTAAAAGAAAAGACAAGTGATGTTCTAGTTAGTTTTGGAGATTTTATAAAAAGGAGAAAATAAAGAAATTTGATTGGAAAAATCGTGCACACTGCAATTGCAGTCTATAGGCAGTAGACAACAATTCAAACAGAGAAAAGAAGAAGGAGTGAACTGAGAGCTTTCTAACCAAGTGTCTTGAAAGTGACTTGGGGTTTTACCCCCCTTCTGGAGCCAATGGAACCATCCGATTTAAGAGTTAATTATCAGATCACTGAGTTTTGCAAGAGTCCCTCCACGAAGGACTCTTGTTCTAGCATCATCCCGTCCTCTCTAATTCATTATAAATCTGAGGTATGGGTAGGCACAAGGGAGCATAAGGAGACCCCCAGAGGCTGCAAGAGAGAGGTAGAGAGAAGGATACCCCTTCAAGAGATTGTGAGGGAGAGCTTGAGAGAGAGAGAGAGAGAGAGAGAGAGAGAGAGAGAGAGAGAGAGAGAGAGAGAGAGAGAGAGAGAGAGAGAGAGAGAGAGAGAGAGAAAGAGAGAGAGAGAGAGAGAGAAGAGTTACCCCAAGAGGCTGCACAATTCGTTCTATCTCGATCCTCGACTTAACCATGTTCTCTTACACTCTCCCATCTCGAATCTATTTTGCTTTCTTAATCTCTTTAAGTCTACTTGCAGATGAGGGCCTCCAAGCAAAGAATGTCATGTGCTGATGGCAATCCTAAAACTAGTAGCAAAGCTTCGGGCGAAGGCATCACTGTCAATCCAACTATGGTTGTGTTCGTAAGTAATGTATTTCTAAATTGATAGATACTTGCTTTGATTCTCGCATATGAGATACATTAGGCCCATGCTACAATGTATGAGAGTAGGTCATGGGAAGGGATAGGCCTCTTCTCACATATTTGAAAGATGCAGTTTACAAAGTGCATGTATTAATGAAAGTTAATTGCACTTACTTGTGTATGGCTTATTTGTTAATAAAGCAATTCGTCAAGGGTTATGAATAGCATAATTGTAAAAAGAATAACATTAAAAATTGTGTATACAAGTATTAAGTAAACTTTGCATAGAATCACTCTTTGATCCCAAGGGGGGAGTGAATATGCATTGGAATTATTATCGCATCTATTCTTGTATTGTTTGGAAAAAAATACAATTAGTTTTGTTGGTTGATTGAACAACACCCTAAATGTTGTTTACAATCAACTGATTGTTGCATTGTGTTTTGGATAAATATTCCAAGTGATTGTGTTTGATGGTAAAAGCATGGCAAGGGTCAGTAATGACAAGTAGCCATGGAAAATAAAGGAATGTTTCACTGGAAGATGTTAATAGGCTGATTGCCTTGATCGTGCTTAATTCCTAAATGGTTTAATTAAGAAAGGATATTTTACACAGGTGGATCATCTCCAAGATCGCACCGCAGATAACCTCAAGAGGGCACTACTCGATTCATGGGCCGAAGGTCGAGTGGTGAAAAGTTCAACCACAGAAATGGCATCTCACTCCTAGATCACTTGTGGGTTAGACATCCCTTGCCTGTCCAGAATGGAATTGGAGATCCCCGTGAGCCCAATATCTGGGGTGTTGGAAGATCCTATTCTAAATAAAGGATGGAAATTTTGGTGCCATGTGATTTGGACCAGGTACTTCTGTTGGATAGAAGGGATACATAATTCTCCTATATGGGTAGGAGACAAAGATTAACTTGAAGACAAGGTAAGGACTTTTTTGTCAAAAGGACTGCTTGTTTTATTTTCGTGTCTGTGCTGGAATTTACTCAAACAAACCCTGTGCCCTAAAAGACTTAATTAATGAAGCTGATTTTAAATGTCGCACATAAATGTGGTGGGACCTAATTAGAAAACTAAAGCTATCAAGGGAAGTGGGTGGGCAGAATCCTCGATGGGTCTGTCCTATGGCTAGGTGGTCCCAGAGTACTAGGAGGATTTTCACAAGGATTTATCATTGTTTGACTTTAGGTATTGTTAAGTTAGAACCTGATTCATGTCATTTTAGGGGATCAGAATGGGACTATGTCGTACGGGGAGAGAGGTTGAGCGGCACATCCCTCTCGTTTCCCATTCTCTTTGAACCAAGTGTAGTATGGATCTGCTTCGGATTGGGTATCTCTACGTAAAGTAGGATGTCCAAAACCCAACGCTAGGACGCTGTTAAGAGACTTGACAACTAGGAATCCAAATTTCAGGTCGATCCCAGTGGGTTTGGCCACGAATGTTTTGTTGCGAGGCAGACTCGGGAAACCCTAGGCGACAAACCCCGGAACATTCCATGGGAGTGCCGGGTGGCAACGCTTAGATTCGTTTCTCAATGGACGTACTTGGACAGCCAATAGGCGGCGGGCATATTATAGTTGGTATCACAACAAAACTTCATGATGATGCATGATTGATTAATATTTGATTCATAGACATATCCTAAATAGAAATAACCTGAGTAATATGAGTTTCATCTATTTTGAGCCTAGAACTTGTAAGCGATTAGAGATATTCTAGCGAGAAATGGCAACTATAACTTGCAATGAATTTTTCTCAAGTGTTCTTCTAAACTAATATAGATTGGGTCTTGCCAGAATGACAAATTTTGAGAGTACTCTTTAATACTACAAGCAAAGCCGATTGACCATGGATCTCAGTCTAGGTCTAAAAAGAGGACAATTCAGAAATAAAGTTTTCGCGATAAAGGACAACTTCAGTCTTTAAAAGGGTGCTAGGACAATTTGGCCTGAAGAAGAAAAACTTGCCAAGGATGACCAGAAATCTTGTGACTCCAAGTAATAAAGCTTCACGTTGTTTCTATTGCAATGAGTTAGGTCATTTCAAAAGCACAATATTAGTGAGTTTGGGAATCTCCAAATTCCCATTTTTTGAATACTAAAAAGGTGGCACCCGGATAACATGCCCATAAGTTTCTCAAAACCATATGATGTGACCTATCATTGGAAAGCGCTTGAAAAATGAAATCTATTGAGCTATAGAGCACTTGATTTGGAGTAATAGTATTCAAGCTATGTTAAATCCAAAAATTTGACTATGTGTCCCAAACTTACGGGAAGTTACAACCGAGAGTAGTAAATCCGATATTTTTCACGGATTGATAAGGACCTTAGCCACCCGTCACAGAAGTTACAACATGAATGAGACTTATGAGCCATATTAATCACTAGTATTAATATTATAGTATGGATGGTCCAAAAATATTAGATTTTTGGGCAACAAACTAGTATATTTTAGATATATTATCCTAAAAAGATAGAACTAGACGTCATTTAAAAGAAAATACGAGTGATGTTTTAGTTAGTTTTGGAGATTTTATAAAAAGAAAAAAATAAATAAAATTGATTGGTGAAATTGCGCGCGCCACGATCGTGGTCTATAGGCAATAGACAGCAATTTGAACAGAGAAAAGAAGGAGTGAACTGAGAGCTTTCTAACCAAGTGTCTTGCAAGTGTCTTGGGATTTTACCCCCATTTTGGAGCCAATGAAACCATCAGATTTACGAGTTAAGCATCAGATCACTGAGTTTTCCAAGAGTCACTCCACCAAGAACTCTTGTTCTTAGCCTCATCCCCTCCTCTCTAATTCATTATAAATATGAGGGATGGGGAGACACAATGGAGCATAAGGAGACCTCGAGAGGCTATGAGAGAGAGGAAGAGAGAAGGATACCCCTCCAAGAGATTGTGAGGGAGAGATTAAGAGAGAGAGAGAGAGAGAGAGAGAGAGACAGAGAGAAACAGAGAGAGAGAGAGAGAGAGAGACAGAGAGAGAGAGAGACAGAGAGAGAGAGAGAGAGAGAGAGAGAGAGAGAGAGAAGAGTTACCCCAAGAGGATGGACAATTCCCTCTATCTCGATCCTTGACTTAGCCATCTTCTCTTACACTCTCCCATCTCGAATCTATTCCACCTTCTTAATATCTTGAGTCTACTTGTGGATGAGGGCCTCCAAGTAAAGAATGTTGCATGCACATGGCAATCCTACAATAAGTAATTAAGCTTCGGACAAAGGCATCACTGTCAATCCAACTACAATTTCGGTCCTAAGTAATGTATTTCTAAATTGATAGATGCTTGCTTTGATTCTCGCATGAGATACATTAGGCCCATGCTACAATGTATGAGAATAGGTCATGGAAAGGGATAGGCCTCTTCTCACATATTTGAAAGATGGAGTTTACAAAGTGCATGTATTAAGGAAAGCTAATTGCACTTACTTGCATATGGCTTATTTGTTGATAAAGCAATCTGTCAGGGGTTATGAATAGCATAATCGTAAAAAGAATGACATTAAGAATTGTGCATACAAGTATTAAGTAAAATTTTCATAGAATCGCTCTTTGATCCCAAGGGAGGGAGCAAATATACGATGGAATTATTATCGCATCTATTCTTGTATTATTTGAAAAAAATACAATTAGTTTTGTTGGTTGATTAAACAACACCCTAAATGCTTTTTACAATCAACTGATTGTTGCATTGTGATTTGGATAAATATTCCAAGTGATTGTGTTTGATGGTAAAAGCATGGTAAGGGTTAGTAATGACAAGTAGCCATGGGAAATAAAGTAATGTTTCACTAGAAGATGTTATTAGGCTGATTGCCTTGATCGTACTTGATTCCTAAATGGATTAATTAAGGAATGATATTTTACACGAGTGGATCATCTCCAAGATCGCACCGTGGATTACCCCGAGAGGGCGCTGCTCGATTTACGGGCCGAAGGCCAAGTGGTGAAAAGGCCCCAACCACGGAAATGGCATCTCACTCCTAGACCGCTTTGTGGGTCAGGTGGAGCTCTAGACATTCCTTGCCTGTCCAGAATGGAGTTGGAGATCCCCGTGAGATCAACGCCTTGGGTGTTGGAAGATCCTATTTTAGATACAGGATGGAAATTTTGGTGCCATGTGATTTGGACCAAGTACTTCTGTTGGACAAAAGGGATACATAATTCTCCTATATGGGCAAGAGACAAAGATTAACTTGAAGATAGGTTAAGGACTTGTTTGTCAAAAGGACTGCTTGTTTTTTTTTGTGCCTGTGTTGTAAATTACGCGAACGAGCCCTGTGCCCTAAAAGGCTTAATTAATGAAGCTGATTTTAAATGTTGCACATAAATGTGGTAGGACCTAATTAGAAAACTAAAGCTATCAAGGGAAGCGGGTGGGCGAAATCCTCGACCGGTCCGTCCTTTGGCCGGATGGTCCCAGAGAACTTAGAGGCTTCTCACAAGGATTTATTGTCGTTCGACGACTTTAGGTATTTTTAAGTTAGAACCTGATTCATGCCATTTTAGGGGACCGGAATGGGACTATGCTATACGGGCAGAGAGGTTGAGTGGCGCATCCCTCCCATTTCCCATTCTCTTTGAACCAAGTGTAGTATGGATCTTTTTCGGATTGGGTATCTTTGCATAAAGTAGGATGTCCAAAACCCAATGCTAGGATGCTGTCAGGAGACCTTGACAACTAAGAATCTAGATTTTAGGTTGATCCTAGTGGGTTCGGTTGTTGCGAATGCTCTGTTGTGAGGTGTACTCGGAAAACCCTAGGTGACAAACCCCGGAACATTCCATGGGAGTGCCGGGTGGCGATGCTTAGATTTGTTTCTTGATGGACCGCTAAAACGTGCTTGGACAGCCACATTGCAACATCAAAAAGAGGATATCAAAGAAGACACACCTACCATCTTGGGGACTAACCAAGTTACCTACCACACCACTTAGGAAGAAACACCTTCCAACTTTAACCAAAGCAAGCTGGTTATCAAATGCAATAAGAAGAAAAAGAGCTTCTTATGTTGTCATCACATTGGGATTTTGGTGCTCTTTCAAGCCATCGCAAGCACTATGAATAGCATCCCAATCCACAGCACAAGTATTTTTCTCACCATTGTAGGATAAAAACATCACCATATTCAATGTCTCCAAAGCTAAGTGATTTCTCTCAAGAGACTTAATTCTATTCATTTGAGAAAACCCCCTCTCACAATCCAATATACTTGCAACAATCACTAGATAGGTCATGCCAAAGTTTCTTCATTTCTCCATATAGTTTCTCCCAATGCTCCTCAATTCCACATTCTACCCATTCCTCATGCATACTCATGCATGGACAAGTCCTTTTCAATCTGATCATTAAATCCTCATATTGCAAGTTACATGCATTCACATTAGCTAAGTTGTAACATGCCCCCGCCCGAGAGCCATCCTTCCTTATCAACATGTTCTTAGTAGCCCATCAAGGGATATTCTAGAAAATGCCATCTGAGATTTGAAGAAATACCTTAGAGTTTGCTATCTAGGCTCACTCGAGTCTACCCTGCAGTGGAATTTCTGACCGTTCCCATCAAGATCGACTTGAGTTTTGGGTTCTTACTATGGGTCAAATCAACTACTAACGATTGGTTAGTAATGGCAATTCGAGTTTTCACTTCTTATAGAATTACTCAAACTGAAGTGGACTTGCATTGTACTTGGTTCAAAGAAAATGGGAGACAAAGGGGAGTGTGGCATCTCGATCGTTTTGCCCATGAGCCAAATCCCATCTCCGCCCCTTAAATGATGCAAGTCGAGTTTCCTGATATCTAGTGGTCATACGTTTACCTATTTATGAATGCAAATTCTTCCCTTTGAGAAAAGCTCTCGGCTTATAGAGTCCATCTAGCCGTAGGTCCAGATCCTTTGGGGATCCATCCTCTCGCTTACCTTGACAGAGTATTTTTAATTACCTAATTACCTACCACTTTAGATTCGACATATAAAAATAACTTCTTTGATTATCTCTTAGCACAAATTCATTACACGCCTTTATTTCACGAAAAAAAAAAGTGTAAAGCAATTTTTTCTCAATAGTTCTTTTAAGAAAAATATATTTTTATAATGTTTTTTATCCTGGCTAGATGTGAAGTCAACCCAAAGAAGGCATTATTCTCACCAAGTTCAGCTCCTAGACTAGTATTGGAACTTCCAGAATACTATTTGGATTCAAAGGGTAATTGACAGTTTGTAAGAGTCTAAGAAGTTTATGACCAGAGCCCCCTGGTATCCTCACCTCCTCGTGCCAACTAGATGTCCCTACGATAAGACCTTTTCACAGATGATTTTTGACATCGAGTGATCAAACATGGCACCTTCTTCACAATTTGTGGATGGGGGGGCTATGGTGGTTGCTAACACCCCCCCAACTGATTAGATGCCCAATTTACACTCTGTCTATGCTTCCTGTCACCACCTTTGGCCTCTAAAATGGCTATCCGGTTACTAAGATACAAATTTAGTCTTTCTCTCTCCTCCTTCTCTCTCCCCTTAAGAGGCAGTTCATGCCCATGAAGAAGATTGAAAATCAATTGAAGACTGCTTGTCCGGCATGGTACCGGATCACTCCCGGGTTGATGGAGGGCTAGATTTGACCATTTAGAGGTGGGCTAAGCCTTGAATGAGGGCTGATCTGTAGTCCCGCATCAGATTTTAAAACCCACAAAGAAGGAAAAAACTAGTAATTCTACTTTACAAAGGAAAATTGCTTGTTTTTTACATTTGATTGAGCCAATGTTGTTCTTATGGAGTGAAAATTGGTAGACATGCTGTTTACTATTTGGTCTATGCTTGCATGATGAAAAATTTAGAAAAAATAAAGTTTAAATGCTGAAAATAATTTTTAGAAACCCGTAAAACATGGTTTTTATGAGGAAAATGGAGTTTTTGGTGTTTTCGGGTGATACACATGGGATAAAATGCCAATAAAATCTAAATTTCTATTTTTCTAAGAATGAAGAGCCACAAATCTGAAAATATATCAAATTTTTATTGAAAAAATAGAGGAAAGTAGAGAAAAATGGCAGAAAATAAGAGGAAAAATAGGAATATGCCTTAGAAAAATACAGGAAAAAATGATAAGTGGTTGTGGATGTACGGTAGGGCAGCAAAGCATGAGGTTTGGCCTCAGTTTTCCCTATTTTTTTGTTACAATGTGTGATTTATTGCTCTTTATACACTAAATCATGACAAAATAATCTCTATACACCTATGCAATGAAACAAAACTTAAACGGTGAGGGGAGTAGGATTTTGTGCAATAGTTTGAGAGCTGAAATAAGATAAAATTTGATTGGGGTTTTTTATGCATAGCATTTAGGAAATGGCCTATCTGGAAATAAGGGATCTAGTAGCACAAGGTTCGCCTTGGTGCTAGATTCTGCAAACGAAGTATACACACATTAGTTGGAATTCATGGAAAGATTGTTTGCATACTAGCACATAGGCTGATTTCAAAACATAACTGTTTTTGCACAATGAGACATCCACTATTGCATTGATCATACATGCGGTATCAACTCTTGGAAATGAACAACAATTGTTTGAATTATACTTGACACACATTTGAGAGGGTGAGATTTCCCTTGCCATAGGATAGCCGTTCGTTTTTGGAGAAAATTTATTGGTGAGAAACATGGTATCTCATGGATCTCGCTGAAAAGAGAGAGTTTTGTGCGAATGTATTTATATGTAAAAGCAGTGCATCGAGGGGCCAATCCCCAAGATGTAGGAGAGCTGTAGTGGGGCCACGGAAATCAACCGATGGGGTGCCTCCTATGTCTGTGATACGTGGCACTTATTGCCAATATGTGTGGGCTACTCCCTTTGGGGGGTTTTGGGGAAGGTGCCGTTGGACTCTTATCTAGCTACAAATGCAATATTAGAAGTATCTAGTGTGCATTTAGTTATTACAAGCGTCCTGGACTGCAAGGCCATGTGGTGGTGGAGGTGTCTGTTGTATGCAGGAGGGTCCGACTAGTGCCATAGTTAGTGTCGGCCCATTTTTGGTCCCATCAGTTGTACACTTGCCGGGAGTTGCCTCAAAGTGGTGGTTTTCAAATCTAGGGTCTTTTGGGACCTACTTGTTAGTTGATGTCATTTGAAGAGATCCATCAAGGCGAACTCCAAAAACAGGAGAGAGCCGAGAGGGCTAGACGGAGGGCTGAAATCAATGGGTGTTATTCTCCTAAAAGGAGTAGTCTTGAACTTATTCAAGGGCAAGATTTTAGTAACCTTAGCCTAAATCAAAGTCCATCAGGAGGTGGAAGTTCTAGTACTTCCCCCCTCCCAATTAATCCACCCACTTCGAGTGGTGTGACAGCTTTTCTTGTCCCGATTCCATTAGCGAATCTGATCATTGCCATGACACAACTTATCGCAATCCCTACGGGAACGGCAGATTTTCCAGCCTTAGGTTTTCCCCTATCCATTTTTAATATGTTAGTGGAAGAGGATGCAGAGCTTCATATAAGGGAGTTCCAAAAGATGATGTTTAACTGTCGCATCCAAGAAGAAGGACATCTAATGATGTTCTTCAACATGACACTAAAGGGAAGGGCAGCTATATGGTATCATGGCCTTGAGGTCGGAACCATAACCACCGTGGACTTATTTAGGGAGTTTGCCCCTGAGAGGGGTGGCCAATATTGGCTGCACGTGTTGAATTTGATATGCCAAGAATGGCATGAAGATATACGAGCGTATGCCAAGAAGATCAAATAGGTTTTCTGTAAATTGGATGCCTCTATCCCTATCCCACCGGCTGTCCAATTGCAATACTTCTTGCATGGTCTTGATTTTAACATCCAGGTGCAGCTGAGTAGTGTCACCTTGGCGGATATAGACACTGCCATTAGACGAGTGTAAGAAATAGAATCCTGACCGCAAGTGGCCTATGCTTCTCAAATCAATCCCAATATGAGTTTAGCATCGGGAAATAATTCTCAATTGATCAATGGCAGTGGAAGCCAAGGGATAGTGATGGCCAACCCTAATGGGAGAGGGAACGTGGTGCCGAATGTTCCTTTATTGCCAACTTCTCCTAGTGTGACTATGTCTATGGCTAGTTAGATGCCTCCAAATGTGAAAGGCCAAGCAATGAACCCTAACGTCATTCATGTGGGTTACCAACCAATGCAATCAATGTCTAATCAAATTGTGCGGCCAAGGGACCGGCGGGTTGATGATCAGGGCTATGAGTCAAGTTCGTCAAATGTCCTTAGCAAAGTCAAGGAGGATATGATGAAGCACTACATGGATATGATCTTTGAACAATATCAGCAAATAGTCATTGACGTTAATTTCTTAAAGAAACAACAGAATTTGATAGGGAGTCGATGCCCCGAAGAGGGTGCACCCTCTAGATTCGGCTGCAAATGGTGTGGTTGGCAACATTATCCACATAATTTCCCAAACGTCAAGTGTGACATTTGTGGGAAGTCCAACCACGTAGCAGCCACATGTTGGAGCAAGATCAGTTCCCTCCAGCAAGGCACTCGGCAAACTAAGGCTTGTTAATCATCATGCACAAGGAAATAATTTTCAGCATGATGATGGGCCGAAACAAATACTCCAAAAGGGTAAGGCTATTGTCAAAGAAATGCCAAGTGGCAGTGGGGTGAACCTCATCGAGGCTGTGCAGGTTAATGGAACTGAAGCTTCTAGTCTACATGCCGTAACAAGAGGCCAAAAACGTAGAGAAGGCGACAAAGATAATGTAAAACCTGTCGACGGAAACCCTAGGCAGAGGGATAAAGGAACACAAGTTCTAAATCCTGACGAGGAAGGGGGACCTCTGAAGCCCGTAGAAAGTAAGGGTGACGCCAAGAGAGATAAAGAGGTATCGAGAAAGAAGGTGAGAGTTAAAAAAGATGCAATAAAGCCGGTGTAGCGTCCTAAAGAGCGGATGGTTTGGCATGAGAAGCGAGCTTTAACGAATTATCACAAATTTGATTTAGCTAGCTCCCTTTGCGATGTTAAACCAGACATGAATCTCTTGCAGCTAATCAAGCTGTTGCCAGGAGTATGCAAAGAATTTAAAAATATTTTGCGTATGGGTTATATTGTAGAACCCTTGGGAATAGCGCAGGTAGGGGATGTCTGGTTTGAACATGCCGAAAAGCATTGCCCAAGGGTTGCAGCTTATGTTGATGGGATTCTAGTGGAAAATGCTATCATTGACACACGATCCTCGGTTAATATTATGAGTTCTAAATTGATGGAAAGGTTGGGTCTTGTGATTCAAAAAGATGCCTCCACAATCCTTCGAATGGCTGACGATAATTTGAGACAACCGGAGGGCTGCATTACTAAAGTCCACGTGACAGTTGCCAACGTAGAATGCATGTTGGACTTTAGGGTAATCCAATTTGCAGGGCGTCCGAGTTACCAAGTATTGCTTGGTCGACCTTGGAACTTGCAAGCAAATTGTCATGTAGATATACCCACTAGTAGATTGATATTTGGTAGAGGTGCTAGACGGGTGGTAGTTGATGCATATCCTGAATCATCTCAAAGTGAGCGAGCTCCCCTCCTATCTTCTACCGAGTTAGAGACAATGGAAGATGTGTCTGCAAGTGAGAAGTCATTGACTAACGAATCCAAAGAGGTATCTACCACAAAAGATGTCTATCAATTAATGATGAACAAGCCATTAGAAGCTCAAGATAGAATAAGGGATGTGGATGTTATTGAGCTAGACCTTGGTACGCTAGACGATGAGTGGCCAATAAAGCTAGGGTATAAAATTAGTGCGGAGGAATGGGATAATTATGTCACTCTGATCCAAGAGTTCCACGATACTTTCGCTTGGAGTTACGATAAACTTAGGGGTATTCCTCCCAGCCTCGTTGTCCATACAATTCTATTGAAGGAAAGAAGTCATCCTGTGTGATAGAAAGTCAGGCATATGCCATTTGAGTTGCGGGATGGGCTGTTCGAGGAGTTACACAAATTACAGAATGCGGGTTTGATCTTCCCTGTACAACGCACTGAATGGTGTTCACCAATTGTGATCAGGAAAAAGAAAAATAATCAAATCTGGCTATGTGTGGAATTTTGAGAGTTGAACAAGCAAACAATTAAGGATTACTACCCAATGCCCTTTATTGGCTAGACTCTAGATCAATTGGTAGGTAGGGAGATATATTCATTCATGGACTTTTTTGCAGACTATAATCAAATGGCAATTGCAGAAGAGGATAAGCTCAAAACAACATTCATAACAGTCTTCTGGACCTTTACGTATCATGTGATGGCATTTGGTCTATGTAATGAGCCTATTTCTTGGCAATGAACTGCCGATAAGACCTTTGGTGACATTTCCCTTGAGGAACTGAAGGTATTTATTGATGATTTAGGGGCGGCCATCGTGAGAGAAAGGCAGTTGATTATTTTTCAAAAATGTTTTGAGCGATGCAAACAATTTTGCATAGCTCTCAATCTGAGGAAGTGCGTTTTGGCGTACCTTATGGGCTCCTTCTGGGCCATGTAGTTAGCTCGGTAGGGATTGTGAAGGATCCTGAAAAGATCAAAGCTATAGTCACCATGAGTTCACCACACACCCCTAAAGAAGTCCGCAACTTTCTATCATCAGTTGGATATTATTGACGGTTCATAAACGCTTTGGCAGAAAGAACGTTGCCATTGACAAATCTGTTATCCTTCAATTGTTTGTTTATGTGGAGTGACTCTTGTAAGATGGCTTTTAAGGATATAAAGCAGAAACTTGTAAGAGCACTTGTGTTGAAAGCACCAAAGAGGGGAAAAAAATTGTATATATTTTCAACAACTACCATGCATAGCATTAGTTGTTGTTTAACACAGATGTGGGAAGAGAAGTGGTGTCACCTGATTGCTTTTGCTAGCTGGGTGTATCCGAAATAAATTATACTTATATGAAAAAGTTGTGCCTTGCAATGGTCTTTGCAACTAAAAAGTTCAAGCACTACATCCTTTATGAGAAGGTTGTCCTATATACGAAGGAAGAAGGGCTATGACTACTTATGAATAAGCTACAACCACCTAACCATTTGGCAAAGTAGTTAATCACTTTGCGGGAGTTTGATTATGAGGTTAAGAGCAAGCCACCCAGGTTTTGCAAGGTATCATGGAGTGCCTTGCGGACTTTGGGGAGCCAAAGGAAGCTCTGGCTGAAGGCCACTAGGACTCGTTGTTCAAGATTGACACGTCATCTATTCCCTCTTAGTATGCGGGAATAACACATTATTTGTTGACGGGAGAGACTAGAGCTGGTCTATCGAAGTCAAAAAAGCAAAAGATCAAGCAACAGGCTTTAAAATTTACAATAATTGTAGGCATGTTATATCGGCAAGGGGTAGATGATATCTATTGCTGATGCATAATGCCTGACAAGGTTCCTTTCATCTTAGAAAAATGCCATGACTCTGCTTGCGGAGGTCAATTTGTTGGGCGGCTAGCTGCGCAAAAAGCCTTGAGGGCGGGATATTGGTGGCCGGCCATCTTCCAGGATGCATTTGAGTACGTTAAAAGATGTGACATTTGTCAACAACATGATAGCTGAGATAATAGGAAGCGGCCACTCACTCGTATCATGGCAATGTCGTCCACTACACAGAAAAGATATATTATCGTAATGACTGATTATTTTACTAAGTGGTCGGAAGCATCTACAACACGGAAAGATGATGCAAAGGAAACCACCAGTTTCGTATTAGAGCAAATAGTATGTCGATTTGGTTCGCCAAAAGAAATAGTATCGGACCAGGGGACGCATTTTCTAAACAAAGTGATAAAAATCCTGATTGAGGCTTGGCACATCAAGCATAATAAAACAACCCGCTGTAACCCACAAGCCAACGGGCAGGTCGAGAGTACCAACAAGCAGCTTGTGGGTATTCTGTCTAAGGTAGTATCGGAAAAGAAATGAGATTGGGACAAAAAGTTGTACGTGGCAGCGTGCGCATACAATACAACATTCAACCGAGCTACTGGTCACACCCCATTCAAGTTAGTATATGGAGAGGAGTGTGTCCTACCTTTAGAGATCGAGTTGCCAACGATAAGATTTGCGATAAATCATTCTTTGGGTGATGGGGATGCCCTCTTAGAGCGCTTTACAACTCTGGCACACCTCGATGATATTAAATTGCAGAGCTTGCTACATCAAGAGGTGACCAAGCGTCAGATGAAGCAGTTCCATGACCTAAAAACAAAGAAATACACTTTTAAGAAAGGACAGCTAGTGTTGTACTATGATGCATGTAGAGAATTATTTCAGGAAAGCTGGAGCCCAAATGGGACGATCCTTATAGGATTGTCAAGATCGGGAAGAATAAATCCACAACATTATTGGTAGATCTCGAGGGTGTGGAATTTAAGAATAATGTTAATCTTAATAATATTAAACCTTATTATTTTTTACTACGCTAATAACATCAGTTCCTTGCATGTCTATGTGCGATTGATCAAATATCTGCAAGGAAATAACGATAGAGGTTGTTGGGTCGACTGATCCCTTATTTGGAGCACCCATTTTTAGAGTAGTGATATCATCAGGACAAGCTCATCTGGTGGAGTAAAGGCTATAAAGTGACTGAGCAAGACGACGAGAGATTCATTTGGGAGATTAAGGTCTTGTTTCATCACTGTTTACAAATTTTAACAAGCATCCCTATTGAGTTTAATGACGACAGTGGGATGGAGTCATCAGTTCACCCTCTCAATATGTTGAATTTTGACTATCATAATTACGAATAGGGGAGTTCTGGATGGCTGGCTGTGTAAACCCATTGTGGACGTACACATTATACTTTGATGGGGCATCCAGGGGTCCTAATAAAAAAGGGAGTGTTGGAGTAGTTATTTGAGATCCCTAACATAGAGTTACAATGAAATTAGCTGCTTATCTCAGGGTAGGATTCACTAATAACATGGCGGAGTATAAAGCCTTGATTATGGGACTGAATATTGCCAAGAAAGATGGCATTCAGTAGTTGTTAGTAAAAGGGGATTCCCAACTAATCTTAAATCAACTCAATGAGACATATACAATCTCGAATCCTATCCTTCGTGTGTATCATCGAACTCCTATAACCCTACTTGATGAATTTGAGAGCGTATCTCTTCAGCTGATTCCACATTATTGGAATCAATTTGCGGATTCACTAGCCAATTTTTCTTATGAAGAGGACCTATTTTTCAATTGTGGTCCTAGTCCGGATGTTGCTCTTGATAATGAGAAAGGACCTGGTTGCTTTGTGGGGAATGTTATCAGACCATGCATTATATGTTAGACAATGGTTGATTTGGGTAATGCAAAGAGTAGCCGAGACCCATCTACCACTATTATCCTGGACCCATAGATTGATCAGACGGCATGTTATGTGTATGCCTCTTGCTATATATGTAGGAGGTATGGGTCATAACTTGATGCATTTAGTTTAGTGTTGAGAGCCCTATTTTTTCCATTGGAATAGAGCATATTTTCGTATATATGCCTTCTTCCAAGGAGGGATCTATATGAGCTGGTTTGTTTGATTTCCTTAGGCCAAGAGGGCCAGTTACTTTGCAGTACAAATGTACTATTTCTTTAGGCCAAGAGGGCCCTATGTTTATTTGGTGCATGTACATTTAATGGTTTGTTGTTTTAGTCATTGCATCATACAAGTTGACAAAGTCACTGGAGGAAGCCTTTATTGCAGAGGAGCTTCTTGTGGCTATTCCAAGTGGTTTCGTCCCCTTTCCGAGTCTTTGCCCTTAAGCAATTAATGATATATATGCCTGTGATGGTTACTTTCTTTTGTTTTTTGGGGACCAATGACCAAGGCATGAAGTTCCAGGGTTAGGTTATGTATGTATGGGGGAAGTTTGAGTAGTCATTGCCTCCTGAAAAGGCATTGTCAAGCACTAAAAGACCTGTTTTAGATGGGAGTTTGAGTGACCATGTTCTGTTGACCTGCTAGGCGGTCGTTCTAGGAGGTCCTGTTAGCATGAGGTAATTAGAGAAGCCTACTAAGATGATGTTATAAAGAAGCAAAACCCTAAATATCTGAAAAATATATGAATATATAAAGGTGTGTAAAAAGGGTTTCTAACCCCTAAAACAATAAAATAGAAAAGAAAGAAAAATCCTTGAGCAATTGTTTATCACCTTTTGAAGGCTTGGTAGGTTCTTGGGGACGAGTCAGGACCTGGGGCCGATGCCTTGTCTTCCTAGGGGTGACATCTAGCTGGAAAAATAAAAATAAAAGAAAGTCAAAGCGAAAATAAAAGTGAGTGTTAGAAAAGGATTAAGTGTCGCCTTACGAGGGCTTGGTAGGTTCTTGGGTACCGAGACAGGTCCTCAGGCTGATGCCTTGTCCTCCTTGGGTCACTACGCTCAGCTCCCTCCTTTTTACATGCCCAAGTATGAAAAATGAGAGGCTAAAGGATCAATGTGCTAAAAGATAATATTTGTTGATCAGGCTATAGGCGTCCTCATCTATTAGGAGCTCCTAGTTGAGTTAGGTAGATAGTTCAGGCTACCACTTAGGATGCCCTCTTTGATGGTTCTTTTTACATTGGCTCTGTTGGAACAGTTAATTAGTGACTAGCTTTAGGCTTTTTATCAGATTTTCCTAGGCCTACTCCTCGTGGATTTCATGCCTTGGTTTTGGCAGGGGGTAGGGTTAGAGCTGTAATGTGTTTTGATGCGTATCTCTTTTGTAGCAGCTTGATGCTTCCTTTGGTTGTGTGTGTGTAGATCTATTCGTGGGATTCAATGGGCAGAGTCACCCTATCCCGTGGTCGCCAATGACAAATGATTTTTGACACTGAGAAGTGCTTAAAAATAGCCAAAATTTCCAAATTTCAGGGGAAAAATAGACTTCGTCGAAGGCGGTAGCTAATCAGTATGATTTTAAGCGGCAATGCCAAAAAGTGCTTTAAAGACCCACCGATCAGACGGCGATTGGTGAATTTTCATAATTTTTTGGCATGTCAAACGGGACTTCTAGAGATGCCCGCCAGGCAATGGGGACTTCAAGACGGATGCCCAAGAATTTTCGGGGGTCGATTTGGACACCAGACGCAAGAGATAGGCCGGACGGGAGGCCAAGGGCCAAAGTGGCCAAGTGAAAATGGACTTTAGAAAGCCAAAGGGTGTGCCTTTTGAGGGCTCCCTTTGGGACCCCCTAACTTCTAAATTTTTGTGGGGGGGCGTTTTTTTTTGCTGCACTGATCAAACATGGCACCTTCTTCACCATTTGTGGATGGGGGGGCTATGGTGGCTGCAAACACCTCCCCAACTGATTAGATGCCCGATCTACACTCTGTCTACGCTTCCTATCATCGCCTTTGGCCTATGAAATGGCTGCCCGGTTGCTGAGATACAAATTCAGTATTTCTCTCTCCTCCCTCTCTCTCCCCTTAAGAGGCAATTCATGCCCATGAAGAAGATTGAAGATCGATTGAAGACCACTTGTTTGGCATGGTACCGGATCACTCCCGGATTGGTGGAGGGCTAGAGTTGGCTATTTGGAGGTGGGCTGAGCCTTGAATGAGGGTTGATCTGCAATCCCGCATCAAATTTTAAAACCCGCAAAGAAGGAAAAAATCGGTAATTCTATTTTACAAAGGAAATTTACTTGTTTTTAACATTTGATTGAGCCAATGTTGTTTTTATGGAGTGAAAATTGGTAGACATGCTGTTTACTATTTGTTCTATACTTGCATGATGAGAAAATCAAAAAACATAAAGATTAAATGCTAGAAATAATTTTTAGAAACCTGTAAAACATGGTTTTTATGAGGAAAATGGGATTTTTGGTGTTTTCGGGTGGGATAAACCAATACACATGGGACAAAATGCCAATAAAATCTAAATTTTTATTTTTCTAAGAATCAAGAGCCATAGATATGAAAATATATCAAAATTTTATCAGAAAAATAGAGGAAAATAGAGAAAAATGGTAGAAAATAAGAGGAAAAATAGGAATATGCCTTAGAAAAATACGAAAAAATATGATAAATGGTTGTGGATGTATGGTAGGGAAAAGCATGAGGTTTGGCCTCAATTTGGCCTATCTTTTTGTTAAAATGTGTGATTTATTGTTCTTTATACTCTAAATCATGACAAAATTATCTCTATACACCTATGCAATGAAGCAAAACTTAAACGGTGAGGTGAGTAGGATTTTGTGCAACAGTTTGAGAGCTGAAATAATATAAATTCTGATTGGGGTTTTTTATGTATAGCATTTAGGAAACGGCCTATCTGGACATAAGGGATCTAGTAGCACAAGGTTCGCCCTGGTGCTAGATTCTTGCAACGAAGTATATACGTATTAGTTGGAATTCATGGAACGACTGTTTGTGTTCTAGCACATAGGTTGATTTCGAAACGTAACTGTTTGTGCACAATGAGACATCCACTATTGCATTGATCATACATGTGGCATCAACTCCTAGAAATGCATAGCAATTGTTTGAATTATACTTGATCCACATTTGAGAGGGTGAGATTTCCCTTGCCGTAGGATAACCGTTCGTTTCTGGGAAAAATTATTGGTGAGAAACATGGTATTTCCTAGATCTCGCTGAAAAGAGAGGAGTTTTGTGCGAATGTATTTATATGTAAAAGCAACGCATCAAGGGGCCAATCCCCAAGATGTAGGAGAGCTACAGTGGAGCCACGGCAATCAATCGATGGGGTGCCTCTTGTGTCTGTCTTATGTCTGTGATATGTGGCACTTATTACCAATATGTGTGGGATACCCCCTTTGGGGGGTTTCGGGGAAGGTGCCGTTGGACTCTTATATGTTAGATTTCATGGATGCAGGAAAGAGAGCAACACGGAGTGAAGCAACATGCTTCCTCTCTCTATTCTTCTCAATATTCATTTAGCACACTCTTGGTGCATATACAACCTAAGGTCATAAAGACCATTCACACTAGAAGTAGAACCGACTTATTTAATGTACCTAACTGATCTAGCCAGACTAGCTGTGTCTAGCTCATGTCGGTCAAACACACATGAACGAGCTTGATATTCTAACACTCCCCCTCAAGCTCAAGACAGCATATGTACTCCAAGCAGCTGTCTAAAACCACAGAACTTATCTTTACCCAAGGAATTGGTAAAGATATCCGCTACCTGTTCATCAGTCTTCACATGCATAAGATCAACTCGTCCTACAAGAACCATCTCTCTGATGAAATGGTAGTGTACCTCTATGTGTTTTGTCCTGGCATGATAGACTGGATTCATAGCCAGGAGTACACTACTCAAATTATCACATAGTAACTTCACTGGAGCATCTACCTGTATGTCCAAATCAACCATAAGCTTGAGCAGCCATGAAATCTCGCATGCTGCCAATGCAGGACCCCTGTACTCTGCCTCAGTACTCGACAAAGCAACCGTAGGCTGCTTCTTGCTGCTCTAGTTAATCATGCCGCTACCAAATCCAAATGCATATCCACTCGTAGATCTACGATCATATGAGCAACCTGCCCAATCTGCATCCGTGTATCCAGTCAATATCAAGGGCTTATCTTTGACATAGAACAACCCATACTCTACAGTGGACTTAACATATCTCATAATGCATCTAATTGCATCCAAGTGCGGCTTTCTAGGCTTCTGCATAAACTGGCTTATGAGCCCTACAGCATAGCTCAAGTCAGGCCTAGTGATGGTCAAGTAAATTAAGCTGCCAACCATCTGCCTGTACATAGTCACATCCTCTACTTCAGCCCCAGTGTTCATGTCTAGCTTGACATTCTGATCAAGAGGTGTATCCAGTGGTTTGCATTCAGCCATGCCATACTTCTTTAGCATCTCTATGCATAGTGCTTCTGCATCAGCCATAACCCATTGTAAGCTGGAACTACCTCAATGCCTAAGAAATACTTCAGTTCTCCCAGGTCTTTCATGTCAAATTCAGATTTCAGCATCTTCATTACATGCTGTATGCCCAAGTCATCATCACCAGTGATTATCAAATCATCAACATATATGACCAGCACTACTAAACCACTGTCAGTCTTCTTTGTAAATAGGCTATGATCAGCCCTGCCAATAGCAAAACCCAATCTCTACAAGTAGTTACTGATTCTAGCATGCCAAGCTCTTGGAGCCTGCTTCAGCCCATACAATGCCTTTTTCAGCCTGCATACATAATGCTGAAAATCAGGGTGAACATACCCTTCCGATTGAACCATGTAGACATCCTCTGCTAGGTCACCATTAAGAAATGCATTCTTAACGTCCATCTGCTGCAATTTCCAGCCTTTAGCAGTAGCCAAGGCAATCAGAGTGCGTATGGTTGCCATCTTGGCAACAGGGCTGAATGTTTCCTCATAATCAAGTCCATACTGTTGGGCATACCCCTTTGCGACCAGCCTGGCTTTGTATCTCTCCACACTGCCATCTGACTTGCATTTGATTTTGTAGACCCATTTGCAGCCAATGGTCTTTTTCCCTTCAAGCAGTGGTACTAAATCCCATGTTTTATTTTCAGCCAAGGCATTCATTTCTTCATCCATGGCTACACACCAATTCTCATCTTTCATTGCTTCAGCATATGTACTTGGTTCTTTGACCTCCATCACTTTTGTCATGTACGCATAATGCTTTGCAGAGTAGCCACTGTATGTCAACCTGTCAACAGGGTATCCAACCCTCTGCGAGCATCTAAGCTGTGGTGTACTACTTGATTCCCCTCTCTCATGAGGCATATAGACAGTCGGAATACCAAGTTCGTTGTCTAAAGTATCACCAGACTCATAGCTAGAAGTCATTCTGCCAGGTATCATCATACCAGATGCATCCTCAATAACTTTCTCTTTTCCTTTGCTATCCAAGATATCATGTCTCCCCCTCACTGACATACTGGTATCAGTGGATGGCGAGCTCCTCAATCTCCCTGTCCATGGGGATACTGTCTGACTACGAGGTCCTGTCATAACAGTGCTCTGCTGTAAATCAATTGTAGAGGCATGAGTGGAAGGCATATCCGCTGGCACTGCAACTGGTGATACATACCAAGAACCCATCTCATCAAAGATAACATCCTTGCTTACCAAAGTCTCCCTGGTAGAGGGATCATAGCATTTGTATGCCTTCTTCTCCTGCGAATATCCAATGAAAACACACTTATGTGCTTTGGGATCAAACTTCTTCCTTTTCTCATCTCGAATATGCACATAAGCAAGACAGCCAAAGACTTTCATGTGACTTACATCTGGCTTATAGCCATACAACTTCTCAAACGGTGTCATCTCATGAATACCTGCAGTGGGAGTCTTGTTCAAAATATGGCTGTCATAACAGCCTCTGCCCAATAGTAAAGTGGCATATGCTTTTCATTCATCATAGCCCTAGCAGCTTCCATCAGAACCCTATTCTTCCTTTCAGCTACTCCGTTTTGCTGCGGAGTGTAGCTGTAGGTGAGCTGCCTACAAATGCCATTTTCAGCCAAGAAATCATCAAATTCATTTGATATATACTCCCCACCACTATCAGATCTCACGCAAGAGATGTAGCATTCAAACTCCTTCTCAACCTGTGCTTTAAATTGCTGAAAAACAGCAAAGACCTCATCTTTTGTTTTCAATATGTAAAGCCAGGTATAGCGACTGTAGTCGTCAATGAAGGATACATAATATCTGGAACCTCCCATAGATACATTATGAGCTGGCCCCCAAACATCAGAGTGCACCAACTACAATGGACGTGTACTCTGTCATACATGCTTGAAAAATGGCAATCGTGACTGCTTACCGAACTGGCAAGCCTCGACCAATATTTGAATATTGGAACTTCGGTGAACCTGTAACCAGCTGTTTCTTTTGCATAATTTGCAGCCTTTGCACATTGACATGCCCCCGAGGAAATGATGGTTGATGATGAAGAGCTTGAAAATTTTAGGAGCTACACTTGATCGTGAATGTTTTGTCTCTCTTGTGCCATATTTCCAAATCCCTAACAGTGCCAGAACCATGGGCAAACATAGCTGAATTCAGCTCTGGCAAAGAAGCATCAAGAGTAAACATTCTGCCATTCCTGTGACCACGAGCTATCAACTTGCAGCCATTGCCAAACTCTTCAATAAAGCAGCCATGCTTATTGAATCTAACCTAAAAGTTCTGCTCCAACAGATAACAAGTTCTTCATAATTGAAGGGACATGCAATACATCATGCAAATTTTTCTTTCTGCCATTATGGACCACAAGAGGCACTTTGCCTTTATGCTCAATGCTATGCTGCGTATCATCACCTATGCATACATAGCCATGCTTTTCAGCCACCATATCCATGAACCAATCACCATGAGGGGTCATGTGATTTGACGCCCCCGAGTCAATGTACCACACTGCATCATCAGATGATTTTTCAGCAGCCTTATCTTTGACATACTGCATAGCAAACAGTCTATCACTAGAGTCATCTGCCTGACTGGACGTAGCATAATGTCCATACTGCTTGCCCTTCTGGTTTCCTTACTTCTTCCAGCAGTCCTTTGCAATATGCCCATACTTTCCGCAGTAGTGAAAATCCTTATCTTTATTTGGATTATCTGACTAACGCTGCTGCTGCCATGAGCCTCTGCCACGAGAGTTAGATCCCCCCCTGCCTCGAAAGTTTCCACCACCTCTTGCATTTGATGACTGCTGATTGCTATTACTATAGGATGCATTCTGCTGGCCTCCTCTGCCAGATCCATAGCCTTTACCATGGCTACCACGACCACGCTGATTCGAGTAAAAAATTGCATCCTTATTCTTTGAACTGCTTGACCCTGTAGCTAAGACAAGCTTCACCTCTTCATGAATCAATAATGCAACCAGCTCATTAAAGTCAGGCATCTCAGCCCGCACAGCACCGAAGTGTCAAAAGACTTGTACTCAGGATCCAAGCCATTTAAGGTCACTGCAACCATATCCTCATCTTCAACTTGTGAGCCAACAGATGCCAACTGATCTACTATGGTCTTAACCTCTGTGACATAATCTTGTATGGATCTGTTCTTCCTCTCCATGTTATTGAATTTCTGCTTTAATTGTATCTTCCTTGCACTTTTGGTTGTGCCATAGTATTTGACCAATATATTCCATGCATCTGCTGGGGATTTACAATTCATAATCTGCATCACCATAGCATCCGAGATACATAATGACAACCAATGTAAATCCCTGCGAGCTCTTTCTGTCCAGGCTCGATGCGCTCGTCTTTGATCAGTTGTAGGATTCCTTTTTGGAACTTCAGGTTCAGCCTCAACACCTATCACTAAGTCCCAGTATCCTTTGCCTATCAGAAAGTTCTCCATGCGGAACTTCCATATTGCATAGTTGTTGCTATCAAGCTTTTCTCCCACAATCTGGGTTACATTATCAGTTCTATCAGCATTTGCCATGTTGTAGACCTTGCCTGACTACCTATAAACCAAGATCTTCTTAACAGTTCCGGAACTGTTTATGACAGTTTTCTGCAATTAATTGTAGTAAAAAACCAGGGTATTTCAGCCCACTGACAGTCCAAAGCATCTTACACCAAGTGGCTTAACCTGTGAGTAAAGCAGTCAGTGCAAATACTATGTATTCACTTCGGTTTGAACTCCTGCAACCTCACTGCCACGGTACATATATGCAGTCTGAAAACTGTAATTCTGTGAGTGACCAGCAGTGATTTCAAGCCCAAAACTGAGTGATATACATGTCATACATGTCCCAAACCTTCATAGACATCTGCTAGTACATGTAGCAATCCGAGCATAACCAATGGGGCACAAATCAGTGCATAGATAGCAGGTGTAAGTATCAAGCCTTCTGCTTACAAATTGCAATTAGAAACTTCTCAGTAAACCAAAGTCAATCCAGCTCCAAAACAGCCTCAAATCATGTTAGACATTCACTTTGAAGTGTTAGGTTCAATACATGAGCATTCGGGTAACTATAGGCATCTTGTCTTCATGAATCCAATTCATAGATTGTATTTACTGCTTGCAACCACTGAGACAATGTCACTGCAGTAATCACCAGCCTTAGACTTCAAGTTCCATGATCCCTTGATGCTCAACCCAATCCATAAACCTCTAGCATACATATCCCATGTCATACATATGATAAATCCCAGCCGAGGGTTATGCAATGCTTCAATGGAAGCTAATGCTTGCTGCCCACTGTTTTGAGACAGGTTTCTAGCCTGTTTACACTTCCAGATTTGAGTACTTCCTTCAAGAAATTTCAGCTCAAAGGCATGAGAACTGATACATATGTCTTCCAGAGTGCTCCTTGGCTCCAATGAGGTCCATAAATCATATCAGAGAGCTTCAAGCTCCAATCAAGTTCAGATACAAGCTACCCTATCACTGTTTACAGCTGAACTGCTGTTATTTCAGATCTGTAGATCATATCTGTAGCTCATAACTGAGCATACATCCAAGTGATAGCATGCCAAGACCTTCAGCCACCTTCCAAGGTGTATAGGCAAGCTGTAGATTACCTGAGGAGCTGCAAATGCCTTGTGCTGCAGGTGAATATGCCTTCAGCCATAGCAGGCACAAACAGGCAGACTGGCCTGATCTCTGCTGCTGCTGCACATTTTGCTTATTATTATAATGATAATGCACTCACTGGTGCTCAATCAGTCCTTGGAAGACTCCTCAGCAAGCCACAGCTCCTGCTTCAAGCAATGAGACTCCAATGCTCCACAATACATACCTCTGTGAGACCATTGATGAAAAATGACTGTCAGTCCTCTTCCTTTCCCAGCTCTTCAGGTCAATCTTCAAGTCTTCTTCTTGAGTGCATTCCACCAGTGAGCCCATTCATGGCTCTGATACCATGTTAGATTTCATGGATGCAGGAAAGAGAGCAACACGGAGTGAAGCAACATGCTTCCTCTCTCTATTCTTCTCATTATCCATTTAGCACACTCTTAGTGCATATACAACCTAAGGTCATAAAGACCATTCACACTAGAAGTAGAACCGACTTATTTAATGTATCTAACTGATCTAGCCAGACTAGCTGTGTCCAGCTCATGTCGGTCAAACACACATGAACGAGCTTGATATTCTAATATCCAGCTACAAACGCAATATTAGAAGTTTCTAGTGTGCATTTCGTTATTACAGGCACTCTTGGACCACAAGGCCATGTGGTGGTGGAGGTGTCTGTTGTCCAGCTAGTGCCATAGCCAGTGCTAGCCCATTTTTGGTTTTGGTCCCATCACCTTTCACGTCATGATTGGTCTATACTCACTAACGCAAAAACAAAAAAAAAACCCTTGAAGTAGTTTTTAACCACATTGGTCTTGGGGATGTCTAGTGCCATTAGAGAACACTGCCTCAGTCGGTGTTCTGTGCTTTAGCAAAGTATTGCCTTGATCGGTGATCTCTACCCGATTATCCATCTTTTAGCCTGATGATTTTAGGAAAGATCAGTACCTAACTTACAATCACAAACATCTTACTTTGAATGCATTATACATAAAATTTTAACAAATTTATTTCCAACACAAACCCCTTTTTTCCTAAAATGTAATATTAAGGCAAAACTTAGGGTAAGTGGCAATATCTTCCAATAATGTTCTCAGATTTCCCTCCCCTTGGGATCTAGTTCGGGTTGAATTTAAACAAGAAATCTATTTTTGAGAACAACTCCCGTGATGGTATTTTTATTTTCTCAATGAAGTTTTGTGGGTCCTTGTCTCCCAATAATTTGAATTAAAAAAACTTGGTTAGTTTTATTATGAGAAGTATTCTTTTAATAATTTCATCTCAAGACTTCTTTTTTAATATAGAGAATTAGCGCCCGTGTTTATCAATCAAAGGTTCCTTAGTTCAATACAAATCAAAATCTTAAATCTTTTAAGAAGCTTGTATCTTCCTTGTACTTATCCCTAATACATCTCTTATAGCCCCAAATTATCTCTTGGAATTTGCAGTTAGGAATTTCTCTAGGTTTACTTTCTTTTTATTTTATGTGATAGATTTAAAAAAATGTCATAATATATGAATTTTGCTTTTTGTTACCAACCCATAAGATGATGATTTTCTTGTTGCTTTTAATATTTAAATTAATAATCAAATATGGTACTTGGGGATTCGTGATGAGTGCTTGGTTGTTGGTATTCATAGCTTTGTTTGCAATCCCGGTACTGTAATATTTTCGCACAAAATATTAATGACCCCGCACACGACACACAAAAAACGATTCAAAATAATCTCCCGCATCGATAAATGTTGGTGGCTAAGAGTTCCCTCCATGCGCATTGATATATTCCAGCTCCGTGACGTGCTTAAGAGGCCGTGGCTTGAAGACCGCAAGCCCGCACGGGAACACCTCTTCTAGGGGAAAAAAGGGGATAATGGTTAAAATTTTGACAAATTTTTTTAATAATCCCCTCCCCCCCCCAGTCGATGTGCATGGTGGGGGGAGAGGGAGTGTGAGAGGAGTATGAGCTAAGAGGAGTAGAGAGGAGCATGGGGAGGGGATCATGCCACCCTCCATGTGTGTGGCTACCCCCACTTACAAGCCTATAAGACCCCCCCCTTGAAGTTGGAGGAGGGCAGGGAGAGGAGATCACGCTGCCCGTTGCCTACTGCCGCCAACATCGCCATGTCACAGGCTGTTGCCGCCAAGCCACGCTGTTGCCGCCTCCGTCATCACCATCGCCATCATCATCATAATCATCATCCTCATCTCCTTTGTCGTCATCCTCATCCTTTTCCCAATCACCATCTTCTCCACGTTTTCTGTCAAAAGCCAGAAGCTTCTTTGGAAGCTTCTAATTTTAAGCCTCCTTAAGCCCTGTTCTCCCGTTCCTTCCTCGAGAATTTTAAAACCAAGTCCCTAAGGCCTCTGTCCTACGTGGAAGGAGGAGATATCGGATAGATTAGATTCCATATACGAAGTGACCCAAAGGAGAGTTGCTGGAACGAAATTACTGCGTCAAATGGCCCCCAAACAAAAGAGTATGCGAGGCACACATGCATGAGCTTCCAACCTGCGCACACGTGTGGACAATGTTCCAATTCTTAATACCCAGGTTCCAATTGTATTCTCGTATGAAAGGGATGCGTTAAGCATGATGATTTTTAGGAAAAATTTAAATGCATTTATTCATTCGTTTACAAGATTTAGTTGCATGATGTGCATTTGAAATTAC
The DNA here is from genome assembly GCF_053477565.2 of Lygodium microphyllum. Classification (NCBI taxonomy): domain Eukaryota; kingdom Viridiplantae; phylum Streptophyta; class Polypodiopsida; order Schizaeales; family Lygodiaceae; genus Lygodium; species Lygodium microphyllum. Next base: position 35,680,987 of record NC_141162.1, on the reverse strand, counting down.
TTGCACCTCGAAGTTGCAATCCTAAATGCATCTTGCATAAGTTCAAAGGTAAATTTGTCTAAATGCATCCCTGATTGCCTCGCGAAAAGAACAGCACATAATGCATTTAGGTAATAATTTCCTAGCTATGTTTCGCATATAAAATCATCGTAGATGCCCATTGAATGATGTCCAAAGGGTCACAATGCATGGAAAATTGCATGCGAAGATGGTTGCATTTTAAGTCAGGTTAAGTGCTAAAGGAGGGATTAATTAAATGTCAGACTCATGGTATTTGCTCATGCATGGAGTTCTTTTATCGAAGTTTGTATTTAGAAAAGGATGCATTTCATATTAAAGCTTGAATTCAATGCATTAGACGAAGGGTTTATAGGCATAGTTCTTGATGTAAATCAGCGTAGGGTTTATACGAGTTAGCCCTAAATTGTCAATCATTATAGTTTAGGCAAGGAAAAGAAATGGTCATTGTACATCTTATAGTTGCATAGAAGGAAAAAGTCTATGAATCACATATTTGCATGGAATGTTGTATCTTGAAAATATTTACATCTTTTTAGGAAAAGTATTTTCATCTCTAAGGAGAGATCACCTCTCTTGTCGCAAGACAATTAGATCAATTAGGTAAATCACTTGTAATGGCATAACTCAAATGATGATCACCTCAATGCGCTAGGTAGAGCTAAGCCGCGATGAAATTTTGCCTAGTATTGCACTCGGGAAACCGACTTAATATTTTCAACCTCAAAGGTCCTACCCACAATCACGGAATGTTAGGGTTAGTTAAACGCCCATGCAAGAACGATCTAGGGTCCTCACCCTAAGGATCAATTGGCCAAATACTAGACTTCTGATTGAATTTATAAACCCTAGGGTCAAACGTTGTCGGCCTAGTAGCGTTAGGGTTGAGTCAAGAGGACTCTCAAACCCTACATCCCGACCAAGGTATCCTTGACCAAGGAATACCGTGCGATGGGAGAAATAATCTCATAAGTCCGGTGCAACACCTATGCAATAAGTTGCAACGTCACAGGGTTTTGTGTTTAAATCACAAAGGACAATTGCCACTCCTTAAAACAAGGTTGGCGAGTTCTAAGTGCAAGTCTAACTTGCAAGAGGATGAGTGGTCATCCTGCTACATCACCCTTCCTTAGGGTTGATTTGCCAAGTTAGGGTAATTAGGAATTTCCTAGCAAGCAATTGACCAATCAAGTTAGGGCGACGAGGTTGCCCAGGATTTACTGTCTTAGTTTAAGGAACCTAAGGTGTTTGTTAATTTGGGTTAATAGGGTATAAACCCTAACCCAAGGAAAGAGGGTAAACTAGCAATAGAGCTTAAGAAACCCTTGGGATCTTGCCAAGTCGCAATGGATCCTGGATCGAATGCTGGATGCGTTCGAAGAGAAGGATTCACACCTTAGCAGTTGGCCATACAAACGACCATTGGATTGATTGTGTTAGTACAGTTAGGAGCACTGTTTGTATTTCTTTGCTCAAGGAACTAAAGCTGGAAAAATAATTAATGCTTCAGGTTGAAGGCCTGGAGGGAGAGACATCATCAGTTACCCCCGACTATCTACCTAACCCTATCCAAGGGGGTTGTTAGCCATGCTGGGTACGTGGACCAATCCCGTCGCGAGAGGTCTCTCTGTGGGTGCTACTTGGAGCAGGAGGGCGCTTGGGTGCTAGAGGGGGGGCTGGCCGTAAATCCCTTGCCTTCGAGCATTGCATAAGAGGCCGACGTGACTCGAGATTGGATCTCGAGGCCTGCATACTAGTCTACGGGCGAAAACTTGGAATAGTAATCCCTGAGGATTGCTGGAATTGCCTTCGGGCGGATTATGGAATTGCCTTCAGGCAGATTATGGAATTTCCTTCAAGCGGATTGTGGAATAGCCTTGGGGATGGATTATATGATGTATTCCAAAGACTGATAAATAAGATCAATTGTTGAAAAGGAACTTGTTTGACATTATTTTTCTATGTCAGTGCTTAAGTTACATAAAGGAACTAGTGATTAGTTGGCTAATTAAGGAAGCTGTCTTTGCTTGTCAAACTAAATGTGGTAGGTAATTAGATAACTAAAGGAACTTTTTTAAAATTCCCTTCCAGTGCAGCTTAATCTGGGTCTAATGCATCTCACGGATGAATCAAAGGAAGCATTCATTAACTTGAAATTACATTACTTACATTCGGTACCGTAGTTGGATGGGTAGTGATGTCCTTCCTCGAGGCTTCGTTGCTCGTTGTTTTGGGGTTTCCATCCACACGTGGCATTTTCCACTTGGGGGCCATCCTCGATCTTTGCGAGTCGCGCAAGACTTCCGCACCTTTTGCTCGAGTAGTGGAGTCGTTTGCAAGTGATGGATAATCTTGTGAGACAAGTATAGGTCCGTAGCTATCACGAGGGAAGGAGATGCATGTGTCCACCCTCTTCAGAGGGGAAAGAAAAGAATCTCTCTCCCCCCCCTCTCTCTCTCTTTGTTTTTTCCTCTTCTTCTTCTTTCTCTCTCTCTCTTCCTTCCTCTTCTTCTTGTTAATGATGCGGGATCTACAGCATGACAAAGGCGGTAGCTATGGAGGATGGAAGATAAAGACACAACTCATGTTGACATGAAAATGTAGACAACTGTTACACAATAGAATTAGGTTTCAAGATTGAGACTTGAACTCATAAACACAATCTTGTGTATGGACAACAATGACACAAACACTTGACATAAGAGACAAGTACTATTGCATTATCATCATATGAAAGTGATAGTTCAAGTACATCATTATATAGAGTTCCTTTGTAGCACTTAAGATCCACTGTGCATATGGGATTTTGTCTCTCTTCCTAGAATGGACTGCATCTTCCTAGCCTAGCTATCCTATACAAAGGGACTAGCTTTTGGGACCTCTTTCTTGTGTGGCAGAACTTCTCGGTGTGTCCGGTCCTTTTGCAGAAGTCACAGAAGAGCTGATCCTTGCCTTTGTACCTATTGCCAACACATAATGCATGCTCATCTCTAGAGGTACTTGGTTCTTCCTTAGTTTTTAGCTTCTTTTCCTATTCTAACAGTGATGCCTGGATATCAACAAGTTCAGGATTTGGCATGTTGATTAAGGTTGTTGATACATTATTATATTCAAGAGGCAAACTCTTAAGTAGAACACCAATGCAAACATCTTCTTCCATTTTAATGTTGATTCCTGCAAGTTGGGTTAGAAGTCCTTCCATGTAATTTAGATGTGTGGTAAGTGATGTGCTGGACTTCATTTCAAGCTTGAAAAACTCAATCAGGAGACCATACTTTGATGATTTAGACTGTGCACTGAACAAGGTGTCAAGTCTCTTCCATGTATCTTGTGAGGTCTCACAGTTATCCACATGGTGGATATAGCCATCATCTAGCTCCAGTTTGATAATGGCCTGGGATTTTTCATCATTCTTTTGCCAAGTAGCTGCAAGGTCCGCATCCCGAGGTTTCTTCTCTTTGCCATTTGTGATGGCCCAGAGACCCTTCTTCATCAAGCTAAGCTTGATGCGGGTTTGCCAGGTGTGAAACCCAACTCCCTTGAACCGAGCTATCGGTGAGTCTTTTCCCATCCTAGAGAGCTGGAGCAGCAGCAAATCAGTTCCAAGATTCTTAGATTTTATAAGTGAAAGAGCATATTACAATGTGTCAAGAGACACAAGTAATGGTAGTGTGAAAACACACTATGTCTAACTTGATGTTGAGCTTGAATCTTCCTATTCGGGTCTTCGATCCTTTGTCGATCTTTCTAGGTCCTTCTCCTCCTTGATTTGATGCTGGGGTAGTAGATCAGAGTGGCAGTGGGTTGCTCCAGGTGGCAGGAGAGAGAAAATGATGAGATTTTTGAGCTTTGATGAAAACACACTATGTCTAACTTGATGTTGAGCTTGAATCTTCCTATTCGGGTCTTCGATCTTTGTCGATCTTTCCAGGTCCTTCTCCTCCTTGATTTGATGCTGGGGCAGTAGATCAGAGTGGCAGTGGGTTGCTCCAGGTGGCAGGAGAGAGAAAATGATGAGATTTTTGAGCTTTGATGAAAATGGCTATGGCTGACAATTTAGAGTTTTAGACAGGGGCCTGGTTTTTTTATCTGTGTGGGCTGTATACTTGATCATTTCCCAAACTTTTTTTATGGAAAGAAATCTTGACTCATGGGCTTTCATTGCCCCATAACCATCGTCAAGATCTGGTCGAGCAAGGCGCATAGGATGACGAAACGAAAATATGCGTAGATAGGACAGATTTCGACTATTTTGACAATGCTGGGGGCAGAGGTGGCTAATGTTAGTGGCTATGATGCTGGGCTGCTATGCCTCAACTAGAGGAAGAGGTATTTAGAAGGAATCATCAGTAGATATGCTTTATATTGAGAGATCCAATGACTCCAAGTGAGCTAGGTCTTGTTGGCTATGGAGGACACCCAAAGCAGAAGTTGAGAAGATTTACAATGCTGAGCCCCAGCATGTGCAACGCTTAGGTGTGAGGTGCCAGGAAGGAGCTCTGGAAGTAGAGGAACATTTTTCCAGAAGGAATTACAGTGAGATATGACTTGTGGAGAGAGATCTAAGAGCTTGAAGTAGGCAGGGTGCAGGCTGGCTATGGCTACAAAGGAAGGTCAAGTAGAGATGGAGGTGAGAAATGAAACCATGAGCTATCAAGATTGTGGGAGAGAAGGAAGGAGTCTCACTTGTAGCTTTCTTGCTTGCACAATGGGGGAATATACACAAGGGTGGAGGCTGAAAACAGTTTTCCTATTCTTAGTTGTGTAAGCCAAAAGAACTCTCTTACAAAGAAATAGAAGAACCCTATATATGGGTCTCAAACCAAACTCAACTAACTAAGGTGGCATACTAACTGAGCCACGAACTAGAGTAGATAAGGATAGCTATCATGTAGCTATTATTCATGGGCGGTGTACCAACCGCATTTGCAACTAACACGTCGGTGACATAAATGCACAACGGTCACCCTGGCATATCATGAGTGGAGCTCGATATCTCAACACTCCCCCTCGAGCTCAATCCCAATTCCTGCACACCAAGTAGGTCTCTGAACTTGCGCAGCTTCTCTGCGCCCAATGCCTTCGTAAATATGTCAGCTACCTGATCCTCTGTGCTGACATAAACTAGATCAATAAGACCTAGTAAAACCCTCTCCCGCACATAGTGATAATGCACCTCAATGTGCTTTGTTCTAGCATGATAGACTGGGTTATTTGCCAAGTGTATACTACTCATGTTGTCACAATAAATGACAACTGGCCCATCTGTAGGCTGATGCATATCATAAAGTAGCTTATGCAACCAAGCTACCTCACATGCAGCCATTACTGCACCCCTGTACTCAGCCTCTGTGCTCGATAAGGCAACTGTAGGCTGTTTCTTGCTGCTCCAAGTGACTGCAGCACTCCCAAAAGAGAACACATATCCACTGGTAGATCGTCTATCAGAAATGCTACCAGCCCAATCAGCATCAGTGTATCCATGCAACTGTATCTGAACCCTAGTCTCATAAAATAGTCCATATTGCAATGTGGACTTCACATACCTGAGTATGCGTCTAGCCGCATCCAAATGCGGTTTCCTTGGAGCCTGCATAAACTGGCTTACCAATCCAACAGCATAGCTCAAATCTGGCCTGGTAATAGTCATATAAATCAAACTTCCTACTATGCATCTGTACATAGTAGGGTCTTCCAGAAGCTCACCTGCATCTGCGCTCAGCTTCACATTCTGCTCCAAAGGAACTGAAATAGGCTTACAGCCTGTCATCCCATATTTGGACAGCATGTCCAATCCATACTGCCTCTACAAGAGCTGTATCCCACTTGGTGATCTAATCACCTCAATGCCCAAGAAATAACACAGCTCTCCCAAATCCTTCATCTCAAACTTCTGCTTCAATAGCATTTTCACATGAAGGATATCTTCATCACTGTCACCTGTCATAATCAAATCATCAACATAAATGACAAGTAGCATAATACCTTTCTTTGTTTTTCTCACATAAAGTGAGAAATCTGCCTTGGAAATCTGAAAGCCAATAGTGACAAGATACTGTCCTATCTTGTCAGACCATGCTCTAGGTGCTTGCTTCAAGCCATACAAGGCTTTCTTCAACCTGCAAATAAACTCAGGATGAACATCATGCACATAACCTGGTGGCTGCTCCATATAGACCTCTTCTTGCAAGTCACCATGCAAGAAGGCATTCTTTACATCCATCTGATGTAAAGACCATTCCTTTGATGCAGCCATAGCAATGACTGCTCTTACGGTTGCCATCCTTGCAACCGAACTGAATGTTTCTTCATAGTCAATGCCATATGTTTGTGCATACCCCTTGACTACTAATCTTGCCTTGTATCTGTTCACAGAACCATCTGCATTGTGCTTCACCTTATAAACCCACTTACAGCCAATTGCATTCTTACCTTTAGGCAAAGGTACCAATTCCCATGTAGCATTTGCTTCCAAGACATCCATTTCTTCATCCATGGCTTTCTCCCATTTTTCTTTTCCCATGGCTTGCTCAAAAGAAGTGGGTTCTGGTTCATGTATCACTTTGACCATATATGCATAGTGAATGGCTGTAAATCCATCATATTTCAGCCTATCCACAGGATACCTAGCTCTCATAGACCTGCGCAAAGTAGGTTCACTCCCAGGTGCTCTCAAAACATCCCTGGTCTTCCTTACTCCAGGTGTAACAATAGAAGGAATGCCCAACTCATCATCAATGCTCTGTTCTGAGCCACTGGATTCACCATCCACATAAGAGTGACCTGCATTCACATCAAACATGGGCTGATCAACCTTCTCTTTTCCTTTTCGTGATACCTACATACCACTATCTGCATTGCTTTGAGAAGATTCTCCTGATCTCAATCTACCTGTCCATGGTGAAGAATGTGAACCACTGCTAGAGGATGCTCAGGTCCACTAATATTTTGTGACTACTGCTGTGAATTCTGTGCAGCATTACCATTTTGTGCATCTACATCATCAATCACATTTACTGGTTTATACCAGCTACTCATCTCATCAAAAACAACATCTCTGCTCACTGTAAACTTACGAGTAGAAGGGTTATAGCATCTATACCCTTTTTGCTGCAGAGAGTAACCAATAAAGATGCACTTCTCAGCTTTTGGATCCAACTTGGATCTCAACTCATCTGGCACATGTACATAGGTAATGCAACCAAAAATTTTCAAATGAGAAATATCTAGTTTCCTACCAGTATACCTCTCCTCTGGAGTCACCCCATGTATTGTTGCAGTGGGAGTCCTGTTCATTATATAGACTGCTGTAGCAACTGCTTCAGCCCAATAAAAATCTGGCAGGTCTTTTTCATTGAGCAAGGCACGAGATACCTCTCCAATATGCCTCTTTTTCCTTTCTGCAATTCCATTTTGTTGTGGGGTATGACCTTAGGCATTTTATTTGCAGGCCTGTTTCTTTTTCAACCATAGCTTTAAGAGTTTTGAAATGCCCAAAAACTTCACTTTTCTTTTTCATAAAATACACCCAAACTTTTCTGCTATAGTCATCAATAAAACTGACAAAATAATGATAGCCTCCAAGAGATGCAGCTTTAGTAGTCCATACATCAGAGTGGATTAATTCCAATGGCTTCTTACTCTCTTGAACATGTCTAGGAAATGGTTTCCTTGCCTATTTTCCAAACTGACAGGCTTCACATACCTTATGCATTTCTGCAACCTTGAATTTAGGCAATCCTGCAACAATGTTTTGGGCCTGCATTGATTTAAGTCGCTGTACATTAACATGACCAATGCGTTTATGCCAGATATCAATATCTGCAACTACACAATGCGTTTATGCCAGATATCAATATCTGCAACTACACCGGTCCCATGTGCAAACATTGCTGCACTCAATTCAGGCATGTCTGCATCCAATGTAAACATTCTGCCTTCTTCTTTTCTTTTGCTATCAAGCGACCTTTATTTTTCATATCCTCAACAAAGCATCCATGAGGATTAAATCTGACCTGCAAGACCTGCTCAACCATTTGACCAACAGAAACCAGATTCTTGGTGATATTCGGGACATGAAATACATCGGACAGGTATTTCTTTTTTCCATCCTACATAGACAAGGGAATTTTTCCAATCTGCACAATAGGATGTGCAGTATCATCACCAGTCTCCACAAATCCTGGTTTTTCCATCTTCCTTGCATCCTCCATCCATTCTACATGACCTGTCATGTGGTTTGATGCACCTGAGTCAACATACCATACATCATTGCTTTCTTCTGCACTTGTCACAGAATTGTTCATGTGCTGCACCATGAACAAATGCTCATTTCTGTCATCACCCTGTCTACTAGAAGATGCATAATTTCCTTGTTGCAGTTTTCCATTCATGATGTCATTCTGCTTTTTATAGCAGTCTTTAGCCATATGACCCATTTTACCACAGTAGCAGCATTCAACATTACTGTTTGCATTTTGACCTCTTTGCCATCCACCACGACCTCTTTGGCTCCCCTTGCCTCTAGAGTTACCACGTCCTCCTCCATAGGACTGGTTTTCTTGAGTTTGCTGCATATTCTGATTTCTACCACGGCCTCCAAATCGGCCTCCTCTACCTCTGCCTCTACCTCTTCCAGCATTTGAGTAGAAGACAGCTTCTTTTGAAGTTCCTCCTGAAGAAGATGCACCACCATTTCTCTGCTCCTCAGAAATTAGAAGAGCAATCAACTCCTCAAAATCAGAAAATCTTTCACGGACAGAAATGGATGTTCGAAACTGTGCATAATCCTTTCCTAGACCATTCAAGGTCACAGAAACTAAATCATCATCTTCCATTGGTGACCCAATGGAAGCAAGTGCATCTGCAATCTCCTTCACCTTCATGTGGTAGTCATTGATGCTCATATTTTCTCTTTGCACATTATGCAACTCTTTCTTGAGCTGCATTTTTCTGGCTTGAGTATTTGTACTATACATTTTTGACAAAGTATCCCATGCCTCCTTTGACGTACTTGCATCCTGAATATGCACAATCATAGAATCTGAAATACTGATAGATAGCCAGTACATTATTTTCCTGGCTCTCTCATGCCATGCTTTAAATGCCTGCATTTGCTGTTGATTGGGAACATCAGGAAGAACTGGTTCTTCTTCATTTCCTGCAACAAATTCCCAATATCCTTTTCCCATAAGGAAATTCGTCATTCTAAACTTCCATGCTTGGAAGTTGTTCTTGTCAAGCTTTTCAGTGACAATCTGTGAGAGAGAATCAGATGCCATTACAGAATACTGCAAAAAATTCTGTCACTGCAAAAAACACAGCTTCACCCTCACAAGGGCAAATCTGCAAAACTGGCGAAAGTGGTATTTGACCACACAGTCACTTCCTACTGACGATTTTGCATCAACAGGCAACAGGGATGATTCTGTAACTCCCAATGTCTCTGCACACAAGCATACGATGCAATCTCTGTGGTAACTTTTCACCGACCTGTAGAACAGTGGTCGCATAGCATAAAACAGGGCCTTTTCCTGAGTGCGTGCAGAAAACTTCCGCCTTCAAAACAGGCCCCGAAATGGCCTCAAATCAAAAAAACAAGGTCGCCACAAGCTAAAGCTCTCTCCTGCAGCATATACTGCCCTCTTGCTTCACCGCGAAGGGCGTCTCAACCTGAGACAATTCACTATTGCAATTTCCGGCTATGCTACCTGCAGAGATCTGCTCCCAAAACAGAAAATGAAAGCAACACTGCTCCTCTTACCAGAACACGGCGAGCTTGGCTTGCTTTCTTGAGCTCCTTACCACGAACAAGGCTCTGATACCATGTCAAGATTGTGGGAGAGAAGGAAGGAGTCTCACTTGTAGCTTTCTTGCTTGCACAATGGGGGAATACACACAAGGGTGGAGGCTGAAAACAGTTTTCCTCTTCTTAGTTGTGTAAGCCAAAAGAACTCTCTTACAAAGAAATAGAAGAACCCTATATATGGGTCTCAAACCAAACTCAACTAACTAAGGTGGCATACTAACTGAGCCACGAACTAGAGTAGATAAGGATAGCTATCATGTAGCTATTATTCATGGGCGGTGTACCAACCGCATTTGCAACTAACACGTCGGTGACATAAATGCACAACGGTCACCCTGGCATATCATGAGTGGAGCTCGATATCTCAACATGAGCTGGACTTGAGTTGACCTGATGTTAAGATGAGCTGAGAGAGAGTAGAGAAGAACCAAGCCATGCTCAGTTGAGCTCTGATACCATGTTAATGATGTCGGATCTCGAGCATGACAAAGGCGGTAGCTATGGAGGATGGAAGATAAAGACACAACTCATGTTGACATGACAATGTAGACAACTGTAACACAAGTGAATTAGGTTTCAAGATTGAGACTTGAACTCATAAACACAATCTTGTGTATGGACAACAATGACATAGACACTTGACATAAGAGACAAGTACTATTGCATTATCATCATATGAAAGTGATAGTTCAAGTACATCATTATATAGAGTTCCTTGGTAGCACTTAACATCCACTGTGCATATGGGATTTTGTCTCTCTTCCTAGAATGGACTGCATCTTCCTAGCCTAGTTGTCCTATACAAAGGGACTAGAGTAGGTGTGATTGCATCTCTCTCCCTCTCTTCTTCTATTCTTCTTCTCCTCCTTCGCTTCTTCTATCCTCTTTCTCTCTCCCTCTCTCTTGCTGCTCAGCACCCAGACCCTTCCGTTGCAAATAATTTCCTTACCTCTTACGATGGGGGGTTTATATAAGGGAGAGGGGATTATAATTGGGGGGGGAGAAATGCAGGGAGAAGGTGGTGTGGTGGTGGTCTTACCCACCCACCACCTATATGTGTGGTGGCATGCTGGCCAAAGGGGGGGGAGAGATAGTGGAGGGGAAAGGTGGCACACATGTGCCCCTTCTCTCCATAATTTTCATCATTGTCTCCAACATCCCATTCCTCTCTAGCTTCCTCCCTTTCGCCGACTCCACTCCCTCTTCTTGTTGGTGACGATAGGGGATGGGTGGTAATTTTTTTTAATTACTTTATAAAAATTAGGGGGGTGAGTCTTACGGAGGCGGCATCGAGCAGGGACGTTACATAGCTTTACCAATATCTAGAAATTCCAATATTTTTTATTGCTATTGCATAAGAAAAATTTCATTCTCTATTAAAACATCTATTGCATTGAAAGTAATTGTAACTAACTCTTGACTTATGATCACCCCTTCCTCTTGTATTTATTTATAAAATGGCAAAGCCTTTCCTTGTTGGCCTAACTATGAATATGTAGAGAGCATTATATTCCATGACATAGTACTACACTCTAAGAATCTATCAAACATATTCTCTACTTCTAGAATGTTTCTACACTTTCTATACATGTTTAAAATTACAATACATACAAATACATCTATAGTAAATCCCCTCTTTTGGGCATCACAATGTAAATCCTTTCCAATTTCAATGCACATGACAAAGCTCAATTGGTTCTCATGAATGGAACTTTGAGCCTTCTTAGCAAGAGTACCACATGCTTGAATCGTCATAAAAAAGATCTATTGATCCGAATCCATTACCTCATCATACATTTGTTTGAACAATAGCAAAGCCTTTACTTCTTGATCATGTTCGATATCATTGCATTCTGTGATACCAAAATTCTGCTCCACTAAATAGTCGAACACTACCTCACAAGGCTTCCATATTTGGCATAAACAATCACTAAGCTGCTTCCATTAAAAACATCACTAGAAAGGTCCTTCATCTATACATCAACAAATAGATGTTGGGCTTCTTGCAAGTCCAACAAAGTTGAACATGCTTTGAAAAGACTAATATAAGTGTACTTTCTTGGCACAACACCATGAACTTTCATAGAGTGATACATTTGTAGTGCTTCTTGATCTTGATTGTCACTCAAGCTAGATTTCATGGCTAGCCATGAAAAGAGTGTTCGAGCAAGAAGGGATAGAAACACATGATGTGCATCCTCAAGAGCACCATAATGAGCTAGGGCTAGCACCAAGTGCTCTCCTATGAGCCTTGTGAGCTCCTATTTATGTAAGATAAAATGAGAATAAGCATATTTTGTCTGAATAAGGGCCTTAGTCTTGGTGCACGCCTTTAAAAATGGCTAGATATAACTTAGTGTCAAGCAGAGAAATCCCTCGTTGATCCATGGAGAACAATAGAGGCAGTGCCATGAGCTGCCATTTGTGAGAAATTGCAAGCAAGAGGTTTGAATGTTCCATGGACCATTGCTTGCAATATCCATTCATGGAAGAAATACTACATTGTAGAGTAAGAGCCAGGGAATATCACACTATGTCTACCACAAGTTTGCAACTTTGTAGCTTACAAGATGTGACAATGGCAACCATTGGCCATGTGTAAGGAGCAATTTGGCATGCCAAGAACTACTAGACTAAAGCACAAGAGTTGGGGCATTAGGGAAAGCATTGAAAGCTAGAAGCTTGGACATAGCAAGGCAACTGTTGACTCTGTCACATCATAGCTAGAGGAGGTGCTTGTTGTTGGCTGCCATTGTTATCTCAAAGAGCATTTTGCTTTAGCCATTTATTAACCAATGACCATATAACCCAATTAATTTAGCTTATAATCTTAACCTTTATAAGGAATTTCAACCATTATACACTTGTGAATCTGTTATTTAACTCGCTACCTATGGACATTAGGACCATGGATTGTTTTGACTTTTACAATTGACATTGGAGTGTATTAGTTTAGCTAAACTGGCAGCAAGTGCACTGAGTAGGATTGGTACATAGTTCCTATGCCCAAGTCTTGGCTGTTGATTAGAGATCAAGAGATGTATAAATCATCTCTATTTAGTGTTTAAAGTTTCTATTTAATAAGTTATAGCTATCAAAATTATTGCTTCTTTAATGTTGTACTTGTTGAGATATCGAGCTCCAGTCATGATATACCAGGGTGACCGTTGTGCATTTATGTCATCGACTTGTTAGTTGCAGATGCGGTTGGTACACCACCCATGAATAATAGCTAGATGACAACTATCCTTATCTACTCTAGTTCGTGGTTCAGTTAGTATGCCACCTTAGTTAGTTGAGTTTGGTTTGAGACCCATATATAGTGTTCTTCTATTTCTTTGTATGAGAGTTCTTTTTGGCTTACACAACTAAGAAGAGGAAAACTGTTTTCAGCCTCCACCTTTGTGTGTATTCCCCCATTGTGCAAGTAAGAAAGCTACAAGTGAGACTCCTTCCTTCTCTCCCACAATCTTGACATGGTATTAGAGTCTTGTTCGTGGTAAGGAGCTCAAGAAAGCAAACCAAGTTCGTGGTGTTCTCGTAAGAGGACCAATGTTGCTTTCATTTTTCTATTTTGGGAGCAAGTCTCTGCAGGTAGCATAGCCGAAAAGTGCAAGAGTGCATTGTCTCAGATTGAGACACCCTTCGCAGCGTAGCAAGAGGGCAATATATGTTGTGGGAGAGGGCTTTAGCCAATTAGTTGCTCTGTTTTTTTTATTTGAGGCCATTTCGGGGCCTGTTTTGGAGGCGAAAGTTTTCTGCACACACTCAGGAAAAGGCCTTGTTTTATGCTGTGCGACCACTGTTCTACAGGTCAGTGAAAAGTTACCGTAGAAATTGCATCGTACGCCTGTGCACAGAGACATTAGGAGTTACAGAATCATCCTTCTTGCCTGTTGATGCAAAATCGTCACTAGGAAGTGACTGTGTGGTCAAATACCACTTTCGTCAGTTTTGCAAATTTGCCCTTGTGAGGCTGAAGCTGTGTTCTTTACAGTGATAGAATTTTTTGCAGTGTTTTGTAATGGCGTCTGATTCTCTTTCACAGATTGTCACTGAAAAGCTTGACAAGAACAACTTCCAAGCATGGAAGTTTAGAATGACGAATTTCCTTATGGGAAAAGGATATTGGGAATTCGTTGTAGGAAATGAAGAAGAACCAGTTCTTCTTGATGTTCCCAATCAACAGCAAATGCAGGCATTTAAAGGATGGCATGAGAGAGCCAGAAAAGCTATGTACTGGCGGTCTATCAGTATTTCAGACTCTATGATTATGCATATTCAAGATACAAGTACGCCAAAGGAGGCATGGGATACTTTGTCAAAAATATATAGCATAAATAGGCAAGCCCTCAAAATGCAGCTCAAGCAAGAGTTGCACAATGTGCAAAGAGAAAGTATGAGCATCAATGACTACCACATGAAGGTGAAGAAGATTGCAGATGCACTTACTTGCATTGGGTCACCAGTGGAAGATGATGATTTAGTTTCCGTGACCTTGAATGGTCTAGGAAAGGATTATGCACAGTTCCGAACATCCATTTCCGTCCGTGAAAGATTTCCTGATTTTGAGGAGTTGATTGCTTTTCTAATTTCCGAGGAGCAGAGAAATGGTGGTGCATCTTCTTCAGGAGGAACTTCAAAAGAAACAGTCTTCTACTCAAATGCTAGAAGAGGTAGAGGCAGAGGTACAGGAGGCCGATCTGGAGGCCGTGGTAGAAATCAGAATATGCAGCAAACTCAAGAAAACCAGTCCTATGGAGGAGGACGTGGTAACTCTAGAGGCAAGGGGAGCCAAAGAGGTCGTGGTGGATGGCAAAGAGGCCAAAATGCAAACATCAATGTTGAATGCTACTACTGTGGTAAAATGGGTCATATGGCTAAAGACTGCTATAAAAAGCAGAATGACATCATGAATGGAAAATTGCAAAAAGGAAATTATGCATCTTCTAGTAGACAGGGTGATGTAGAAATGAGCATTTGTTTATGGTGCAATACATGAACAATTCTATGACAAGTGCAGAAGAAAGCAACGAAGTGTGGTATGTTGACTCAGGTGCATCAAACCACATGACAGGTCATGCAGAATGGATGCAGGATGCAAGGAAAATGGAAAAACTAGGATATGTGGAGACTGGTGATGATACTGCACATCTTATTGTGCAGATTGGAAAATTTCCTTTGTCTATCCAGGATGGAAAAAAGAAA
The DNA here is from genome assembly GCF_053477565.2 of Lygodium microphyllum. Taxonomy (NCBI): domain Eukaryota; kingdom Viridiplantae; phylum Streptophyta; class Polypodiopsida; order Schizaeales; family Lygodiaceae; genus Lygodium; species Lygodium microphyllum. The sequence continues at coordinate 35,665,953 of NC_141162.1, read as the reverse complement.
TACATGTCAAATGTATTTCATGTCCCGAATATCACCAAGAATCTGGTTTCTGTTGGTCAAATGGTTGAGCAGGGCTTGCAGGTCAGATTTAATCCTCATGGATGCTTTGTTGAGGATATGAAAAATAAAGGTCGCTTGATAGCAAAAGAAAAGAAGAAGGGCAGAATGTTTACGTTGGATGCAGACATGCCTGAATTGAGTGTAGTAATGTTTGCACATGGGACCAATGTAGTTGCAGATATTGATATTTGGCATAAACGCATTGTTCATGTTAATGTACAGCGACTTAAATCAATGCAGACCCAAAATATTGTTGCAGGATTGCCTAAATTCAAGGTTGCAGAAATGCATAAGGTATGTGAAGCCTGTCAATTTGGAAAACAGGCAAGGAAACCATTTTCTAGACATGTTCAAGAGAGTAAGAAGCCATTGGAAATAATCCACTCTGATATGTGGACTACTAAAGCTGCATCTATTGGAGGCTGTCATTATTTTGTCACTTTTATTGATGACTATAGCAAAAAAGTTTGGGTGTATTTTATGAAAAAGAAAAGTGAAGTTTTTGGGCATTTCAAAACTCTTAAAGCTATGGTTGAAAAAGAAACAGGCCTGCAAATAAAATGCCTAAGGTCAGATGAAGAGGGAGAGTACCTTTCAAATGAGTTTGCAAGGTTCTTGCAGGAGCATGGCATAAAGCAGCAATATTCATGTAGTCATACCCCACAGCAAAATGGAATTGCAGAAAGAAAAAACAGGCATATTGGAGAGGTATCTTGTGCTATGCTCAATGAAAAAGACCTGCCAGATTTTTATTGGGTTGAGGCAGTTGCTACAGCAGTCTACATAATGAACAGGACTCCCACTGCAGCAATACATGGCATGACTCCAGAGGAGAGGTATACTGGTAGGAAACCAGATATTTCTCATTTGAAAATTTTTTGTTGCATTGCCTATGTTCATGTGCCAGATGAGTTGAGATCCAAGTTGGATCCAAAAGCTGAGAAGTGCATCTTTATTGGTTACTCTTTGTAGAGCAAAAAGGGTATAGATGCTATAACCCTTCTACTCGTAAGTTTACAATGAGCAGAGATGTTTTTGATGAGATGAGTAGCTGGTATAAACCAATAAATGTGATTGATAATGTAGATGCACAAAATGGTAATGCTGCACAGAATTCACAGCAGCAGTCACAAGATATTAGTGGACCTGGAGTGTCCACTAGCAGTGGTTCACATTCTTCACCATGGATAGGCAGATTGAGATCAGGAGAATCTTCTCAAAGCAATGCAGATAGTGGTATGCAGGAATCACGAAAAGGAAAAGAGAAGGTAGATCAGCCCATGTTTGATGTGAATGCGGGTCACTCCTATGTGGATGGTGAATCTAGTGGCTGGGAACAGAGCATTGATGATGAGTTGGATATTCCTTCTATTGTTACACCTGGAGTAAGGAAGACCAGGGATGTTTTGAGAGCACTCGAAGTGAATCTACTTTGCATAGGTCTACCAGAGCTAGGTATCTTATGGATAGGCTGAAATATGATGGATTTACGGCCATTCACTATGCCTATATACTCAAAGTGATACAGGAACCAGAACCCACTTCTTTTGAGCAAGCCATGGGAAAAGAAAAATGGGAGAAAGCCATGGATGAAGAAATGGATGCTTTGGAAGCAAATGCTACATGGGAATTGGTACCTTTGCCTAAAGATAAGAATGCAATTGGTTGTAAATGGGTTTATAAGGTGAAGCACAATGCAGATGGTTCTATGAACAGATACAAGGCAAGATTAGTAGTCAAGGGGTATGCACAAACATATGGCATTGATTATGAAGAAACATTCAGTCGAGTTGCAAGGATGGCAATCATAAGAGCAGTCATTGCTATGGATGCATCAAAGGGATGGTTTTTACATCAGATCGATGTAAAGAATGCCTTCTTGCATGGTGATTTGCAAGAAGAGGTCTATATAGAGCAGCCACTAGGTTATGTGCATACTGTTCATCCTGAGTTTGTTTGCAGGTTCAAAAAAGCCTTGTATGGCTTGAAACAAGCACCTAGAGCATAGTCTGACAAGATAGGACAGTATCTTGTCACTATTGGCTTTCAGATTTCCAAGGCAGATTTCTCACTCTATGTGAGAAAAACAGAAAAATGTATTATGCTGCTTGTCATTTATGTTGATGATTTGATTATCACAAGTGATAGTGATGAAGATATCCTTCATGTAAAAATGCTATTGAAGCAGAAGTTTGAGATGAAGGATTTGGGAGAGCTGCGCTATTTCTTGGGCATTGAGGTGATAAGATCACCAAGTGGGATATGGCTCTCGCAGAGGCAGTATGGATTGGACATGCTGTCCAAATATGGGATGACAGGATGTAAGCCTATTTCAGTTCCTTTGGAGCAGAATGTGAAGCTAAGCGTAGATGCAGGTGAGCTTCTGGAAGACCCTACTATGTACAGGCGCATAGTAGGAAGTTTGATTTATATGACTATTACCAAGCCAGATTTGAGCTATGTTGTTGGATTGGTAAGTCAATTTATGCAAGCTCCAAGGAAACCACATTTGGATGTGGCTAGACGCATACTCAAGTATGTGAAGTCCACATTGCAGTATGGACTATTTTATGAGACAAGGATTCAGATATAGTTGCATGGATACACTGATGCTGATAGGGCTGGTAGTATTTCCGATAGACGATCTATGAGTGGATATGTATTCGCTTTTGGAAGTGCTGCAGTCACTTGGAGCAGCAAGAAACATCCCATAGTTGCCTTGTCGAGTACAGAGGCTGAGTACAGGGGTGCAGCAATGGCTGCATGTGAGGTAGATTTGTTGCATAAACTACTTTATGATATGCATCAGCCTACAGATGGGCCAGTTGTCATTTATTGTGACAACATGAGTAGTATACACTTGGCAAATAACCCAGTATATCATGCTAGAACAAAGCACATTGAGGTGCATTATCACTATGTGCGGGAGAGGGTTTTACTAGGTTTTATTGATGTAGTTTATGTCAGCACAGAGGATCAGGTAGCTGACATATTCACGAAGGCATTGGGTGCAGAGAAACTACGCAAGTTCAGAGACCTGCTTGGTGTGCAGGAATTGGGATTGAGCTCGAGGGGGAGTGTTGAGATATCGAGCTCCACTCGTGATATGCCAGGGTGACCGTTGTGCATTTATGTCACCAACTTGTTAGTTGAAGATGCGGTTGGTACACTGCCCATGAATAATAGCTAGATGATAGCTATCCTTATCTACTCTAGTTCGTGGTTCAGTTAGTATGCCACCTTAGTTAGTTGAGTTTGGTTTGAGACCCATATATAGTGTTCTTCTATTTCTTTGTATGAGAGTTCTTTTTGGCTTACACAACTAAGAAGAGGAAAACTGTTTTCAGCCTCCACCTTTGTGTGTATTCCCCCATTGTGCAAGCAAGAAGGCTACAAGTGAGACTCCTTCCTTCTCTCCCGCAATCTTGATAGTACTGATATCTTTGCCATGGTTGACAATGTGTTTTCTGAATTGTTGTGAGTAATGACTACACACAACTTGAATTTGCCATATCGAGCTTCTAGTTTTAGATTGATTGAGGCACTCTCATTTGGTATGCATTGTTCTATTTTATCATCCAATAAGACTCTAAAGTCAAGTGGGTTCATGATTATTGAATTCTCAATGCTACTACATGCATTCTCAATAAAAGTTTGGAGAAAGCTTGAATACCATTATAAGGATTTTTCTCCGTATGCATAGATTTCTTAAGCTCAAGAAACTAAAAGATTTAAGAGTGGGATTGAAGAAGAAGCTCAATAAAATTGCTCAGTGTTAAACATCTTTTGCAAGCTTTCGCAACCACACTTCAAGTTGCAACTTCATTGATCAAGGTAGGCACCCATATCACATTTCTCTTTTGAGTTATTTTTCTATGTTTATGCATTTTAGTTTTTAACTTTTCAGAGAGACTGTGTATGTGTATGTGAGTGTTTGTTCTAAGCCTTGTACCATTATGTAATTTTATATATTGATTAACGATAGCATCCAAGTTATATGTCTCTCTCCTCCAGATTATGGTCTCAGTCACCCAAAAAGAGATACTTTGCAATTGAGTATTTCTAGTGCATTCTCTTGAAAGAGAAATGCACAAAGGGACATGGTGGGATCATCATCAAATCCAATTACTTCTCAACTAGGCAGCATGATGTGGTAGACAATTTGTTGGACAAATTATATCATCCTTGTGTCTATGATTCAAAGACACAAAAATCTTTGAAGCAACAAAAGTATTTAGTCCAAAAGACTATCCTATTAAGCACAAGGTAATTTTTGCAATGGGAAGGATTTGAATGCCTATCTATCAGAAAAATTTGAGGACTTATGTGATATTTTGACTTTTATTTTCAATCTTCTCAACTTCCCGTAATTAGGATTGGAGAGTTTAGGCCATTAGATAGAGGGAGCCTCAAATAAAATAATCCAAATTTTACCCAACACCTTCCAAGACCAATAAAATATGCAAACATCCTTTACGTAAATTGCCATACACACAGTGGTCATGACCTGTAAGTCAGAAATTGACTAAGCACATTTTAAACTTGAAAGACTAAGGGAGAAAGAAAGAAAAAACTTAAGCTTTAATAAAAAAATCTTATGACAAACTGACCGCCCCCCCCCCCCTTTTTCATGAAAAAAATGGTGCAATTTTCTCTCTCTTCCCAAAATTGGAAAAAGTTGGAAGTAGGAAAAAAAGCCCAAATTATCCTCCTCAATCTAGCAGAAGACTCCAACAATCTCCCCCTTTTCTTAATTTGACAAGAGGCCTAGATTGGAGCAAGATTATCCAAGAGCCAGGCGAATCAGTCATGGCATCTCTAGCAACCTCTTTGGACCTCAAATATTAGATCACCAACATCAGATGGCATCTTGAAAGCTTCCAGATTGTTGGATTGCCAAGATGCCCTCCACAAATAACTCCTCTCCTTGACCACAACCCATAAATCCTCTCTTCATCAATTTAACTATAAATATGGGCATGAGGAGGCATTGGAGGGGTAGCCTAAACTAAGAGAAGAGACTCTTCTTGAACCAAGAGAGAGCAAGAGTAAGAGGAGTGGGAGGAAGGAAATTATTGACATAAAGATAAGAAGGTTACTCTACGGGCTCTTGGAATCAAATTCCATCTATTCTACCTTCACTTCCTTGTAGAATCGAGTCTCTACTCGATTTTCTCTCAATTTCTAGAAATCGCTAACGGAGGTGGGAGCTTTGCGGGTGTGAATGCTACAAACAGAATGGCAAGTACCGAGATTAGAAATGAAGCTCTGAATACCAACGACCAAGCACTTGTCATAAATCCCCAAGTACCATATTTGATTATTAACTTAATATTAAAGGCAACAAGTAAATCATCATCCTATGGGTTGGTAACAAAAATCCACATTCATAGAATGTGACCTTTTTTAATCTCTTGCATAAAATAAAAAGAAAGTAAACCTAGAGAAGTTCCTAACCGCAAATTCCAAGGGATAATTTGGGGTTGTATGAGATATATCAGGGATAAGTACAAGGACGATACTACGCTTCCTAAAATATTTAAGATTTTGATTTGTATTGAATTAAGGAACCTTTGATTGATAAACATAGATGCTAATTCTCTGTATTTTTTAAAAAAGTATTGAGATGAAATTGTTAAAAGAATACTTTTCGTAATAAAACCAACCAAGATTTTTTATTGGAATTATTGCGAGATAAGGACCCATGAAACTTCGTTGAGAAAAGAAAAAGACAATCATGGGAGTTGTTCTAAAAAATATAATTATTGTTTAAATTCAACCCGAACTAGATCCCAAGGGAGAGGGCAATCTGAGAATATTATTGGAATATATTGCCACTTACACTAAGTTTTGCCTTGATATTATTATTTTAGGGAAAAAAAGGATTTGTCTTGGAAATAAATTTGTTAAAAGTTTATGTATAATGCATTCCAAGTAAGATATTTGTGATTGTAAGTTAGGTACTAATCTTTCCTAAAATCATTAAGCTAAAAGATGGATAATCGGGATGAGATTGCCGACCGAGGCAGTATTCCGATGAAGCATAGAACAACAACTGAGGTAGGATTCTCTGATGGCACTAGACCTCCCCAAGGCTAGCATGGATAAAACGTACTCCAAGGTTTTTTGTTTTTTGTTTTTGCGTTAGTGAGTATAGACCAATCATGACACGAAAGGTCTTATCGTAGGGAACTCTACTTGGTAGGAGGAGGTGATGATACTAGGGGATCTAGTCATAAACTCCTTAGACTCTTACAAACTATCAATTACCCTTCAAATTGAGATAGTATTCTAGAAGTTTCAATACTAGTCTAGGAACTGAACTAGGTGAGAATAATGCCTTCTTTGGGTTGACTTCACATCTAGCCAAGACACAAAAAATTATAAAAAAATATTTTTCTTAAAGAAACTATTGAGAAGAAATTGCTTTACATTGTTTTTTTTGTCGTGAAATAAAGGCATGTAATGATTTATGCTTGGAGATAATCAAAGAAGCTATTTTTATATGTCGAATCTAAAGTTTTAGGTAATTAGGTAATTAAAAATACTCTATCGAGGGAAGTAGGACGATGGATCCCCAACGGATCCAAACCTATAGTTGGGTGGACTCCATAAGCCAAGAGCTTTTCTCAAAGGGAAGAATTTGCATTCATAAATAGGTAAATGTTTGACCACTAGTAGATATCAAGAAACCTGACTTGCAACATTTAAGGGGCCAAGATGGGATTTGGCTCATGGGTAGAAGGGTCGAGGTGCCACACTCCTCTTCATCTCCCATTCTCTTTGAACCAAGTGCAATGCAAGTGCGCTTCAGCATGAGTAATTCTATAAGAAGTGGAAAATTGAATTACCGACACTAACCAACTATTAGTAGTTGATTTGATCGATAGTAAGAACCTAAAACTCAGGTTGATCCTCGTGGGAATGATCGGAACTTCCACTTGTGGGGTAGGCTCAAGAGAGCCTAGATAGCAAACTCTGAGGTATTTCTTCGAATCCCAGACGCGTTTTCTAGGATATCCCTTGATGGGCTACTAAGAATTTGCTAATAAGGAAGAGGCTCAGGCGGGCATGTTACAACTAGTATTAGAGCCTACATTGATATAGGATACGGTGTAAGTATATAAAGCTAATCATAACTACAACATAAGATATCTTTTTGGTAAGATGTGAGTTCTTCTCTTGTTAATATATGTCCTTGATTTCCGGTAGAGGGACAAACCTTGGGAACAATTCTTGATTTTCCAAGTTATGTTTATGTCAGCAATGCACTCCTCTAGTTTTAGTTGGAGAAACTAGATGATGCAAATATTAGATCAGATATACAATCCTTTGCCCTTGTATTACAAAAGATGATGGATGTTAAGTGAAGGATATTGTTACATTGACACAAATCGTCTTGCTTACCTCTAGAACAATTTAAAGAGGCTAAGGTGGATGGAAACCCTTAAGGTTGCCAAGATTTATCTCTTCTATGAGACTTGAGTACTCAAAAATTTTCATTGGAGGACAACAATTCAAATTAAATCGGTACATCTATGAGGAGGTTAGAAAGGTTATACCGGGTGTTTGAGTCATGGTTGTAGGATGCTCCAGTTGCCGCAACTACAAGAAAGAAGGATTACCTAATCTTTCCCTAAAATATAGATTTCTAGATATCCATTCCCAAAATCTTGATTACTATGTAATGGATGTATCGCAATGCCATGCCTAGGTTGTAGATAGGGAATCCTCTTCCAAGAATAATATGAGTTTCCAAGCTACTCGAATAATGTATTCCCTTCCTATTGACGTAAATAATTATTTGTGTCCACCCATTATAATCAAAATTGGTTGTTTCTTTGGTAATCGGGAATAATGGAAAGATATTATCCATTTGATGAAATTTTTAAACCCTAGTAAAAATAGAGTTAACTAATAGAAGTAACAAAGTCAAAAGAAATTCCATGCATTTCAAGCCATGTATATATCCACCATGCATTCAAATGGCAAAATAATTTTTTTACTATCTTATAATGAATATATGGTTCTTATCTCTCCTATCCAAAATGGAAATGTGGGACGGATTGATTCGTTGAAGCTAACCACCCTAACTATACCAAAGATCAACCCTAGGTGAATCCAATGGATGGAGAACTCAAAGGCTCGTTGAACTATCCCTCCTTGACAACCCTAGACATGACCCCATTCTTCATACTAATGAGACCATTGACTAGATCACAAAATCATCACGTAAGCAGAAAATCAACTAAGTTCGCGTCTTGATCGATGGAATTGCTATTCTAGGGAGTAACCCTCATCATAAGGATATCTAGAACTTTCCATTAAAATATCAAATATATTCTAGCCGAGTGGGGTCCGCTAAGTTACCAAAGATCCACAGGTAAGTCAAAATAATTTTTGATTGAGATTAAAACTCTCTTAATTCGTAAACCTTGATCATTATTAGAAATATTGAGTAGTACATTATTCCCCTCCTAAATTAATGAAGTAGATTAAACAAGTTAACATCTTTTTGAATATTATTGGAGAGAAAATTGAAATTTCTTAATCCCCAGGACGTTACCTCAAACCTCAATATTAGAAAAGCTCAAGAGAAGAAATTTCTTCTCAAGTAGTATAAGCCACCAAAATTTGATGGTAAGGGGAGGGATATTTCAACCGAGACAGAAATATGGATAGAATCTATGGAAGACTATTTCATTACTGCAAGGACTGCACCATCAAGTCAAGCAATGATTGTGAAACTAAAACTCATAGGAGATGCCCGTCTTTGGTGGAAACAATGGTACAAGGACCAAAAAACGTCTGAAATCGCTATCACTTGGGACAAGATTAAGGACATTGTGCATGGGAGATACCTTCCACCCACATATCAAGCCCAGAAGATGAATGAATTTTTCAACTTAAAGCAGTTAAGCCTAAGCCTAGAAGCTTACTACAAATTCGTAACACTTCTAAAATACAAACCTACAATGGATGTTTCATAGCAAGTATCCAAATTTTTCAACTGTCTAAATCCACCCTCGAATGCGCACCTTGAATCAATGAGACCATTAGATTTACAAGATGTACTAATTCGAGTAGCCCTAATAGTTCAAGAGGTGAAACAAAGGCCAAGAAATGCTAAAATTTGGAACAAAAATTGTCAAAATAATAAGGGCAACTTCCAAGGATATGCAAATAGAGCCTAAGGGCAGTATCAGCAGCCAAAGAGGACAAAGAGAGCCAAATCAAATCAGTGGGAAATTTTATACCCATAGGAAAAGACAATGAGGCTCCAAGGTGATTCTATTGCAAGGAACCAAGACATTTCAAGAGCTAGTGCTTGAAGCTTGGCCCAAACAACCACCAAGGTCATTTTCGTGGGCAAAACTAAGATGCCAGGGGCAAAGTTGCTAGAATAAACTCGAAAGAGATCAATAATGATAAAGATCTTATGATGGAATCCGATATGGAAAGAGCAAGAGTACATGCCACCCTCAGTAAGAAGGGTCCAAATCGCCAATTCTCAATAATTCAGAGACTAGCAAACTATCAAGGTAAACCCTTTTGAATTTTAATCGATTGTGGAAGAATCCACTCTTTCGTATCACCAAAATGTGCAAAAAGGCTAGGCATAAACACTACTCCTGCATGTAGTTTACTTGTGGAGTTAGCAAACGACAAAGAAGTTCTATCAACACAACAAACTAGCAAGGTAGAATTTAGCTTGCATAGAAATTCTTCCAAAACGAGCTTTTAGATTATGAACCTTGGAGCTTCTGAATGCCTACTAGGTATGGATTGGTTAATTTCAAATAATGCCCATATCCATTGTAGAAAGGGTCAAATTACATTTCAAAACTCAAAGGGAAAACAAGTAACCACTCAGGGAGAAGTAGGGAACCCTAAGGTTCAGTTGGCTAAAGCTTCTCCAATAGTAAAAGGGTTGAGGATAGGATTACCCATCTATCTAACTAAGCTCAACAAGGCTGAGCAGGATAGTGAAGCCAAGAACCAACCATCTTGGCTAAGAGATTATGCACATGTTTTTCCAGAAGACCTGTAAGATCTTCAACCGACAAGAGAAGTAGATCACGAAAACCAACTCATTCCAGGCATTGCCCCCATCATCAAGCGGCCTTATCAGATGTCAATTCCTGAATCCATTGAGCTAAAAGAACAACTCAAACAACTATTAGACCAAGGATAGATCTAGCCAAGTAATTCACCATAGGGAGCCCTGGTAGTATTTTAGAAAAAGAAAGATGGAACACTCCACCTTTGTATTGATTAATGTGGATTAAATTAGGTGATAGTGAAAAACAAATATCCAATCCCCAGGATAGACGAGTTGCTTGACTGACTCCAGAGAGCAAAGGTCCTATCAAAATTGATCTCAGATTAGGCTATTATCAAATCAGAATCAAGGAGGAAGATATCCCTAAAACTTCTTTTAACATAAGGCACGATCATTATGAGTTTATTGTGATGTCATTTGGATTAACAATTGCTCTTGCCACCTTCAATAGGTTGATACAAGACATTTTCCAACCCTACCTTGATGACTTCGTCCTCGTCTTCTTTGATGATATCTTAACATACTCCAAGAATGAGAAAGACCATGGACCACAACTATGAATAGTTCTTGAAATAATGAGAACCCACAAACTATATGCTAAAAAGAAGAAACATGCATTCTTCAAAAAGAAAATTGAATATCTAGGATTCATAGTATCGACAGATGGCATTTCAATGGATCCTTCAACGGTCCAAGATGTACAAGATTGGCCACCCCCAACAATGGTCAAAGAAGTGCAAAGCTTTAGGTTGGTATAGAGTCTTCATTAAAGACTATGCCTCAATCGTCGTGCCTCTCACTAACCTTCTCAAGAAGCAGGTCTCCATTGTGTGGATGTCCGCCGAACAATCTAGCTTTGAGAAGCTTAAGCATAGTTTGGTAACTACTTCTATTTTAAGGCTACTTAGCCTAAGCAAAGAATTCAAAGTCATAAGTGATGCAAGCTCTCTTGCATTGGGTTGTGTGCTTATGCAAGAGCGACATCCACTAGCCTATGCTTCAATAAAATTAAAAATCTACAAAAGAAACTATGACACACATGAACTAGAATTACTTGATGTAATTCATGGCTTTAAATTATGGAGACATTACTTGCTTGGTAATAATTTTTCTCTAGTCACTGATTATAAAAGCCTAAAGTGGATTTTTACTCAAGTAGATCTTAATATGAGACAACATCGATGGATTGAGAACTTGGAAGAATTTGACTTTGAAATCAAATATAGACCAAGCAAGGAGAATGTGATTATGGATGCCCTAAGATGTAAATCATTTCGTAATACACTAATCCTAGAGGAACCCTCTAGGGCAGGAACTCTTGCTACAATAATTTCAATGCCCAGTAACCCTATCATAGAAATGGTTAAAGAAGAAGTAGTGAAGGATCCAAGCTATCAGACAATGTTAAGAGAGATTCCCATTAAGGATTCAAGTCCAAAACTCAAGTCTCAGTATCAAGATTTTTCCATAAACCAGGAGCTTGCCTATTTCAAGACAAGACTATGTATTCCTGCAAGCCAGGAACTCAAGAAGAAAATGCTCTAGGAAGCTCACAATTCTCCATTTTTGGGTCATCTTGGAGATGCCCAAGGAGGCACCAAAATATACTCAGAAACCAGGTTGTAGAGTGGCATCTACAATGCTCGACCTTCAAAATCTGTAGAAACTCTTACTCTTCCACTCCAAATAAACACCCATACCCATCCATCAGGCACACAAAGGCTCTGCATCCTCACCATCTTCAAGCTCTCCCTCTTCCATTAGAACAAACAGGAATGTGCAAAGGAAAGAGACAAGAAAGTTGTGCCCAAAGAGAGAGAGAGGGAGAAAGTCGTGGAGATGAAGAGATAAAAGGAGAAGAGAGAGGAAGTTACAACTTCTCTCAACCACTTCTTTCTTCCCACGACTCCTCGATCTTTCTTTTATTATTACCAAAATTATATTTTTACACTGTCATTTTGCTAAGGTCCTATGACCTTTCTATTACAAGGGATATCTAGTCTTTTTCCTTTCCAAATTGCATGGGTCATGACTTTATAGTGTTGAGTCATGCCATTTGACATAATGTTTTTATGTTTGGGAGCACAAAGATTACAAAGAAGATAGCCAAATGCTAGGCATATGTCCATGTAAAGTCCACTTTAGTGCCTTCTTTTTGCACAAATCTTGGGTCTATCATTTCTCCCATGTTGAAATGTGAAGCGTCCTCGCGAACAATTAATTGGAGAAGAACCATGATCAGCTCCAGAAAGTCTTCCATCTTCATCTTCTGTCCGTCATTTTCTTCTTCTTGATTTTTTTTTTTTCTCTTTTTTCCATTGGTAGGGGAAGGAAGGGGGAAATAAATTCATATACAAACACAAGTAGGTTGTTTATCTAAGTTCAATAGCACATCACACAAAGGATAAGGCTCTTCACACAATTATGCAAGCAAGTGTAACTACACAAAAGCAATACAAGAGAAAATAACATCCACATGAAGTACATAAATCAACCCATGTAAAGATATCCAAATTGAAAACACCCTCAAAAAAGAATTATCATTAAGTTTTCCACCCAGTTGATGTAAGATTTACTTAGAAATAGGAAAAGGAAAACAAAGTTTTATTGAAGGAAAAAAACCTATCAAAAACTAAATAATAAGTGTGATATATGAGGAATATAGGGTTTCTGCTTTTGGAGTGGAGGGAGCATTAGAAAGAAAAGGAGGGAAATGGTCTCAATGTAGCGTGTCGGAGCAGCATCCTTGTTGATCTCGTCTCGTCATCTGCTTCTGCTTTGAATCAAATCTCTTTCTTCAAGAAGCAGGTTGCGCCCTTCTCAGATTTGGATTGTGGGCAATAAAAAGGAATATCAAATGTCAAATGGGCTTTTCTCTTCATTGGCTTGTGACTGGAGGCATCGAATTCTCCTATATGGCATTGACGTTTTGTGTTTTAATTCGACGGCATGTCTCTTTTGTCTTCTCTACTGTATGTCGAATCTTCTAGTCTTCACCGCAAGAGTCACATTTCGAAGAGACCAGAGACCTTGCTCGAGGAATAAGTGCATGACATTGATGATCACAACCAGAATTTTCTGCAGATTTCAAAAGCTACTCTACCCCTTGGCAAGATCGCCAAAAATGGAGATGCCCAAGGAGGCACCAAAATATACTCAGAAACCAGGTTGTAGAGTGGCATCTACAATGCCCGACCTTCAAAATCTGTAGAAACTCTTACTCTTCCACTCCAAATAAACACCCATACCCATCCATCAGGCACACAAAGGCTCTGCATCCTCACCATCTTCAAGCTCTCCCTCTTCCATTAGAACAAACAGGAATGTGCAAAGGAAAGAGACAAGAAAGTTGTGCCCAAAGAGAGAGAGAGGGAGAAAGTCGTGGAGATGAAGAGATAAAAGGAGAAGAGAGAGGAAGTTACAACTTCTCTCAACCACTTCTTTCTTCCCACGACTCCTCGATCTTTCTTTTATTATTACCAAAATTATATTTTTACACTGTCATTTTGCTAAGGTCCTATGACCTTTCTATTACAAGGGATATCTAGTCTTTTTCCTTTCCAAATTGCATGGGTCATGACTTTATAGTGTTGAGTCATGCCATTTGACATAATGTTTTTATGTTTGGAAGCACAAAGATTACAAAGAAGATAGCCAAATGCTAGGCATATGTCCATGTAAAGTCCACTTTAGTGCCTTCTTTTTGCACAAATCTTGGGTCTATCACATCTTGGATATGCTAAGACTCTTAATACAGTCGGAAGAAGCTTCAATTGGGAAAGACTCAAGGGTGATGTACTCAAGTATGTCACTAAATGCCTAGACTGCCAGAGAATTAAGACCAAACGTGTCAAGTTGCTAGGAAAGCTCCAGCCACTTGACTTCCCTAAAATGAAATGGGAGTATATCAATATGGACTTCATAGTTGGATTACCCCTGGTACAAGGAGGATATAACTCCATAATGGTATTCATTGATATGCTAACAAAAGTTACACACCTTATTCTTGTAAAAACCAATCACAAGGCTTCTGATATCGCCAGGTTTTTCATTAAGGAAAATTTCAGGTTACCCTAGAGAATCATCAAAACCACGATTCTCTCTTCGCATCAAACTTTTGGAAGAGTTTTTTTGAAGCTCTAAGAACCCAACTCTAATTCAGTACTGCTTACTATCCCCAAATTGATGGTCAAATAGAGTGGGTCAATCAAGTTATTGAAGACATATTGAGAGCTTATTGCAATAAGGAGCCCAAGCGGTGGATCCAATACCTATCCTTACTTGAATTTTCCGACAATGTATCATACCATTAAAGTATTCAAATGGCTCCTTTTCAGGCACTATATCAACAAGGTTTTCTTACACCACTAAATTTTTATGATTCTACCCTACGGAGAGAAGCATTTAGGCAAATGCTAGAAGAAATGGACCAGCAAGTGAAGACTATAAGGCAAGATATTCAAGCTTCCAAGGATCAATAGAAGGCATATGTCGATCAATGAAGACAAGAACACATTTTCAAAGAAGGTGACATGGTTTTCATTTGAGTTCGTCCAAAGAAAAGATCATTATCTTTGGGGGAATTTAAGAAGCTAAGTCCCAAGTATTGTGGAGCATGTAAGGTGCTAAAGTGTCTAGGACCAAATGCTTACAAGCTGCAACTCCCTATCAACTTAAAAGTGCATAATGTATTTCATGTCAGTCTATTGAAAGCCTATGTTCCCAACCCTGACCATGTACTTAACGACAAAAAAATTGTGATGCCAAGTCAAGGAGTCCTCAAACTTCAACTAGAAAAGATACTTGACATGCGAGAGAAGACTCTAAGAAGCAAATCCCTTAGGGATTATCTCATCCAATGGAAAGAATACCCTGAAGAGGATGCCACATCAATTGACAAAAAATCACTATGTAACCAATATCTTGAGTTCCATTCGAGATGAGGACATCTCAAATCCTGTAAGGGGAAGAGGATGTGATATTTCAACTTTTATTTTCGATCTTCTTAACTTCTCGTAATTAGGATTGGAGAGTTTAGACCATTAAACAGCTTTTAGGACCGATAAAATCTGCAAACATACTTCATGTAAATTGCCATATGCATAGTGGTCATGACCCGTGAGTAAGCACATTTTAAACTTGGAAGACTAAGAGAGAAAGAAAGAAAAAACTTAAGCTTTAATTTAAAAAAACTTATGACAAACTGGCCGCCGCCCCCCCTTTCTTTGTGAAAAAACATGGCACACTTTTCTTTCTCTCTTCCCAAAATTGGGCAAAGCTGAAAGTAGGAAAAAAAGCCTGAATTTTCCTCCTGAATCTCAACAAAGGACTACAGCAATCTCCCCCTTTTCTCAATTCGACAAGAGGCCTAGATTCAAGCAAGATCATCTGAGAGCCAGGCGAAATAGTCATGGCATCTCTAGCAGCCTCTCTGGACCTCAAAGATTAGATCGCTAGCATCAGATTGCATCTTGAAAGCTTCCATATTGCTAGATTACCAAGATACCCTCTAGAAAGAACTCCTCTCCTTGGACACAACCCATAAACCCGCTCTTCGTCAATTTAACTATAAATATGGCCATGAGGAACCATTGGAGGGGTAGCTTGAACTAAGAGAAGAGACTCTTCCCAAACCAAGAGAGAACAAGATTAAGAGGAGCGCGAGGAAGGAAATTCTTGATGTAAAGACAAGAAGGTTACTTTGCCCTCTCTTGGAATCGAATTCCATCTCTTCTACCTTCACTTCCCTATAGAATCAAGACTCTACTCAATTTTCTCTCAATTTTTAGAAATCACTATTTCTCCATCCATCCAATTGTAACAACTCCAAGCTCTATTGCCAAAATCTCCTCTACAATCTCGTAATCAAAGACCATAGTCCCAAAGAAGATAATTATGAAGGTCACGAAGGTAGGAGCTACCAAAAACGTTACAGGTGTGATTGCTACAAACGGAATGGCAAGTACCTGTAACGTGTCCACCTGTTCACTCGTAGGACACATCTTAGCAGCCCATCGGGAAGAGAGTCCAGAAAGCGCTGCGCGACACTCCCATGGAATGTCACGGGGTTTGCAATCTAGGTCTTCTCGAGTCTGCCATGAAGCAGAAGCATTCCGGCCGTTCCCACTTAGGACCGACTTGAATCAGGATTTCCCTAAAGGTCAAGTTCCTCGGAGGTAACTAGTGTCGAGCCCCATACAAACTACTTTACGTAGAAATGCCAGGGTCGAAGCAGATTTATACTGCACTTGGTTCAAGGAGAATGGGAAACGAGAGGGATGCGAAGCTCGACCTCTCTGCCCATAAGGCATAGTCCCATTCTGTTCCCCTAAAACAACATAAATCGGGTCTCTAGCTTCCTAGATTTTAGATCATTGTTACCTTGCTCTCAATTCCATTGACAAAAGTTCCCGGCCAACTGGGACCACCCTTTTGTAGGACGGACCCATGGTCACATTCACCGCACTTTCCTCAGGTTGCTTTAGTTATCTAATTACCTACCACATTTAGTTTGACAAGCAAAGATAGCTTTCTTAATTAGCCAATTAATCATTGGTTCCTTCACGTAACTTAAGCACTGACATAGAAAAACAATGTCAAACAAGTTTCTTTTCAACAATTGATCTTATTTATCAGTCTTTGGAATACATCATATAATCCAGCTCGAAGCCTATTCCACAATCCGCCCGAAGGCAATTCCATAATCTGCACGAAGGCAATTCCAGCAATCCTCAGGGATCGCTATTCCAAGTTTCCGCCCGTAGACTAGTATGCGGGCCTTGAGATCCAATCTCGAGTCATGTGAGCCTTGTTGAGATATCGAGCTCCACTCGTGATATGCTAGGGTGACCGTTGTGCATTTATGTCATCGACTTGTTAGCTATAGATGCGGTTGGTACACCACCCATGAATAATAGCTAGATGACAGCTATCCTAATCTACTCTAGTTCGTGGCTCAATTAGTATGCCACCTTAGTTAGTTGAGTTTGGTTTGAGACCCATATATAGGGTTCTACTATTTCTATGTACTTGAGTTTTTTTTTGGCTTACACAACTAAGAAGAAAAAAACTGTTTTCAGCCTTCACCTGTGTGTGTATTCCCCCATTGTGCAAGCAAGAAAGCTACAAGTGAGACTCCTTCCTTCTCTCCCACAATCTTGACATGGTATCAGAGCCTTGTTCATGGTAAGGAGCTCAAGAAAGCAAACCAAGTTCATGGTGTTCTAGTAAGAGGACCAGTGTTGCTTTCATTTTTCTGTTTTGGGAGCAAGTCTCTGCAGGTAGCACAGCCGGAAAGTGCAAGAGTGCACTGTCTCAGATTGGGATGCCCTTCGCGGTGTAGCAAGAGGGCTCTCTTTTTTTATTTGAGGCCATTTCGGGTCCTGCTTTGGAGGCGGAAGTTTTCCGCACGCACTCAGGAAAAGGCCCTGTTTTATGATGTGCGACCATTGTTCTACAGGTCGGTGAAAAGTTACTGTAGAAATTGCATCGTATGCCTGTGCGCAGAGACATTGGGAGTTAAGAATCATCCTTGTTGCCTGTTGATGCCCAATCATCACTAGGAAGTAATTGTGTGGTCAAATACCACTTTCGTCAGTTTTGCAGATTTGCCCTTATGAGGTTGAAGCTGTGTTTTTTGCAGTGATAGAATTTTTTGCAGTGTTCTGTAATGGCGTCTGATTCTCTTTCACAGATTGTCACTAAAAAGCTTGACAAGAACAACTTCCAAGCATGGAAATTCAGAATGACGAATTTCCTTATGGAAAAAGGATATTGGGAATTCGTTGCAGGAAATGAAGAAGAACCAGTTCTTCTTGATGTTCCCAATCAACAGCAAATGCAGGCATTTAAAGGATGGCATGAGAGAGCCAGAAAAGTTATGTACTGGCTGTCTCAGTATTTCAGACTCTATGATTGTGCATATTCAGGATGCAAGTATGCCAAAGGAGACATGGGATACTTTGTCAAAAATATATAGCACAAATACGCAGCCAGGAAAATGCAGCTCAAGCAAGAGTTGCACAATGTGCAAAGAGAAAGCATGAGCATCAATGACTACCACATGAAGGTGAAGAAGATTGCAGATGCACTTGCTTCCATTGGGTCACCAGTGGAAGATGATGATTTAGTTTCTGTGACATTGAATGGTCTAGGAAAGGATTATGCACAGTTCCGAACATCCATTTCCGTCCGTGAAAGATTTCCTGATTTTGAGGAGTTGATTGCTCTTCTAATTTCTGAGGAGCAGAGAAATGGTGATGCATCTTCTTCAGGAGGAACTTCAAAAGAAACTGTCTTCTACTCAAATGTTGGAAGAGGTAGAGGTAGAGGTACAGGAGGCCAATCTGGAGGCCGTGGTAGAAATCAGAATATGCAGCAAACTCAAGAAAACCAGTCCTATGGAGGAGGACGTGGTAACTCTAGAGGCAAGGGGAGCCAAAGAGGTCGTGGTGGATGGCAAAGAGGCCAAAATGCAAACATCAATGTTGAATGCTACTACTGTGGTAAAATGGGTCATATGGCTAAAGACTACTATAAAAAGCAAAATGACATCATGAATGAAAAATTGCAAAAAGGAAATTATGCATCTTCTAGTAGACAGGGTGATGACAGAAATGAGGATTTGTTTATGGTGCAATACATGAACAATTCTGTGACAAGTGCGGAAGAAAGCAACGAAGTGTGGTATGTTGACTCAGGTGCGTCAAACCACATGACAGGTCATGCAGAATGGATGCAGGATGCAAGGAAAATGGAAAAACTAGGATATGTGGAGACTGGTGATGATACTGCACATCTTATTGTGCAGATTGGAAAAATTCCTTTGTCTATGCAGGATGGGAAAAAGAAATACCTGTCAGATGTATTTCATGTCCCGAATATCACCAAGAACCTGGTTTCTGTTGGTCAAATGGTTGAGCAGGGCTTGCAGGTCAGATTTAATCCTCATGGATGCTTTGTTGAGGATATGAAAAATAAAGGTCGCTTGATAGCAAAAGAAAAGAAGAAGGGCAGAATGTTTACGTTGGATGCAGACATGCCTGAATTGAGTGCAGTAATGTTTGCACATGGGACCGGTGTAGTTGCAAATATTGATATTTGGCATAAACGCATTGGTCATGTTAATGTACAGCGACTTAAATCAATGCAGACCCAAAATATTGTTGTAGGATTGCCTAAATTCAAGGTTGCAGAAATGCATAAGGTATGTGAAGCCTGTCAATTTGGAAAACAGGCAAGAAAACCATTTCCTAGACATGTTCAAGAGAGTAAGAAGCCATTGGAATTAATCCACTCTGATGTGTGGACTACTAAAGCTGCATCTATTGGAGGCTGTCATTATTTTGTCACTTTTATTGATGACTATAGCAGAAAAGTTTGGGTGTATTTTATGAAAAAGAAAAGTGAAGTTTTTGGGCATTTCAAAACTCTTAAAGCTATGGTTGAAAAAGAAACAGGCCTGCAAATAAAATGCCTAAGGTCAGATGGAGAGGGAGAGTACCTCTCAAATGAGTTTCCAAGGTTCCTGCAGGAGCATGGCATAAAGCAGCAATATTCATGCAGTCATACCCCACAACAAAATGGAATTGTAGAAAGGAAAAATAGGCATATTGGAGAGGTATCGCATGCCATGCTCAACGAAAAAGACTTGCCAGATTTTTATTGGGATGAAGCAGTTGTTACAGCAGTCTACATAATGAACAGGACTCCCACTGCAACAATACATGGGATAAATCTAGAGGAGAGGTATACTGGTAGGAAACCAGATGTTTCTCATTTGAAAATTTTTCATTGTATTGTCTATGTTCATGTGCCAGATGAGTTGAGATCCAAGTTGAATCCAAAAGCTGAGAAGTGCATCTTTATTGGGTACTCTCTGCAGAGCAAAAAGGGTATAGATGCTATAACCCTTCTACTCGTAAGTTTACAGTGAGAAAAGATGTTATTTTTGATGAGATGAGTAGCTGGTATAAACCAATAAATGTGATTGATAATGTATATGGACAAAATGGTAATGCTGCACAGAATTCACAGTAGCAGTCACAAGATATTAGTGGACTTGGAGTGTCCTCTAACAGTGGTTCACATTCTTCACCATGGACAAGCAGATTGAGATCAGGAGAATCTTCTCAAAGCAATGCAGATAGTGGTATCCATATATCATCACAAAAAGGAAAAGAGAAGGTAGATCAGCCCATGTTTGATGTGAATGCAGGTCACTCCTATGTGGATGGTGAATCCAGTGGCTCAGAACAGAGCATTGATGATGAGTTGGATATTCTTTCTATTGTTACACCTGGAGTAAGGAAGACAAGGGATGTTTTGAGAGCACCTCGAAGTGAGTCTACTTTGCGTAGGTCCACCAGAGCTAGATATCTTATGGATAGGCTGAAATATGATGGATTTACAGCCATTCACTATGCCTATATACTCAAAGTGATACAGGAACCAGAACCCACTTCTTTTGAGCAAGCCATGGGAAAAGAAAAATGGGAGAAAGCCATGGATGAAGAAATGGATGCCTTGGAGGCAAATGCTACATGGGAATTGGTACCTTTGCCTAAAGATAAAAATGCAATTGCTTGTAAGTGGGTTTATAAGGTGAAGCACAATTCAGATGGTTCTCTGAACAGATACAAGGCAAGATTAGTAGTCAAGGGGTATGCACAAACATATGGCACTGATTATGAAGAAACATTCAGTCCAGTTGCAAGGATGGAAATCATAAGAGCAGCCATTGCTATGGATGCATCAAAGGGATGGTTTTTACATCAGATGGATGTAAAGAATGCCTTCTTGCATGGTGATTTGCAAGAAGAGGTCTATATAGAGCAGCCACTAGGTTATGTGCATACTGTTCATCCTGAGTTTGTTTGCAGGTTCAAAAAAGCCTTTATGGCTTGAAACAAGCACCTAGAGCATAGTCTGACAAGATAGGACAGTATCTTGTCACTATTGGCTTTCAAATTTCCAAGGCAGATTTCTCACTCTATGTGAGAAAAACAGAAAAAGGTATTGTGCTGCTTGTTATTTATGTTGATGATTTGATTATCACAAGTGATAGTGATGAAGATATCCTTCATGTAAAAATGCTATTGAAGCAGAAGTTTGAGATGAAGGATTTGGGAGAGCTGGCTATTTCTTGGGCATTGAGGTGATAAGATCACCAAGTGGGATATGGCTCTCGCAGAGGCAGTATGGGTTGGACATGCTGTCCAAATATGGGATGACAGGATGTAAGCCTATTTCAGTTCCTTTGGAGCAGAATGTGAAGCTGAGCGCAGATGTAGGTGAGCTTCTCGAAGACCCTACTATGTACAGACGCATAGTAGGAAGTTTGATTTATATGACTATTACCAGGCCAGATTTGAGCTATGTTGTTGGATTGGTAAGTCAGTTTATGCAGGCTCCAAGGAAACCGCATTTGGATGCGGCTAGATGCATACTCAGGTATGTGAAGTCCACATTGCAGTATGGACTATTTTATGAGACTGGGGTTCAGATATAGTTGCATGGATACACTGATGCTGATTGGGCTGGTAGTATTTCTGATAGAAGATCTATCAGTGGATATGTGTTCTCTTTTGGGAGTGCTGCAGTCACTTGGAGCAGCAAGAAACAGCCTACAGTTGCCTTGTCGAGCACAGAGGCTGAGTACAGGGGTGTAGCAATGGCTGCATGTGAGGTAGCTTGGCTGCATAAGCTACTTTATTATATGCATCAGCCTACAGATGGGCCAATTGTCATTTATTGTGACAACATGAGTAGTATACACTTGGATTGCATCTGGGATCCATTGCGACTTGGCAAGATCCCAAGGGTTTCGTAAGCTGTGTTACTAGTTTACCCTCTTTCCTTGGGTTAGGGTTTATACCCTGTTAACCCAAATTAACAAACACCTTAGGTTCCTTAAACTAAGATAGTAAATCCTGGGCAACCTCGTTGCCCTAACTTGATTGGTCAATTGCTTGCTAGGCAATTCCTAATTACCCTAACTTGGCAAATCAACCCTAAGGAAGGGTGATGTAGCAGGATGACCACTCATCCTCTTACAAGTTAGACTTGCACTTAGAACTCACCAAACTTGTTCTAAGGAGTGGCAATTCTCCTTTGTGATTTAAACACAAAACCCTGTGACGTTGCAACTTGTTGCATAGGTGTTGCACCTAACTTATGGGATTATTTCTCCCATCGCACGGTATTCCTTGGTCAAGGATACCTTGGTCGGGATGTAGGGTTTGGGAGTCCTCTTGACTCAACCCAACCCTAACCCTACTAGGCCGACAACGTTTGGCCCTAGCGTTTCTAAATTCAATCAAAAGTCTAGTATTTGGCCAATTGATCCTTAGGGTGAGGACCCTAGATCGTTCTTGCATGGGTGTTTAACTAACCCTAACATTCCATGATTGTGGGTAGGACCTTTGAGGTAAAAAATATTAAGTCGGTTTTTGAGTGCAATAGTAGGCAAAATTTTATCGCGGCTTAGCTCTACCTAGTGCATTGAGGTGATCATCATTTGAGTTACGCCATTACAAGTGATTTACCTAATTGATCTAACTCTCTTGCGAGAAGAGGTGATATCTCCTTAGAGATGCAAATACTTTTCCTAAAAAGATGTAAATAATTTCAAGATACAACATTCCATGCAAATATGCGATTCATAGACTTTTTCCTTCTATGCAACTATAAGATGTACAATGACCATTTCTTTTCCTTGCCTGAACTATAATGATTGACAATTTAGGGCTAACCCGTATAAACCCTACGTTGATTTACATCAAGAACTATGCCTATAAACCCTTCGTCTAATGCATTGAATTCAAGCTTTAATATGAAATGCATCATTTTCTAAATACAAACTTCGATAAAAGAACTCCATGCATGAGCGAATATCATGAGTTTGACATTTAATTAATCCCTCCTTTAGCACTTAACCCGACTTAAAATGCAACCATCTTTGCATGCAATTTTCCATGCATCGCGACCCTTTGGTCATCATTCAATGGACGTCTATGATGATTTTATACGCGAAACACAGCTAGGAAATTATTATCTAAATGCATTATGCGCTGTTCTTTTTCGCGAGGCAATCAGGGATGCATTTAGACAAATCCACCTTTTAACTTATGCAATATGTGTTTAGGATTGCAACTTGGAGGTGCAAGTAATTTCAAATGCACATCATGCAACTAAATCTTGTAAACGAATGAATAAATGCATTTAAATTTTTCCTAAAAACCATCATGCTTAACGCATCCCTTTCATGCGAGAATACAATTGGAACTTGGGTATTAAGAATTGGAGCATTGTCCACACGTGTGCTCAGGTTGGAAGCTCCGCGTGTGCGCCTTGCGTCTTTTGTTTGGGGGCCATTTGACATAGTAATTTCATTCCAACCACTCTCCTTTGGGTCACTTCGTGTATCGAATCTAATTCTATCCGATATCTCCTCCTTTCGCACAGGACACAGGCCTTAGGGGCTTGGTTTTAAAATTCCCGGGGAAGGCACATGAGAACAGGGCTTAAGGAGGCTTAAAATTAGAAGCTTCCAAAGAAGCTTCTAGGCTTCTGGCTTCTGACAGAAAACATGGAGAAGATGGTGATTGGGAAAAGGATGAGGATGACGACGAAGGAGATGAGGATGATGATTATGATGATGATGGCGATGGTGATGATGGAGGCGACAGTAGCGTGGCCTGGCGGCAGCAGCCTGTGACGTGGCGATGTTGGCGGCAGTAGGCGACGGGCAGCATGATCTCCTCTCCCTCCCCTCCTCCAACTTCAAGGGGGGGTCTTATAGGCTTGTAAGGGGGGGTAGCCACACACATGGAGGGTGGCATGATCCCCTCCCCATGCTCCTCTCTACTCCACTTAGCTCATACACTCCCTCTCCCCTCACCATGCATCGGCTGAGGGGGGAGGGGATTATTTAAAAAAAATGTTAAATTTTTAACCATTATCCCCTTTTCCCCCCTAGAAGAGGTGTTCCCGTGTGGGCTTCCGGTCTTCAAGCCACGGCCTCTTATACACGTCACGGAGCTGGAATTTATCAATGCGCGCGGAGGGAACTCTTAGCCACCAGCATTTATCGATGCGAGAGATTATTTTGAATCGCTTTTTGTGCATCGTGTGCGGGGTCATTAATATTTCATGCGGAAATATTACATTCTCTCCCGCTTAGAGGAATCGAGATGTCCTCATCTCGAGAAGAACTGGGGGTATTGTTGGTTGAGAGTACTTTCATCCACCCAAGTGGCATCCTCTTCGGGATAATCTTTCCACTGGACGAGGTATTCTCTCAAGGTTCTGGATCTCAAATGCCTCTCCCTAACATCTAAGATCCTGTCATGATGTACCTCAAGGACTCCTTGGCTAGGCATTACAACTTGTTGATCATCAAGCACGTGACTAGGGTTAGACGCATACTTCTTCAGTAGGCTGATATGGAATACATTATGAACTTTTAGGTTTTCAGGGAGTTGCAATCTGTAAGCATTAGGCCCTAGGCACTTGAGGATCTTGTAGGGTCCACAATACCTTGGACTTAGCTTTTTGCATTCACCCAAGGATAGGGAACTCTTCTTTGGACGTACGCGAATGAAGACCATGTCACCTTCAACGAAGGATCTATCTTGACGTTTTAGATCCGCGTAAGCCTTCTGTCTGTCCTTGGTGGCTTGGATGTCCTGTCTTATTGACTTGATTTGGTCATCCATGTCTTCCAACATCTTCTTTGAGGCTTCAATCCTCAAGGTTGGATCTGAAAAGTTTAAAAGACTATGATAGTCGTGTCCATACAATGCTTGAAAAGGGGTCATCTGAATGCTTTGTTGGTAAAAAGCATTGTAGGCAAACTCAACCAGTGGCAAATATTGAATCCACTTTTTGGGTTCACGGCAGCAGTGTGCCCTTAGCATATCCTCAATGACTTGATTGACTCACTCCGTTTGACCATCGGTTGGGGATGGTAAGCTGTACTGAAATAGAGTTGAGTCCCAATGGCCTCGAAGATAGCCCTCCAGAAATGTGATGTGAAGAGAGAGTCACGATCACTAATGATTCTTCTAGGTAACCCATGCAGTTTCAATATTTCCCTGATGAACAACCTTGCAATGCCCGAGGCTTTATAGTTTGTCTTAACAGGGATAAGATGTGCAACCTTGATAAGCATATCCACCACAACCATAATGGAGTTGTATCCTCCCTAAACTTGGGGCAGGCCAACAACAAAGTTCATACTAATGAATTCCCATTTCATTTGGGGAATGTCAAGTGGTTGCAATTTCCCTGGCATTTTGACATGTTCGGCCTTAATGCGTTGACAAGACAAACACTCCGTGACATATTTGAGAACGTCACCTTTAAGCCTCTCCCAATTATAGCTCTTTCTGACCACATTGAGGGTCTTGGCATAGCCAGGATGTCCTGAAAAAGGGGAGTCATGAGCTTCCCAAAGTATCTTTTTCTTGAGTGATTGGCTTGCCGGTATACATAATCTCATTCTACAGTAGACAAGTTCATTATTGATAGAAAATTCTTAATACTTTGCCTGTAGCTTCGGGTCTTGATCCTTGATGGGGATCTCCCTTAGCAATTTCTAATAGGTTGGGTCATGGTATGCCTCTTCTCTAGCTAGCTCAAGAATTGGGTTGTTTGGCATGGATACCTTTGTGGCTAGAGATCTAGTTGCTGATGGATCTTGCAAAATCAGAGAATTCAAAAATGCCTTGTGACTGAGCGCATCGGAAACTACATTCTCCTTTCCAGGCCGGTATTTGATCTCAAAATCATATTCCTCCAGCACTTCAATCCATCGACGTTGCCTCATATTAAGCTCATTCTGGGTAAAAATCCATTTAAAACTTTTATGATCCGTCACTAGGGTAAACTTGTTACCCAGCAAGTAGTGTCTCAAAAGCTTGAGATTATGGATGACAGCTAATAGTTTTAGATCGTGGATAGCAAAATCCTTTCATGCCTCTTCAGTTTCCTTGAAGAGTATGCTACCGGATGACCTTCTTGCATAAGCACACATCTTAGGGCAAGTGTGCTAGCATCAATTATCACTTCAAACTCCTTAGTAAGATCTAGAAGTTTCAGGATAGGTGTTGATACCAAGCTTTGCTTTAATTTATCAAAGCTGAACCGTTCAGCAGGTGACCATACAATTGATACTTGCTTCTTCAGTAGATCGGCCAGAGGTGCGCTGCAATCAAAGCATAGTTTTGGATAAAGACCCTATACCATCCTGTCAATCCAAGAAAACTACGTATTTCTTTGACAGTTGTTGGATTTGGCCACTCCAGAACGTCTTTGATCTTGGTCGGATCTACTGAAATTCCTTCCGCTGATACAATGAATCCCAGATATTCAATCTGTCACTTGAAAAATGCACACTTCTTCTTTTTGGCATAAAGCTTGTGTGCCCTCATTGTTTCAAGGACAATGCGAAGCTGGGGTTCATGATCTTCTTATTGCTTGGAATAGACTAGGGTATCGTCAAAGAAGACGAGTACGAAGTCATCAAGATAGGGCCTAAAGATATCCTGCATTAGCCTGTTGAAGGTAGCAGGTGCATTTGTCAGCCCGAATGATATGACCAGAAACTCAAAGTGCCCATACCTTGTATTGAATGCCGTCTTTGGGATATACTCTTCCTTGATCCTTATCTGATAATATCCAGACCTGAGATCAATCTTGGAGAAGATCTTCACACCTTGAAGATGGTCAAGAAGTTCATCTATTCTTGGGATGGGGTATTTGTTCTTAATGGTTGATTGATTCAACCCTCTATAGTCAATGCATAACTAAAGCATTCCATCTTTCTTCTTTTGGAACAACATTAGAGCTCCCCATGGTGAACTGCTAGGGTGGATGTAGCCTTGGTCTAACAGTTTCTTGAGTTGCTCCTTCAGCTCAATTGCTTTCGGGATGGACATCCTATACGGTCTCTTTGCGATTGGTGTAGCTCTTGGTGCTAGCTTGATTTCATGATCGACTTCCCTTTGAGGAGGAAGTTCTGTCAGCTCTCTAAGAAATACGTCTGCGTATTCCTTTAAGCACGAAGGTTCTTCCTTAAACTCTTGATTCTGATCTAGCTTATTTGGCTTAATCAAATAGATAGGTAGCCCCTTTCCAACTCCTTTTATTATCCAAGATGCTTTGGCCATTTGAATTTTTGGCCTACTAGCATCTCCTTGAGTTGTGACCAGTTCCCCTTCAGAATTTCGGAAGGAGACTTGGCCCTTTCCACAGTGAATGTAGGCATCATTAGGTTTAAGCCAATCCATTCCAAGCAAACACTCATGGATACCTAGGTTCATAACCCTGAATCTGACCGAAGTCGACTTTCCTCCCAGTAGGAATTCCACCTTGGCAGTTTGCCTAGTACAAGTGACCTCACGACCATTTGCTAATTCCACAAGTAAGGTAGGTGCATCATTTGTGGCTATTCCTAATCTTCTTGCACAGACTGGTGAAATGAAGGAATACGTACTGCCACAATCAATCAAGGTTTTGAAGCTTTTACCTTGATAATCTGATGGTGTTTGAATCACCGAGAACTGGCGATTTGGGCCTTTCTTGTGAAGAGCAGCATGGATCATTGCCCTCTCAATGTCTGCTTCCATGGATGGGTCTTCTTCATCACATGGCTCCTTGTTGGCAACACTAGAGGTTCTCCCTCTAGCCATAACGGCGGCTCCTTGGCCATGGGCGGTTCCTTGGAATGGCCCTTGACGTTGTCCTCTGTTAAGCTTGGGACACTGCTTTTTAAAGTGACCGGGCTCGTTGCAATGGAAGAAATGGAAATTGCGGCCATTACCTTGGGTAGGAACAAAGTTATTGACAGTGTTGGTCCTAGCCTTCTTCCTTTGTGCCTGATTTTGGCCTTGCACTCTCTTAGCCTGGGACCTATACACTCCTTTGTTCTGATCCTTGTGAGACCAAGTCTTGTTATTTCTTGGCATGGTCTACACTTCCTATATTATGGGTGCAGCTCGAATGAGGGCATCCTGTAGATCTATTGGGCACATTAATTCTAGGTGGGTGTTTATGGGTGGGTTTAATCCGGCACAAAACTTTGACACCTGTTGTGTCATATCCATTTGTGGCGCGTACTTCAAAAGAGAGACGAACTTTGAATAGTAAGCATCAAGAGATAGACCAAGCTGCTTCAGTTCATAGAACTCATTCATCTTTTGTGTACAGTAGGCAGGTGGTAGATATCTCCCTCGCACAACTTTCTTAAGCTTCTCCCAAGTAACTGACCCTTCCGAGATCCCTTGGTCTCTGCACCATTGTCTCCACCAAAGCCTTGCTTCGCCGGTAAGCTTCAATTTGGCGAGCATAGCCTGGTTAGCGGGTGCAGTACCTGCTGCTTCGAAGTAATCCTCCATGGATTCTATCCAGATTTCGGCATCAGTTTGGACCCTTGCCATTGAATTCTGGTGGCTTGATTTGCTTGAGAAGAAACTTCTTCTCGTGAATTACAGTCGTACTTGGTGTAGGGGTCGAACTAGGAATCTGCACTTGAGGTTGTGCTTAGGCATTGAAATTATTTACGTTAAAAACTTGCTAAATATTTCTCACATTACATTACATGCCCAGTTCAACTTTTAGCCAAGTGACCTAATCACTTAACTCCTTTACCAACACTTATAGCCAAGACAGTCATTGATAAAAAAAATTCTATTTCATTCATATGGGCATAGCCCTTTTGAGTACAATTATTTTTGGGAAGATGGAACAAGCTGATCGGTACATCAGTTTGGAGAGAATAATATTGTGTTACATTCAGCTACAGGAACTGAGTAATAGTATGGATTGGGGTCATGGATTTTCACGAATCGATGGGTCATAGGAAGATTAGGGTATCCTTTCCTTTGATACCCGTTCTTTTCATAACGTCCCAACACCTTGATTTTGTTGGTAGGAATTATTCGAGTCACTTCCTCATATATATACGTGTTCTGCTTGACCTTTCAATCGCCGACATGTAGGGTTGCGTTTGCGTGAGCCTCAACAAAGATGAACAGCTTCACGATCTTTAAGTCCTCCATCCACTTGATTCTCTTCAACTTGGTCCGAAGGTACGCAAGTCGGTGGGCAACAATGTAATAAATTCCTGAATTACCTATCCATCTTCGTTTCACGTACAAGGGTGAAGGATTGTAGATACGGTCTAGGATATTCATCATATCTAGCCTCCCTCAATAATCCAAAGCATGCATCACAGTCATAAACATAACCTGGAACACTAAGAATTTGTTCCATGCTTTGTGACTCTGCAGGCCAGCATCGATAAGTAAGTAAGGAAATGTTCTTAACAACAACATTTGCTCTACTTCTCCTCATTAAGTTTCCTTATAAATATTAGATCTTTGTTGGTTGGCTCTGATACCTAGCTCTGATACCAACTGTAACGTGTCCACCTGTTCACTCGTAGGATACGTCTTAGCAGCCCATCGGGAAGAGAGTCCAGAAAGCGCCGCCCGACACTCCCATGGAATGTCATAGGGTTTGCGATCTAGGTCTTTTCGAGTCCGCCACAAAGCGGAAGTATTCCGGCCGTTCCCACTTAGGATCGACCTGAATTAGGGTTTCCTTAAAGGTCAAGTTCCTCGAAGGTAACTAGCATCGAGCCCCAGACGAACTACTTTATGCAGAAACGTCAGGGTAGAAGCGGATTTATACTGCACTTGGTTCAAGGAGAATGGGAAATGAGAGGGATGCGAAGCTCGACCTCTCTGCCCGTAAGGCATAGCCCCATTCCGTTCCCCTAAAACAGCATAAATTGGGTCTCTAGCTTCCTAGATTCTAGGTCATCATTACCTTACTGTCAATTCGTTGAGAAAAGTTCCCAGCCAACCGGGACCACCCTTCCGTAGGATGGACCCATGGTCACATACACTGCACTCCAGGCCCTAGTCACGTTAGGCTCTTGTGCAGGGCCCGAAAGGTGAGGGATTGACGGCTAGAGCCCCCCCTAGCACCCAAGCGTCCTCCTGCTCCAAGTAGCGCTTAACAGAGAGACCTCTCACGATGGGTTCAGTCCACCTTCTTCGCGCGGTTAACAACCCCCTTGGTTAGGGTCAGGCAGGTAGTCGGGGGTAACTGAAGCTGCCTCTCCTCTTCAAGCCTTCAACCTGAAGCATTAGATATCCATTTATCCTTTAAATCTTTGATCAAACAAAGCAAAATAGTGCTCTTAAATCTGTAACAAGCACAATCATTTCCATTGGTCGTTATTGTTGGCCAACTGTTAAGGAGTGAATCCTTCTTTCTGAATGCATCCAACACTCGATCTGGGATTACTTCCGACTTGGCAAGATCCCCTATCCTGGGTTAGGGCATACCCTATTAACCCGACTTGATCAATACCTTAAGTTCATATGTTATTCCAATTTATTGGCTTGTCCTTTGCTTCCAAGAAATTATCTTTACCCCAGAAAGATACTATATTAGGATGATTATTCATCCTCTTGCAAGATAACTTGCGTTGAATTTGCCAATCTCACTTTGAGGAATTGTCCATTCCCTTGTGATCAAATCACAAGATCATGCGACTCTACAACTTGTTGCACAAGTGTCGCATCAATTATGGGACTATTTATCCATCGAATGGAGTCACGAAATAATCTGTTCCTGATGGCATTAGGCCAACTTGTCAGTCCTAGGGTTTCGAGTTTCATCCTTTTAGCGAGAGATTCTTAGGAAAACCCTAGATCACTTCTCGCAAGTATGTCCTATTGTCCCTACATTTCGTGAATGTGGGCAAGTATTTAGGGTATAGGAGTTTCAATTTTTGGCAATATGTGCGACTAGGTAAATGTCTTCACCAGGCTAACCCTAGTCAGTTCCTCGGGATACGTCGCATTAAATTAACCCTTTTCCAAACGAGTACTCCACGGGTTTAGGTGTTTAGGTTTATGCCAATGTAACCTATCTATTTTTGAAGATAATTACACTATCATTTCCATAACCACATGACTTATTGTCTACACGTAAGTTGATTTTCAAATCCTAACTTTTCGATTTAAGATCAAGCATAGGTTAGGTTCTAGCCTAATTCCAATTAATCATTCTATAACATGCGAACAAGATTCATGCTCAAACATGCAGCCTTTTACTACTTTCATTTCCAAATGAATTTGTCGTATGCAAAACTTACACACTCTTTCGTTGATTTAAGTTTTTAGGCCACTTGCTTGGAGTAAAATCTTCTTCATGCAACCCTAGCAATTTCCTACGGTTTCTAGGAACTTTCTTTAGGAATTATTTCAAAAAAGATGTTCAATAATGCAATATGCGGTTTATTTCTTCGATGTGTACTATCATAATTCTTGTTTGTAAAAATGGACATTAATCAAATTTCAATTTATTGCAATGCATAAAACTACTTGCTAGAAATGCATATCAATTTTCTGCTCACTTTATTTTGTTCATTTTATTGAAAATACTAATGGCCAAACTCTTCCGTCGTGAGCTAAATTAACCAAAGTATTTAAGACGAAAAATGCATCCTATCTCCAAAAATCATCCACGCACGATTCTTAGGAGCCATCGCGAATGCGGCCTTTCCATCTTGGATGTAGATTTATGACCTTAGCCGTCTCCTTTTGCATGCGTAGCTCCCCTTTGTGACAGCTTGCACCGTCTTTCAAAAATGATTTTTGTAGAAGGTTTCCTCCTATGAATTTGAGTGGGAAATGCCCACGGAAATGATTTTTAAACCCCAGCCTAAAGTGGGAAAAATGCTTGATTTCAACCGGGTAATTGGGCTTTTAAACCCCACTTGCGAGGGCAATAGGAAGGCTCACGAAAAGGCCTTTAGATCCCGAGGAGGGGGTTTAAAGTCCTTCGAGGGTAAGGCTTATTAAAGCCATGGAAATGGGCTTTTTCATTTGATCCCAAGGGTAGTTTTTAGGATGCCCTATGTGTGAAAAAAAAGGGGAAAAAAGGGGGGAAAGGAAGGGGTGTATAACCTTGAAGAGGGGGTTTTAGGTGGGGGGGGAAAAATGCTTAAAAGAGGCACATGAACCCAGGCTAGGAGGGAGCCCGAAAGAAGAATTTGTGGGGGGGGGGGTATATGAAAGGGCCTTAAGTAGGCCACATGAAGGGGGGACTTCTTAGGAGCTATAGAAGCTCCCTAAGAAGCTTCTGATGCTTCTTGTAAGACCGTGGAAGCCACGTGGCGAGAGAGAAGGCGTCAGCGAACTGAACAGCAGTGAACTCCTCTTCCTGATCTCCTCAGCGCCGATCGGCCTCCCACTGCTGCTGTGGCTCATAGCCCTCTCCTAGCCCCATCTCAGTGTCCACTCCTCTTTCTCACGGCGACGCCCACTTCTTGCTCCATGGCAACGATTAACAAAGTGTCGGCCTCTTTTCCTCTTCTACGGCATCATTAGAATTCTGACGGCCTCCCTCTGCTCTCACGACCATGGTAGCGACAGCAATCTCTGGCTTCCTACCCTCTCGTTTCTATGGCAGTGGTGACGCCTCCCAAATCCTCCCACCATCCTCAATTTAAATAGGTGAGGGAAGGGGGATCCTCCCTCCCCTGCGTGGCATCTCGCATGCTCTCTACCCTCAACAAGCTCCAGCAAGGAGCTTGCTCATACATGATATTCCCCTCCCCTCCAGCACGACTGTCGGCTGGGAGGTAAGGGGAATAATTTTAAAAAAAACCATTATTTTAAATTTAATTATCCTTATGACCTCCTATTAGGAGGAGGTTCATGCGAAGAATACGTGCCTAGAAATCAAGAATGTTACATTCTCTCCCCCTTGGAGGAATCGAGATGTCCTCATCTCGAGATAAACTGGGGATATTGATGGTTGAGAGTGCTTTCATTAATCCAAGTGGCATCCTCCTCAGGATAATCTTTCCACTGGACGAGGCATTCTCTCAAGGTTCTGGATCTCAGTTGTCTCTCCCTAATATCTAAGATTCTGTCAGGCCTTAGTTCAAGGACTCCTTGACTAGGCATTACAACTTGTTGGTCATCAAGTACATGGTTAGGATTAGGTACATACTTCTTCAATAGGCTGATATGGAATACATTATGAACCTTTAGGTTCTCAGGGAGTTGCAGTCTATAAGCATTAGGTCCTAGGCACTTGAGGATTTTGTACGGTCCACAATACCTTGGACTTAGCTTTTTGCAATCTCCTAAGGATAGGGAACTCTTCTTTGGACGTACGCGAATGAAGACCATATCTCCTTCCTCGAAGATTCTATCTTGACGCTTCAAATCCGCATATGCCTTCTGTCTATCCTTGGCGGCTTGGATGTCCTGTCTTATTGACTTTATTTGATCATCCATCTCTTCCAACATCTGCCTTGAAGCTTCAACCCTCAAGGTTGGATCTGAGAAGTTTAGGGGACTTCGACAGTCATGACCATACAGTGCTTGGAAAGGCGTCTGGAAAGGGGTCATCTAAATGCTTTGTTGGTAAGAAGCATTGTAGGCAAATTCCACCAAAGGTAAGTATTGAATCCACCTTTTTGGTTCACGACCGCAGTATGCCCTAAGCATATCCTCGATGACTTGATTGACTCGCTCTGTTTGGCCATCCGTTTGGGGATGGTAAGCTGTGCTAAAACAGAGCTGAGTCCCAATGGCTTCGAAGATAGCTCTCCAGAAGTGTGATGTGAAGAGAGAGTTACGATCACTAATGATTCTTCTGGGTAGCCCATGTAGCTTGAATATCTCCTTGATAAACAATCTTGCAATGTCTGATGCTTTATAGTTTGTCTTTACTGGAATAAGGTGTGCAACCTTAGTAAGCATGTCAACCATGACCATGATGGAGTTTTATCCTCCCTGAACTTGGGGTAGAACTTGGGGTAGGCCAACAACAAAGTCCATATCTGATGAATTCCCATTTCATTTGGGGAATGTCAAGAAATTGCAGCTTCCCTGGCATCTTGACATGTTCGGCTTTGATACGTTGACAAGACAAACACTCGGTGACATATTTGAGAACGTCACCTTTAAGCCTCTCCCAATGGTAGCTCTTCCTGACTGCGTTGAGGGTCTTGGCATAGCCAAGATGTCCTGAGAAAGGGGAATCATGAGCTTCCCACAATATCTTCTGCTTAAGTGACTGGCTCACCGGTATACATAATCTCGTTCTATAGTAGACAAGTCCACTATTGCTAGAGAATTCATGATACTTAGCCTGCAAATTTTGGTTCTGATCCTTGATAGAGATCTCCCTTAGCATCGTTTGGTAGGCTAGATCATGGCATGCTTCCTCTCTAGCTAACTCAAGTATTGGGTTGTTTGGCATGGATACTTTTCTGTCTATAGATCTAGCTGTTGATGGATTTTGCAAGATTAGAGAATAAAGGAATGCCTTGCGACTAAGTGCATCGGCAACTACATTCTCTTTTCCTGGTCGGTACTTGATTTCAAAGTCATACTCCTCCAGCACTTCAATCCACAGACGTTGCCTCATGTTGAGCTCGTTTTGGGTAAAGATCCACTTGAGACTCTTATGATCGGTCACTAGAGTAAACTTGTTACCCAACAGGTAGTGTCTCCAAAGCTTTAGAGCATGGATGATAGCTAACAATTCTAGATCATGGGTAGCATAATTCTTCTCATGACTCTTCAGCTTCCTTCAGGAGTATGTTACAGGATGACTTTCTTGCATGAGCACACATCCTAAGGCAAGTGTGCTAGCATCAGTTACTACCTCGAACTCTTTATTGAGATCTGGAAGTTTTAGAATAGGTGCTTATACCAAACTTTGCTTCAGTCTATCCAAAATGGTTTGTTCAGGAGTTGACCATGTAATGGATGTTTACTTCTTCAGTAAGTCCATCAGAGGTGCTGTAATCAAAGCATAGTTTTTTATGAAGACCCTATACCATCCTGTCAATCCAAGAAAGCTGCGTATTTCTTTGATACTTGTTGGTATTGGCCATTCTAGCACATCTCTGCCTACGGAAGAGTGGTCCCGGTTATTTGGGAACTTTTCTCAAATGACATGATAACGATGCTGTGAAGACCTAGAGTCAATAGAGTTACAATCCCGATTTATGTTGTTTTAGAGGAGCGGAATGAGACTATGCCTTATGGGCAAAAAGATTGAGCTTTGCATCCCTCTCGTTTCCCATTCTCCATGAACCAAGTGCATCATAAATCTGCTTTGACTCTATTGTTCCTACGCAAATTGGTTCATCTGGAGCTCGACGCTAGCTACTTCCTAGAGACTTTGCTGATAGGAGAGAAACCCTGACTTCAAGTTGGTCCTAAGTAGAAGAAGACCACCAGGAGAAGGACACGTTACAAAAACATAGTCACACACAAGTCCAACTGTCACACAAGTGAATTAGGCTCCAAGATTGAGACTTGGACTCATAAACACAATCTTGTGTGTGGACAATGGCATAGACACTTTACTGAAAACAAAAGAGTACTATCATATCATTGAAAAAGGAAGAAAGTACAATGCTTTATAGGAAAGTCTAGGTAGCACATCCTCCTACTTTGCTTATGGGATTCTTGTCCTGAGTCCTCACTGCTCCATTGAAAGAGACTAAAGTAGATGTGATTGCAAATATCTCAACACCCCTCCTCAATCACAACCAGAAGTACAAAGTGTATAGAGGCTTTAGTGAGCAACCACTTGAAACATGTGGACACACCACAAACTTGGTAAACACCAGAGGTTCTTGCAGAAAAGTCTAAGTGTGGGTACCAAAGACATTGTGGATGCCCAGAGGCTATAGTAGAGGCCTCACAAAGTGTATAGAGGTTGTAGTACAAGGTTACATGAGGAGTTTACAAGCTTATGTTAGAAGCGTTAGGGCTAGGCAATACAAGGACTGATAAGGCTTGTCCTTCTCTTGGTGGTCTTCTTCTTCTTTTTCTTCTTTTGCTCCATGGTCTTCTTCTTCTTCAACAACAACTAGATAGGCCTTTTGGAACCTCTTCTTGGCATGACAAAACTTCTCAATGTGTCCAATCCTTTTGCAAAAGTCACAAAATAGCTAGTTCTTTCTTCCTTTGTTCCTGTACTGACATACATCATTTGTTCATCTTTAGAGGTGCTTGGTTCTTCCCTTGACTTTATCTTCTTTTCCTCCTCTAGAAAAGAAGCTTTAATATCAACCAATTTAGGGTTTGGCATGTTGATTAAGGTGGTTGAAACATCATCATAATCATAAGGAAAACTTTATAGCAAAACACCCATACAAATATCTTCATCCATTTTGAGATTTATCCTTGCAAGTTGGGTTAGGAGACTTTCCATGTAGTTTAGATGAGATGCCATGGATGTATTAGAATTGATATCAAGTCGAAATAATTCAATCAATAAACCATAATTTGAGGACTTGGACTATGCACCAAACAATGTATCTAATCTATCCCAAGTGTCATGGGACATGTCACAAGCATCTACATGATAGATATAGCTATCATCCAACTCCAATTTGATGATGATCTATGCTCTGCCACATTCTTCTGCCAAGTAACTGCAAGAGTTGCATCTTGAGGATTCTTTTCTTGTCCAATGGTAATGGCCCATAGGCCCTTCTTCATCAGGATGAGTTTGATGCGGGTTTGCCAGGTGTGAAAGCCAAGTCCTTTGAAGCAAGCTGTTGGAGAGTCTTTTCCCATGTTGGATGGTTGGAGCAGCAAAAAATTAGCACAAAAATTCTCAGATCAGATTAGCAAATGAGTTGATTGTGTCAAAGGAAACAAGTGGCA
Organism: Lygodium microphyllum; assembly: GCF_053477565.2. Classification (NCBI taxonomy): domain Eukaryota; kingdom Viridiplantae; phylum Streptophyta; class Polypodiopsida; order Schizaeales; family Lygodiaceae; genus Lygodium; species Lygodium microphyllum. The sequence continues at coordinate 35,629,104 of NC_141162.1, read as the reverse complement.
AAAGTCACTGAATGTGTGCCAATAGACGCTATGCTTGCATCTTCCAAAACCTTCAAGATCTTCCAAATCCAAATCTTCCCCTCCTTGATTTGATGCTGGGAACTTCAAATTTAGTTTGTAGAACTTAAGTTGACTAGAATAGTGAGAAACCTAATTGAAAAAGAGAGCCTGAAATGAAATGGCTATGGAGTCTTCATTAGGGTTTCTGTGATGGCTTGGTTTTTTGTTCACAGTGCATTGTAGACTTGATCATTTTCCAAACTTTTTATATGGGTAGAAAGCCTACATCATGGCTTTCAAAGACCCATGGTGGTGGCCCAGATCGTAGTGCCTATTCAGAGAATGTGACAGTGAATTTCTAAAATGATAGAGCTATGGTTGGCCAATGTTAGTGGGCTATGACACGATAGGGTGTTGTGCCAAGAGTAGAAAAACGTTTTCTCAAAAGAGAGATTGTGAAAATATTGCTTGGATGGAGAGATCCAGGAGCTCCTACAAGGCAGGGTACTGACTAGCTATGGCAGTCAAGAGAGTGTAGTGAAGATGGAGTGAAGAGATGCACTCATGAGTTGAGCTAGGCCATGCCCGACTGGGCTTTGATACCATGTTGAAACATGGTATCAAAGCCATGTCCTAGATCCATGTTGAAACATGGATCTAGGACATGGCAATGCAAAAGGTATGAAGGTTGAAAGATGAAGACATAGACACAGACAAGTCCAAACTGTCCCACAGACTCATGAAGGTTGAAAGATGAAGACCAAACTCATGAAGACATAAACACATACAAGACCAATTGTCACACAAGCAAATTAGGTTCCAAGATTGAGACTTGGACTCATAAACACAATCTTCTGTGTGGACAATGACATAGACACTTTACTGAAAAGAAAAGAGTACTATCATATCATTGAAAAAAGGAAGAAAGTACACTATAGGAAAGTCTAGGTAGTACATCCTTCTACTGTGCTTATGGGGTTCTTGTCCTAAGTGCTCACTGCTCCATCCAAAGAGATTGAAGTAGGTGTGATTGCAAATATCTCAACATGCATAATCAGCCAAACTAGCAATGTAGAGCTTGAAACCCTTGATGGAGAGGGCATAGGCTTCTTCAATGGGTAGCCACATAAAGTACTATCCTCCCATGGATCCATTGCGTGAACCTCCGATGTTAGAGTCCCATGTGAATGTATGAGTTTCCACAATTATAGAAATGGAGGATGAGGATGAGAAAGCAGTAGCACCTGCTTACCTATGCATAATGGTCACCACCCAACAATCGCATACTTTCAACGTGCTGATCGATGAGGGCGGTGACTTTAATATCTTGACTCGCGCTCATTGAACTCTCATTGGTTGACCACAACTACAACCCATGAACGCTAAACTCAGCCCATTTGGGGGCCAATCATATGCACTTTTGGGAAAGTGCAAAGTTGTAGTCTCTATCAAGTCTGAGAGCGTACCCATGGTCTTTTATGTATCACAAAAAAAAAAAGGATGTGGGTAAGGAATTGCTACTAGGATGTGCATTTAAGAAGTATTGGGGATAAAGGCACCTTTGCCTAGCCGCTTGTGTATTATTACACTGACAATACCTGCACTGCACACTGCAAGTGGTGGGCACCCAACACCATTACTTTATTCTTTATTCTTTTAGTGACAATTCGAATAAGGAAGACCCAATCACACATTGTGATTATTGGAGTTTCCATTTGGTTTCTCTCTCTTTCTTGCTCTTGCTCTCCCACCATAGCTCTTCCAACAAGCAAGCTTTGATCCTTCTCGCCTTTCAATTGGTATTAGAGCATGGTTTCTCAAGCATTCCGACTTGGTTTGTGACTCCTTTAGCTTCCTATCGATTACCTACATTCATTTCGTCTCCTTCCCGGCAGCCATAGCCAACTCTCTCGAGATCCCATCACTCCCCAACTTCCCAAGCACCTACCCAACCCATTTGGGCACCCTCAAGGCATTCCTTCAGAGGTATTGGAGCTCTCTTTTGTTATTTTACTTTAGACCATAAGTTTTGTGAAGCAGGGCAGCCATGTCCTCTTGCTTTTTGTGATGCCTACTCTCTACCAGTGACTTTGCCCTTCAAGAGGGAGCTCCTGGGGGTCCTTGACTACTCCCCCAGCCTTGCCTTGACCTTGCCAGCCCTTCCATACTCCCCAAATCAGTTTGGGCCAGCTTGAAGACCTACAATTCTTTTTAAAACTTGAGCCCTCCCTTGGCACTCATTGGCAGCTTGAAAACACTTCATTTGGCACTTGGGAACACCCCCTTGATGCTCGACATTGGTGGTTATCATTGGCATTGATTTGTGGATTGTTTTACCTCATTCTAGGACTATTTTCTATAGTCCATAAGAAGCCACAAATAGTGTTACATCACACTTTATGTTTATGCTTGGTTGGCATTGACATTGGTTGCTTAGTTGGTTTCAAATGCACCTCGAATGCTAGGGGAATGTATACCTATGATGTGAGATGATTTTGGGGCTGAATTTACTCAATCATTGACTATTTTACACAGTCCCATAGGCAGCCCAAAATAGGACAGCCCTTTGTCATTACACTTTATGCTCATGCTACATAGTCATTTGATGCCTGATTATGCCCGGTTTATGCCTATACATATAGGAAAGTATTCCTATAGTTTTTCTATGGTTTTGAGCTTGGATTGAGCCACTATTTGCTTAGTTTTGGACATTTATTTGCTACTGGAATATTCAGGACTGAAGCTTATTTGCTTATGTTTGGATATGCATGTTGTATTCGGGCTATGTCTTGGATGTATACATTGATGTAGTGACTCTCCGGGATCAACATAGAGCTTGGATTTGCTATTGAATCATTGGTTGAGATTGAGCTGGCATGTACTTTTCTTATGTCTGACCAGTCCTGACATGCTTGGCCTATGCCACTACTACATGCCTATTACATTGTTTGGAGTTGGATGCTACTGAGCCTTGCTTTGGCTTGACATTTTATTGCTTGAAGCTTACTTTGGCTATTTCTCGGCTTTCCAGAGTGTGGGAGCTTTCGCTCAACCGCCAAGACCCACGGATCGCTTATTGTTTCAAGTGTTCCAAGCGAGCTCTAATGGCTATCTCTCACCTAGCCGATCCTACGAGTGTAGTGAGCTTACCTTGATGCTTGATCGAGTACCCTCCTCTCTCTTGCACTCCAGTAGCTCCACGATTCTTGATGCTAGCTCAAGCATTCTCAAGCCTCCTCCATCTCCAAGCTCCATCCTCCATAGCCGCGCGCGCAAGAGAAGAGAAGAGAAGAAGAGAAGAAGAGAAGAGAAGAGGAGATGGTGAAGAGCTTCACCCTATTGATCCCTCACTCCCACACACACTCACTCCCCCACACTATCACACTCCCTCTCTCAAGAGCACATACAAGCAAGAAGGAGAGAAGAAGAGAGGAAGAAGAAGACTCTTTTTGCCACACACCAAAAGAATGAGCTTCTCATTCACTTTTCAACTTTATATACAAAGCCCTAAATCCTTTTTGGGTGGTCATCCCCTTTTCCCTTTTTTACATGGCCGGCTGTAGCCTAGGCCCTTTTTCCCATTTCCCACCATTCTAATTTATCCTATTCCCAACTAATGCGTACACTTTACACAGGAGCGAGCCTGGCGCTCTTTTACAAGGATTTGGGGGCGCTTCCATATTTAATGGTGCACCTTTTACTCTTTTGTTGCCTCGGGGAAACACTGAGACTTTCTGAGGGTCGTGCCCGAACATTTAAATTTTTCAGGGTCTGGTTACCGGTCAAGGCACCTTTTTTTCACTTTTATCTTGTGCCTTTTTTGCTATTTCCTTTTTTATGTTTTCTGCTCCTCTATGCTGCGGGAAACACGGTAACATTACCCCCTCCTAGCCAAGTGCCAGTCCCATGGCACTGTAGTGGGAAGTAGTGGCTAGTTAGGTGTGCTTCTGCTAGGCGGAATTGGTGGGTGGATGACACCGCTTCCAAGGTGGTTGTGTGAATGAGAGTTGGTGGAGTTTAGTGACGATGATTAGGAGAGATTCCGGCATGCTTTAGGCTCCATGAAGATGCTCGGCGTCTTTCACACAGTTGTGGCAGCTGTTATGTAGTTGGTTGTCCCTTGAGCATCAGAAATGCTTGAAGCAATAAGCAATCCCTTAGGAGGATGGTATTGGAGGGATTTATTCTGGAGAAGCCCCCCCAAACTCTGTCTTGACAGAGATATGGTTTGTCTTCACATTGAAAATCTGTGTCTTTGACTTGAAGATCTTTGTCTTTGAGTTGAAGGTCTTCAGTACTGCGTTGAAGATCTTCAACTCTGCATTGAAATTCTTCAAGCTTGTGGAATCAATAAGTGATCCGTAGATCTTGAGGCGTTGGGCATGCATCTTTGGAAGATGAGATTCCAAGATCTATGCCAATGCAGATCTATCTTGACTTGGTTCAATCATGGTAGCCATCAGGCAGATGGCTGGACACCGGCACATGGAAAAGTTTTGGTCATTAAAGGATGGTCTGGGTGATCCTCTTCAGCGGAGTAGCCATTTCTTGAAACTCGAACATAACCTGCAAGAAAAGCTGTGCACTCCCTAAGGGGTGTGTCTGTCTCTCCGTGTAGTGCGTGGTGCCCGTGGCAGTGGGACTGGGAAATGGGTCTAACCTTGGGCACGCCCTTGGTAGTGTCCCACACTTGAGGACCCAGTTCGCGTGTCGTTGGAAGTGCAGTGCAAGTCTTAGGGTGACAGGTCTGAAAGTCCTGCCCTTGATGTGCCCTAAGTGTGAAGTGGGGGAAGGGGCTAGGGAGAATCCTAGGTGCAATGACGGTGGTGCACCTCGAGGCGAAGGGGAGGTGCAAGCGGATCTTGCAAAGGTCTATCTCGCTTATCTTTGCTTAATGGTAGATGCATCCCTTGGCTTGCTATGCTTTGCTGTTGTGTCTGCTTTCCAGTTCACCCTTTTCTTTTGTTGCCTTTTGGTTTTTTTTAAAAATAATAATAATATAAAGAGGCTTATACATGGATACATGTGATACAAGGGCATGACGGGAGTTTACTCCTCGACATCCGAATGGCAGGTAGGGGTGGAGGGCGGGGGGCCTTGTTAAGGAATCTGTGACTCGACAAGTAGCCCTTGAGATTGAGGCAGGTTTTGAGAGTGGTGGTGGAAAGGAAGGGGTGGTTGCACTAGGTGAATTTGCTATCGCTCATATCTTCGAGCAGTGCAACACAGAAGGATAGCAAAAGAGTAGCGTGCATCATGAGGTGAGTCATAGTGCTGCTATCTATGGCATTGGGATCGAAGTAAAGAGGTGGGAGGTGGCGTTCTTGAGGTGCAGGCTCTTGGTGGACTAGGATCCTAATTAGTCTAAGATACTTACAAGTGGTTATGTAGGCGGGGTCAGGACAGGAGATGAACTCACTAAGAAATCTATCTATAGAGCTGTACAAATTAGGGAGGGTAAAGAGAAGGGCGTCCTTATGGGAGGTGCTATTGGCGTTATAGATAATGGGAAAGTCAAACCTGTCGTGGATGGATTGATTAAAGTCGACCCCTACCCTTCGAGGATACAGCATGAAAGTGGGGTCGTTTCTCTAAGAAGGGAGGGTGTTACAAAACGCCATCCACAGGTCAAGGTTGATGTCAAAAATGCGTCGTCTCTAGGTGGGTTGGAAATTATAGCCTTCCACCGATCTAGGCACCTGGAGGACTTTATCCTGCCAAAATTCGCAGTCCTCGGGTCCCCAAGTAGTTGGGTTGGCCCCTCACTCCACTATCCACTTGGCCTTGAGCCTTGCACCCATGGCGATTATGTCGTTTACCAGTTGAATGGGCATTACTCTGTTTAATGTAGCAGGAAACTCAAAGCTCAAGTCAAAGGGATCGCGGGTACATTCCTGCTGTTCCCAGATAATCAACTCTGCATGGAATTCAGCGGGGTAATTCTCAAGGCGTGGTAGGAGAGGGGCAGGTTGTCTTGGAACAGGTCTAACGTTCAGCTTTTTCCTTGCTTTCTCTACCATTTCTCTCCTGCGATTAGCCTGGGCTGCTTTCCTCTCAGCAAATGTGTCAGGGGGCTGCACTTCCTCTTGTTGTGGAGGAGGGGATGGTGGGACGTAGTCCTCCTCCTGAGGTCCTAGATCAAACTCTGGTTCACACCCTTCTGCTTGCATGTCTTCTTGCGCCTTCGCCTCTGTGAAGCCGAGTTCATCTATTTCCTGCGCCGTCAGGCCTACTTGTGCAAGATATCTTCTTTACTCCTCCAGGCTCTACGGCGGGCCTCCTAGCTGCAGTGGCACATGCAGGCCTGCTGTTAGGCTCTACATGCAATGGCTAGCTTCTTCTGCAGCTAATCATTGGCTTCATTTCCTTTCGGTTTGGTAGAGTGGAGCCTTGGGTGGCGGTGGCAGTGGGTGTTGTCATGATGAGAGTGGCTGGCATGGAAGGTACAAAGAGGGGGGGTTGGCATCATCAGTTCTTTGCCTTTTCCTTCTGCTGGGGGCAGTGGTGTGATTTCCGGCACACTGGTACTGGAACCAGGTTCCTCTGTTCGGTGTGGGCTCTTTGTGCCTTCCTCGTCTCTTTTGTGCTACTCCTCAATGGAGGACGGGTGTCCAACGCTATTTCTTCATCTTTCTTCCTTCTCAGCTCCTCTTTAGTCTTCTTTTTTCTCTCCTCCTCATCCCTGACCGACTCCCTTTGAGCCCTCTCCAAATCTTCCTTTTCTTTTTTCTTACGCTCCTCTTTCCTCTTTCCATGCAGGGCTTTTGTTCGTTGTTCTGCGTGCCTCTGTGGGCTGCCCTGGGACTCTCCCTCTTCATCTTCGTCAGTCTTCGATTCATCCGAAGACCTTTGATGCTCTTCTGTGTGAGGTGGGGATTGTGACGGTGACTCGTCGCTTCCTTCGTCGCCTCCCTTATTGTCTTCTTCTTCCCATCCTTGCCCTAGTGCTTCTTGGATTATGGCCGTAAGGACGCCTCCAAACCCTATGGTTGCGGCTTTGGAGGATGATGCCTTGTGGGTTGATCGGGATGATGGGGATTCTCCTCCAGCGGCTCTTCCTCCTGTTGCTAGGGCCTTAGCCAAAGCCTCTATGGTTCTCCTCACAAACCCATTAAGGTTTACCTCATCCATCGTTTGTGCCGCAATGCTGTCGACGAGCAGAGGTACGTTGATCCGGCTCATTATGCTATTGTACCTCTGGATTGAGAACAAAGCGTGCACCATTTTTTCTTGCAGCTGGATTTCTGGGTTTGGGATATCTGCCAAGCTAATCCCATCATTGGTATGGACCTTCACCTTGTCTATTCCCAACATGGTGTAGATGTCCCTCTTCGGCTTTCTTTCCACCTTATTCGACAGCCCTAGTCCTTTCCACCAACTCCGGGGTCAACTTGATCTGTACTTGCCTGGTGGCTTCATTCTCGCGCACCGTGATGGTGCCTCTGTTTCTGTTAAAGGTGCGCAAGAAGTTGGCACACTGGGTGTAGTCCACCCTTTGGCCCACTGCATCTAGGTATTTCTACAGATGGCATTGATCTATGATTTGGCGCACTGCCGGCTCTTTGATGGCCACGTCTTCAAGGTTGAAGATGTGCGAAACTTCAATTGGTTGAAGGCTCTCGTTTCCACCGTGAGGCCGTACTTCGGTTGCTCCTCCTCCGAAAAGGGAAGCTTGCCCGCTTTGTCCTGGCTTGCCTTGATCGCTACCTGCAAGTTTAGCCGTTTCCACTATTAGTGCTTTTTGACCAATAACTTGCTGAAAGAAGAAAACGTAACAGATTTTATTGAGTATAGACTTAACTTTTCTTTTTAGACTTTTACCATTACATCTTACCATTGCATTTCAAATTTTATTGACATTTCATACTTGGTTTACTTTTTAAATTCCACCTTACCCCCTTCCCCTTTGGAATGAGAAGAACCTGTCCCAGGATTGGAGGTTGAGAGGACAAGGACATTCAGCATAAAGGGCATTGGTCTATTTACGCAGGAGCCACGCATAGAAGTTGGGGTTGTACTCTAGCTGAGTTTCCTGGTCTAATTTGAATGGCCGCATACCGACGTGTGTGATGTATGTCAGAACATCGGTTAGAATCGACCCGACTTGCAATGTGGAGCTCTTCCTCTGTTAAGAGGCAGTCAAGGTAGGGGTGCCCCTTGATGTGCTCTTCCATGGGTCGGCCACGAAGAGTGGTTAAGACTCGATACAAGGTTGGCGCGACGTAGGTGGGGTCATACTTTGCTATTTTGATTGCACGGCGCTACTCAACGTTGGTCATTATGCGGCACTCCTCAACTTCCCATTGCAGCCTAAGAGTGTACCAACGCTTCAAAAACGTGGAGTCCGTATTAGCAAGCTTGAATAACTCGGTGATTTCCGGATCAGTGATAGCAGAAGTGGTTCACTGATCGTAGGATGTGATGAGACGTTGTTTAATGGCTTGCTCTTTGGAGATCTCATTGTTGAGCAATTCAATAGTAGCGCAAGAAGCTTTTGCAAATGCGAATTCAAAAGTCTCCCAAGAGAAAGGCATATTGCACACTTCGGTTGCAAAGGATTCTTCTAACAGACCTAAGTCCAAGCGGTCATAGCTGAGGGCTAGCGACACGAAGGTGGCATCAAGTCGTTTAATGCATTCCACCACGTCATCCCCAGTGTCCTCAGCAAGGTCAGCGGCTAGCGCTAGAAAGGATTTTCGTTCATAGGAGGACATAAGGCCGATGGGTGGCCGAGGTTTGTTAGAACTAGAGGCCTTGACAATACATAGTTGCGATTAGGAGTTTCCTTGAGCCTGCCATTGGGCTGCTTGGAATATGGGTGGGTGAGGGTCAGCCACAATAGCTGGACTGTTGCAGTCAACTTTGCTTTGGGGAGCCAGATTGACTTGGTCGGATGATGCCTCCTGTGACGGTGGCTATTGCTTGGGCCGATAGGTTTGTGCGACTCTCTTGGGCCGAAGCGTAGATGAGTCGGATGGCTGGGGCTATGGAGAGCACTGCGGCCTATGGTTTTGAGGTGTTGTGGGACGTGGGTTGATCAAGCTTGAGGGTTGCGCATGAATAGTGCCTTTGGCCGTGGGGACCTTAGGGATCCACAGTGAGGTATTTCCCTCATAGTAGCCTTGCGCATGCAAGAGGGCTTTAGGGACCCATCTTTGCTTGATCACGTGACTCTTTCTGTGATTGCATCTTGGCCTCCTAGATTTAGAGTTCTGGGTCTTATGAGGATAGACGCGTCGACTCCTAGGCGGTTGTTGCGGCTGTTTAGGTACCCACTGGAAGCGAGGCTATTGGGCCTTCGCTTTGGTCGCTATGGGCTGTGGTTTATGGAAGTCAGGGAGTGGTAGCCGTGCACTACCCCCTCCTTAGTCTTGCCTACGGATGTTTCTACCGGTGGCTTTGCAGATGGTGATGGTGTCGCGCAGCCCTTGCTGAAAGCTGTGACAATGCGCACGTTGCCTATTGCTAGGTGGATGCGTTGCGACTCATAATCAACATTGTAGTGAGTCTGCTTTTTGAAGGTTCACCCCAGTAGTGACTCCGTGCCTGCGTCTGTAGCACTTGGCAACACGTAAAAAAGCATTGGAACAGTTTTAGACTCGATAGAAATGGTGGCTCTACACTTGCCAAGAAGTGCATATGATTGAGCCCCATATGGGTTTAATTTGGCAGTTGTGGGTTGAAGTAGTGGTTTGCCAAGTTGGATCCAATGATTGTGGGTTAAGACATTGAAGTCTGCTCCCTCGTCGATCAAGGCGTTGAAAGCGCATGTTTTCTTGGCAGTAACTGTGACACGGAGGTAAGCGAGTTCCATGGCTTCCTCATCATCTTCGTTGATTTCAGTAATTGTAGCTACTCGTACTTTGACTGACGGTTCTAACAATGGTGGCTCATGCAAAGGATGCGTGGGAGGGAAGTACTTCTTGACATGACTGCCATTGAAGAAGCCTATTCCCTCACCATCTAATGTCTCAAGCTCGACATTGCCGGTTCAGTCGATTGCACGAACCTTGAAGGGTCTGAGACCTCAGAATTTCATTTTTTCCTTATGCCCTTTAACTGAGTAAAGGAGCATTAAGTCATCCTGCTCGAATTCACGCTGCTTGACATGCTTGTCAAACCAGCTTTTGCGTCGAGCTTTCTCACAAATCAGCGCGTGGATGGCTAGAAGACGAGTTTCTGATAGGCATTCCATCTCGACCAGGCGTTGCGCCCATGCCTCCTTCCCTTCCCATCATTCTTGAAGTGCTATTCTCAGGCTAGGAACGAAGAATTCTAATGGTAGAATTGCCTCAGTTCCATAAGTCAGCCTAAAGGGGGTTTGGCCGACAGCCGTTTTATAAGTTGTGCGGTAGGCCCATAAGGCTGCCATCAGCTTGTTGTCCCAGTCGTTGCGTGAGGCTGAGACTACTTTAGTCAGGACATTGATAAGAATATTGTTAGTTGATTCTTCCTGGCCATTTGCCTGAGGGTAGTATGGTGAGGATTTGCAATGGATAATGAGAAAGATGGATAGGAGATGTGCTATCACTTCATTGATGAAGTGTGTGCCTTGGTCGCTAATCGGTTCGATGGGGCAACCGAAGCGCGAGATCACTTGCTCCCATAAGAACTTGGCAGTCATCCTAGCGTCATTTTTTCGTGTGGCTCTTGCCTCTGCCCATTTTGTGAGGTAATCCGTGGCCATAACGATGTACTTGGCTTGTGAGTATTGTGTCGCAGGACTAATGGGCCCTATGAAGTCGATTTTCCATTTGATCTTTGTGAATCGAGACTTTTGTCCATTGGCACTCATCACAATGCTTGATGAATCGCTTGGCGTCGCGGAAAAGTGTGGGACACCATAGTTGAGACTGTAGTATCTTTCGTACTATTGTGTCTCCACTAAAGTGTCCTCCCGCGATGCTATTGTGCACCTCTGAGAGCACATCGTACATCTCATGCTCACACACACATCTACACAGCGATCTGTCTTGCCCCAGCCTATAGAGTTGGCCTGCAATCAGCTGGTAGGGCTGAATCTTCAGGATCAAGCGCCTGAGTCAAGCCTTTTCTATTGGTCGCTCAGGTAGTCCGTGCTCGAGCACTTGGACGACGTCGACTACCCAATATGGTGTTAGGTCAGCCTTAAATAAATCTCTCTCACTGGAAAGGTGGAATAAGTGGGCGTCAGGTAACTAGTCAACGATGCCTTGTCCAGTGGCTTCTCCTGTGGGTATACATGACATGTGATCAGCCATGTAATGCTATTTTCCCTTTCGTACCACCACGGAGAAATCAAAATCTAGGAGCAGGAGGAGCCATCGAGCTATGCGCCCTGTAGCACAAGGTTTGTTCACTAAATAGAGTAGGGCTTGATGGTCCACGAAAAAGATGAAGGGTGTGGCCAATAGATAATACTGGAACTTCTTCACAGCAAACACCATGGCTAATCCCTCTCTTTCTGTTGTCGAGTAGTTCATCTCCGTCTCAGTGAGTTGTCTGCTAGCAAAGCTCACTGGGTAATCTAAGTTGCGCTCACCAGGTTGGCACAACACTGCCCCCACGGCAAACTTAGAAGCATTGATGTGCACGTGGAAGGTGATGGTCCAATCTGGGGCTCGTAGAATTGGTGCTGTTGTTAGAGCCTTTTTCAATTCTTCATACGCTCATTGGCATGCCTTGGTCCACTCAAAGACAATCAACAGCTTGTACAATGGTCTGGCGATCAGTGCGTAGTTTAGTACAAACCGCCGATAGTATCCTATATGGCCTAAGAAGCATTGAACTCCCTTGTAATTAATTGGGGGTGGAAGGTCAACAATAACCCGCTGACCTTCGAGAAGTCAGTGGCAATGCCATTCTTTGACACCACATGTCCTAAGATGCATCTGTGCTTTACCCAAAATTGACACTTCAAGGGGTTCAAGGAGAGATGATATAGGCGACACCGTTCAAAGACAGCGCGGAGTTTGTCTAAGTGTTCGATCCAGGTCGAATGGACATAGAGGTCGTCGACAAAGACTTCTAACTCCTTGCAAAGCATGTCCTTAAAGATAGTGCACATGAGACATTGAAAAGTGGCGGGGGCATTGGTCAACCCGAAGGGCATGACTATGTATGCAAAGACACCCCACTCCGTGGCAAAGGCGGTCTTGTGCATGTCTGCTTGCAGGATGCACTTGCACTTGGTTGTACCTTGAGAAGCCATCCAGAAAACTGTAGGCTTCCTTTCTTGCCACCCTCTCAATGTACGGCAATGGATAGTTGTCTCTCTTAGTAGCATCGTTCACCTTCTTGTAATTGACGCACAGATGGGATTTTCCATTCTTCTCCATCACAATGACTATGGGTGATACCTAATCTATGTGCTCAATTTCGTAAATGAATCCAGCTCTCATCAGCTTATCAATTTCCTCTTTGACAGTGTGAGCATGTTTTGGATTCATAGGGTACGGTCGTTGCTTGACCGGCGTTCGTGTCCGACGTCATGGGTATGTTGTGAGTCACAACACTAGGATCTACCCCCTGTAGCTCCTCTAAGGACCAGGCAAACACGTCTATATACTCTTGCAAGAGAGCGACAAGACTCTTTTCTTCTTCACCAGTCAAGTCGTCGGCAATGAACACTGGTCGGGGTGTTTCCCCTTCCTGGGCTAGGTCTACCTCCTTGACCTTGGCTGGTCCCTCAATTGGTTCACTTATCTGTCCTTGATGTTTGGCACCTAACAGAACTACTACCCTATCCTCTTTTTTGAATTTCGTGAAGCATTTAGGGAGGTCCTGCGGCTTCCGCTATTCTTCTGATCGTGTATCTCTGGGTTGCTTTGCCTTTTCCTGCCTCAACCATCTGCGCCTCAGTTGGACAGGTAGGTCCCCCTTGGTGCGTCTGGTCATGGGCGGCCTAGGGATCTCTAGATTGCTATCTGAACTAACTTCTGATTTAGAGTCAAACCCTCCATCTTCGTTAGAAGAGGTGGTCTCCCCTGGCGGCCACAGTTCAGATGGTGATTCAGTCCTAAGTATTGATGTCGTTTCTGGCGGGGCTAAGCCCCCTTGCTCAAGGTCTATGGCTCCTATGCGTTCCAACCAAGTGCGATCACATTCCATGCGCATGACTCCTTGCTCTACTCTAAGGGTTTGCCGTTTCTGCGGCTTGGCATCTACTCGTATTTGCTCAATTTCTCGTCCTTCAGTGTCGTATTCTATGGTATCTACTTCACCCTCGCTCTCATCACTGAAGGATTGGTAGTCTTCGTATTTATTGCTAGAATCTTTTTATCCGACTGCTCGTCGTCTCCTAGGGTTTGGTATGCCTCGTGTCATTGGTCAGGGACTAGGGCCCAGTTATACATGAGGTTTAAATCGTGCACTCTAGTCCATTGCCACTTGGACACCTCTAAGAGATCCTGGAGTGGTTTGAAATTTGTAGGCTGGGTTGCCAGCTAGCTGGTTCCTTAGATATTCCAATATCCCCTGGAGTTCCCTTTTGTTGGAAGGTACATGGAAGGTGACAGGCTTAGGTTTTACCCGGCGGCTTGCTGCCATCATGCAGACTGGTGTAGAGAGTGCTTCATTGGTCTTGCTGATCATTTTGATGGCTTGCTCGTACGCCTCATGGTCTGAGAATGGCAGGTCGATTGTAGCGAGAACGTGCATCCAATCCCGCTCATCCTCTGGGCATGGGATATACTTGGTTAAGGGCCCATAGGGCTTCTTGACCTGAGTGTTCCCCTTGAGCATAGCAGAGATGGCGTCTAGGTCGACTGGTGAGGACTTCCAAGTGTCCATCTCTATTCTTACGGTGTCCGTTCTATTGCCAAGGAAGATCAAGTCGTTACCCCAATCTTCGATGACTCTAGCGTTGCGCATCCAGGGTTGGCCTAATAGGACATCGTAGTCCACTCCCTTCATAACTATAAAGTCGACAAAGAACTGGACACGTGCAATCTTCATTCGCCAATTCTTCAGTACCCCGAATGGCTTCACTCTCATACCATTTGCTAGCGTGACATTAAACCTAGCAGCTTCAACATGCGGGTTTCCCCAAGTCTGAAGCACTGCGTGGCTAAGCACACTAACCCCAGCTCCCGTGTCTACGATTCCCTTTCTTGTTGTGTCACCCAGGGCTAGGACCGCGTGCAACTCAGAGCCTTCCCAAAAGGCATTGACGTGCAAGGATTTAGGCACGGAGTGCAGCGTCAAACTTGGCAATTGCGTTTCTACATCCTGGTCTTGAGGGTCTGCTGTGACCTACTCTTGTGATCCTTTGACCCACTGCTTAAGATCTTGCCATAGGGTAGGATGCTGCTTAAGCAGATCTCCCAGGCTAAGTGTTACAGGGGTGGTCACTAGCATGGTCAGGAGATCATTAGTTACTCATCCTTCCCCTAACCTAGATTGTTCAGGCCATTGGATGCGACTGACCTGCGGCTCTGTCGCGCCAAGGCTTGGTCTTAGCGGCACTGCTTGTGGCGCAGTTGCTTCTGCCGACTTAGGTTGAGGCTGTGATATTGGCATGCTTACACTGGAGAGATCATCGATCTCATCCTCTATGATGGGCTCAGTGTCTTTGAGATGCCCTTGAGCCTCCTTCACCCATTCCTTCACCTTTTCTATGGCCTCTAATTGTCGCTTCGAATGCGGGTATTCCCCTACCTTAGCACTTTCCTTTTCGGCCATCTTAGGGGCTGAAGTCTTTGCCTCTGCATCTGAAACCTTCTTTCCCATAGTTAGAGTCGTAGCACTCTTGGTTTTTAGTGCGACTTTAGCTTTTGATCTCTTCTTTTTTCGCCTGTGGCTTTTCTTCCCTATCGAGGCTGCATCAATGTTGCTAGGTCCTGGCAGAGAGATGCCGGCCTGCTTCGTTTGGGCTCGGGTCATGACCCGCAATGGGATAGGCGTGGCCTCCCCATCAAGGTTTTCGACACCGAACAGCCCCAATGGGACAGATGGCATGTTGGCTGAGCTAGAGGATAGCTTTCGCCTTGGGCAATCTACGAGAAGATGGGTGATCCCACACTCTGCGCATCTTTGGTCAGCCTTGTCTCTCTTTTGCTACTCTCTTTCAGGGCAGCGTGATGAGACATGGCCCGGGTGACCACAAGTCCAACAAGTGACTGGATCCTGCGATTGCCCTCCTAGGCCTCTACCTCGTCCTTGTCCTAATGCCATCACCGGCATGGGTCGATAATGTTGAGAATCAGCAATCACACCCAAACAGCCTCTTTGTATGGAATCTCAGGGTCAAGGATATGCAGGCTAACTTATCCCATATGCACAATGGTGCCTACTGCAGTTTCCTACTTTCCTATAAAGCATTGTACTTGCTTCCTTTCTTAATGCAATGATAGTACTCTTTTCTTTTCAGTGAAGTGTCAATGTCATTGTCCACATACACAAGATTGTGTTTATGAGTCCAAGTCTCAATCTTGGAACCTAATTCACTTGTGTAACAAACAGTGTCCTTTCCATCATGAGTCTACACTTATTTCTTCATCCTCCATAGCTTCCGGTTATTGCCATGCTCTAGATCCCGCATTTCTAACATGGTATCAGAGCCCAGTTGGGCATGGCATTGCTTCTCCAGCCTCTCTTGATTCTTCTGAACCTCCATCCAGCTCAGTGTCAGTGTATGACTTCTTTTCTCAACTCTACTCTCACTGAAGCTTCCATGGCAGCCATAGCCAGCAGCACCCTGTCAGATTGAACTGCTTATATCTCACTCCACAGGTCAAATCTCTTGGAGCTTCCTTCTGGAAAAGTATTCCCCAACTCATAAAGCTTCCCTGTATCACATCAATCCAGGACATTGGACCATCTGGAGCTCAGCATTGTGAAAATCCCCAATCTCTGTTCTGTGTCTGCCATAGCCAGACAGGACCTACCTTGCTTGGAGCTTCCATAACTCTTCAACCAGGCCATTTCAGCCCACGATTTCTTCTGGAGAGTTGTTCCTCTGCTCAAGGCGCTTCATCTTGGCACAATAATCAATGACATTGATGCTCCCTGGCTCCAGCATTGCAGAAATTCAACCTCGCTGTCCAGATCTGCGCCGATTCTGTTCGCGGCACCTGCGCGCTGCATACTGACCACGATCTGCACAATGTCTATGGGGCTTTGGTAGCCATGACATAAGCTTCCTAGATATGTAAAAAGTTTTGAAAATGATGCACTGTAGCTCCTGCAATAAGCAAAAAACCAGGCCCCTGTCTCAGAAACCCTAATTCCACCATAGCCAAAAGCTTCAAAATCTTGACATTTTTCACTGTTTCTCTCACTGAAGTTATCAACAGTGATTTTAATCACTGAGCAATACTCTCTGAAGTTCGTTAAAGTACTGTCACTCAGATCTGAAGACATCAGCATCAAATCAAGAAGGGGAAGATCACTTGGAGTAAAAGACTTTTGCAGATTTGGTATTCATTGACACTCAGTTAGTGCTTTTTAGCACTTGTGTCTCTCAATCAATTCTTCTGTTGCTCAAATCTAATAAAGTCTAAAGTTGATTTGCTACTGTTCCCGTAAATCCAACATGGGCAAAGACTCGCCAAATGCTCGATTCAAAGGAGTCAGATTTCACACTTGGCAAACCCGCATCAAGCTCATCCTGATGAAGAAGGGTCTCTGGGCCATCACAAATGGCAAAGAGAAGAAACCGCGGGACGCGGACCTTGCAACTACTTGGCAAAAGAATGATGACAGAGCCTAGGCCATTATCAAATTGGAGCTAGATGACAGTTATATCCATCACGTGGATAACTGTGAGACCTCACAGGATACATGGAAAAGACTTGACACCCTGTTCGGTGCACAATCTAAATCATCAAAGTATGGTCTCCTAATTGAATTCTTCAGGCTTGAAATGAAGTCCAGCACATCACTTGCCACACATCTTAATTACATGGAAGGACTCCTAACCCAACTTGCAGGAATCAACATTAAAATGGATGAAGATGTTTGCATTGGTGTTCTACTTAAGAGCTTGCCTCCTGAATATAATAATGTATCAACAACTCTAATCAACATGCCAAATCCTGAACTTGTTGATATCCAGGCATCACTGTTAGAAGAAGAAAAGAAGCTAAAAACTAAGGAAGAACCAAGTACCTCTAGAGATGAGCATGCATTATATGTTGGCAACAGGTACAAAGGCAAGAAAGATCAGCTCTTTTGTGACTTCTGCAAAAGGACCGGACACACCGAGAAGTTCTGCCACGCAAGAAAGAGATCCCAAAAGGCCTATCTAGTCGCAGTCAAAGAAGAAGAAGAAAATGGAGCAAAGGAAGAAGAAGATGAAGATGAAGACCACCAGGATCGGAAGGACAAGACTCATCAGTCCTTGTACTCTCATAATTCTGATAGACTGTTTTAATAGCCTTGTATTTTCCTTGCCCTAATGCTTCCTGCCATAAGCTTTGTAAACTCCTTATGTAACTTGGCATTACAGTCCCTGTACACTTTGTGAGGCCCCTGTTACAGCCTCTGGATGTCCACCATGTTTATGGTACCCACACTTAGCTTTTTCTGCAACAGCCTCTGGTGTTTTGCCATGTCTGTGGTATGCCCACACTTTGCAGGTGGTTCTCATTACAGCCTCTACACACTTTGTGCCTTTCCTAGTTGTGATTGAGGAGGGGTGTTGAGAATCAGCAATCACACCCAAACAGCCTCTTTGTATGGAATCTCAGGGTCAAGGATATGCATGCTAACTTATCCCATATGCACAATGGTGCCTACTGCAGTTTCCTACTTTCCTATAAAGCATTGTACTTGCTTCCTTTCTTAATGCAATGATAGTACTCTTTTCTTTTCAGTGAAGTGTCAATGTCATTGTCCACATACACAAGATTGTGTTTATGAGTCCAAGTCTCAATCTTGGAACCTAATTCACTTGTGTAACAAACAGTGTCCTTTCCATCATGAGTCTACACTTATTTCTTCATCCTCCATAGCTTCCGGTTATTGCCATGCTCTAGATCCCGCATTTCTAACAGATAATCCATGAGGACCGCATTGCCCTCATCATCGTGCGAGACGTAAGGGTATATGTAGGTCTCTTCATCATTTGGCTCCTCCAAGTAGTGTACTGGAGCGTTGCTCGGTGGGTGGGTCACGTAAGGACCAGGCAGTCTAGGAATGCCTGCAAGATTTATGCCCTTTCTAGGGATGGCTGGTTTCATATCATTAGGCGCGGGAAGAGACAATGGGGCTCCCCTTCCGAAGAGTGGCTCTGGCCTGTTCGCTAGATAAGGCTGGCCATAGGGTTGCGAGTATGGAAGTCTTCTTAGTAGTCTACAATGCACGGCATCATGGCCGAACCTACCGCAGTTAGCACAAGGTCTTGACCTAGGGTCTTGACACTCGGTCCGCAAGTGGTTTCCGCCATAGTACACACATTGGACGTGCGGGCGCGTTGGTCATCTCAACATGTCTTGTAACTTGGCTAATTCCATCTTGACCTCAGCCAAGCCTTGGTCTGTCTCGGTGGCCTTCCCCTTATCTTGGGATGATGGGGTTGTCCACTCACTAGAGGCTGACATTCTCTTGGAGCTTCGTGAGTTGGTTTCTTCTAGGTTTGAGCTCCTGGAGCTCCGCTCTCTCAGCTAGTCATCAACTCTGATGGCTTCCTCAAACACTCTAGCCACCACGTCTCGCTGCAAGCTTGAATTGCCTGCCAAAGCCTTATGTAACTCCTCGTCTCGAATTTTGCTAATGAATATAGTCGTAACTGCTCTTTCAGTCGGTCGCTCGCCTAGAGGGATTCTCTTAAAGAGACTCCTCACATGGGTCACGTAGTCGCGGATGTCCTCCTTCTCTTTTTGCTTGACGTTCATCAAGCGTACTAGTAGGTTGTCGGAGTATCCGGGCTCGGCAAATCTTTTGACAAAGAGATCCTTGAGGTTATTGAAGTTAGCTCGCTCTACAGCATCCAAGCTTGTATACCACGTCCTACCCTTGTCGCCTAGGCAAAGCCCGAATGCCTGCGAGTGTTGAGTTTGGTCGTTGAGGCCGTTGGCTTTGCAGACTTGCTCAAATTGCTCAACGAAGTTGTATGGGTCATCCTGAGGTTGGTACTTATCGAGTTTCTTGGCAACAATGGGTATTTTGGCTTGGCTCTTTAAGCCTTGGTTCGGCCCTAATCCTGCGAGTACTGATGTCGCTAGTGCGGTGGCACTCTGCTCTACTGTTGTATTATCGAGTAGCCGTTTCATGAGGAGCTCACTCAATGTCAAGTCTCCCTCCAGTGCTCTCTCGTGGTCCGTTCGGTTTCGGCCAGCCAAGTTCAACACTTGCTGCACCTCATGCAGCTCCATGCTTTGCCTTTGGCTCCTAGCCTCCTGATCCCTATTGTACTTGGCTATGCCCCGCAATGCTTTACGGGCTAGCCTTCTCTCCTCTTCTAGATCTGCAATGATTGCGTCTACTGTCTTGCCGCGGTGCTCGTACCGGGCGTGCACCTCATAACTGCTCACCAGCTCTGCTGAATAGCATCTGGGAATACGTTCAAATCGAGCTCCTCACTAGACCACTGGTCGGAGCTCTCTTCCATCATGGTCGAGTTCTCGTGCTCCACTATGCTGTCGATCAAGTTGAATAGACTTGACAGATCCTCGTTGTTGGTGCTCCCTGCTTGGTCCTACTCTACGTTTTGGTGGTTCATCTATGTCTTGGGTCCTCTCCTATTGGTGGGTTCCTTGAGTGGTTTATCTGATTGAGTTCCTTTGGTTATTAAATACAACCCTTATGTTATGGTCATTCGGTGCGTGTATTGCTTCTCGTGTACTCGTGCCCAATCAGGCTTTCAGCTTTCTTATGTCTACTTCAAGTGTGGAATTCACTGTGAGTGCGGCAATCGATCTCTATATGCTTACATCCTCTTGTCTCGTCTCGGGCCTGATAAACTTCGTTGCTCAAGTCCTGGCCGTTCTAGTGGGTTCTAGGGTCTGCGCTACTTCTTGCTATTCACTAGGGGGTCGATCACAGGTCCTCCGATTGGATTTATATTCTCAACGTGTCAGGTCGCTGGGGAGTGCTCCAGCACTGTCCCCCTATCCCTTGGTCTTGACTCCTACGTCGAGAACTGCCTACAAGGCGTTCGCTATGTTGTCCTGGAGTGGGTTGCGCTTCTAGTCGATCATGGGGGTTAATTTTTTATGTTTTTCCCTTTTTATTTTTCAAAGGGTGTGTCCAATTCTAAGAATCGAACGTTCGATTTACCAGTGGTCGGATTTTACCAGTGGTCCAATTCACCAGTGGTCCGATTCTAGGAATCGGACCAGGTGGGTACGTCTGAGTCTCAGAATCGGACGGGGGTTAAGTGTTCGATTTTCGAAAATCAAACAAGTGGTCCGATCGGACCAGGCATGTGGTCCGATTGGTGACATGTCCTAATTCGTGAGTCCGATTTCCTCGATCGGACGATCGAGCTAAGCGTCCGATCGGTCGGGGTTGGTCCGAGTGTCCGAGTCCGAATGGTTCGAGTCCGAGTGGTCCGAGTCCCAAAATCGGACGGGCTGGTCTGATCGAATGGTTGTCCAAACGTTCGATTCTCAAAATCGGACGTCCGATTCTGAGAATCGGACATTGAATCGGGTGTCCAATTCCGCTGACCCGAATGCACTTTCGAGCATAAATTCGTCCAAAATCTTAAGATATCTATTATTATAGGCTACAAGATTCAACAGGAATGATGCTGGAGTGATGGGGAAGAGATCTATATACCTGGGGATTGCCGATAGCACGTCACTTCTTGCACTGATCGATCGAACGGATCGCCGAAGCTCTCTCTCTCTCTCTCTCTCTCTCTCTCTCACTCTCACTCTCAGCTGGTTGAAAATGAGGATTCCCTTGCCCTTCAAGAACTTATAACCCTACTGGACATTACCGGGATGCTACCGATCACTCTCCTTGCGATTCCTACACATTCAACTGAGCATTTCCTCCATTTTTCACATGTTTTCCCCGATTTTCTCCCTGTTTTACAGCAGCAAACCCTATGCCTCTCGGGTGCGATTTCCTACTGTTAACCTACTCTAAATGTAACAAAAATGGAAAGCAAAACACTGAACTAATTTCTCCATATTTTCCAATCATCAAACAACCAAAATATCCCAAATTACTTACCTCTTTTGAAGATCAAAAACACCCAAACTTCCTACCTATCTCAAGCTCCGTTTCGGGGATGAATACCCTACTTCGATGCTTGATATGAGGCACGCAAGTGCTCAAGCTTGAATTCGTTAGTCCCAGAAATGGAACCAAAATGTGGGAGCTTTCGCTCAACCACCAAGACCCACGGACCGCTTATTGTTTCAAGCATTCCAAGCGAGCTCTAATGGCTATCTCTCACCTAGCCAACGCGCCGTCGATCCGACGAGTGTAGTGAGCTTACCTTGATGCTTGATCGAGTACCCTCCTCTCTCTTGCACTTCGGTAGATCCACGATTCTTGATGCTAGCTCAAGCATTCTCAAGCCTCCTCCATCTCCAAGCTCCATCCTCCATAGCTGCGCACGCAAGAGAAGAAGAGAAGAAGAGAAGAAGAGAAGAAGAGAAGAGAAGAGGAGATGGTGAAGAGCTTCACCCTCTTGATCCCTCACTCCCACATACACTCACTCCCCCACACTCTCACACTTCCTCTCTCAAGAGCACACACAAGCAAGAAGGAGAGAAGAAGAGAGGAAGAAGAAGACTCTTTTTGCCACACACCAAAAGAATGAGCTTCTCATTCACTTTTCAACTTTATATACAAAGCCCTAAATACTTTTTGGGCGGTCATCCCCTTTTCCCTTTTTTGCATGGCCGGCCGTAGCGTAGGCCCTTTTTCCCATTTCCCACCATTCTAATTTATCCTATTCCCAACTAATGCATACACTTTACACAGGAGCAAGCTTGGCGCTCTTTTACAAGGATTCGGGGGCGCTTCCATATTTAATGGTGCGCCTTTTACTCTTTTGTTGCCTCGGGGTGACACTGAGACTTTCTGAGGGTCGTGCCCGAACATTTAAATTTTTCAGGGTCTGGTTACCAGTCAAGGTGCCTTTTCCCGCTTTTATCCTGCACCTTTTTTGCTATTTCCTTTTTTTCCATTTTCCACTCCTCTGTGCTGCGGGAAACACGGTAACATAGAGTTACAGTTTGGATGTACTTAATGTCTATGGATGCTATGTATGGATGCTACACAGCCTATATGCTCATGAGGTCTTATTGATGCTTGATCTTGGATCTTCTAGCACTGGTGCTATCATATGCCCTTGTTGAGCTTATTTGCTTGATATTTATAGCTTTTGTGCTAGTGGGAGAGTCTTGATATGCTTGATAGACATTGAGTAGGTGGTTTATGCTACTTGAGAATTTAGATACTTGATACTGGGATCTTCACTTGGATGTTGCATGATTGATATGCCGCGGTCCTCATAGATGTACTTAGGATGATTTAGGTTTTGCACTCCCTAAGCATACACCTCTTTGTGTTAGGTCTTGCCAGTGTTGTGTACACTTTTTCCTATTACACAGGGGGTGTTCCGGCCTATTGACAGATTCATTTGACATGCTTGGGTGTTTGCTTGATGTTTGTATGACTATCACTTGCTGATTTATGCCCGCTTGATGCTGGTTGTGCTTTGACAGTTAGTGGTTGACTTGGTGCATTCATTTTTCCTACAGTTTACTATCATTGTACATGGCTATAATTTATTACAACAAGCAGTTACGCATGGACTTACGTGGAATTTTCATACTGAATCATCTTGATTTTATGTACTTTTGATGGTACTTTGTGGGCAACATCATTAGCTATTAGTTTGTGGTCATTTTGCCTTGGTTTTGGTGGTATTTTAGCTATTTACAGTAGAAAACATAAAGCAATTTTGAGCTATCTGCACCATTTTGGACTGCAATATGGCATCTTCTTCCATTAACAGTGCTATCTTCAACATCATTAAGCTTGATGGTACGAACTATGCCTATTAGAAGAGTCAAGTTTGGCAGATATTGGTGCAAAAATCTCAAATCAAGCCACTAAGGATGCATGGCGAGCAGTCTGAAACTATGATTGATGATGAATGGGATGAGCTTGATGAGTTATGCAAGTCCACCCTCATCTTGTTTCTCACTGAACAGGTGCATTACAATGTGGTTGAGGAAGCACAGAGTGCTAGGTAGCTTTGGGATAAAATTAAGAACCTCTATGACAAGAAAAGTCCAGCAAGTTAGATGTATTAGCCTAAAGTAGCTTATGGACTATGCATGAAGGAGAATATGACAATGTCTATTCATTTGAGCCAATTCCATGCTATTCTCAAGAACTTGACTTTACAGGTCATTACCTTCAATGATGAGGTTACTCCATTATTTTTTCTTGGGACTCTGAGTGAGTCATGGGATGTATTCCACATTGCCTTATGTGCTCTTGCTACTATTTTGAACTTGGTTGATGTAGAGAGTGTTCTTCTGCAGGAAGAGATCAACCGTAAGAACTTGGATACCTCTCGTGTGTCACATGCTTTGATTGTTAGAGGCAAAGATGGTAATGAAAAGAATGACAGTGGGTATGGACGTGGTAGAGACTCGCAAAAGTCTAGGCCTAAGTCATGTGGTAAGTCATGCAGCAAGTCTTACGGGAGAAATGCTAATGTGACATGTTATCATTGCGGCAAGAAGGGTCATATACACCCACAATGTCATGAGTTGCGCATTGAGAAGCACAAAGAGAAGGGGAAAGACAAAGTATAGGAAAAGTCCTCTGATCATAGCATTACGCCTACAAAATCTAGTGTGAAAATTGAGGAGACAAATGCCATGCAAACTGATGACTCGGATGGGGAGTACATACTTGTAACTAGTTCTTGTGATTCTATGCCATTGATTGAGGTTCACTCTATGTATGCACACTGCTGGCTTTTGGATTCTAGTGCTTCATTTCATGTTACACCATCCCATGAGTGGTTCCATTCCCACCACACTATCTCTGGTTCATGTTACATCATCCCGTGAGTGGTTCCATTCCGACCACACTATCTCTGGTTCAGTTTGCTTGGGTGATGACAGGTCACTTGCTATTGTTGGCATTGGGGATGTACAGCTGGAGTTCTCTACTAGCTATACTTTTCTATTATAGGATGTATGTCATATATCTGCACTTACATGTAGTCTTATGTCTGTAGGGTAGCTTGATGATGCTGGATTTCATGTTTGATTTGGGGATTCTGCTTGGAAGATCACTCGTGGCAGACTTGTGCTTGCTAGAGGTGCCAAGGATGGGAGCCTCTATCCTCTTGTAGTTGATGGGTCCTTTGTTGACCATGTTTTTTCAGTGAGTTCCATCCCATATGTATCTCTTTGGCATGCCCTTTTGGGCCACGTCCTTGAAGGGAATGAAAATGCTTTTTGGTTTGCAATACTTATCGCCCCTTAACTATGCATGTTTTGATTCATGTGAGCATTATCTTTATGGTAGACAAGAAACATTGGGATACTATGAAGGGTATCATGAGATATCTGAA
This sequence comes from Lygodium microphyllum, assembly GCF_053477565.2. Taxonomy (NCBI): domain Eukaryota; kingdom Viridiplantae; phylum Streptophyta; class Polypodiopsida; order Schizaeales; family Lygodiaceae; genus Lygodium; species Lygodium microphyllum. The sequence goes on along the minus strand of NC_141162.1, from coordinate 35,604,620 downwards.
AGGCACAGTAGATATGTGTATTTGCTATGGCAGCCAAGATACAAGAGTTGTGGGGTACATATACTCAAATTATGCAGGACATGCAAATAGTAGGAAGTCCACTTCTGGCTATGTATTCAACTATGCTAGAGGTGCTGTCTCCTGGATGTCTAGGGTTCAAAAGTGTACAGCACTCTCTACCACTAAGACTGAGCATGTTGCAGCCACTGAGGCTTGCAAGGAGGCCATATGGTGGCTGTTTGGTTCATGACCTTGGGATTGGTTTTATACCTACGCTACATTTAGATTTTATGAGTGCTATTCATCTAGCCAAGAATCTGATCTTCCATATGAGAAGACAAAACACATTAAGGTGAGGTATCACTTCATACATGGGGTCATGGAGGACAAGTCTATTGACCTTGTCAAGATCTCCACTGACAAAAATCCTACCAATATACTCATGAAAAGCCTCACTACTGAGCGCTTTGCCTTCCTCAAGAGATTGGGCGTTGGATGAGATGACATTTTTCCTCACCTTGTTGTGCATGTGTACATTGTATTGTCTTTTCTTTTTCTTTTTCACTCCTCACTGGAGCAGATTCGCCTTTAAGTGGGAGGTTGTTGGGGGTAAAGGCACCTCTACCTAGCCATTCGTGTATTACTACACTGATAGTACCCGCATTACACACTACAGATGGCGAGCACCCATCATCCTCACTTTATTCTTTATTCTTTTAGTGATAGTTTGAATAAAGGAAGGCCTGATCACATATTGTGACTGTTGGAGTTTCCATTTGGTCTCTCTCTCTCTCTTTCTTACTCTTTCTCTCCCGCCATAGCTCTTCCAAGCAAGCTTCAATCCTTCTCACGTTTCAAGAAGCAAGCACATTGAAATATCAATTACGAGTCACACTGCATTCAGCTTTCCCTTGGCAACATATGCATTGTGAAAAATTTTAGCAAGGGTAACACAGCTTCGTCAAAGCCTGCTAAGCCATTGATAGAGGGACCAACAATCTGGTCTAAGGAGAGGGATCATGACTCGTCATGACTCTCCAAGCCTCAGCGCCAAACAACCCACCGAGAGTGAATTCAAGGCAAATGAACCCAAGTTCAAATGGGTGCCTAAGCACTAAGGACTACCACACATAAATATGCAGACACGAACTCGTGCTACTAAAAACTCATACTTGAGGCCTATGTGGCAAAGATGACATTATAGGCAAAGACACACAGTTAAGCCACAATGGGTCCCCAAAACTGTATTACAAATCCAAGACTATTATGAGGGAAATACCTAGATATGGGTACCTAAAGCCACAATGGCTATGGGCACCGCTCAAACGCCACCCTCGAACTTACCTACATAAGGTCACACCACAATTAAGGAACCAAAAACAAAAGAGAATCAGGCTACAAAGCCTATAGAGCCCAAAATCGCTAAGCTTGCAGAGCCTCAACACGTCTACCAATAGAAACCATAGCTTGGTGCTTCCAACTCACCTCAACCTATCACTCCTAGTATCCCAAAGGCATCACAAGCATCAACATCACAAACCACGCCTATGGCACACAAGGCTAAATCACACCCTCAAGATCAATTGAAGTTGTAGACACTAGTCTCACTAAGTTGTCTAGTCCAACCACCTTACAAGCCTTAGACCCTCTTAGGAGCGGCGATCCATCCTTGCCTTGGCCTCTAACTTAGCTCAAAATACAAGGGATGACTTAGTCACTTGCATTCAACATTTGGATGCTACATTTACCATGCTTGTCAAAATCTATGAGCGATTAGACTTAGGCCTTTTAGAAGACCCTTTAGCAACAGAAGTGCATACACTACCTTGCTCCTAGGAGGAATCAAAATTTGTGTTCATCAAGGCCACCACCGCAACCAAAGTGTTAATGGTTGATGAATCTCTCACGAGTAAGTGTGCAAACAACAACTCATCACATGTTATAACAAGAGCACACTCTCTACCACAAACTAAGAAATCGAAGAGTTGAAAACCCTAGTTGACAACAACTCCTCTTTCTTGTGAAATGTTAGAAATCAAGCTCACCGTCAGTGTGTCTTCATCTATGACCGACATCTATGACAGCTAGTGTGTACAGCTGTCTACATGTGACTACATTAAATAAGTCGGGTTAGTAGTCAGTTAGTGACCTGACTAGAGTTAGTCCATCTAGTCTACATTTACACTAGGTCACTTTATCTTGTAGAGTGTGTGTGCTTTTCAATTTTAGTGTGTGGAAATGAAGGAATGAGCTTGAGAGCCTGAAGGCTCATGGATATGGTGTTTTCCCTATCTCTCTCTCCTCTTTGAACATGGTATCAGAGCATTGCTAGGTTGAGCTCTCTGGAGCAGGAGGAAGTCAAAAAGACTTGAAGAAGCTGAAGAACAAGGTCTTTTGAAAAGAGGAACATGCTACCATTACTCTGTCAAGGTATGCATTTGCTCATCTTGGACTCCATGCTTTATCATTGTGGTTGAGGTCTTCCTGGGAGCCTTGGTGGGCATCTTTGAGCATCTGCAAGTGGTTATTGAGCCTCATGATGAGGAGGACCAGCTGGAAACAAGGCCAGGAAATCTGCGTGATCTGTGCCTGCTGAACTGAGTGGACAGCAAGGAACCTTAAAACTAAAAAGTGATTTCATACTTTAAAAAAGAATGAGGAGGAAATTCTTGCTTGGAATAAATGAACTCCTTAAAGTGAAAATTGTGTTACAATCCCTTTGAATTCTTATAGAGAAAATGATCTTGCAAATGAACTATTGGAAGCTTGTTGTGCTTTAACAGGAGCTAGAAATGGCAGGACAACAAGACCATGCCGCCCATCAACTTCTATTCACAAAAGAAGAGAGAAGATGATACAGCATTGCCCTCGAGAACCAGGCCTATAATCAGCTAAAGTTTAGGACCATTCATAACATTGGCAAGGTAGTGGCCAAAGAGGAACCAATCAAAAGGATTGTAGAGCAATGCAACCTCGCAAAGTACGTCGAGAAGTTTGGGCAAGAATTCGGTGCATAGAGTTCTTGAGAACCTACGACTCTAATAGAGTATGCAGCACTGTGACCATGGTAGGGGCAAAGAGGCCAAACAAGTGTAGGTAGAGCTCAGCAAAGCCATGGTGGAGAAGGCACTAAGGTTGGTTCCCAAGGTGGAGTTGAGACCAAAAAGATATGTCTATGCTATTCTCACCATGAACAAAGACCAAGTCCTAAAATGAATAATGGCATCAACATCTAGGATATCCTCAATCATCCTAAAGTGAGACTCCAAGCCAAAGTCATACATATGTTGTTTTCAAGCTAGAGATACAACTCACTCATGCACAAGATTGGAGTGCCTCTGTTGGAGAGCATGGTAGCCCATTCACTTGAAAAAATTAAATGGAATGGCTATGTGTAGAAGATGATCAATCAATTTGCCAGAGCACTAGCCTCAGAGAGCAATCCAGCCAACAGAGAGTACCCAATATCAAAAGCTAGAATAGAAAGAAAGAAACTTGCTACAAAAGCCTCATTCATGGGATTCAGTGGAATACCAACGGCCCTCATCCAAGAGGCAATGGGAGAGGTGGTAAGTGAAGAAGAAGTTGGAGAGACACCCAAAAGGACACTGCCTTAGGAGCATGAACAATCTAGTGAAAGAACGATAAGTGAGAAGGAAGAACATGAGACACAGTCTAGCCATGGAGGGCCTAAAAAGCCAAAGGAGAAGACTCCCCAAAAGAGCAGTAGCAAGAAGCCTGGGAGAGGCTAAAAAAAAAAAGAAACGGCCAACTTGCAGAAGGCACAAAAAGAGTCAAAGAAGGCTGAAGAAGAGAGATGGAGGATGTTGAGATGAGAAGCTCAACACATGCAGACATTAATGATGGACTGCTAGTTAGATGGGTCCACACATCTACACTTAGCATGTCGGTGGTCATTATGACTCTCACATGGCCATTAACTCATTACTTATTATATTTAGGTTGTTACACCTATTTACAGCTGGCATAGTTACAGCGTCAGTCGACTAGTGTAGTCAATTATGCATTGTTTGACTTAGTAGGCCATTTTTCTTTATGTTGCATCTTATTTATACTTTGTGTACATTGTAAAGTGTGTGGAAGAAGAAGAAGAAACCAGCAAGAAAACGTTTTGGCCTCCATCTCTCTTCTTGTCTCTTGAGTGAGCTTCTCCTTGTGCATTCTGTGTGTGTTTGACGCAGCATCTTGAGCAAGTCCCCCCACCACACAATTCTTGACATGGTATCAAAGCTGCACCACTGATTGAGGCTGGTTTTGAAAGCTAAAGAGAAGAAGAGGAGCCAAGGATTTGAGCAAGCAAGCAATGGGTAAGAAGCTCTTCCATTCTCTACTTCTTCTCTTGGACAGTGCCTGTGGAGGCACTGGAAGCAGGGCAGAGCAAAAATCTCAAATTGCAGTGAGATTTGGTGTGGGCAAAGAGCATTGTGTATTCTGCAGATCCACCCTTTAGGGCTTTTTCGCTGCTATTTTGGCCATCCGAGGTCATTTCAGGCCCCATTTTAGACTCGCAAGGTTGTGGACAACAGTTCGAGGTATCCTGCAATTTCAGCTGTGTTTGTTGTATACAGGTGCACAAGTTATATATTTCAGATCTATAAGTTCAAAGGTGTTTACCAACAAATAAACACAAGGTTTATCTACAAACTGGTTGCAGATTGCATGTGTTGTTGAGCAGACAGTGAAAAAGGCTATCTGGTATATTGCTGTGCACTACAGGTCGAGGGTTGTAGAAGATTTGCTTGCTGTTTGGTATTAGTTTTGTGATAATGGTAGAGAGCAGTGGAAACCCCATCATTGAGAAGCTCGACAAGAACCACCCTTCATGGAAGTTCCATGTCATGAACTTCCTTATTGGAAAAGGCCTCTACAAGTTTATTTCAGGTGAAGAAAAGGAGCCGGAGGTGAGTGATCCTCCAACTACAGAAGAGACAAAGGCACGGAAGGAATGGAATGCAAAAGATAAAAAGGTCATTTATTGGTTGTCTGCAGTAATTGACAATAATATGCTGGGACATATTGGAAATGCAGAGAATTCATATGCAGCTTGGACCTTACTTGAAAGTATGTTTTCCGTAAATACAAAGGCACGAAAGATTCAACTCATGCAAGAGTTGAATACATTGAAGAAAGGGAAGATGTCTATCAATGAGTATGCACTGAAGGTAAGGAGCATTGCAGATGCCTTGGCAGCGATTGATACAATGCCCGATGATGATAATTTGGTATCGTCTACCTTGGGTGGACTTAACAATGAAAAAGCTTGGAAGTCTTTTATAACTTCTGTATATGTCAGAAAGCCATTTCCAGATTTCGATGAGTTGGTCTCCCTTATGATCACTGAAAAGATCAACATGCAGAGTGAGGCATTTGAAAAAAGTGGTGAATAGGTCCAAGCTTTCTACTCCAGTTCAGGAAGGGGATGTGGCAGGTCCTCTTCAAGAGGCCGTGGTATAGGACGTGGTAGTGACGACTAGCAAAATAGATTGAATCAACAACTTGGCGATATGCAAGTTTCAGGAGATCATGGTAACTTTAGAGGCAGGGGGAGCTTTAGAGGAAGAGGTGGATGGCAGAATAGAGGTTCTAATAACTCTGGTATTGTGTGTCACTACTATGGCAAAACAAGTCATATTGCAGCCCAATGTTATGCTAAGAAAGATGATATTCGCAGTGGTAAGTTGCAGCAAGGAAACTATGCATCGTCTTCATGACAGAATGAAGACAAAAATGAATGCCTGTTTGTTATACAACATATGTTGAATGTTGTTACAGGAAAGGAAACACATGATGATGCTTGGTATGTTGATTCAGGTGCATCCAATCATATGACCAGCCATGCAGAATGGTTTGGAGAGATGCAGGATTTACAAAATACAGGTTATGTGCAAACGGGTGATGATTCATGCCACCCAATTTCACATATTGGAAAAGTTCCCTTATCATTGCATGATGGTAAGACAAAGAGTCTTTCAGATGTATTACATGTGTCATCTATTACAAAGAACTTGGTGTTAGTTGGTCAGATGGTAAAGCAAGGGCTGCAGGTCAGATTTATGCAAAGGGCTGCTTTGTAGAAGACTTCAATGACAAGTGCAGGTTGGTTGCAAAGGAAAGTAGAGTTGGACATATGTTTACTCTGGATACTGGAATTCCTACTATGAATGCTGCTATGTATGCTAAAGGAAAAGGTGTTGTTGCAGATATTGAAATTTGGCACAAACGCATTGGACATGAAAATGTTCAAAGGCTGAAATTAATGCAGTCCAAAGGGTTGGTTACAGGTTTGCCTATATTTAGAGTTGCAGAATTCCATAAGGTATGTGAAGCATGTCAGTTTGGTAAGCAGGCAAGACAATCTTTTTCACATGACAGAGATGTAAGCTGAAATATCCTTGATGTTGTGCATACAGATATTTCGGGGCCTACACAAAATGTATCTCTTGGAGGCAGTTCATACTTTGTCACATTCATTGATGATTGTTCTAGAAATCTGTGGGTATATTTTATAAAGGAAAAGAGTGAAGCATTGGAGCACTTTAGAACTTTAAAGGCTGCAGTTGAAAGAGAAACATGCTTGAAAGTAAAGTGCTTAAGGTCAGATGGAGGGGGAGAGTACCTCTCGAATGAGTTCAGTGATTTTCTGAGGTCCCATGGGATAAAGAGACAGTTCACATGCAGGTATACCCCATAGCAAAATGGGGTTGTAGAAAGGAAAAACAAGCATATTGTAGAAGTTGCACGTGCCTTGATGGCTGAAAAGAATATGCCTAAGCATTTTTGGTCTGAGGCTGTTCATACTGCTATTTATGTTATGAACAGAACTCCCACAGTTGCAGTTCATGGGATGACTCTTGAAGAATGCTTTACTGGCAAGAAGCCTGATGTATCCCACTTGAAGGTATTTGGTTGTGTTGCATATGTTCATGTGCCAGATGAGCTACGGAAGAAGCTTGATCCAAAGGCAAAAAAATGTGTCTTTATCGGAAACTATTTAGAGCAGAAAGGGTATCGCTGTTATAACCCTATCACATGTAAGTTCAGAGTGAGCAGGGATGTCATCTTTGATGAAATGAGCAGTTGCGCCCGAAGGCTACCCAGCAATCCACAGGGATCACTAATCCAAGTTTCCGCCCGTAGACTAGTATGCGGGCCTCGAGATCCAATCCCGAGTCACGTTAGCCTCTTGTTCAGAGCCCGAAAGGTGAGGTATTTACGGCCAGAACCCCCCTAGCACCCAAGCATCCTCCTGCTCCAAGTAGCGCTCAACAGAGAGACCTCTCGCAGTGTGTTCGGTCCACTTTCCTGGTGCGGTTAATAACCCCCTTAGTTAGGGTCAGGCAGGCAGTCGGGGGTAACTGAAGCTGCCTCTCCCTTTAGGCCTTCAAGCTGAAGTATAGATATCCATTTATCTTTTAAATCGTTGATCAAATAGAGCCAAACAGTGCTCTAAAATCTGTAGCAAGCACAAACATTTCCATTGATTGTTTTTGTTGGCAAACTGCTAAGGAATGAATCCTTCCTTTCAAATGTGTTCAGCACTCGATCCGGGATGACTTGGAACTTGGCAAGGTTCCCTATATCCTGGGTTAAGGTGTACCCTATTAACCCGACTTGACCAAACCTTAAGTTCATAGGTTATTTCAGTTTATCGGCTGGTCATTAGCTTCCAATCAATCTTCTTTACTCAAGAAAGATACTAAATTGGGATGTTTATTCATCCTCCTGCAAGATAACTTGCGTAAGGACTTGCCATCCTCGTTGCGAGAATTTGGTCATTCCCTTGTGATCCAATCACAAGATCATATGACTCCACACTTGTTGCACAAGTGTCGCATTGAATGGAGTCACGAAACAATCTATTCTTGATCACATTAGGCTAACGTCGTTAGACCTAGGGTTTCCAAGTTCCATCTTGTAAGATTCTTAGGGACAAACCCTAGCTCACTTTCAAAATATGTTTCACTATGCCTACGTTTTGTTGAAAGTGGGCAAGTATTTAGGGTATAGGAGTTTCAAATTTAGCAATACATAGCAATTAGGTTACGTATTAATTCCTAGTGAATTTATTGGAATTTAAACCATTCTAAATGATTACTCCACGGTTTTTAGGTTTATGCCAATTTGTTTAACTCTAGAAGATAGCTACGTTATCATTTGATAAACATATGACTTGTTGTCTACGCGTAAATTGCTTTCAACCCTAACTTGTCAATTTAAGGTCAGGCATAGATTAGGTTAATTCCAACTAATCTTCCTATAACTTGCGAATAAAATTCATGCTAAACAAGCAACCTTTTTCTTGATATTTTATGTAGTTGACAACGATAATTTTCCTAGAGTTATGCATCGTAAGAATCATTCCATGACTTGCACTTTCCATGATGATTCATTGCGAAGAGGATAGGGGTTAATAGTGCGATATGCAGATTATACTTCTAGGCTTAAACGAAGTATACTATTTCAATGGACAATAATCTAGTTTATAATTCATTTCAATGCATAAAGCTATTTGCTATAAATACATTTATGCTTCCTTTATTTTTTGAATGTTTTATTGAAGTATTAATGACTAAGTTCCTTCGTCATGATCATTTAGGAAAAAGATATATCCTATTTCTAACAATTAACCTTGCGTGATTGAATTACAACAATACCAAATAAAAATTAGGAAGGAAAACCTGGGCTTGGGGTGAGATGTCCACGTGGATGCTGGGAGGCGACCCTCCCATGGCTGCGCCTTGGACTTTCTTAGGAGGCATTTCTGCCGTGGAAGCAGCTTTACAACTCCTTTTTGATATTCCATCGTGGCTCTCTTTTGCAATAACTTGCACCGTCCATCGAAAGAAGTTTTAGAAGGCTTCCTCCTTGGAGTAGGGAATTTGAAAGGGGGGTATTTCAAAATCTTTTGCAGATAAGACCCATTAAAGCCATGAGAGGGGCTTAATGGACTTGTAATGACTTGCACAAACGAGGAATGAAAAGGTGTAGAATCCCCTACAAAGGCTTTTGAGTGGGAAAGGGAGGTGTCAAAAGACCCTCAACACTCTCTTTTCATTTACGAGTGGGGGAAACAAAAAACAAAGCTCCATGGTAAAAAGGGCTAAGGGGGTCCTTAGGGGGGATTTATAATCGCGGGGAGGCAAAGGACCCTTAAGGTCAAGCTTTTTTTTTGGGGGGGGGAACCCTAAGGACGCCTTAAAGAGGAATTTTAAGGGGGGATTCAAAATGCCACAAAGGAAGGGGGCTAGGGGGGGTTAAAACACGAGGGGAGGGTAATAAGACCTTTAAGGCCTTAGTTCTTTTGGGAGGGGGGGGAAGGGGGCTTATAAAGCCCCCTTAGAAGCTTCCCCTCAGAAGCTTCTACAGCTTCTTTAAGTCACGTGGCAAGAGGGGGGAATCAAATCCAACACCGAAGGTGGCGTTCTGACGGCTGGGCATGGCCCGATAGCAGAGGTGACGTCGTCCAGGCCTTCAACGTACATCAGCGCCTTGTCCTCTCCCTCTCATAGCATCCGGCTCCTCCTCAACGATGGCAAATCGGTGGCTCAGGTGCAGTCCTCCCCTCAAGCATCAATGCAATGCTCAGAAATCCCTCTCCATCCTCCTGATCTCTGGCCGCCCTCACAGTTTAAATAGGGGAGGGGAGGGAGATGCTCCCTCCTTGCGCGTCGACAGGCATGGCTCCTTTCCCAGGCAAGCTCCAGTAAGGAGCTTGCCTCTCTTGCTATTCCCCTCTTCCTCCAGCTCGACAGTCGGCTAGAGGAGACGGAAATTAATACAAAAATTTGCTTAAAAAATATTGACCCTATGAGGGCTTTCATATGGGCCTTTCGAATTTCGAACTTGGAGGAATCGAGATGTCCTCATCTCGAGATAAACTAGGGATATTGATGGTTGAGAGTGCCTTCATCTACCCAAGTGGCATCCTCTTCGGGATAATCTTTCCACTGGATGAGGCATTCTCTCAGGGTTCTGTATCTTAATTGTCTCTCCCTAACATCTAAGATCCTGTCAGGCCTTAGTTCAAGGACTCCTTGACTAGGCATTACAACTTGTTGGTCATCAAGTACATGGTTAGGATTAGGTACATACTTTTTCAATAAGCTGATATGGAATACATTGTGAACCTTTAGGTTCTCAAGAGCATTAGGTCCTAGGCATTTGAGGATTTTATACGGTCCACAATACCTTGGACTTAGCTTCTTGCAATTTCCTAAAGATAAGGAACTCTTTTTAGGGCGTACATGAATGTGGACCATGTCTCCTTCTTTGAAGACTCTATCTTGACGTTTCAAATCCGCGTATACCTTCTGTCTATCCTTGGTAGCTTGGATGTCCTGTCTTATTGACTTTATTTGATCATCCATCTCTTCCAACATCTTCCTTGAAGCTTCAACCCTTAAGGTTGGATCTCAAAAATTTAGGGGACTTCGACAGTCATGACCATACAATGCTTGGAAAGGGGTCATCTGAATGCTTTGTTGGTAAGAAGCATTGTAGGCGAATTCAACCAAAGGCAAGTATTGAATCCACCTCTTCGGCTCACGACAGCAGTATGCCCTAAGCATTTCCTTGATGACTTGATTTACTCGCTCTGTTTGGCCATCCGTTTGGGATGGTAAGCGGTGATAAAGCAGAGTTGAGTCCCAATGGCTTCAAAGATAGCTCTCCAGAAGTGTGATGTGAAGAGAGAATCACGATCACTAATGATTCTTCTGGGTAACCAATGTATCTTGAATATCTCATTGATAAACAATCTTGCAATGTCTGAGGCTTTATAGTTTGTCTTTACTAGAATAAGGTGTGCAACCTTAGTAAGCATGTCAACCACAACCATGATGGAGTTGTATCCTCCCTAGACTTGGGGTAGGCCTACAACAAAATCTATACTGATGAATTCCCATTTCATTTGGGGAATGTCAAGCGGTTGCAGTTTCCCTGGCATCTTGTCATGTTCAACTTTGATATGTTGACAAGACAAACACTCGGCGGCATATTTGAGAACATCACCTTTAAGACTCTTACAATGGTAGCTCTTCCTAACTGCATTAAGAGACTTGGCATAGCCAGGATGCCTTGAGAAAGGGGAATCATGAGCTTCCCACAATATTTTCTGCTTAAGTGACTAACTTGCTGGTATACACAGCCTTGTTCTATAGTAGACAAGTCCACTATTAACAGAGAATCCATGATACTTTGCTTGCAACTTTTGGTTCTAATCCTTGATAGAGATCTCACTTAGCATTGTTTGGTAGGCCGGATCATGGCATGCATCCTCTCTAGCTAACTCAAGTATAGGGTTGTTTGGCATAGATACTTTTGTAGCTAGAGACCTGGCTGTTGATGGATTCTGTAAGATTAGGGAGTTAAGGAATGCCTTGCGACTAAGTGCATTGACAACTACATTCTATTTTCTTGGTCGGTACTTGATTTCAAAGTCATACTCCTCCATTACTTCTATCCACCGTCATTGCCTCATGTTGAGCTCGTTCTGGGTAAAGATCCATTTGAGACTCTTATGATCAGTTACTAGGGTAAACTTGTTACCCAATAGGTAGTGTCTCCAAAGATTTAGAGCATGGATGATAGCTAGCAATTCCAGATCATGGGTAGCATAATTCTTTTCATGACTCTTTAATTTCCTTGAAGAGTATGCTACTGGATGACCTACCTGAATGAGTGCACATCCCAAGGCAAGTATGCTAACATCAGTTACTACCTCGAACTCTTTATTCAGGAGCTGATACCAAACTTTTCTTCAATCTGTTGAAGCTATTTTGTTCGGGAGTTGACCATGCAATGGCTGTTTGCTTCTTTAGTAAGTCCGTCAAAGGTGCTGCAATCAAAGCATAGTTTTTGATGAAGACCCTATACCATCCTGTCAATTCAAGAAAGCTGCATATCTCTTTGATAGATGTTGGTATTGGCCATTCTAGCACATCTCTGACCTTGGCTGGATCCACTAAGATTCCTTCTACTGATACTATGAATCCCAGATATTCAATTGGACATTTGAAGAATGCACACTTCTTCCTCTTAGCATATAGCTTATGTGACCTCATTGCCTCAAGGACAATCCGGAGTTGGGGTTCATGATCTTCTTCCTATTTAGAGTAGACTAAAGTGTTGTCGAAGAAGACAAGCACGAAATCATCAAGATATGGAAAGATATCCTGCATTAACCTATTTAAGGTGGCAGGTGCATTCGTAAGCCCGAATGACATAACTAGGAACTCAAAGTGTCCATATCTTGTATTGAAGGTTGTCTTTGGGATATCTTCTTCCTTGATCATTATCTGATAGTAACCCGACCTGAGATCAATCTTGGAGAAGATCTTTGCACCCTGAAGACGATCAAGAAGCTCATCTATTCTAGGAATAGGGTACTTGTTCTTGATCGTTGATTGATTCAACCCTCGGTAATCAATACATAGTCGAAGTGTCCCATCTTTCTTTTTCTAGAATAGTATTGGAGCTCCCCACGGTGAACTGCTAGGACGGATATAGCGTTGTTCTAGCAATTGCTTGAGTTGTTCCTTCAGCTCAATTGCTTCTGGTATGGACATTCTATAAGGTCTCTTTGCAATTGGCGTAGCTCCTAGTACTAACTTAATCTCATGATCCACTTCTCTTTGAGGCGGGAGTTTTGTCAACTCTTCAGGAAATACGTCCGCATATTCCTTTAGACAAGAAGGTCCTTCATTAGACTCTTGCTTCCGATCTAACTTGTTGAGCTTAATTAAGTAGACAGGTAACCCTTTTGTGACTCCTTTTATGATCCGAGATACTTTGGCCAATTGGATTCTTGGCACTCTAGCCTCACCTTGAGCTATGACCAATTCCCTTTCAGAGTTTCAGAAGGAAACTTGACCCTTTCCACAATGAATGTGGGCGTCATTAGGCTTAAGCCAATCCATTTAGAGTAGACACTCGTGGATACCTAAATTCATGACTCTAAATTTGACCGAAGTCTTCTTTCCTCCCAGAAAGAATTCCACCTTAGCAGTTTGCCTGGTACAAGTAACCTCACGACCATTTGCCAATTCCACAAGCAAGGTAGGTGTGCTGTGGCTATTCCTAATCTTTTTGCACAAGCTGGTGAGATAAAGTAATGTGTACTGCCACAATCAATCAAGGTCTTGAAACTTTTACCATGATAGTTCGACGGTGTCTGAATCACCAAACACTGGCGATTCGGCCCTTTCTTGTGTAGAGCGGCATGGACTGTTGCCCTTTCAAACTCTGCTTCCATGGTCGGATCTTATTATTCTTCTTCTTCGCACATTTGCCTACTGGCAATGCAGGCAATTCTTCCTTTGCCTCGGGTAGCGGCTCCTTGACCACGGCCTGTTCCTTGGAAAGGTGCTTGGGGATGTCCTCCACCAAGCTTGGGACATTGCCTCTTGAAGTGACCAGGTTCGTTGCAGTGGAAACAACAGAGGTTTCGGCCATTGCTTTGAGTAGGAACAAAGTTGTTGACATTGTTAGTCCCCTTGCTTTCTTTATTTGTCCCTGATTATGACCTTGAACTCTCTTCATTTGAGGTCTGAATGCTCCTCTGTTCGGGTCATCATAAGACCAAGCTTTGTCCCCCTTGGTCTAGACTGCACCTCCTGAATTATAGGCGCCGCTTGAATGAGTGCATCTTGAAGATCTGATGGATGCATGGATTCGAGACGGGTATTTACTGGTGGATTTAAACCCGCACAAAATTTGGACACCTGCTGTGTCATGTCCATCTGTGGTGCATACTTAAGAAGTGAGACAAATTTAGAATAGTATGCGTCAAGCGTGAGCCCCAACTGTTTTAGCTCGTAGAACTTATTCATTTTTTGTGTGCGATATGTAGGTGGTAAGTATCTTCCTTTCACGACTTTCTTCAGCTTCTTCCAGGTAACGAATCCCTCCGCGATTCCTTGATCCCTGCACCATTGCTTCCACCAAAGCCTGGCTTTGCCGGTGAGCTTTAGCTTGGCAAGCATAGTCTAATTGGTGGGTACAGTACCGACTGCTTCGAAGTAATCCTCCATGGATTCAATCCAAATTTCAGCATCAACTTGAACGGACCTGCCTCTCCCGTCAAACTCGGGCGGCTTAATCTGTTTGAGAAGAAACTTCTTCTCTTGGATTACAGCAGTACTTGATGTAGGAGGCGAACTAGGAACCTGTACCTGGGGTTATGCCTGGATAAAGGTTTCTTAACGTTATTATACGATAATCGTTATTGATTTATATTACATCTTCAATTCTGCTATCACATAAGCAATGTAGCTACTTAACTTTTTATCAAGTCTCATGCACAATCAGACATTGATAAGAAGTCTTATTTGTATTTATATGGGCATAGCCCTTTCGGAATACAACATTTCTTGCGATGATAAGCCAATTGTTACATTTAGTTTGGGGAGAACAACGTTGTATTACATTTATCTACAGGAATTGTATAATAGTATAGTTTCAGGTCATGGATCTTCAGGAATCGGTAAGTCATTGGAAGTTCAGGATATCCTTTCCTTTGGAATCCATTCTTTTCATGGCGCCCCAACACTTTAATCTTGTCGGTGGGGATTACACGGGTTACTTCCTCATATACATATGAGTTCATCTCAACCCTCCAACCTCGAATATGTAAAGTTGAGTTTACGTGAGCTTCCATGAAAATGAACAGCTTCACGATTTTCAGGTCTTTCAACCACTTGATCCTCTTTAGGTTAGTTTGTAGATAAGCAAACCGGTGGGCGGCTATATAGTAGATTCCTGAAGTACCCATCCATCTTCGTTCCATGTACAAGGGTGATGGATTATAGATTTGTTCCAGGATGTTCATCATCTCAACCCTTTGTCTATAATGTGAAGAATGCATTGCAGTCATAAACATGACTCAAAATACCAAGAACTTGTTCCACGCTTCGTAATTCTGCAAGACAGCATTGAAGGTAAGGAAATGTTTGGAACATCAACATTTGCTATACTTATTCTTATTAAGATTTCATAAAACAATTCCGTTGTTGGTTCGCTCTGATACCAACTGTAACGTCTCCACTTGTATTTTCAGGACACGTCTTAGCAGTCCATCGAAAAAGATGTCTAGAAAGCTCTGCCGAGCACTCCCATGGAATGTTATGGGGTTTGCGATCTAGGGCTTTCCGTGTCTTCCACGTAGTGGAAGTATTCTGGCCGTTCCCACTTAGGATCGACCTGAATTAGGGTTTTCCTGATTGGTCATTTTCCTGATAGCAACTAGCGTCGAACCCAAGCGAACTACTTTACGCAGAAACGCCAGGTTCAAAGCGGATTCACGCTGCACTTGGTTCAAGGAGAATGGGAAACGAGAGGGATGCAAAGCTCAACCTATTCCATCCCCTAAAACAACATAAATCGGGTTCAATCATAACTCTAGGTCAACGCTTTTGTTGTTCGTGTTCTTTGACGATCTTCCTACTGTCCATCGTGATTTGAGAAAAGTTCTCGGCCAACCAGGACCACCCATCCGTAGGACGGACCTATGGCCCATCCTCCGCACATTCCTTGGGTTGTTTTAGTTATTTAATTACCTAACACATTAGTTGGACATGTAACAATCAGCTTCTTTAATTAGCCCGTTAGGCACTAGTTCCTTCACGTAATCTTATCACTTGACATTGAAAAACAATATCAGACAAGTTCCTTATTAACAGATTATCATATTTATCTTTGAAATACAAAGAGTCCAGCCCGTAGGCTTATCCACAATCCGCCCGAAGGCTATCCAGCAATCCACAGGGATCACTAATCCAAGTTTCCGCCCGTAGACTAGTATGCGGGCCTCGAGATCCAATCCCGAGTCATGTTAGCCTCTTGTTCAGAGCCCGAAAGGTGAGGTATTTACGGCCAGAACCCCCCTAGCACCCAAGCATCCTCCTGCTCCAAGTAGCGCTCAACAGAGAGACCTCTCGTGTCGGGTTCCGTCCACTTTCCCGGTGCGGTTAACAACCCCCTTGGTAAGGGTCAAGCAGGCAGTCGGGGGTAACTGAAGCTGCCTCTCGCTTCAGGCCTTCAACCTGAAGTATAGATATCCATTTATCTTTTAATTCATTGATCAAACAAAGCCAAACAATGCTCTAAAATCTGTAGCAAGCACAAACATTTCCATTGAACGTTTTTGTTGGCAAACTGCTAAGGAATGAATCCTTCCTTTCGAATGCGTTCAGCACTCGATCCGGGATGACTTGCAACTTGGCAAGATCCCATATATCTTGGGTTAAGGTGTACCCTATTAACCCAACTTGACCAAACCTTAAGTTCATAGGTTATTTCAGTTTATCGGCTGGTCATTAGCTTCCAATCAATCTTCTTTACTCAAGAAAGATACTAAATTGGGATGATTATTCATCCTCTTGCAAGATAACTTGCGTAAGGACTTGCCATCCTCGTTGCAAGAATTTGGCCATTCCCTTGTGATCTAATCACAAGATCATATGACTCCACACTTGTTGCACAAGTGTCGCATTGAATGGAGTCACGAAACAATCTATTCCTGATCACATTAGGCTAATGTTGTTAGACCTAGGGTTTCCAAGTTCCATCTTGTAAGATTCTTAGGGACAACAAACCCTAGCTCACTTTCAAAATATGTTTCACTGTCCCTACGTTTCGATGAAAGTGGGCAAGTATTTAGGGTATAGGAGTTTCAAATTTAGCAATACGTAGTGATTAGGTTACCTATTAATTCCTAGTGAATTTATTTGAATTTAACCCATTCTAAATGAGTGCTCCATGGTTTTTAGGTTTATGCCAATTTGTTTAACTCTAGAAGATAGCTACGTTATCATTTCATAAGCACATGACTTGTTGTCTACGTATAAATTGCTCTTTCAACCCTAACTTGTCGATTTAATGTCAGGCATAGATTAGGTTAATTCCAACTAATCTTCCCATAACTTGCGAATAAAATTCATGCTAAACAAGCAACCTTTTTCTTGATATTTTATGCAATTGACAACGATAATTTTCCTAGAGTTATGCATCGTAAGAATCATTCCATGACTTGCACTTTCCATGATGATTCATTGCGAAGAGGATAGGGGTTAATAGTGCGATATGCAGATTATACTTCTAGGCTTAAATGAAGTATACTATTTTAATGGACAATAATCTAGTTTATAATTCATTTCAATGCATAAAGCTATTTGCTAGAAATGCATTTATGCTTCCTTTATTTTTTGAATGTTTTATTGAAGTATTAATGACTAAGTTCCTTCGTCGTGATCATTTAGGACAAAGATATATCCTATTTCTAACAATTAACCTTGCGTGATTGAATTACAATAATATCAAATAAAAATTAGGAAGGAAAACCTGGGCTTGGGGTGAGATGTCCACGTGGATGTTGGGAGGCGACCCTCCGGCGGCTGTGGCTTGGACTTTCTTATGGAAAAACTCATTATACTTGATGGCCAAACTAGAGAAGGAGTATGCAATCTGCCATGGGTTTCACCACTCATGGAGAGGCTCTAGGCTTAGAAAGGAGAGATAATAAGCTTTTATATACTACTATGCTTGCATTTTATGTTCCCTTTAAGGTCTCCTATAATCTAGTATGTTTCTTGTTGTAGCATTTAGAGCAGGGATTACACAAGGATGAGATCTCCAATTAAAAGTATCATTAATTTCCACTTTGTACATGAGCATACATTCAATCAATCATACCAACAGAATTTGTAGTTCCTTACAAATATTTAGCTATGTCACACGTGTTTCCATCATTTAAATTTAAACATAACCATTTGATATTGTTGTATGATTTCTCTTTTCAAAATGCTTTCATTGAAGGCTTGATCCTATGTTCTTTATTTTATATAAAATCTAAGTACATTTTTTGGATTGTTATAATAAGTATCATATTTGCTTACATACTTCAATGGGACCTTATACATGTTTATACATAATTCTATATCTCATAAGATAACAAACATAGATAGCGGGGATACTAGATTTTTAAATTTGTAACCATTTCTTATATACATCAGTACTAATCCTTGCATTAGGAATACTTATGGGTATAAGTATCACTATACAGTGATGACATTTTCAACTATTGATCTAATGCTTAAAACAGTGTAGTCATACTAAAGCTTTTACTATCACACATTAACTCTAAGTTGAGGCCCAACATTTCACAACATTTTCATGTGTATTTTACCAATCTACACCATTTGTTGTAGTATGTAGTTGGACATTTTTCATGTGAAGTTGGAAATTCTTGATGGTGCAAATAGATGTTCTTAATGATGAAACTTGCCATATATTAGACTTTTAAAACTCAACTTTTGTAACACTTTATGTCAAGTGTTATGTCTACTTTGTCATGTACACATGATGTTTATTAAAAAAATAGGTACTCCATGTTTGACAAGATAGGAAATATGGATAGTACGGATCTCATCCCTTGCAAGGCCAAACCTTGCTAATTTGTTTATCTTTATACTCATTGATATATCCATAAGTCATATGAGTCGACATGCACATTTTTATGAAGTGATGGAAATACCAATGCTTATTTTGATGTTTTCTTTGATCTATACGTGTCATGCATGAGATTCTAATGCATTTTTATTGAATGCTGAAATGACCTACTTTTTGGTTGGTTTTTGTTGTTTTTGTGGTTTGAATGGTTGATTTTACATGATGATTGATTGGTTTGGAAATGTTTTGAGAGTTTTTTGGATAGGGTTGATTTGATTGGTTTGGAAATGTTTTTCAATAGAGATATGAGGATCTATGATGTTGTGTTATGTTTTGTTGATGTCCTGATAGTGTCTGATTAGTGCTAATAGCTTCTATTTTACTTTTGTTTTCTTCTGTATGGAAGGATGGAGTAATGATTGATGAACTTTGAGGTTTTTTGAAAGCTCATTGAATTATTTTTGGTGGTTTTGATTGGTTTTAGTTGAGCTGGATGCTTTCTGTTGACCTTCTATAACCCTTTGTTGAGCTTCTGCAGAGCTTTGGTAAATCCTTTGTATGCCTCTGTATGTGTTCGTTTGGATGAGGGTGTAGTATGGGAAAGTTTTCTAGCCTTGGAAAGAGATGAATGCAAGTTCAAAAGAGCTCAAAGAAGTGGAAGAAGTAGCTGCTAAAGACTCAAGTGAAGATTGGAGTGTAATGCCATGCCACTTTTGCATACGACCCCCCCTCCTTAAGCATCTAGGGGAGAGGAGTGACACAGTAGAAACCGTCCCGCGTGTGGTATGAGGATGTGGAGCATTCCTATTCTTCATGGAGGTCAGTTGAGGGGAGAGAGAGATGATGACAGGGAAGAGGAAGTAGACGATGCTGAGAGATGGAGATGGCGATAAAAGCAATAATGACATGGATGATAACCACGAGGGAGAGGAGCACACCTGTGCTGCTTTCTCCCCCCCCCCCCCCCCCCCCCCCCCCCAAATACCTATATAAACCCCCATCCTCAAGAAGATAGGAGGCTTGGAAGGGTATAGGACCTTAATTTGCTTGCCCTTCTTGCTGAAAGCCCCTTAAGCAAAGGATCTATAGACCACCTCTTTTCCCCTGTTGCCATTGAGAGAGAGAGGGAAAGAAGAAGAAGAAGAAGAATAGAGGAGAAGTAGAAGAAGAAAAAGAAGAAGAGGAGAAGAAGAAGAGAGAGGATAAGAAGAGGAGGAGAAGAAGAAGAGAGAAGAAGAAGAAGAGAAGGGAGAAAGAGAGAGGAGAAGAAGAAGGGAAGAAGAAGGAGAGAGAGAGAGAGAGAGAGAGAGAGAGAGAAGGATACAATGGTGAGAAAGAGGGAGGAAGAGAGAAAGAGAAAGAGGATATACACAGACATTCCTTCTCTCCCATTGGTCGCGGACCCATGCCCCATTTTCGCGTGATTATCCTTCGACCGCCGACTCATCTCACTCCCCAACTGGCCCTCACTAATCGAGTACAAGATGCAAAAGTCCTATGTGAAGCACGTCTAAAAGAAAAGAGATCGGAGATGGCACCCAAGTGGAAATTGTCACACCTAGATGGCAGTCCCTCAACAAGCAACGAAGGCTTGGGCAAGGGTAGCACTACCAATCCGCATGCAGTACCGGTCGTAAGTAATATATTTCCAAATTAATGGATGGTTGCATGATTATCGCATGTGACACATTAGGGCCATATTATGCCGTTCAAGAATAGGACATTGAAAAGGATAAACTGCATTGTAAGTATTTGAAGGATTGAATTTCCCAAATGCATGTATTAAGAAAAGTTAATTGTATTCGAATGCCATACGATAAACTTATAAACATCATGTAAGGCTTCAAGCATTGCCGTCCTCCCGTCCTTGCAACAATAGGTGTTTTTCCACCACGCCATTGGTATGATGTAGCTCACACACTTGATGGAAGGCATGATAAGCGATTTAGCCTAAGGAAATTCATTTTCGAAGCTTTGGGCTTTGCCCAAGCTCTTGCTAACAACACGAATTAATAGCTCATGTTTGGTAGATTAGAACCTTGATATTATGCATAGTTAGAGCAAATAACAATCATAAGGGCTAAAACTAAGATGCCTTGGGGTCCACCTGGCAACTACCTTCAATCCAACTCGGGGATTGGGCTAGGTACAAATTACAATCTCAATCTTCAAAGGTAAGAGGAGAGCTCTAGGGATTGGGAAACCCTTAGTGAAAGGAAAGACAAATGCTTTTGTACCTACTAGGAAGAGGGTTGGGTTATTGATCAATGTAAGTGATTAATAGAACTTATGTCTTGTATAGTATTTGAGACCTTAAAATATGCCTTTAGTCAGCAGAAGGGTGTGTTAAGTAAATTTTACTTAGAACTGCTCTTGGTCCCAAGGGGGAGAGCAAACACGCGATGGAAAGTTATCACGACTATTCCTGCAATGTTTGAAAAAGAATACCATTGTTTTTGTTGATTGATCAAATAATGTCCTAAATGCTTTTTGCATTAAACTGATTGTTGGAATGTGATCTGGATGATTATTCCAAGTACTTGTGCTTGATGGTAAATGCATGGCAAGGGTCTGAGATGACAAGTTGCCATGGGAAATAAAGGAATGTTTTCTTGGTAGGTTATATCAGGAATCAGGCTCACTACCTTGATTCTTAATTGGATTAATTAAGGAAGGATATTTGCACGAGTGGATCATCTCCAAGTTCGCAATGTGGATTACCCCAAGAGGATACTGCTCAATTCAAGGCCAAAGGTGGAGTGGTGAAAAGGCCAACCACGGAAAGTGTGTCTCATTCCTAGGTCACTCGAGGTTAATGGAGCTCTGGACACCCCTTGCCGAGTCCAAAATAAATTTGTAGACTGTGTCGTGAGCTCAACATCTAGGGCGTTGGAAGATCCTATTCTAGATACTGGATGGAATTTATGGTGCCATGTGATTTGGATCGGGTACTTCTATTGGACAGAAGGGATACATAATTCTCCTATATGGGCAGGAGACAAAGATTAACTGGAAAATAAGTTAAGGAACTTGTTTGTAAAAAGGAATGCTTGTTTTGTTTTTGTGTTGGTGTTGTAAATTACGAGAATGAACCTTGTTCCCTAAAAGGCCTAATTGAGGAAGTTGATTTTGAATGTCACACATAAATGTGATAGGACCTAATTGGAAAACTAAAGCTATCAAGGGAAGCGGGTGGATGGAATCCTACGATAGAGTGGTCCCAAAGAACTAGGAGGCTTCTCACAAGGTTTTACCGACATCTAACCCTTAGGAATTGTTGGGTTAGAACCCCGATTCATGCCATTTTAGGGAACGGAACGGGACTATGCCCTACGCATAGAGAGGTTGAGCAGCACATCCCTCTCGTTTCCCATTCTCTTTGACCCAAGTGTGGCTTGGGTCTGCTTCAGCTGGGGTATCCTTGCGTAAAGTAGAGTGTCCAAAACCCAACGCTAGAATGCTATCGAGAGACCTTGACCCCTAGGAGCCCAGATTTTACGTTGATCCTAGTGGGTTTAGCCGCGAACTTTCCATTGTGAGGCAAACTTAGAAAACCCTAGGTGAAACATTCCATGGGAGTGTCGTGCGATGACTCTTAGATTTGTGATGGACCACTAAAAATGTGCTTGGGTAGCCGATAGGCAGCACGTTATAGTTTCTATTAGATCAAAACTTTGTAATGATATGTTACTGATTAATGTATGCTTCATAGGCATATTCTAAGCAGAGTAACCTAAGTGGTATGACTTGATTGTCAGGCACCTTCTGCACCCACAAATGCTAATATGCAAGAGAAGAAATTCCTTCTCAAGAAAATTAAGGCACCAGAGTTTTATGGAGAAGGGATAGATGTCGCAATAGAGGCAGAGATATGGATTGAGTTGATGGACGATTATTTCTTTGCTTCAGGAATTGTTGCTACCAATCAAGCAATGATAGGCAAATTTAAGTTAGTTGGCTAGGCTCGAATATGGTGGAAGCAATGGTGCAAGGATCAAGGTGTTTCTAAAGCTGTTGTCACTTGGGCTCAATTGAAAGATGCTATACACAGATGATACCTTCCACCAACCTACTAGACTTTGAAGATGAATGAATTATTCGAGCTCAAGTAGCTAGAATTAACCTTGGAAGCCTACTACTTGAAGTTTGTAACCCTACTAAAATACGCACCACCTATGGATATTGTGCAGCAAGTATCCAAGTTTTTCCATGGCTTAAACACTCCTCTGAACCATCATCTTGAAGCAATGCATCCAATGGACTTGCAAGATGCCTTACTTTGAGCAAACCCAATCGCCCAAGAACTTAATTCAGGAAATTGTGACAAAGATGATTCTCAATATTAGGGCAAGAGATGCCATATGTGCAGAAAGATAGGGCACATCTGTAGTAGGAGATGTCCCTACCATCAATAATTCCACTGCAATGAGCTAGGACACATCCAAGCTAATTTTCTTGACTTAAGTCTAGAAGACATTGAGCCTCCAAGGAAATGAAGCTACACAAGCACAGCCTATGGATGTATAGAGGAATCTGATGAAGATGAAGACCTAGAACCCACTACACCTTATCAGGATGACTAGAAATCCTAGAAGATTAATTGACATGTAACACAACTTATATTGAGAATAAATCCTAGTCTTGTACCTACGGTTAATTGGGATAATATGAGTTACACTACTTAAATTGTTAACCAAACATGACAAAGAGAACCAAGTCAAATGCAATGGGAAACTTTAGACCCACAAAAAAGAGCAATGAGGCTCCAAGGTGCTTCTATTGAAAGGAACCAAGACATTTTAAGAGGCAATTCTCAAAGCTTGGCCCAAACAACCACCGTCAGTTTCACGAGCAAAGGCAAGATGCCACGAGAAAAGTTGCTGGAATAAACCCGAAAGAGGTCAATAATGATAATGATCCTACAATGGAATCCAATATGGAAAGAGCGAGAGTACATGCCACTCTTAGTAAGAAGGATCCAAATCGCCAATTCTTAGTAATTCACTAGCAAATTATCAAGGTAAACCCTTTCAAATTTTAATCGACTGTGGAAGTGCCCACTCTTTTGTATCACCAAAATGTGCAAAAAGGCTAGGCATAAATACTACTCCTACACTTAGTTTGCTTGTGGAATTAGGAAACAGCAAGTAAGTTCTGTCAACACAACAAACTAGCAAGGTTGAATTTAGCTTGGGTGGCAGTTCTTCCAAAATGAGCTTCCAAATTATGGACCTCGAGGCTTATGAATGTCTACTAGGTATGGATTGGTTAATTAATTCTAAATAATACCCATATCCATTGCGAAAAGGGTTAAATCATGTTTCAAAACTGAAAGGGAGAATAAGTAACCACTCAGGGGGAAGCAGGGAACCCTAAGGTCCAGTTAGCTAAAGCTTCCCTAATAGTAAAATGATTAAAGAAAGGATTACCCATCTATCTAATTAAGCTCAATAAGGCCGATTAGGACAGTGAAGCCAAGGACCAACCATCTTGGCTAAAGATTATGCAGATGTTTTTCTAAAATACCTAACAAAGCTTCCACCAACAAGAGAAGGAGATCACGAAATCCAACTCATTCCAAGCGATGCCCCCATCGCCAGATGGCCCTACCAAATGTCAATTCCTAAAGCCATTGAGGTAAAAGAGCAACTCAGGTGACTATTAGACCAAGGATACATCTGGCCAAGTAATTCAGCATGGGGAGCCTTGGTACTATTTCAGAAAAAGAAAGATGGAACACTCTGCCTTTGTATTGATTACCATGGATTAAACTAATGAAAAACAAATACCAAATCCTCAGGATAGACAAGTTGCTTGACCGACTCCAGGGAGCAAAGGTCTTTTCAAAGGTTGATCTCAAATTGGGCTATTGTCAAATAAGAATTAGGGAGGAAAATATCCCTAAAACTGCTTTTAACACAATGTACAGCCATTATGAGTTTATTGTGATGTCATTTAGATTAACAAATGCTCATGCCACCTTCAACAGGTTGATACAAGACATTTTCCAACCCTACCTTGATGACTTCATCCGCGTCTTCTTCGATGATATCTTAACATATTCCAAGATTGATGAAGAAGATCATGGACCACAACTATGAGTAGTTCTTGAAACAATGAGAGCTCACAGACTATATGCTAAAAAGAACAAATGTGCCTTCTTCAAAAAGCAAATTGAAAATCTAGGATTCATTGTATCAGTAGATGGCATTTCAGTGGATCCTGCTAAGGTCCAAGATGTACAAGATTGGAGACCCCCAACAACGATCAAAGATGTGAGAAGCTTTCTAGGGCTAATAGATTGATATAGAGTCTTCATTAAAGACCATATCTCAATTGCCATGCCTCTCATTGACCTTCCCAAGAAGCAGATCTCCATTATATGGACGTCCGTCGAACAATCTAGCTTTGAAAAGCTGAATCATAGTTTGGTAACCACCCTATTTTAAGGCTACCCAACTTAAGCAAAGAATTTGAAGTCATAACTGATGCAAGCTCTCTTGCTTTGGGTTGTATGATATGCAAGAAGGATGTCCAATAGCCTATGCTTCAAGAAAGTTAAAGATCCATGAAAGAAACTATGCCACACATGATCTAGAATTGCTTGTTGTAATTCATGCCTTTAAACCATGGAGACATTACCTACTTGGCAATAGGTAAAGAACTCTTGCTACAATGATTTCAATGCCAAGTATTCCTCCCATAGAAATGGCTAAAGAAGAAGCAGTGAAGGATCCAAGCTATCAAAGAATATTAAGAGAGATTTTCATTAAGGATTCAAGTTCAAAGCTCAAGACTAAGTATGAATATCTTTCCATAAACAAGGAGCTTGCCTATTTTAGTACAAGACTATGCATTCCTGCAAGTTAGGAACTCAAGAAGAAAATACTTTGGGAAGATCACAATTCTCCATTTCAAGGTCATCTTGGATGTGCTAAGACTCTTAATATAGTCAGAAGAATCTTCTATTGGGAAAGACTCAAGGGTGATGTACTCGTATGTCATCGAATGCCTAAACTGCCAACAAATTAGGGCCGAATGTGTCAAGTTGCCAAGAAATCTCCAACCACTTGACATCTCTCAAATGAAATGGGAGTATATCAGCATGGAATTCATAGTTGGATTACCCCCAACACGAGGATATAACTCCATAATGTGTAATATTTCCACAACGAAATATTGAAGATCCTAAATCTCGCGCAAAAGCAGTTCAAAGTAATCTCCCGCAATGAAGATACCCTGGGCTAAGTGCTCCACCCTCGCACAATAGCAAACTCCAGCTCCGTATCACGTATAGGAAGCCGTGGCTTGAAAACCGCTAGCCACCGTAGGCCTACACGGGAAAACCCCTTCAAGGGGGAAAAGGGATAATGGATAAATTTTTGGCAAAAAAAATTTTAAACTCCCCTTCCCTTCAGCCATTGCATGGCAGGGGAGAGGGAGTGTGAGAGGAACTTGAGTAGGTGTTGGAGAAGCATGAGGGAGGGGAGCATGCAAATTGCCACTTGTGTGGCTATCCCCCCCCTTCAAGCCTATATATGAACCCCCCTCCCCAAGCTTGAGGGGGAGGAGGAGAGAGAAGCGTATGTTGCAATCGCCACCATTTGGTCGTCCACCACGCTACCATGCTGCCAGACCACGCCGCCAGGCTGCCACACCTTCATCTTCATCATCATCATCATCATTATTATCATCATCATCATCGTCCTTGTCGTCATCTTCTCTCCCCACTTCATTCCCTGTGGGCAGAAGCTTGGAAGTTTCTTTGGAAGCTTCTATTAAAGCTTTCCTTAGCCCTAGTTCACCCCGTGTCTCAGGTTTTTAAAACCAAGTTTGCAAGGCCCTATTCCTACGAAGGGAAGTAAGTTCGTGGGTAGTAGGGAGTTCGAACAATCAAATAAAGGGCAAGGGGAGTTTGCTGAGTCGAGATCTATGTCCTCGATGGCTCCTAAGCAAAAGTCGCGAGGTGCACACGCGGGAGCTTCCAACCCGAGTACGCGAGTGGACAATGCCCCGATTCTTAATGCCGAGGTTCCGATAAAATCCCCGCATGAAAGGATGCATTGAGCATGTCTTTAATTCACGTAGGCAAGTTTGAATATATTGGAAAATTTATATCCTCGCATCGATTTACCAAGTTAAGTTGCATGACAAGTACTTGCATGGTCATGGTAGCTGCATTCTTGAACGCATATTGCATAATTCAAAAGGTGGATTTTTCTAAAGGCATCCTTGTTGCCTCGGAAAATAATAATGCATATAACACATAATACACCGAGGTATTAATTTCCTAGTTGTGACTCATGTATGAGATAATCTTAGATGCCCATTGAATGATGTCCAAATAGTCGCAATGCATGGAAAGGAAATTATGAACTTTGCAAATTGCATGTGAGGATGGTTATACTTCAGGTCGGGTTAAGTAATAAAAGGAAGGATTAAATCAAGGATGGACTCATGGCATTCACTCATTCATAGAGTTTCTTTATCAAAGTTTGAATGCATCTTCATTAAAAATATTAAAGCTTTGATTTTGTTGCATCAAAGTAAGGTTTATAAGAGTTAGCTCTGAATGATCAATCATTATAGTTTAGGGAAAGGGAAAGTAATGATCATTGTAGATCTTTTAGCTGCATAGAAGGAAAAGGTCTTTGGTCTTGAAATCGCATATTTGCATGGAATGATGCATCTCACCTGTCTTGCAGTTATTTACATATTTAGGGAAAGTATTTGCATCTCTAAGGAAATATCACCTCTTGTCATAAGACAATTAGATCAATTAGGTAAATTGCTTGTAATTGTGTAACTCACATGGGATTCATAAAGGCATAAATAGTTAGTACGACAAACACCTCAATGTGCTAGATAAGGTTAAGCTATGTTAAAAATTCTGCCTAGTATAGCACTTAGGTTGCCAAATTAATACTTCCAATCTCAAAGGTCCTACCCACATTCACGGAATGTTAGGGTTAGCTAAATGCCCATGCTAGAATGATCTAGGGTTCTCATCCTAAGGATCAATTGACCAAATACTAGACTTTCGTATGAATTTTAGAAACCCTAGGGCCAAAGCATTGTCGGCCTAGTAGGGTTAGAGGTTGGATTGGGTCAAGAGGACTCCCAAACCCTACATCTTGACCAAAGGTATTCTTGACCAAGGAATACCGTGTGATGGGAGAAATAATCCCACAAGTTAGGTGTGACCCTTATCTCGTGCAACAAGTTGCAATGTCGCATGGTTTTGTATCTAAATCACAAAATAGCATTACCACTCCTTAGAACAAGGTTTGCAAGTTCTAAGTACAAGTCTAATTTTCTAGAGGATGAGTAGTCAACCTACTACATCACCCTTCCTTGGGGCGGATTTGCCAAATTAGGGGAGATACAAATTTGCCAAAAAGGCAATTAACCAACCAAGTTAGGGCGACGAGGTTGCCCAGGATTTACTATCTATAATTTAAGAAAATCTAAGGTGGAAACAATTTGGATCAAAAGGGTATAAACCTTAACCCAAGGATAAAGGATAAACAAGCAACTTAGCTTACGAAACCCTTGGGATCTTGCCAAGTCACAATTGATCCCGGTTTTAATGCTAGATGTATTCGAAGAGAAGGATTCACACCTTAGCAGTTGGCTGTATAAATGACCACTGGAGTGCTTGTGTTTGTACACTTAGGAGCATTGTTTGTTCTTCTTTGCTCAAGGAACTAATGCTGGAAAATAACTAATGCTTTAGGTTGAAATCCTGGAGGGAGAGGCAGCATCAGTTACCCCCGACTGTCTGCCTGACCCTATCCAAGGGCGTTGCTAGCCGCACTGGGTACGTGGACCAAACCCGCCGCGAGAGGTCTCTCCGTGGGGTGCTACTTGGAGTAGGAGGACGCTTGGGTGCCACGGGGGCTCTGGCCATAAATCCCTTGCCTCCGGATCCTCCACAAGAGACCACCGACATGACTCGAGATGGGATCTCGAGGCCCACATACTAGTCAACGGGTGGAACTTGGAATAGCAATCCCTGAGGATTGCTGGAATAGCCTTTAGGCGGAATAGCCTCCGGGCGGATTGTATGATGTATTCCAAAGACTGATAAATAACGATCAAATGTTAAAAATGAGCTTGCTTGACATTGTTTTTCTATGTTAGTGCCTAAGTTACGTGAAAGAAGCAGTGATTAATTGGTTGAGTAAAGAAGTTATTTTTTCTTGTCAAACTAAATGTGGTAGGTAATTAGACAACTAAAGCAACCTGAGGAAAGTGCAGTGGATGTGACCCTGGGTCCGTCCTACGGAAGGGTGGTCCTGGTTGGCCGGGAACTTTTCTCAAACAAATTGACAACGAGGTAACAATGACCTAGAATCATTAGGCTAGAGTCCCGATTTATGTTATTTTAGGGGAACGGAATGGGACTATGCCTTACGAGCAGAGAGATCGAGCTTCACATCCCTCTCGTTTCCCATTCTCCTTGAACCAAGTGCAGTATAAATCTACTTTCACCCTGATGTTTCTGCGTAAAGTAGTTTGTTTGGGGATCGACGCTAGCTACCTTCTAGGAACTTGACCATAAGGAAAACCCTGATTCAGGCCGCGGTCCTAAGTGGGAACGGCCGGAATACTTCCACTTTGTGGCAGACTCGGGAAGACCTAGATTGCAAACCCCATGACATTCCTTGGGAGTGTCGGCGGCGCTTTCTAGACTCTCTTCCCGATGGGCTGCTAAGACATGTCCTGCAAGTGGACAGGGGGACACATTACAGTTGGTATCAGAGCAAACCAATGGAATCTAATATTTACAAGGAATCTTAATGAGGGAAAATAGAGCAATGTTGCCGTTAAGAACATTTCCTTACTTACTTATGGATACTGGCTTGCAGAGTCGCGAAGCATGGGACGAATTCTTGGTGTTCTAGGTTATGTTTATGACTACAATGCGTGCTTTGGATTACCGACGGAGGCTAGGCATGATGAATATTCTAGATCGTATCTACAATCCTTCACCCCTGTACGTGGAACGAAGATGGACGGGTGATTCAGAAATTTATTACATAGCTACCCACCGACTTGCATACCTTCGGACCAACTGGAAGAGAATCAAGTGGATGGAGGATTTAAAGATCGTGAAGCTGTACATCTTTGTTGAGGCTCACGCAAACGCAACCCTACATATTGGCGATCGAAAGGTCGAGCAAAACAAGTATGTGTACGAGGAAGTGACTCAAATAATCCCTGCCGACAGAATCAAGGTGTTGGGACGTTATGAGAAGAACGGGTATCAAAGGAAGGGATGCCCTAAGCTTCCTATGACCTATCAATTCCTGAAAATCCATGATCCCAATCCATATTATTACTCAGTTCTCATAGCTGAATGTAACACAATCTTATTCTCCCCAAATTGATGTGCCAATCAGCTTGTTCTACCTTCCCAAAAATAATTGTACTCAGAAGGGCTATGCGCACATGAATGAAATAGACTTTTTATCAATGATCTATCTTGGCTGTAAGTGTTGATAAAGGAGTTAAGTGATTAGGTCACTTGGCTAAAAGCTGAACTGGGCATGTTAATGTAATATGAGAAATGCTTAGCAAGTTTTTAACGTAAAGAATCTTATTGCCCAGGCACAACCTCAAGTGCAGATTCCTAGTCCAACCCCTATACCAAGTATAGCTATAATCCAAGAGAAGAAGTTCCTTCTCAAGCAGATCAAACCACCTGGATTCGATGGTAAGGGAAGGGCTGTCCAAACTAACGCTGAAGTCTGGATCAAATCCATGGAGGATTACTTCGAAGCAGCAGGTACTACACCTGCTAACCAAGTGATGCTCGCCAAACTGAAGCTTACCGATGAAGCAAGACTTTGGTGGAAGCAATGCTGTAGAGACCAAGGGATCTCGGAAGGGTCAGTTACTTGGGAGAAGCTTAAAAAATCTGTCTGAGGGAGATATTTACCACTTGCCTATCGCACACAGAAGATGAACGAGTTCTATGAACTGAAGCAGCTTGGTCTATCCCTTGATGCTTACTATTCAAAATTCGTCTCTCTTAAAGTATGCGCCACAAATGGACATGACACAATAGGTGTCAAAGTTTTGTGCCGGACTAAACCCACCCATAAACACACGCCTGGAATCAATGCGCCCCACGGACCTACAAGACGTGCTCATTCAAGCTGCGCCAATAATACAGGAAGTGCAAACCAAGCCTAGGAATAATAGGACTTGGTCTTACAAGGATCAAAACAAGGGAGTGTATAGGTCTCAAACCAAGAGAGCACATGGCCAAAACCAAGAAAAAAGGAAGAAAGCTAGGGCAAATGCTGCTAACAATTTTGTTCCTACCCAAGGTAATGGCCACAATCTCTGTTGCTTCCATTGCAACGAGCCTGGTCACTTTAAAAGGCAATGTCCCAAGCTTAGTAGAGGACAATGTCAAGGGCCATTCCAAGGAGACACCCATGGACAAGGAGCCACCATCAGGGCCAAAGGGAGAATCTCTAGTGTTGCCAGCAAGGAGTTGTGTGATGAAGAAGATCCAACCATGGAAATTGACATTGAAAGGGCAACGGTTCATGCTGCTCTTCACAAGAAAGGCTCGAATCGCCAATTCTCGATGATTCAAACACCATCAGATTATCAAGGTAAAAGCTTCAAAACCCTAATTGATTGTGGCAGTATACATTCCTTCATTTCACCAGTCTGTGTAAAAAGATTAGGAATAGCCACAAATGATGCACCTACCTTACTTGTGGAATTAGCAAATGGTCATGAGGTCACTTGTACCAGGCAAACTGCTAAGGTGAAATTCCTACTCGACATTGGTCAGATTCAAGGTAATGAACCTAGGTGTCCACGAATGTTTGCTCATAATGGATTGGCTGATACCCAATGATGCCCACATACACTATGGAAAGGGCCAAGTCTCCCTCCGAAATTCTGAAGGGCAACTAGTCACAACTCAAGGAGAGCCTGGTAAGCCAAAAATTCAACTAGCCAAAGCAACATGGATAATAAAAGGAGTTAGAAAGGGGCTACATGTCTATTTGATTAAGCTAAATAAGCTAGATCAGAATCAGGAATCTAGGGAAGAACCTTCATGGTTAAAGGAATACGCATACGTATTTCCTGAAGAGTTGACTGAACTTCCTCCTCAAAGGGAAGTCGATCATGAAATCAAGCTAGCACCAGGAGCTGCTCCAATCGCAAAGAGACCATATAGGATGTCCATCCTGGAAGCGATTGAGCTGAAGGAGCAACTCAAGCAACTGCTAGACCAAGGCTACATCCATCCTAGCAGTTCGCCATTGGGAGCTCCAGTGTTGTTCCAGAATAAGAAAGATGGAACGCTTTGGCTATGCATTGACTACAGAGGGTTGAATCAATTAACCATTAAAAACAAATACCCCATTCCAAGAATAGATGAACTTCTTGACCATCTTCAAGGTGCGAAGATCTTCTCTAAGATAGATCTCAGGCCTGGATATTATCAGATAAGGATCAAGGAAGAAGATATCCCAAAGATGGCATTTAGCACAAGGTATGGACACTTTGAATTCATGGTCATGTCATTCAGGCTGACAAATGCTCCTGCTACCTTCAACAGGCTAATGCAGGATATCTTTAGACCCTATCTTGATGACTTCGTACTTGTCTTCTTTGATGATACCCTAGTCTACTCCAAGCAGGAAGAAGATCGTGCACCCCAGCTTTGCATTGTTCTTGAAACAATGAGAACACACAAGCTTTATGCCAAGAAGAAGAAGTGTGTATTTTTCAAGTGACAGATTGAATATCTGGGATTCATTGTATCAGCAGAAGGAATTTTAGTAGATCGAGACGTTCTAGAATGGCCAACTCCAACAACTGTTAAAGAAATACGTAGTTTTCTTGGTTTGACAGGATGGTATAGGGTCTTTATTAAAAACTATGCTTTGATTGCAGCGCCTCTGACCAATCTACTAAAGAAACAAGTATCAATTGTATGGTCACCTGCTGAACAGTCCAACTTTGACAAACTAAAGCAAAGCTTGGTATCAACACCCATCTTGAAACTTCCTGACCGTAGTAAGAGGTTTGAAGTGATAACTGATGCTAGCACACTTGCCTTAGGATATGTGCTTATGCAAGAAGGTCACCTCGTAGCGTACTCTTCAAGGAAACTGAAGAGCCATGAAAGGAACTATGCTACCCATGATCTAGAGCTATTGGCTGTCATCCATGCTCTCAAACTTTGGAGATACTACTTGCTGGGTAACAAATTTACCTTAGTGACGAACCACAAAAGTCTTAAATGGATTTTTACCCAGAATGAGCTCAATATGAGGCAACGTCGATGGATGGAGAATGTAGTTGCCGATGCACTCAGTCGCAAGGCATTTCTGAATTCTCTAATTTTGCAAGATCCAGCAAGATCTCTAGCCACAAAGGTATCCATACCAAACAACCCAATTCTTGAGTTAGCTAGAGAAGAGGCATCCCATGACCCAACCTATCAGAAATTGCTAAGGGAGATCCCCATCAAAGGTCAAGACCCAAAGCTACAAACAAAGTATCAAGAATTCTCTATCAATAGTGGACTTGTCTACTATAGGATGAGATTACGTATACCGATGAGCCAATCAGGCTATGCCAAAGACCCTCAATGTGGTCAAAAAGAGCTATTACTGGGATAGGCTCAAAGGTGATGTTCTCAAATATGTCATGGAATGTTTGTCTTGTCAATGCATTAAGGCCAAGCATGTCAAAATGCTAGGGAAATTGCAACCACTTGACATTCCCCAAATGAAATGGGAATTCATTAGTATGGACTTTGTTCTTGGCCTACCCCAAGTTCAGGGAGGATACAACTCCATTATGGTTGTGGTGGATATGCTCACCAAGGTTGCACATCTTATCCCTATTAAGACAAACTATAAAGCCTTAGACATCGCAAGGTTATTCATCAAGGAAATATTCAAATTACATGGGTTACCCATAAGAATCATTAGTGATCGTGATTCTCTCTTCACCTCACACTTCTGGAGGGCTATCTTTGAGGCCATTAGGACTCAACTCTGTTTCAGTACAGCTTACCATCCCCAAACCGATGGTCAAACGGAGCGAGTCAACCAATTCATTGAAGACATGCTTAGGGCACACTGTTGTCACGAACCCAAAAAGTGGATTCAATATTTACCACTAGTTGAGTTTGCCTACAATGCTTCCTACCAACAAAGCATTGAGATGACCCCTTTTCAAGCATTGTATGGGCACGATTGTCATACTCCTTTAAGCTTTTTGGATCCAACCTTGAGGGTTGAAGCTTCAAGGCAGATGTTGAAAGACATGAATGACCAAATCAAGTCAATAAGACAAGACATCCAAGCCACCAAGGACAGACAAAAGGCTTACGCGGACTTGAAACGACAAGATAGATCCTTCGTTGAAGGTGGTATAGTCTTCATTTGCATGCGTCCAAAGAAGAGTTCCCTATCCTTGGGTGAATGCAAAAAGCTAAGTCCAAGGTATTGTGGACCCTACAAGATTCTCAAGTGCCTAGGGCCTAATGCTTACAGACTACAACTCCCCAAAAACCTAAAAGTTCATAATGTATTCCATATCACTCTATTGAAAAAGTATGTGCCTAACCCTAATCATGTGCTTGATGATCAACAAGTTGTAATGCCTAGCCAAGGAGTCCTTGAGCTACGGCCTAACAGGATCTTAGATGTTAGGGAGAGGCATTTGAGATCCAGGACTTTGAGAAAATACCTCGTCCAGTGGAAAGATTACCTCGAAGAGGATGCCACTTAGATGGATGAAAGTACTCTCAACCAACAATACCCCCAAATTTTCTCAAGATGAGGACATCTCAATTCCTCTAAGGGGGAGAGAATGTAATATTTCCGCAACGAAATATTGAAGATCGTAAATCTTGCGCAAAAGCAGTTCAAAGTAATCTCCCGCAATGAAGATACCATGGGCTAAGTGCTCCACCCTTGCAGAATAGCAAACTCTAGCTCCGTATCGCATATAGAAAGCCATGGCTTGAAAAAAACGAGCCACCGTAGGCCTACATGGGAACACCCCTTCAAGGGGGAAAAGGGATAATGGATAAATTTTTGGCAATTTTTTTTAAAACTCCCTCCCCTTCAGTCGTTGCATGTCGGGGGAGAGGGAGTGTGAGAGGAGCTTGAGTAGGTGTTGGAGAAGCATGAGGGAGGGGAGCATGCAAATTGCCACTTGTGTGGCTATTCCCCCCCTTCAAGCCTATATATGAACCCCCCTCCCCAAGCTTGAGGGGGAGGAGGAGAGAGAAGCGTATGCTGCTGCCGCCGTCGCCTTCTGGCCGCCACACTGCCACACTGCCAGACCACGCCGCCACCTTCATCATCATCATCATCATCATTATTATTATCATCATCATCATTCTCGTCGTCATCTTCACCTCCATCGTCATCATCTCCCCAATCACACTCTCTCCCCACATCATTCCCTGTGGGACAGAAGCTTGGAAGCTTCTATTAAAGCTTTCCTTAGCCCTAGTTCACCCCGTGTCTCGAGTTTTTAAAACCAAGTTTGCAAGGCCCAATTCCTACGAAGGGAAGTAAGTTCGCGGGCAGTAGGAAGTTCGGACAATCGATAAAGGGCAAGGGAGTTTGCTGAGTTGAGATCTACATCCTCAATGGCTCCTAAGCAAAAGTCACGAGGTGCACACGCGGGAGCTTCCAACCCGAATACACGAGTGGAAAATGCCCGGATTCTTAATGCCCATGTTCTGATAAAATCCCCACATGAAAGGATGCATTGAGCATGTCTTTAATTCATGTAGGCAAGTTTGAATACATTGGAAAATTTATATACTCGCATCAATGTGGTCGCTTCCTATTCTCTCAATTGTCATGTCTTTGACATGTATCACATCTTTTAACATACTTTAATGAATCGTGGAAGATGGACGGCCACCAATATCTAGCTCTTAAAGCCTTCTATGCCGTCAACCACCTAGCAAAGTGCCCTCCACAAGCGGAGTCATGGCACTCCTCCAAGATAAATGGAAACTCATCATGCATCACACATCAGCGAATATCATCAATACCCTACCAATATAATGTTCCTGTGATCAAGGAAATTTTCAGTGCTTGTTGTTTAATTTTGCTCTTCTCTGATTTGGATAAAGTAGCTCCAGTCTCTCCCATAGATAAATAGTGCATTATAAAAGCATACCAAGAGGGAATAAATGCAGTATCAATCTTGAACAAAGTTTCCATGTTACTTCCTTCAGTCTCAAGACCTCTTTGGGCTCTCCGAAATCTAGAAGACATTACACAATGCCACGTAGCTTTGGTGGCTTGCTCTTGATCTTGTAATCAAACTCCTGCAAAGTGATTAATCACTTTGCTAAAGGATCTGACGGTTGTAACTTGTTCAGTAACAATTGAAGCCCTTCCGCCTTCTTATAGAAAACCACTTTCTCATAGAGAATGTAGTGCTTGAACTTTTTGGTTGCAAATACCATCGCAAGGCATAACTTCTCCATATAAGTATAATTAATTTCTGATATGCCCAACTTTAGACTAGCAAAGCTATCGGATGATACCACTTTTCCTCCCAAATTTGGGATAAGCAACAGCTAATACTATGCATGTGGCTGCTGAAAATATATAGAACATTTTACCCCTTTTAGGTGCTTTGACAAGCTCTTGCTTCACATCGTCAAAAGATACTTTGCAAGCATCACTCTATGTAAACTGATAATTGAAGTACAATAGGTTCGTTAGTGGCAACGCTCTTTTTTCCAAGGCATTGATAAACCTCTAATAATACCCTACCGATGACAGAAAGCTATGCACCTTCTTTGAAGTATGCGACGGACTCATGGCAACTATAACCTTGATCTTTTCAGGGTCAGTCGCAATCCCTATTGAACTGAACACATGGCCTAACAATAGCCCATAGGGCACTCCAGAGACGCACTTCCATGGGTTGAGAGCTATGCAAAATTGTCTACAATGCTCAAAACACTTCCGCAAAATAATCAAATGCCTTTCCCTTGTGGTGGCTGCCCCCAGGTCATCATTGAATACTTTCAAATCCTTTGGGGAGATGTCACCAAAGGTCTTGTCGGCTGCTCTTTGCCACGAACCAAGTGCATTACATAAGCCAAATGGCATCACATGGTACGCAAAGGTACCAAAGAAAATAATAAATGTCATTTTAAGCTTGTCGTGCTTAGCAATTACCATTTGATTGTACCCCGCAAAGCAATCCATGAACGAATATACTTCCCTACCCGCCACTAATTGATCCAAAATTAGGTCAATAAAGGGCAACGGGTAGTAGTCCTTGACTATTTGCTTATTTAGCTCTCTAAAATCTACACAAAGCCGAATTTGATTGTTCTTCTTCTTTCTAATCACAACTGGCAAACACCATTCAGTATCCTGAATAGGGAAGATCATACCTACTTTTTCGCAACTTCTATAGCTCCTCAAATAGCCCGTCCCTTAGTTTAAAATGCATATGCCTTACTTTTTGACGTATAGGGTGGGTATCTTCCTTTACAGGAATAGTATGCACAACCAAACTAGGAGGAATGCCCCTAAGTTCATCATAGCTCCAAGTGAAAATGTCACGGAACTCCTGAATCAGGGACACATAGTACTCTCTCTCTTCTGAATTGAGCATGGAACCTAATTTAATTGGCCACGAATCATTAGGCGTACCAAGGTCCAACTCAATAACATATGTGTCTCTTATTCGATCTTGAGGCTCTATCAGCTCATTCAATGTAATCGGATAAATGTCCTCTATAGTGAACCCTTCTTTAGATCCATCACTCATGACGTCTCACTACCAAATGGATCATCTATTGTTTCTAGTTTGGTAGAGGATAAAGGAGCTCTCTCACTTTGAGGAGACTCAGGGTAAGCATCCACTACTACACAATTGGCACCTCTACCTAGAATCACTCAACCCACGGATATATCGACTTGGTAGTCTGTTCGTAAGATCCATGGCCTACCTAGCAAAACTCGATAGCTAGGACGTCCTGCAAATCTTATCACCCTAAAGTCCAGATAGCATTCCATACTCGCAACTGTAACATGGACTTTAGTGATGCAACCTTCTGGTTGTCTTAGACTGTCATCCGCCATCCTAAGAAGTGTAGAGCTATCTTTTTGAATTTTGAGACCTAGCCTCTCCCCATCAAGTCTGAACTCATGATATTGACGAAGGATCTAGTGACCATGATAGCATGCTCTACTAATATTCCATCCACGTATGTTGGAACCCTAGGGCAATGCTTTTCAGCATGATCGAACCAATCTTCTCCCACTTGTGCTGTGCCCAAAGGTTCTACGATATACCCAATACACAGGATTTTCTTGAATTCCTTGTGTACTCTTGGAGAAAGTTTAATCAATGGCAAGAGATTCATGTCTAGTTTAACTTCACAAAGAGAACTTGCTAGATCATAGTCGTGGTAGTTAGCCAAAGTTCTCTTTTTGCGCCAATCCATTCTCTCCTTTGGTCATTGGATTGTCTTTAGTGCCTCTTTTTTAACTTTTTCCTTCTTTCTCGGCAATCCCTTATCCTTCTTGGGATCAACTTTACTATCTCAACAGGCCTTAGAGGTCCACCTTCCATACCAGGATTCAGAACTTGCTTTTCCCTAGCCTCTTGCTTAGGTTTTTCCTTGACAGGCTTTACAATTCCTTTGTCACCCTCTTTAATCTTTTGATCTCTTGTTACAGCTCGTAGATTAGAAGTTTCAGCGTCATTGACACATACAACCTCAATAAGGCTATTTCCACTACCATGAGGCAAATCTTCTATAATAGCCTTTCCTCATTGCAGTATTTGTCTTGGTCCCTCATCTTGCTAGAGATTATTCCCTTGTGTGCGATGGTTAACTGGACCTGGCAATTTACTCCCTTATTGGAGAGAACTATTCTTACTCCAATCAGCTAAGTGGCCACACTTTCCGCAAATATCGCATTTGACATTCGGACAATTCTTAGTGAAATGTTGGCCACCGCACCACTTACAGCTGAATCTTGAGGGGGCACCCTCTTCAGGCCATCGGCTCCCTATCAAATTCTACTACTTCTTAAGAAAATTGACAACCACAACTATTTGTCTATATTGTTCAAAAATCATATCGGTGTAGTTTTTCATCATGTCCTTAACTTTGCCAAGGACATTAGAGGCACTCGACTCATAGCCGCGACGTCTGCCTGTCGTCCCACCGGCCTAACCACTTGATTAGGAATTGACTGCTGACCTATTGGGCCAACATTAGGATTTGTTATTTGGCCTCCACCATGTAGTGGGCCCATCTCACTAGCCATAGGCATAGTCATGCTATTGGGAGGAGTTGGTAACATAGGCAGATTCGACATGGTACCCCCTCTGCCATTCGCATTTGACATAGGGTCCCCTTGACTCTCATTGGTCAGTGCTAAATTATTACCATTCCAATTTATCCTTGTTGCATAAGCCGCTTGCAAGTGCGACTCTATTCCTTCTGCTTGGGTGATAGCAGTGTCAATGTCGGCCAAAGTGATACTACTGAGCTACACCTGGATATTGAAATCTAATCCATGTAGGAAATATTACAATTGTGCAGCTAGTGGAATGGAATTATTGTTGAGATATCGAGCTCCACTCGTGATATGCCAAGGTGACCGTTGTGCATTTATGTCACCGACGTGTCAGTTGTGCAGATGCGGTTGGTACACCGCTCATGAATAATAGCTAGATGACAGCTATCCTTATCTACTCTAGTTTGTGGCTCAGTTAGTATGCCACCTTAGTTAGTTGAGTTTGGTTTGAGACCCATATATAGGGTTCTTCTATTTCTATGTACTAGAGTTCTTTTGGCTTACACAACTAAGAAGAGGAAAACTGTTTTCAGCCTCCACCCTTGTGTGTATTCCCCCATTGTGCAAGCAAGAAAGCTACAAGTGAGACTTCTTCCTTCTCTCCCACAATCTTGACATGGTATCAGAGCCTTGTTCGTGGTAAGGAGCTCAAGAAAGCAAGCCAAGCTCGCGGTGTTCTGGTAAGAGAAGCAGTGTTGCTTTCATTTTCTGTTTTGGGAGCAGATCTCTGCAGGTAGAACAATCGAAAATTGCAAGAGCGCATTGTCTCAAGTTGAGATGCCCTTCGCGGTGAAGCAACAGGGCAGTATATGTTGCGGGCGAGGGCCTTAGCCCTCGACGACCCTGTTTTTTTGATTTGAGGCCATTTCGGGGCCTATTTTGAAGGCGGAAGTTTTCTGCACGCACTCAAGAAAAGACCCTATTTTATGCTGTGCGACCACTGTTCTACATGTCAGTGAAAAGTTATTGTAGAAATTGCATCGTATGCTTGTGCGCAGAGACATTGGGAGTTTCAGAATCATCCTTGGTTCCTGTTTATGCAAAATCGTCACTAGGAAGTGATTGTGTGGTCAAATACCACTTTCGCCAGTTTTGCAGATTTGCCCTTGTGAGGGTGAAGCTGTGTTTTTTTGCAGTGACAGAATTTTTTGCAGTGTTCTGTAATGGCGTCTGATTCTCTTTCACAGATTGTAACTGAAAAGCTTGACAAGAATAACTTCCAGGCATGGAAGTTTAGAATGATGAATTTCCTTATGGGAAAAGGATATTGGGAATTTGTTGTAGGAAATGAAGAAGAACCAGTTCTTCCTGATGTTCCCAATCAACAGCAAATGCAGGCATTTAAAGCATGGCATGAGAGAGCCAGGAAAGTTATGTACTGGCTGTCTATCAGTATTTTGGACTCTATGATTGTGCATATTCAAG
Organism: Lygodium microphyllum; assembly: GCF_053477565.2. NCBI lineage: Eukaryota > Viridiplantae > Streptophyta > Polypodiopsida > Schizaeales > Lygodiaceae > Lygodium > Lygodium microphyllum. The sequence goes on along the minus strand of NC_141162.1, from coordinate 35,564,373 downwards.
ATGCAAGTACGCCAAAGGAGGCATGGGATACTTTGTCAAAAATGTATAGCACAAATACGCAAGCCAAGAAAATGCAGCTCAAGCAAGAGTTGCATAATGTGCAAAGAGAAAGTATGAGCATCAATGACTACCACATGAAAGTGAAGAAGATTGCAGATGCACTTGCTTCCATTGGGTCGCCAGTGGAAGATGATGATTTAGTTTATGTGACCTTGAATGGTCTAGGAAAGGATTATGCACAGTTTCGGACATCCATTTCAGTTCGTGAAAGATTTCCTGATTTTGAGGAGTTAATTGCTCTTCTAATTTCTGAGGAGCAGAGAAATGGTGGTGCATCTTCTTCAGGAGGAACTTCAAAAGAAGCTGTCTTCTACTCAAATGCTGGAAGAGGTAGAGGCAGAGGTAGAGGAGGCCGATCTGGAGGCTGTGGTAGAAATCAGAATATGCAGCAAACTCAAGAAAACCAGTCCTATGGAGGAGGACGTGGTAACTCTAGAGGCAGGGGGAGCCAAAGAGGTCGTGGTGGATAGCAAAGAGGCCAAAATGCAAACAGTAATGTTGAATGCTACTACTGTGGTAAAATGGGTCATATGGCTAAAGACTGCTATAAAAAGCAGAATGACATCATGAATGGAAAATTGCAATAAGGGAATTATACATCTTCTAGTAGATAGGGTGATGACAGAAATGAGCATTTGTTCATGGTGCAGCACATGAACAATTCTGTGACAAGTACAAAAGAAAGCAACGATGTTTGGTATGTTGACTCAGGTGCATCAAACCACATGAAAGGTCATACAGAATGGATGGAGGATGCAAGGAAAATGGAAAAACCAGGATTTGCGGAGACTGGTGATGATACTGCACATCCTATTGTGCAGATTGGAAAAATTTCTTTGTCTATGCAGGATGGGAAAAAGAAATACTTGTCCGATGTATTTCATGTCCCGAATATCACCAAGAATCTGGTTTCAGTTGGTCAAATGGTTGAGCAGGGCTTGCAGGTCAGATTTAATCCTCATGGATGCTTTGTTGAGGATATGAAAAATAAAGGTCGCTTGATAGAAAAAGGAAAGAAGAAGGGCAGAATGTTTACGTTGGATGCAGACATGCCTGAATTGAGTGCAGCAATGTTTGCACATGGGACCGATGTAGTTGTAGATATTGATATCTGGCATAAACGCATTGGTCGTATTAATGTACAGCGACTTAAATCAATGCAGGCCCAAAATATTGTTGCAGGATTGCCAAAATTCAAGGTTGCAGAAATGCATAAGATATGTGAAGCCTGTCAATTTCGAAAACAGGCAAGGAAACCATTTCCTAGACATGTTCAAGAGAGTGAGAAGTCATTGGAATTAATCCACTCTGACGTGTGGACTACTAAAGCTGCATCTCTTGGAGGCTGTCATTATTTTGTCACTTTTATTGATGACTATAGCAGAAAAGTTTGGGTGTATTTTATGAAAAAGAAAAGTGAAGTTTTTGGGCATTTCAAAACTCTTAAAGCTATGTTTGAAAAAGAAACAGGCCTGCAAATAAAATGCCTAAGGTCAGATGGAGGGGGAGAGTACCTCTCAAATGAGTTTGCAAGGTTCCTACAGGAGCATGGCATAAAGCAACAATATTCATGCAGTCATACCCCACAACAAAATGGAATTGCAGAAAGGAAAAATAGGCATATTGGAGAGGTATCTCGTGCCATGCTCAACGAAAAAGACTTGCCAGATTTTTACTGGGCTGAAGCAGTTGCTACAGTAGTCTATATAATGAACAGGACTCCCACTGCAGCAATACATGGGATGACTCCAGAGGAGAGGTATACTGGTAGGAAACCAGATATCTCTCATTTGAAAATTTTTGGTTGCATTGCCTATGTACATGTGCCAGATGAGTTGAGATTCAAGTTGGATCCAAAAGCTGAGAAGTGCATCTTTATTGGTTACTCTCTGCAGCAAAAAGGGTATAGATGCTATAACCCTTCTACTCGTAAGTTTACAGTGAGCAGAGATGTTGTTTTTGATGAGATGAGTAGCTGGTATAAACCAGTAAATGTGATTGATGATGTAGATGCACAAAATGGTAATGCTGCACAGAATTCACAGCAGCAGTCACAAAATATTAGTGGACCTGGAGCGTCCTCTAGCAGTGGTTCACATTCTTCGCCATGGACAGGCAGATTGAGATCAGGAGAATCTTCTCAAAGCAATGTAGATAGTGGTATGCAGGTATCACGAAAAGGAAAAGAGAAGGTTGATCAGCCCATGTTTGATGTGAATGCAGGTCACTCTTATGTGGATGGTGAATCCAGTGGCTCAGAACAGAGCATTGATGATGAGTTGGGTATTCCTTCTATTGTTACACCTAGAGTAAGGAAGACCAGGGATGTTTTGAGAGCACTTGGGAGTGAACCTACTTTGCGCAGGTCTACGAGAGCTAGGTATCCTGTGGATAGGCTGAAATACGATGGATTTACAGCCATTCACTATGCATATATGGTCAAAGTGATACATGAACCAGAACCCACTTCTTTTGAGCAAGCCATGGGAAAAGAAAAATGGGAGAAAGCCATGGATGAAGAAATGGATGCCTTGGAAGCAAATGCTACATGGGAATTGGTACCTTTGCCTAAAGGTAAGAATGCAATTGGCTGTAAGTGGGTTTATAAGGTGAAGCACAATGCAGATGGTTTTGTGAACAGATACAAGGCAAGATTAGTAGTCAAGGGGTATGCACAAACATATGGCATTGACTATGAAGAAACATTCAATCCGGTTGCAAGGATGGCAACCGTAAGAGCAGTCATTGCTATGGCTGCATCAAAGGGATGGTCTTTACATCAGATGGATGTAAATAATGTCTTCTTGCATGGTGATTTGCAAGAAGAGGTCTATATGGAGCAGCCACCAGGTTATGTGCATGCTGTTCATCCTAAGTTTGTTTGCAGGTTGAAGAAAGCCTTGTATGGCTTGAAGCAAGATCCTAGAGCATGGTCTGACAAGATAGGACAGTATCTTGTCACTATTGGCTTTCAAATTTCTAAGGCACATTTCTCACTTTATGTGAGAAAAACAGATAAAGGTATTATGCTACTTGTCATTTATGTTGATGATTTGATTATGACAGGTGACAGTGATGAAGATATCCTTCATGTGAAAATGCTATTGAAGCAGAAGTTTGAGATGAAGGATTTGGGAGAGCTGCGTTATTTCTTGGGCATTGAGGTGATTAGATCACCAAGTGGGATACAGCTCTTGCAGAGGCAGTATGGATTGGACATGCTGTCCAAATATGGGATGACAGGCTGTAAGCCTATTTCAGTTCCTTTGGAGCAGAATGTGAAGCTGAGAACAGATGCAGGTGAGCTTCTGGAAGACCCTACTATGTACAGACGCATAGTAGGAAGTTTGATTTATATGACTATTACCAGGCCAGATTTGAGCTATGATGTTGGATTGGTAAGTCAGTTTATGCAGGCTCCAAGGAAACCGCATTTGGATGCGGCTAGACGCATACTCAGGTATGTGAAGTCCACATTGCAGTATGGACTATTTTATGAGACTGGGGTTCAGATACAGCTCCATGGATACACTGATGCTGATTGGGCTGGTAGTATTTCTGATAGACGATCTACTAGTGGATATGTGTTCTCTTTTGGGAGTGCTGCAGTCACTTGGAGCAGCAAGAAACAACCTACAGTTGCCTTGTCGAGTACGGAGGCTGAGTACAGGGGTGCAGCAATGGCTGCATGTGAGGTAGCTTGGTTGCATAAGCTACTTTATGATATGCATCAGCCTACAGATGGGCCAGTTGTCATTTATTGTGACAACATGAGTAGTATACACATGGCAAATAACCCAGTCTATCATGCTAGAACAAAGCACATTGAGGTGCATTATCACTATGTGCGGGAGAGGGTTTTACTAGGTCTTATTGATCTAGTTTATGTCAGCACAGAGGATCAGGTAGCTGACATATTCACGAAGGCATTGGGCGCAGAGAAGCTGCGCAAGTTCAGAGACCTGCTTGGTGTGCAGGAATTGGGATTGAGCTCGAGGGGGAGTGTTGAGATATCGAGCTCCACTCGTGATATGCCAGGGTGACCGTTGTGCATTTATGTCACTGACGTGTCAGTTGTGCAGATGCGGTTGGTACACCGCTCATGAATAATAGCTAGATGACAGCTATCCTTATCTACTCTAGTTCGTGGCTCAGTTAGTATGCCACCTTAGTTAGTTGAGTTTGGTTTGAGACCCATATATAGGGTTCTTCTATTTCTATGTACTAGAGTTCTTTTGGCTTACACAACTAAGAAGAGGAAAACTGTTTTCAGCCTCCACCCTTGTGTGTATTCCCCCATTGTGCAAGCAAGAAAGCTACAAGTGAGACTCCTTCCTTCTCTCCCACAATCTTGACAATTATATGTGTGTTAATTTTGTGAAGAACTTGCTTTAGCTGCTTGGCATAAGCTTGGACATTCTTATTTGGCTCTTGGCGTGTTACATTCAAGACACACAACCAATACTATCCACCCCTTTCAAGAGCAAACTCTCTATGGAAGTCCGTGAAGAATTGGTCAGTGCTAGTTATGGTTCCGGCCTCTAGACTGTGATACCATATTGTTGCCCTTCCTTTTAACGTCATATTGAAGAACATCATTAGGTGTCCTTCGTCTTGGATTTGATATTGCGATGGGTTGTGCCATGGCTACAATTTGATTGACAACAGGAGTTTGCATAGGTGAAACTACATCCCCACTTGAAGTGGGTTGATTGACTGGAAGAGGGGAAGTGCTAAGACTTCCACTTGCACTCAAAGGGCTATTTATGACACTTAAGTTATTAGAATCACTACTACTTATGCACAGTGGGCTGCTTCTTTGAGGGGAATAATGCCTTACAATCTCCAACCACCATCTAGCCCTCTCAACACGTTCTATTTTTTGTATTTCGGCGTAACGATTCTTGTTAGAGAACATAAACCAACTATTTGGTCCCTAAAAATCCTAGTGAGAGCGGAGTTTTGAGCCCGAGATGTGCCTAAAATTTGCCAAAAAATCCAAAATTTAGGGGAAAAATGTTCAACATCGAAGGCGACGGCTGCAGCTAGGACAATTTTAAGCACCAAGTGAAAGACGGCTTTTAAAAGGCGTCCGAGCAATACTTGCAAATTTTTGATAATTTTTTCGACTGCCATGCGGGATGCCGGGAGTTGCCAGTCAGTGCGGGATGCCGAGATGGATGCACAGGATTTTTCAGAGGCTGAATCGAAGCCCGGACGCGGAAAAGGCCAAAAATTAGCCAAATTTGAAAAGATGGACATTGAGAGATTTAAGGGGGGTGCCCTTTGGGGCCTTAACCCCTCCAATTTTTCCCATGATGGTAGCAACATCTTCACGTTGATCAAACGGTGCAAAAATCGGACCCCCCCCCACACAAATTGATTTTGGGGCTGCAAGTAAGCCATGAAACAGACAATGCCCGGCAAATGCTCCTTCTTTCCTGATCATATCGCCGGTCTTTGCGCGAGATATGGCTGACTGAATGAAGAGATTAGAATCTAGTCTTTCTCTCTCCTCCCTCTCTCTCCTCTCTATGGGTTGTTCATGCGTACTATCTTGAAGGAGGAATCGGGAGGGAGATTGAAGGAAACGGTGATGGAGATGCTGAAGATTGATGTGCAACATTGGATTGAGAGCAATGGAGGCTCTGTCCGCTGGTCATGCAGTCATTTAATCCATCTCAGGTTTCGTAAAAACACAGTATGACCATTTTTATGAAGAAAATGAAGGGTTTTTTGGTATTTTATGATGGTAATGATGTTCTTATTGGATGAAAATTTGTTTGAGTGCTGGTTGTATCATGATTAATTGTTTTTTATCAGAAAATTTTGATTTTTCAATGATTTACATATGCTATTTAATTCCCGTAAACCCGAAATGCGGTTTTTAAGCGGTAAAATGATAGTTTTGTCGTTTCGGGTGGGTGAAATGTGTTCCTATGGGGGAAAAATGGAAAATAAATTGAATATTAGTATGCTGAAGTGATTGGAACAAGAAAAATCAGAAAATATCATTTTTTTTGACAAATAAATCAAGAAAATAGGGAAAATAAGGGAAAAAATAGAAATACGCTTCACAAAAATAAAGAAAAATATCATGATTGTTTGTGGATGTATGGTAGTGGCAAAGTATGAGGTTTAGCCTCAGTTTGCCCTATCTCCTTGTCAAAGTTGGTGATTTATCGCTTTTCATATATGAAAACATGACAAAATGAACCTCTACACCTATGCAACGAAAGTAATATCTAAACGTAGGGGGTTGGGATGTTTGAATGGTGTGATTTGCGTGCTGATTATTGCTGGTTTTGTGATGCATATCATGATATAGAGTTTGTTGTATTTTAATTAAGAGGATAGTAGCATGAGTGTTGTCTCGGTGCTATCCTTACATCGTTGCAACGAGTTAGTGAATGAGCATCGGAAAGCCTGGTTGTGCACAACACATTTCTGATTGAAAATTATGTTTGAGCACTTTAGGATCATCCACTTTTGCATGTGCATGTCAACCATGGTATCAGAATACAAAGGACTGGATGCATAGCACCTGTTTTCGATGATGATGACCCACTATTGAGTGTGGAAAGGCAACCTAAGCCGTAGGATAGATGTTCATTTCTTGGAGAATTATTTGGTAAGGACATATGGTATCTCCTGGAATACGTTCAAAATGAAAGAGTGGAGTTTGTTCGGTTGTTCTATATGTTGAGCAGCGCATCAAGGGGCCAATCCCTACGATGTAGGAGAGCTGTAGTGAGGCCGCGGTGATTTCACCAAGAGGTTGCCTCCCATGTATGTGATTATCATGGCATTTATTGCCAATGTGTATGGGTTCTCCCTCTGTGGAGTTTATGGAAAGGGAAACGTTTGACTACAAAACTATAAACGCATAAATTAGGCTTTAGAACAGTTCGTCCTTTAGCAGTAGATAGACGCTCTTGGCCCGCGAGGCCGTGTGGGTGGGTTTGTGTGTTATGAGCATGAGGTCCGGCTAGTGCCATAGCCAGTGCCGGCCCATTTGAGGTCCCATCAGAGGTGCGTCTGCCGGGAGCTGCCAATAAGTGGTGGTTCTCGAATCTAGGGTTTTTAGGGACAAAAAAAAATTGGTTTATGTCCTTTTACAAAGGATCGTCAAGCCAAAATACAAAAAGCAGAACGCGCTGAGAGGGCTAGATGGCGGTTGGAGATTGTAAGACGCTATTCTCCTCAAAGGAGCAGCCTGATACGCATAAAAGGCAGTGGTCTTAGTAACCCAATTACTACACATAGTCCTTTAGGTGCAGGAGGAAGCGTAAGTTCTTCCTCTCTTCCACCAAGTCAACCCACTTCAAGTGGGGGTGTGATCCCATAAGTCCAAACTCCTATTGTCAATCCGATTGTTGTCATGGCACAACCCATTGCAATTCCTATAGGGACGCCGGATCTTCCAGCTTTAGGAGTTCCTTTGCCCATTTTTAATGGGTTAGTCGAAGAAGATGCAGAGTTTCACATTTGTGAATTCCAAAGATTAATGTTTAATTACCGCATCCAAGATGAGAGACATCTTATGATGTTCTTTAACATGACATTAAAAGGAAGGGCTGCAGTATGGTATCATAGCATAGAGACTAGAACCATAACTACAATCCACCAATTTTATGTAGCTTTCTGAGGAGAATATGCCCCTTAAAGAGGTGGCTAATACTTGTTGCGTGTTTTGAATATAACACGCCAAGATCCCCATGAGAATGTGAAAGCCTATGCTAAGAAGCTTAAGTATTTCGTAAGTTACAAACTTACATTTCTATTCCGCCGGCTGCCCAATTGCAATACTTCTTGCATGGATTGGATTTCAATATTCAGGTACAATTGAGCAGTGTGGCTTTGGCTGATATAGACACCGCCATCACGCGAGCAAAAGGAGTAGAGTCACGATTACAAATGGCCTACTCCTCTCGAATAAATCTTAATGCGAGTCTAGTACCTGGAGGCAATTTACCATTGATAAATGGAAGTCAAGGGATGCCTATGAATAACCCTAATGGGAGAAGAAGCATGGTCCAAAGTGTACCTTTGCTGCCAGCTCCTCCCAGTGTGACTATGCCTATGGCTAGTCAATTGGCTCCACCAAATGTTGGAGGCCAAGCTTCGAACCCTAATGTTGTTCCTATGAGTCAACAACAACCAATGCCCAATCAAATTGTTAGGCCAATGGAACGACGGATAGACAATCAAGGCTATAAGTCGAGTGTCTCTAATGTCCTTGGCGAAGTTAAGGATATGATGAAGCACTACACCAACATGATTTCTGAACAATATCGGCAAATAGCTATTGACGTCAATTTCCTGAAGATGCAGAAGAATCCAATAGGGAGTCGATGCCCTGAAGAGGGTGGTCCCTCAAGATTCAGCTATAAGTGGTGTGGCGGATAACATTTCCCTAGAAACTGCCCAAATGTTAAATGTGATATTTGTGGGAAGTTGGGCCACTTAGCCACTACTTGTTGGAGTAAGATTAGTTCCCTCCAACAAGGGAGTAAACAGCCAGGTCCAGTTAATCATAAGTGCAAGGTAGTAACCTCCAGCAAAATGATGGACCAAGACAAATACTGCAAAGGGGAAAGACCACTATAGAGGAGTTGCCACAAGGCAATGGAGTCAGCCTTATCGAGGTTGTACGCATCAATGGTGCTAAAACCTCTAACCTACGAGCCGTGACAAGAGGCCAAAAGGCTAAAGAGGGTGATAAAGATAATCCAAAACCGGTCAAGGAAAACCCTAAGCAAGGGGATAAGGGGACACAAGTCCTGAATCCTCGCGTGGAAGGTGGACCTCTAAGGCCTATTGACAAAAAAGTCGATCCTAAGAAGGATGAGAAAGTTCCAAGAAAGAAGGCAAGAGCTAAAAAAGAAGCACCAAAGAAGGTCCCGAGACCAAAGGAAAGGATGGTTTGGCGAGAAAAGAGAGCTTTGGCTACCTATCATGATTTTGATTTAGCAATTTCGCTTTGCGAAGTCAAACCAGATATAAACCTCTTATAGTTGATTAGATTATCTCTAGGAGTACGCAAGGAATTCAAGAAGATCCTGTGTATTGGGTATATTGTAGAACCTTAGGGCATAGCACGAGTAGGGGAAGATTGGTTTGATCATGCTGAAAAGAATTGCCCTAGGGTTCCAGCATACGTGGATGGAATATTAGTGGAGCATGCTATCGTAGACACTGGGTCCTCCGTCAATATCATGAGTTCAGAGTTGATGGAGAGGTTGGGTCTAGGCATCCAAAAAGATGGCTCCACCCTTCTTAGAATGGCTGATGATAGCCTAAGGCAACCAGAAGGTTGCGTTACTAAAGTCCATGTTACAGTTGCAAGTGTAGAATGCCTCTTGGACTTTAGGGTGATAAGATTTGTAGGACGTTTGAGCTATTGAGTCTTCCTAGGAAGGCCTTGGACCTTACGAACAGACTGTCAAGTCGATATACCCGTCGGTCAAGTGGTTCTAGGTAGAGGTGCTAATTGAGTAATAGTCGATGCTTACCCTGAGTCTCCTAAGAGTGAGAGAGCTCCTTTATCCTCTACTGAATTAGAGACAGTAGATAATCCATCTGGTAGTGAGCGATGAATCTAAAGAGGGGTCCACTACAGAGGATATTTATCAGATAACTCTAAATGAGCCAATAGAGCCGCAAGATAGGATATTAAGAGATGCGGATGTGATTGAGTTGGACCTTGGTACGCAGAATGATTCGCGACCAATTAAATTAGGTTCCATGCTCAGTTCAGCAAAAAGGGAGGACTATGTGTCCTTGATTCAAGAATTCTGCGATATCTTTGCTTGGAGTTATGATGAGCTGAGAGGCATTCCTCCCAGCCTGGCTCTTCATACTATTCCTGTAAAAGAAGGCAATCGTCCTATGCGTCAGAAAGTAATGCATATGCCTTTTGAATTGAGGGACGAGCTGTTTGAGGAGTTACAAAAGTTAAGGAAAGCTGATTTAATCTTCCCTGTACAGCACACAGAATGGTGTTCACCAGTTGTCATCAGGAAGAAGAAAAACAACTAGATCCGACTATGTGTAGATTTTAGAGAGCTTAATAAGTAGACGATTAAGGATTACTACCCATTGCCATTTATTGACCAGATTTTGGATCAATTAGCGGGTAGGGAAATATATTCACTTATGGATTGCTTTGCAGGATACAACCAGATGGAAATTTCAGAAGAGGACAAGTTGAAAACAACTTTCATTACTATCTTTGGTACTTTTGCGTACCATGTGATGGCCTTTGGTTTGTGCAATGCACGTGGATCATGGCAACGAGCAGCAGAAAAGACCTTTGGTGATATCTCCCTAGATGAGTTGAAAGTATTTATCGATGACCTAGGGGTAGCCACTGTAAGGCAAAGGATGTTGATTATCTTAAGAAAGTGCTTTGAGCGCTGCAGACAATTTTGTATCACTCTTAACCCACGGAAGTGTGTCTTTGGAGTGCCTTATGGGCTATTGCTAGGCCATGTGGTCAATTCAGTAGGGATCGGAACTAACCCTGAAAAGATCAAGGTTATAGCCGCTATGAGTCCACCACGCACTCCGAAGGAGGTACATAGCTTTCTGTCATTGATAGGGTACTATCGGAGGTTTATAAATGCCTTGGTAGAAAGGACGTTGCCATTAACGAACTTATTATCCTTCAACTATTTATTTGTATGGAGCGACCCTTGGAAGGTAGCTTTCGAGGATGTAAAACAGGAACTAGTAAAAGCATCGGTTTTAAAAGCACTAAAAAAGGCGAGGTATTTTACATATTTTTAGCAGCCACCATGTATAGTATCAACTGTTGTTTAGCCCAAATCTGGGAGGAAAAATGGTATCATCCGATAGCTTTTGCTAGTCAAAAATTTAGCATATCATAAATTAACTACACCTACATGGAGAAGTTGTGTCTTGCGATGGTCTTTACGACTAAAAAATTCAGGCACTACATCCTCTATGAGAAGGTAGTTTTCTATACGAAGGCAGAAGGGCTTAGATTGCTTATGAACAAGCTGCAACCGCCTGATTGTCTGGCAAAGTAGTTAATCACTTTGTAGGAGTTCGATTATGAGATTAAGAGTAAGCCACCGAGGTTGCAGGGTATTGTAGAATGCCTTATGGATTTCAGCGAGCCGAAAGAGACTTTAGCTGAAGAAAGTGATATTGAAGAAATGTTTAAAATTGATACAGCTTATATCCCATCTTGGTATGCTGCTATCACACATTATCTATCAACAGGAGAGACTGGAGCTGGTTTATCAAAATCAAAAAAGAGAAAAATTAGACAACAAGCTTTGAAGTCTTCCTTGATTGCAAGAACACTGTATCGGCAGGGTGTTGATGATATCTACTACTGATGTGTGATGCTTGACGAGCTTCCTTTCATCTTGGAAGAGTGCCATGACTCTGTGTGTGGAGGGCACTTCACTGGATGGTTGACGGCACAGAAAGCTTTAAGAGCTGGGTATTGGTGGCCGTCCATCTTCCAAGATTCCTTTGAGTACGTTAAGAGATGTGATACCTGTCAAAGACATGACATCAAGAGAATAGAAAATGCCCACTTACACCTATTATGGCTATCCTTCCATTTGAGAAGTGGGGCATTGACTTTGTGGGTCCTATCACCCCGTCGTCTACTACTCAGAAGAGGTACATTATAGTAGCAACTGATTATTTTACAAAATGGTCAGAAGTGCAGGCGATGAGGTAGGACAATGCAAAAGAGACTACAAGTTTCCTTTTAGAGCAGATATCTGCCGTTTCGGTCCATCAAAAGAACTAGTGTCGGACCATGGAACCCACTTTTTGAATAAAGTGATCAAAAGCTTGACTGAAGCTTGGTAAATCAAGCATAACAAAATGACCCCCTATAATCCGCAAGCCAACGGGCAAGTCAAAAGTACTAATAAGAAGCTTGTGGGTATCTTGTCTAAAACAGTCTCTAAGAAGAAATAAGACTGGGACAGGAAGTTGTATGTGGCAGTATGGGCATACAATACAACGTTCAAGCGAGCTACCGGCCATACTCCATTTAAATTAGTTTATGGGGAAGAGTGTGTGTTACCCCTCGAAATCGAGTTGCCAACCATACGGTTTGCAATTAACCACTCTTTGGGAGACGAGGATGTACTCTTTGAACGTTTCACGACCATAGCCCACCTAGATGAGCTGAAATTGCAGAGCTTATTACACCAGGAGGTAGCTAAACGTCAGATGAAGCAATTGCACGACCTTAAAGCAAAGTATACCTTTAAAAAAGGGCAATTAATTCTATATTACGATGCGTGTAGGGAGCTATTTCCAAGGAAGCTGGAACCTAGATGGGATGGCCCCTACAAGATTATCAGGATATGATAAAATAGGTCTTCGGCTCTACTAGTTGATTTGTAGGGAGTAGAATTTAAAAATAAGGTTAATCTTAATAAGATTAAACCTTATTATTTCTAAGTATTCTAACACGGAGAAATGCATTGTAGGTCCATGTTGGGACTGATTTGAGACCTGCAAAAGAGCTTAAAGCTAGTTGATGGGGCAGTTAATTCCTTATTTAGAGCACCCATATCTGGAGCAGAGATACCATCAGGGGAAACTTATCTGGTGGAGCAAAGGATACAAAGTGATTGAGCAAGAAGACGGAACCTTTGTGTGGGAGATCAAAGTCTTCTGCCATCACTGCTTATGAATGTTGACAAGTATGCCTGTTGAGTTTAATGAAGAAGGTGGGATGGAGCCATCAGTTCACTCTCTTAACATGCTAAATTTTGACTATCATAATCACGAATAGAGGAGTTCGTGATGACAGGCTGTGTAAACCCATTGTGGACGTACACATTATACTTTGACGGAGTGTCCAGGGGCCCTAATAAAAAAGGGAGTGTTGGATAGTAATCCGAGATCCCTAACGTAGAGTTATGATGAAGTTAGCTGCTTATCTCAGGGTAGGATTCACTAACAACATGGTAGAGTATAAAGCCTTGATTATGGGACTACATATTGCCAAAGCAAGGTGGTATTCGGCGGTTGTTAGTAAAAGGGGATTCCCAGCTGATCTTGAATCAGCTAGATGGGACATACACAGTGCGGAATCCCATCCTTTGTATGTATCATCGAACTACCATGACTCTACTTGAGGAGTTTGAGAGAGTGTCTCTTCAGCTGATTCCACGTTACTAGAATCAGTTTGCGGATTCACTGGCAAACCTTGCTTATGAAGAAGACATTTTCTTCAACTGTGGTCCTAGTTTGGATATTGCTATCAATAATGAGACAGGACCCAGTCGCTTGTGGGGAATGTTATCAGAGCATGCAATATATGGCAGGCGATGGTTGATATGGGTGATGCAAAGAGTAGCCGAGACCCATCTACCGTTGTTATCCTGGACCCATAGGCTGATTAGACAACATATTATGCGTACACCTCTTGCTATATATGCAAGAGGGATGGGTCATAATCTTATGCATTTAGCTTAGGACTCCAAGCCCTATTTTTCCTCCTTGGAAAGGAGCATATTATTGTATATGTGTACTATTTCGAGGAGGGATGTGTAGGTGCTATTCTGTTTGATCTCGTTAGGCCAAGAGGGCCAATTTTGCGAGGTTTTCAATGTTTTATCTTGTTAGGCCAAGAGGACCGATCAGTTTTTGTAGTGAAATGCTTTATTTCATTAGGCCAAGAGGGCCAGTCGTCTGTTTAGTACGGGTGCGGCTAATGGTTTCTTGTTTTAGTCCTGTGCTAGACAAGTTCAAAGAAGAGCTTGGAAGGAGCCTATGTCGCACGGAGACTTCTCGTGGCCCTATCCAAGTGATATCTCTCCTTTACGAGTAATGTGTTTTTTATGTTATATGTGTCTGTGTACTTGTAGGGGATTTTTCTTTCTTGATTGGGGACCGGCATCCAAGGCATGAAGTCCCAGGTTTAGGATAAGTATGTCTGAGGGAGGTTTGAGTAGTCGTTGCCTCCTGTAAAGACATTGCCAGGCATCGAGAGACCTGTTTCAGAAAGTAGTCCTAGTGACCTTGTTCTGCTAGCCTGCTAGGCAACCGTTCTAGGAGTTCTTGTTAGTTGTGAGGTAGTTAGAGAAGCCTGCCAGAGGAAAAAAATGATGATGATAGAGAGAAAGAAACCCCAAATATCTCAAAGACAATAAATATATATAAAGGTGTGTAAAAAGGGGTCCTAACCCCTATAAAAAATAGAGAAGAAAAGAAAGGAAAATTTATAAGCAGTTGCTCATCGCCTTGCGAAGGCCTGATAGGTTCCTGGGGATGAGTCAGACTCGGGGCAGATGCCTTGTCTTCCCAGGGGTGGCGTCTCGCTGGAAAAGAAGAAAGTAAGGAAGGTTGGAGCGAAAATAAAAGTGAGCGTTCGAAAACGATTAAGTGTCGCCTCGCGAGGGCTTGGTAGGTTCTTGGGTACCGAGACAGGACCCGAGGCTGATGCCTTGTTCTCCTTGGGTCACTACGCTCAGCTCCCTCCTTTTTACATGCCCGAGTATGGAAAAATAAAAACCTAAAAGAAGAAATGTGCTAAAAGAAAATACTTATTGATCAGGCTATAGGAGTCCTCACCTAGTAGGAGCTTCTGGATGTGTTGTCCTTGTTGGGGGTAAAGGCGCCTCCGCCGTGCCGCCCCGTGTATTACTACACTGACAGTACCCGCCACTGCACACTGCAGGTGGCGGGCGCCCGTCACGTCACTTTATTCTTTATTCTTTTAGTGACAGTTTGAATAAAGGAAGGCCCGGTCACACATTGTGACCGTTGGAGTTCCCATTTCTTGTCTCTCTCTTTCTTGCTCTTGCTCTCCCGCCATAGCTCGCGTGCAAGCTTCGATCCTTCTCACCTTTCAACTGGTATCAGATCTTGGCATTCTCTTGCTCGAGCTCGACTCGGTGCTTCCCGACCTTCGCATCGACTCGCTTCACGCATTGGGTCTCCATCCCGGCAGCCATAGCCGACCTCTTGAGCTCCCGACTCTCCCCGGCTTCCCGAGCTCCATCCTGGCCTTCTTGAGCTTCATCAGGGCCTTGCCCTTGAGGTATTGCTTCAGCATTTGCAGGCATTTGAGTGTATTCTCAGATTGAAACAGGGCAGGAACAAAGGGCAGCCACTCTTCTTGAGCTCCATAGCTCATATCTTCCCTCCCCTTTGCATTGGGCCTTCATGGCTTGGTATGTGCCTACCTTGGGCCATCATTGAGCCCCCCATTACCCCCTTTTCAGCCCATGTGGAGCAGCAGCAAGTTCAGCACCAACAGGGCAGATTGCATCATTTTTTCCAGGCTGTGAGCACTCATCTACTTCAGCTCCACACTTGGCCATTGCTTCTTGCTCTCTACCTTGATCAAGAGGGCTATAGACTTCATGTTTGATGTCATTCAAGCTTTGGGCATTGGTCTTGATCTTTCGGGGCTGATTTCTTCAGATTTGGGACTGTCATAAACTGTCATAACAGGCTGAAAACAGGGCAGCACCATTGGCATTAGCATTTGTTGCTTATACTCCATTCCGGTTGTGCTATTTGATGCCCGTATGCGGTCTACATGATGCCTAGTGCCTTGGGAATGTATGCACATGATTATGCCATGATTTTGGCTTGAAATATTGGCTGATTTGGGACTGTTATTTACTGTTATATAGTGCTGGAAACAGGGCAGCCACACTTGGCATTGGCATTTAATGCTTATACTCTACTCCGGTTACCTTGTTTGATGCACGTATGCGGTCTACTTCCTACCCGGATGTATTGGGGATGTATGCATTTGGTTTGACCATGATTTTGGCTTGAATTTGGGGCTGAAATCTACTGTTTAGAACAGTAAATACATGCTGGAATAACAGTGGGCTGAAGGTACTTTACATGCTTTGGCACTTACCTACCGATACCGGATGTATGCTTTGAGCTTTGGCATGATATCTCTGACATTTGGGGACGACTTGGAGCATATGTATGAGATTATGGGATGCTTTTGAGCTTCGCATTAGCTCCGTCTTCACTGGCATTTGGACCGACTCGGCATGCTCGTGGACCGCCTATGCCTCATGTCTCTGCTTGACAGTTAGGCTTTTGCATTACATGCTTTGGTTCGTGACATATGCTATTTGGTTCGTGTATGCCATACCGACATTTGGAGCTTGGATTTGGATGTATTTGAGCATTCTCGGCTTACTTGATCACTGATCTTGGTTGCTATTTGGATGTCATTGAGTTGACCGAGAGCTTATTTGGGCTTATGTATTGCTTCATGGTTAATACGACCGGTGCTTCATGTATGTCATGCTCTCTCGGATGCGCTTGATGCATTGACAGGGTCACTTATCACTGGTGCTTTCTCTTGGGTTGTTTGAGCTTCTGAGCTCGCTTTGTACGCCTTTTGTGCCAGTGGGAGCATTTTACATGCTTTCTTGACCTTTGACAGTTGCATGCTATTGGAGCACTTACATGTATTTGGAGCAGTTTATGTCTTGAGCAGCTACATACACATTGAGACTTTGGGATCATACTCTGATCTTTATGGATATGCATTGATGTACTCTTGGTTCACAGGATGCTTATGAGCTGAGTCTCATATTTGGATCTTTCTCTTTGAGCAGATACCTATTTGTGTCAGGTTTTGGCAGTTACAGGAACACTTTGCCTAGAGTGTCTGGTGGTGTGCCTTTCACTGGCAGATGTTATTTTGACATGCTTGGTGTTGAGCTCATGTTCTTTTCACTGTCATTGGCCTTGCTTATGTCCATTTCATGCCGGCTTTGGACCTAGCATTGTTTGCTTGACATTGGATCCTATTTTGGGACAGTTTGCTCTCTAGACTGCATACCTGCAATTTATTACAGCAAGCAGTTATTGGTGGACTGAGGTGTACTTTTCATGCTGAAATATCCTGATTTGGTGTACCGCACCTAGTACTAAGTGGGCAGCCACTTTTGGCACACTTTGCTCGCCCTTTGGACCCCGTTTTGGTCATTTTTGGGCAGTTTCTGCAGTAAAACAGCAAGCAGTTTTGGACTGTTTGGGCATTTCCAGCCTGCATAATGGCGTCATCTTCGCATGATAGTGCCATCTTTAACATTACAAAGTTGGATGGTACCAACTACTCTTACTGGAAGAGTCAAATATGGCAGGTTTTGGTGCAGAAATCTCAGATTAAGCCACTTCGGTTGAGTGGGGAGCAGCCTGAAACTATGGACAATGATGACTGGCTTGAACTTGATGAGCTATGCAAGTCCACGATTGTATTGTCTCTCACTGAACAGGTACATTATAATGTATTTGAGGAAGCACAGAGTGCATGGGATCTATGGAATAAGATCAAGAATCTTTATGATAAGAAAAGTCCGGCGAGTCAGATGTACTGGTTGAAGCAGCTTATGGATCTGCGCATGAAGGATAATGTGACTATGTCTGCTCACTTGAGCCAGTTCCATGCTATACTGAAGAACCTGACTTCGCAGGATATCACCTTTGGAGAGGAAGTAACTCCTCTTTTCTTGCTTGGAACTCTGAATGAGTCATGGGATGTATTCCACACTGCTCTTTGTGCCTCTAGTGCTACTCTAAAATTGGCAGATGTTGAGAGTGCTCTTCTTCAGGAAGAGGTGAATCGCAAAAACTTGGATGCCTCTCGTGGTAGTCATGCTTTGACAGTTAGAGGCAGGAATGACAGGTATGACCGTGGTAATGGCCGAGGCCGTGACTCGCAGAAGGATCGGTCTAAATCTCGTGGTGACAAGTCGCGTAGTAAGTCGCGTGGACGCAATGCAAATGTCACTTGTCATCATTGTGGGAAAAAGGGCCATATTAGACCACAGTGTCATGAGTTGCGCAATGAGAAGCGCAAGGATAAGGGGAAAGATAAAGTGCAGGAGAAGTCCTCTGATCGCAGCATAGTACCTGCGAAGTCCAACGTCAAGATTGAGGAAATTAATGTCACGCAGACTGAAGAGTCCGATGGTGGTGATGAGTTTATACTTGCAGCTAGTTCTTCTGATGCTTCACACTTGACTGAGACACCTAGTATGTATGCACAGTGCTGGTTATTGGATTCAGGTGCGTCCTTCCATGTGACGCCTTACCGTGAGTGGTTTCACTCTTACCGTACTGTATCTGGATCAGTCAGACTTGGAGATGACAGGTCTCTTGATATTGTGGGCTGTGGAGATATTCAGTTGCAGTTTTCCACTGGCAGTTCCTTTTTGCTCAGGGATGTACGTCATGTACCTGCGCTTACGCGTAGTCTTATGTCTGCAGGACAGTTGGATGATGTAGGATTTCATGTCTGTTTTGGGGATTCTGCTTGGAAGATTACCAAAGGCAGACTTGTGCTTGCTAGAGGCGCCAAGGCTGGCAGCCTCTATCCTCTTGTTGTATCTGGGTCTTCTGTAGACCATGTTTTGGCAGTGGGCTCTATCCCACATGTATCACTTTGGCATGCCCGTTTGGGGCATATGTCTTTGAAAGGAATGAAAATGTTATCTGGTTTGCAGTATCTTCCGCCTTTGGATTATGCATGTTTTGACTCGTGTGATCATTGTCTTTATGGTAAGCAGAATAGGTCTACGCATAAGAAATCGGGTAGGCCACGCATGAGTGAGCCCTTGGCATTGGTGCATTCCGATGTTTGTGGGCCTATGCCTTGCATGTCTATGGGTGGCGCGAAGTACTTTGTTACCTTCATTGATGATTTTTCTAGGAAAGTGTGGGCTTATCCCATAAAGCAGAAGTCCGATGTCTTGGCAGTTTTTCAGAGATGGCTTGCTCTTGTTGAGAACCAGACTGGGTATAGGCTGAAATGCCTTAGGACAGATAATGGGAGAGAATATGTCTCGCATGCTTTTGAGCAATTTTGTGATGACAGGGGTATTAAGCGTCAGTTGACCGCCCCTTACACCCCACCCCAGAATGGTTTGGCTGAGCACATGAACAGGACTATTCAGGAGCGTGTGTGCTCTATGCTTAGCCATGCAGGCCTACCACAGAGCTTTTGGGCTGAGGCAGTTAGTACGGCAGTGCATGTCATAAACCGATCGCCTTCCAGTGGATTGGATTTCCAGGTTGCAGAGGAAGTTTGGGCTGGTAAGCCACCCTCTTATGCGCATCTCCGTGTCTTTGGATGTGAGGCATTCTGCCATGTGCCCAAGGACAAGAGGAGTAAATTGGATCCAAAGAGCATTAAATGCATATTCCTTGGCTATGGTGAGTCAGGAGAGATGGGCTATCGCCTATGGGATCCGCAGGCGCGGAAAATAGTACGCAGCCATGATGTCGTCTTCCATGAAGACAAGATGCACAGGCAGCCTGAGAAGGTGGTTGAGATCCGCAGAGTGATCTTTCAGGAGGAGCCTAAAGCTCCAGCACAGCCAGTAGTACAGCCTGCAACAGTTCCTCCACAGGGCCAGGATGTTGGACAGGTAGTTAGACAGGCAGCAGAGCCTGCGGTGAGACGGTCTGCTAGAGATAGACGTCCACCTGACAGATTTCAGCCCTCTATGCATTATGTTTTGGTTACAGATGCAGGAGAGCCTTTCACTTATGATGAGGCTATGCGCAGGGGTGACAGTCACTCCTGGGAGAGGGCTATGCAGTCTGAGATAGACTCCCTGCATAAGAATGAGACTTGGGATTTGGTTGCCTTGCCTAAGGGCAAGAAGGCTTTGCCATGCAAGTGGGTGTACAAGCTGAAAAGTACCCCTGGACACCCCAAGCCGGCATACAAGGCTAGATTGGTAGCAAAGGGTTTTAACCAGGAACATGGTGTGGACTTTGATGAGGTCTTCTCTCCTGTGGTTAAGATGACCACCCTGCGCTTAGTCTTGGCTTTGGTTGCACAGCTTGACTTAGATCTATATCAGATGGATGTCAAGACGGCTTTTCTACATGGGGACTTGCATGATGAGATCTATATGGATCAGCCTAAGGGCTTTGCAGAACCTGGCAGGGAGCACCTAGTGTGCAAGTTGAAGAAGAGCTTGTATGGCTTGAAGCAGGCACCTAGGGAATGGTATCATAAGTTTGATGCCTTTATGCAGTCACAGGGCTACAGCAGGAGTGCTATGGATCCGTGTCTTTACACGAAGAAAGCCCGTGATGGCAGTTTGCTTATCTTGGTACTCTATGTTGATGATATGCTGATAATAGGGAAAGCTCATGATGAGCTAGATGCTCTTAAATCTCAGCTGAAGAAGAGCTTTGAGATGAAGGATTTGGGACAGGCCTCACATATACTTGGGATGCGCATTAAGCGCGATAGGCATCAGGGACTTTTGTATCTCTCACAGCGGGAGTACATTCATAAAGTCCTTGAGCGCTTCCGCATGCAGGACGTAAAGCCTATTGGCTGTCCATTACCTTCTTATGTGAAGGTATCACAGGCCGATTGTCTGCAGACAGATGAGCAGAGGGCCGAGATGGCCAAGATCCCTTATGCATCAGCCGTGGGCAGTTTGATGTATGCCATGATAGCCACTCGTCCAGATATTGCACATGCAGTTGGTGTTGTGGCACGCTATATGGCTACACCTGGCAGCAGACATTGGGATGCCGTGAAGGGTATCATGAGGTACCTGAAGGGCACAGCAGATATGTGTATTTGCTATGGCAGCCAGGATACAGGGGTCGTGGGGTACACTGACTCCGATTATGCAGGACATGCAGATAGTAGGAAGTCCACTTCTGGCTATGTATTCACCTATGCTGGAGGATCTATCTCTTGGATGTCCAGGGTTCAGAAGTGTACGGCTTTGTCTACCACTGAGGCCGAGTATGTTGCAGCCACTGAGGCTTGCAAGGAGGCCATATGGTTAGGCCGTCTAGTTGCTGACCTTGGGATTGATGCTACACCTACACTGCATTCGGATTCTATGAGTGCCATTCAGTTGGCTAAGAATCCGGTCTTCCATGCGAAGACGAAACACATTGAGGTGAGGTATCACTTCATACGTGGTGTCGTGGAGGACAGGTCTGTTGACCTTGTCAAGATCTCCACTGACGAGAATCCTGCAGATTTGCTCACGAAGAGCCTCACTACTGAGCGCTTTGCCTTCCTCAGGAGGTTGATGGGCGTTGGATGAGATGTCACCTTTCCTCATCCCTTGTACCTATGTACATTTGTACTGTCTTTTCTTTTTCTTTTCTCTCTCACTAGGGCAGATTCGCCTTTAAGTGGGAGGTTGTTGGGGGTAAAGGCGCCTCCGCCGTGCCGCCCCGTGTATTACTACACTGACAGTACCCGCCACTGCACACTGCAGGTGGCGGGCGCCCGTCACGTCACTTTATTCTTTATTCTTTTAGTGACAGTTTGAATAAAGGAAGGCCCGGTCACACATTGTGACCGTTGGAGTTCCCATTTCTTGTCTCTCTCTTTCTTGCTCTTGCTCTCCCGCCATAGCTCGCGTGCAAGCTTCGATCCTTCTCACCTTTCAGTCCTTAGTTAGGTAGGTAGCTCAAACCACCACGTAGGGCAACCTCTTTGATAGTTCTTTTTAGTTTGGCTGTGTTGGAGCAGTCGGTTAGTGACTAGCTTCAGGCGTTCGATTAGATTATGCTAGGCCTACTCCTTGTGGATTTCATGCCTTGGTTTTGCAAGGGGTAGGGTGAGCATTGTGCTGTGTTTTAATATGTATCTATTTTGTATCAGATTGATGCTTCCTTTCGTTGTTTTGTGCAGATCTGTTGTGGGATTCGACGGGTTGAGTCACCCTATCCCGTGGTCACCAATGAGAGCAGAGTTTTGAGCTCAGGATGTGCCTAAAATTTACCAAAAAATTTGGAATTTAGGGGAAAAATGTTCAACATCGAAGGTCGCGGCTGCCAGCTAGGACGATTTTTAGCACCAAGTGAAAGACGGCTTTTAAAATGTGCCCGAGCAACACTTGCATATTTTTTATAATTTTTTCGACTGCCGTGTGGGATGCCGGGAGCTGCCCATCAATGCAGGATGCCGAGACGGACGTGCAGGATTTTTCAGAGGCCGAATCGGAGCCCGAACGCGGAAGAGGCCAAATTTGAAAAGGTGCACATTGAGAGATTAAAGGAGAGTGCCCTTTGGGGCCTTAACCCCTCCAATTTTTCCCACGATGGTGGCAGTATCTTCACGCTCATCAGACGGCGTAAAAATCGGACCCCCCCCCCCCCACAAATCGATTTTGGGACTGCAAGTAAGCCATGAAATAGACAATGCTTGACAAATGCTCCTCCTTCCCTGATCATATCACCGGTCTTCGTGCGAGATATGGTTGACTGAATGAAGAGATCAAAATCTAGTCTTTCTCTCTCCTCCCTCTCTCTCCTCTCTATGGGTTGTTCATGCGTACTATCTTGAAGGAGGAACCGGGAGGGAGATTGAAGGAAACGGTGATGGAGATTGATGGAGATGCTGAAGATTGATGTGCAGCATTGGATTGAGAGCAATGGAGGCTCTGTCCGCTGGTCATGCAGTCATTTAATCCGTCTCAGGTTTCGTAAAAACACAGTATGACCATTTTTATGAAGAAAATGAAGGGTTTTTTGGTATTTTTATGATGGTAATGATGTTCTTATTGGATGAAAATTTGTTTGAGTGCTGGTTGTATCATGATTAATTGTTTTTTATCAGAAAATTTTGATTTTTCAATGATTTACATATGCTATTTAATTCCCGTAAACCCGAAATGCGGTTTTTAAGCGGTAAAATGATAGTTTTGTCGTTTTGGGTGGGTGAAATGTGTTCCTATGGGAGGAAAATGGAAAATAAATTGAATGTTAGTATGCTAAAGTGATTGGAACAAGAAAAATCAGAAAATATCATATTTTTTGACAAATAAATCAAGAAAATAGGGAAAATAAGGAAAAAAATAGAAATACGCTTCACAAAAATAAGGAAAAATATCATGATTGTTTGTGGATGTATGGTAGTGGCAAAGTATGAGGTTTAGCCTCAGTTTGCCCTATCTCCTTGTCAAAGTTGGTGATTTATCACTTTTCATACATCAAAACATGACAAAATGAACCTCTACACCTATGCAACAAAAGCAATACCTAAACGTAGGGGGTTGGGATGTTTGAATGGTGCGATTTGCGTGCTGATTGTTGCTGGTTTTCTGATGCATATCATGATATAGAGTTTGTTGTATTTTAATTAAGAGGATAGTAGCATGAGTGTTGTCTCGGTGCTATCCTTACATCGTTGCAACGAGTTAGTGAATGAGCATCGGAAAGCCTGGTTGTGCACAACACATTTCTGATTGAAAATTATGTTTGAGCACTTTAGGATCATCCACTTTTGCATGTGCATGTCAACCATGGTATCAGAATACAAAGGACTGGATGCATAGCACCTGTTTTCGATGACGATGACCCAGGCTTGAGTGTGTAAAGGGAACCTAAGCCGTAGGATAGATGTTCGTTTCTTGGGGAATTATTTGGTAAGAATATATGGTATCTCCTGGAATACGTTCAAAATGAAAGAGTGGAGTTTGTTCGATTGTTCTATATGTTGAGCAACGCATCAAGGGGCCAATCCCTGCGATGTAGGAGAGCTGTAGTGAGGCCGAGGTGATTCCACTGAGAGGTTTCCTCCCATATATGTGATTATCGTGGCATTTATTGCCAATGTGTATGGGTTCTCCCTCTGTGGAGTTTATGGAAAGGAAAACATTTGACTACAAAACTATGAACGCATAAATTAGGCTTTAGAACAGTTCGTCCTATAGCAGCAGATAGACACTCCTGGCCCGCGAGGCCGTGTGGGTGGGTTTGTCTGTTATGAGCATGAGGTCCGGCTAGTGCCATAGCCAGTGCCGGCCCATTTGAGGTCCCATCACCTAGATTTGAAATCACCACTTGTTGGTGGCTCCCGAAAAATGCACCACTGATGGGACCTAAAATGGGCCAGAATTGGCTATGGCACTAGCCAGGGCCTCATGCACAAAACAGACAACCCCACCACACGGCCTTGCATGCCAGAAGCATCTGTAATACACCGATGTACACTAGATAGACTTAATTATGCATTTGTAGCTAATATGTAGTCCAACGTTTACCTTCGCTTCTCCTCCGAGGGAGATCCCATAACATATAGGCATAGTGCCTCGTAACACAAACATGAGGAAGCACCCCTCGGCTGATTGTCGCGGCTCCACTGTGACTCTCCTACACCTCGGGGATTGGCCCCAAGATGCATCGCTCCAACATATAAGACATAACGCACAAACTCCACTCTTTTCTTGTTTTATATGATCCAGGAATATATAAATCCTCACCAAACAGTGCCAAGGAAAGCGTATAACTGACCTATAGCGAAGGCTCCTTTCCACTCAATGTATAAGTAATGTCCTAGGAAGACAATTACTATGCGATCTAGGATTGATACCATGTCATGCATCATGCATAGTGCATATGATCCTAGTGCACAAATAATATTTATCAAATGAGCATTTTGTGATGTGGAAAAAACAGCCTTTTCATGATTTTCACTAAACGTATGGTTCAATGTATGGAGACTAGCATTGATTTCTCGTGCTACTAGCCCCTTAAACTCAATTATCACAATTTTAAATGGAATGAACAATCAAATATTTCAAAGATTCAAACCCTCTCAGCCCTCTTAATCTCTTAACCTCTCCCTTTCCCTCTAACGTTTAGGTTATGCTGCGTTGCATAGGTGTAGGGTATCATTTTGTATGTATTTTTCGCATAAAATAGAAAAAATATGAACTATGAAATATAAAAAAAGACAAACTGAAGCCAAAATTCATGCCTTAGCTTTTTTTATAGCCATTACTACGCATCATAATTTTTTAGATTTTTATAACTCAGAAATCCTATTTTTTCCATTATTAGCCATTTTTCTCTATTTATTTGTGCATAAAAATAGATTATTTTATGATTTATGATTAGTGACTGATTATGATAGCTGAAAGATGTTTTGCCTCAGAATTTTATCCCATGCGCATCTCATTTTCCCACCCGAAACCAATAAAACCTTCATTTTTACGCTAAAAATGAACTTTTTGGGCTATAATTTAATTATTACGACTATTTATTATTATAGATCTGCATTTTTGTTATGCACAACCCTCAATCATAATAAAAACAAGCTCCAAACAAATTTTTGTTCCATATGAATTCCATTTCAACCATCAAACATCAACAATACACAAATTTCCTTTGTAAAAATGAGGTATACCGCCTATTTGCATGTTGCGGGTTTTGTAAAAAAAAAATTTGGGTTTCCAATGGACCAACTAGCAGCAAATCTTCAATGCTAAACATCTCCCCTCAGCCTCCTCTTGATCTTGGAGCATTCCAGTTCATGTCGGGCAAGCATCCTTCAACCAGTCTTCATTCTTCTTCATGTGCATGAACTGCCCCTTAAGAGGAGAGAGAAAGACCGGTTTTTGATCAGACCATCTAGGCAGCCAATTCCAAAGGTAAGGTTGGCAATAGGGAGCATGGAGAATCAGCATCAGGCTAATCTACCCAATTGGTATAGGTATATTGAGGTGGGGGATGGCCTATGCCTCCCGTCCTCCATTTTTTGCGTCGTTTGCTGCTGTCGTGGCCTCCATTTCTTTTCGTGTGTTGAAAACCCCCCCCCCCCCCTACAAAATCAAAAATTAAGGGCCCTCCCCCACAAAGGAAGGCCTCAAGGGTCACACCCTTTTAATTCTCAAGTGGTTGGCCAATTTTTGGCACTCCTCCTGCGTCCAGTGTCCAAATCAACTTCTGAAAATGCTTGGGCGTCTGTCTCGAAGTCCCCCACTACCAGGCATCTCCCAGAGTCTCATTTGACATGACAAAAATTATGAAATTTTCCTAACCGTTGCTCAGTGGGTCTTTAAAGTACTTTTGGGGCTTTGCCACTTAAAATTGTACTTATTGCAGCTGCTGCCTTTGACAAATTCTATTTTTTCCCTAAAATTCAGATTTTTTGGCTATTTTTAAGCACTTCTCGATGTCAAAATCATCTGTCACATGTCTAGCACCTCTACCAAAGATCAACTGACCAGTGGGTATATCAACTTAATAGTCGGCTTGTAAAATCCATGGCCTACCTAGCAATACTTGATAGCTAGGCTACCCTGCTATGAGCCTAATCACCCTACTACGAGCCTAATCACCCTAAATTCTAGAATGCATTCCACATTGGTAGCAATAGTCACGTGTAGAATTTAGTGATGCAACCTTTAGGTTGTCTTAAACTGTTATCAAGCCCACCATTGGAGAATCGTGGAGGGATCTTTTTGGATCTCTAACCCTAGCCTCTCCATCAATTCAAAACTCATAATGTTGATAGAGGATCCCATGTCTACAATAGCATGATCCATTAATATTCCATCAATATATGTTGCTACCCTTGGATAATGCTTTCAACATGCACAAACCAATGATCTCCTACCCGTGCTATGCCCAAGGGCTCCATAATATACCCAATGTGTAGAATATTATTAAATTCATTGCACACTCTTGGAGACAACTTAATTAATGGGAGGAGGTTTACATCCTGCTTAACTTTGCAAAGAGAACTCCCTAAATCAAATTCATGATAGTTAGCAATAGCTCTCTTTTCCTGCCAGATCATTCTCTCCTTTGGTATTTGAATAGTCTTTGGTGTCTCTTTCTTGGATTTTGCCTTCTTTTTGGCAATACCTTATCCTTCTTGGGGTTAGTTTTACTATCAATAGCTTTTAGAGGTTCGCCCTCCATGTCGCAATTTTAAGTACTTGCATCCCCTTATCTTGCTTAGGATTTTCCTTGATAGGTTTTACCTTGTCTTTGTTACCATCTTTACCCTTTTGACCTCTTATAATGACCCATAAATTAGAAGCTTCAATACCATTGACATGTATAGCTTCAATAAGGCTAACTCCACTGCCACTAGGCAACTCTTCTACAATAGCCTTTCCTCTTTGCAGTATTTGTTTCAGTCCCTCATCTTGCTAGAGATTATTTCCTTATGCTCAATGGTTAACTGAGTCTGGCTGTTTACATCCTTATTGGAGAGAGCTAATCTTGATCCAATAGGTACTAGCTAAGTGGTTGGACTTTTTGCATATGTTACATTTGAAATTCAGACAATTCCTAGGGAAATGTTGGCCGCCACACCACTAACAACTAAATCTTGAGGGGGCACTCTCTTCAAGGCATCGACTCCCTATCAAATTATGTTGCTTCTTAAGGAAATTGACATCAACAGCTATTTTCCTGTATTGTTCTGTGATCATGTCAGTATAGTGCTTCATCATATCCCTAACTTTGCCAAGGACATTCGAGGTACTTGACTCATAGCTGTGTTTATCTACTTGTCATTCCATTGTCCTTACCACTTGATTGAGACTTTGTTGATTCCATGGAACAACATTAGGATTTATTGTTTGGCCTCCAACACTTGGTGGAGCCATTTGATTAATCATAGGCATGGTCACATTGGGAGGAGCTGGCAACATGGTCACATTACGAATCATGCTTCCTCTCCCGTTTGAAGTACTCCATTCATTAGTGCCAAAGTATTTCCAGCACACCTAGACTCGAATTCCAATTTTCCCTAGAGGTATAGGCTTCTTGTAATCGTGACTCTACCTCTTCTGATCTTTTAATAACTATATCAATGTCAGTAAGAGCAACAATGCTTAGCTACAATTGAATGTTAAAGTATAGTCCCCCCATGCAAAAAGTATTGTAGCTGAGCAACAACTAGAATGGAAATATAAGTTTGTAACTCACGAAATACTTCAATTTCTTGGAATAGCCTCAAACATGCTTGTGAGGTTCTTGACGTGTTACATTGAGAACATGTAGCCAATCACAGGAAAACTCTCTTCAGAAGGCTGCAAAACATAGGTCAGTCATAGTTATGCTTCCAATCTCTAAGCTATGATACCATATCGTAGCTCATCCTTTCAAAGTCATATTAAAGAACATCATCAAGTGTCCTTCATCTTGGATTCGACAATTAAACATTAACTTTTGGAATTCATTAATATGAAGTTTCGCATCTTCCTCTGCTAACCCATTAAAAATAGATAGAGGAAATCCTAAGGCTGGCAAGTCTGGTGTATTCCTGTTTGGGATTGCAATGGGTTGCACCATGACAACGGGATTCACCAAAGGAGTTTGAACGGATGGTAGTATTACCCCACCCAAAGTGGGATGACTAACTGGGAGAGGGGAAGTACTTGAACTTCCTTCTCCTCCTAATTAGACTATGCGTCGGGTTAGGGTTACTAAGACCCCTCCCTTATAGGGATATCTGACTACTCCATTGAGGAGAATATCTCTTAATAATTTCAGCCCGGTTGTCTAGCAACCCATTCATCTCTTTCTTGCTTCTAAAGCTTGGCTTGACGGTCTCTTGGATCTATTTCACAACCTTTTGGCATACACTAATAAACTGGTCTCTATCAATCGAGATTCGGAGATTGCTACTTATTATTAGTGGTTCCTGGAAAATGCACCACCTATCGAAACCTAAAATAGCAAGGGGCCTTTACTATGCACCCAAACTACCCCATGGCCTCTTGGCCACCAAGAGCATATCTAAGGGGTATACTACCCTAACCTCTAATATAGAACTTCTCATTTGGATGGATTGTAATCCAACAGCTAACCCTTCCCAAACTCCTCGTAGGAAGTCCCTATACATATTGGTGTAATACACCACACATAAAATAGACATAGGGAGGAGCGCCCCTCAACTGATTGCCACAGCCCCACTATGGTCTCTCTTACACCTTGAGGATCGGCCCCAATATGTGCCGCTCATACATATAACACATTCAATACATACTCCACTCTTTTAAGTCATCATTCTATGAGATGAAATATATTCATCAATGAAGACTCCTCAAAGGAAACAAACCACTAACCACCCTACAACTTAGGTTACCTCACCTCCTCCACGTGGATCATTGTTCATGAAAACAATTGATATGCATCCAAGATGATACTATGTGTTGTATGCAATGCAATTTTGTATGATTTTTATGGTGCTCAAACATTTCTTTTCATCAACGACTAGCATTGTGAAGGTGTAAAACCATTTCTTTTCATACCTTTACTTTAAACATAATTGATGTCTTGCATAGGGCTAGCACCAACCATGCTTGTGCTACTAGGACCCTCTTAACTTTAAAAAGCATGTGTCCTATATGCCATGCATAAGAGAAACAATCAAAATTTAGTGTATTATTAGCCCTTAACACCCCCCTTCTCCCTATCGCTTAAGGTTGTGCATTCGGTGGTAGCTTTAGAGTGTGATATCCCGACTTTGATTTAAAATCTTCCCAAATTCTTGTAGAATGGACTTGAAGAACTCTAAAATCATTAAATAGAGAAGATCTCGAGCAAAAAGAGGCGAGGATCATAACGTGACATTTTTTCGAATTGACAAAGACGGTAGCCATCCGTCACAAAAGTTACCATGTGAATGAGAGTTATGAGCCAGATTAGTCATTAGTGCCAATGTCTACAGTATGGATGGTCCTAAAATACTAGATTTTTTGATAAAGCTATCATATTTTTGATATTTTGGATATTTTTTATTATAAATATCCTAAAAAGCTATGAAAACTTCTAGAGTAGGGTGTCATGCAAAAAAAGAAAGTGAGTTTTTTAGCTAGTTTTGGAGATTTCGTGCAAAAAGAAGGATTGGAAAAATCACGCGCGTCATGATCACAGTTTACACATAGTAAAGAACACTTTGAATGGGGAGAAGAAGAAGTGATGTGGAAGAATTTTGACCAAGTGTCCTAGGGTTTTACCCCTTTCAAAGCCAATGGAACCATCATATTGCATCTTGAAAGCTTCAGATTGGTGATTGCCAAGATCCCTTCCATAAAGAGCTCTTCTTCTTAGTCATAACCCTTCTTCTCCAATTTAGCTATAAATACGAGGCATGGGGAGCTGTTGAGGGTAGTTGGAGCAAGAGAGGAGAGGCCCTTCTCATGAGTATAGAGCAAGAGGGAGTGGGGCAAGAGAAGTGGGAGCATGGGAATTTCCTATCAAGAAGATGAGGATTCACCGCGAGCTCTCAAATTCAATTTCTTCGTCCCTTCTATTCTATTCCCCTGTGGAATCAAGACTCTTCTCAATTTCTCAGGATTCTTTGTGATTGCTTCCCCCCTCCCCCCCCCCCCCCCCCCCCCCCTTGTTCAATAAAAAATTCCATCAATCTAATTACCCCGAGGCTCCTTCACCAAATTCCATTTTTTGGGATCTCGTAATTAAAGACCATGGCCCCGAAGAAGAAATCTACAAAGGTCGTGGGGGGTAGGAGCTACCAATAATGCTATGGACACAATTATTATGAATGGAATGGTGAGCACGGGGATTAAAAACGAAGCCGCAAATACCATCAACCAAGCACTTTCTTTGAGGAATTCTTAACCACAAATTCCAAGGAGTAACTTGGGTCTGTACAAGATGAACCTAAGCGAGTACAAGGAAGGTATTGTGTCCCTAAAAGATTTAATATTTTTGAAATTTGTGTTGATCAAACAAAATCTCTGATGGTGGGTAATAACGGACGCTAATCCTTAGTATATAAGAGACCTTGAGATGCAATTGCCAAATGATATTGTTCATAATTAAACTAACCAATATTTTCTTTTATTGCAGGAAAAGACCCATGAAACTCCAAGTGAGTTATTCTCAATTATGAAATTCTTGCTTAAATTTAGTCCAAACTAATCCCCAAGGAAGAGGAAGTCTAGGAGGACTATTGGAAGGTATTGCCACTTATGTTGATTTGTCTCGAAGTTATTTTGCCACTTATGCTAATTTTCCTTGATGTTATTATTTTTGGAAAGAAAAGATTTTTCTTGGAAATAAAATTGTTAAAATTTTATGTATAATGCATTCGAAATAAAATGCCTGTGATTGTAAGCTAGGTACTCATCTTCCCTAAAATCATCAGGCTAAAAGATGGATTACTGAGTACAGATCGCTGTCTGAGGCAATATTCTAGTGAACACAGAACGCTGACTGAGGCAGTGGACTTGATGGTGCTAGACCTCCCCAAGACCAGTGTGAATAAAACCTACTCCAAGGGGTTTTTCTTTTTTTGTTTCGCGTTAGTGAGTTTAGACCATTCATGATGTGAAAGGTCTTGTCGTAGGGAGCTCTAGTCGGTAGGAGGAGGTGAGGATACAAGGGGGCTCTGGTCATAAACTCCTTAGGCTCTTACAAATTGCCAACTACCCTTCGATTTCCAGATTGTGTCCTGGAAGTTCCAATACTAGTTGGGGAACGGAACTTGGAGAGAATAATACTTTGAATAGAAAACATTGTAAAGGTCATTTTTTTCTGAAAGAAACTATTAAGAAAAAATTGCTTTACTCTGTTTTTGTGTCGTGAATAAAAGGCGTGTAACGAATTTGTATTAGGAGATAATTCAAAGAAGTTGTTTTTATATGTCGAACCTAAAGTCGTAGGTAATTAGATAACTAAAACTACTCTCTCAAGGGAAGCGAGAGGATGGATCCTCAACGGCAGATCTGTAACATCCCCCGTGCCCCCATGCCTTCCCCATGCGAACCACCCCTCTTTAAATTTTTAAAATTTTTTACTCACCCTCTCTCTCAGCCATCTGCATGGCGGGGAGAGAGAGAGAGAGAGAGGGTGAGTAAAGGGGAGAAGGGGGCATGCAGCCCCCATGTGGAAGGGGTGGTGGCCGTTAATGGCCGTCTCCCCTTCCCCCATACCACCTCCCTCCCCCATTATAAAGCGGACAACGCCCTCTCCTCCCTCGGGTGGACAGCCCCCCGCCCCCCCCCCAAGTCTTTGACAGAAAACCCCCCTCCCCCCGTGATAAAAAATAACGCCGCCCTACTACCCAGAGAAAGAAGAAGAAGGAGAGGGAGAGAGAGAGAGAGAGAGGAGAAGAAGAGAAGAAGAAAGAAGAAGAAGAAGAGGAAGAGAGAGAAGGAGAAGAAAAAGAAGAAGAAGAGAGAGAGAGAGAGAGAGAAGAAGAAGAAGAAGAAGAAGAAGAAGAAGAAGAAGAAGAAGAAGAAGAAGAGGGAGAGAGAGAAGGAGAAGAAGAGAAGAAGAAGAATAAGAAGGGAGAGAGAGAAGGAGAAGAAGAGAATAAGAACAAGAGAGAGAGAGAGAGAGAGAGAGAGAGAGAGAGAGAGAGAGAGAGAGAAGAAGAAGAAGAAGAAGAAGAAGAAGAAGAAGAAGAAGAAGAAGAAGAAGAAGAAGAAGAAGAAGAAGAAGAAGAAGAAGAAGAAGAAGAAGAAGAAGAAGAAGAAGAAGAGGGAGCGTGGGAAGGTAGATGAAAGAGAGAGAAGAGGGATAATCATAGGGAGAAAGGTAGAGGGAGGGAGAGAGAGAGAGAGAGAGAGAGAGAAGGGAGAAGGTTAAAGAGAGAGGTGAGATGATAGATAGATTTAGAGGGAGGGAGAGAGAAATGTGATTAGTCAAAGGCCCTACTGTATTTTGGAGAGAGAGAGAGAGAGAGAGAGAGAGAGAGAGAGAGGGAGGGAGAGGGAGGTTGAGAAAGGATGGAGCTGAAGAAGAAGAAGATCTTGGTAGAGTTCTCCACGATGGTACCAAAGCCGAGTATTGTGACGAGTCTCAATCATAAGTGGATCCAGAGACACGAGAGATACAAACGGAGAGGCAAGCATCAACTATGCCCCTACTCCTGCGAATCAAGTCCAAGTTCCTCAAACTCTTGTTTTCTCTAGATGTTTATATCATCACACTTAAAATATGTAGACTCATTAATGTTGCGCATAGCTTTCCATAGGAATTTTACAATACCACCATTGAAGATTTTAGATCATATCAATTTCATAAACAAGACACATGAGGGATGGGGATGCCTTAGGGGATTATTACGATCATCTTATGCATTGAGTGTTGTATTCAAGAGTTGCAAACATTTCTTGGAAAGCTCGAGAGAAATGATAGAATAATGAATTTCACATAGGTTTATGCCACATGAAATGATAAGGATTCCATAGTAATTTACATAAAATGATGGACTTTCATCTAGTTTAGTGTATGGTTAGTTGGTAAGACTCATGGTTTGCATCCGTGATTAAACGAAACACATGAAATAATAGTTTCTATTCACATGATGCATTTGTACTGATGTAGGGAAACTTAGGCCATACAAGTATCTGCATATTAGGGTTAATTAATCATTGACTAAATGTGAAAAGAGTTAAAGATCGCGGATTGTATTAATGCATTAAGAATCCCAAGTGCGAGTAAGATGAGTCTGATTGGAAATTTCTGCATAGTATCGCACTAGTAAAAGTGTAAAGATCACATGCATCTACAACTTGGTGGTTTGTATCTTGAAGCTCTACTTGTACGAAAAATAAGGATGACCAGTAAGATTACTAAGTGTGTTAGCTTTACTGGTTAGACAAAGAGGTGTAAGGGATTGGGGGGGGTAAAACCCAAGGGGAAGAGCAAGTCAAATTAAGTTAACTTACCAAGAACATTTGCTTGCATGATCTTGTTTGAGATTATTGGGATCTCGCCAAGTTGCGAATGATCCAGGATCGGATGCTGGGAGCATCCAGGAAAAAGGAATCACACCTTAGCAGTTGGTCGTACAAACGACCTCCAAAATGATCGTGATTGTATACTTGGGTACCTTGTTTGAATTGCCTTGCTCAAGGAACTAATTCAAGGAAAAACACTTAATGCTTCAGGTTAAAATCCTAGAGGGAGAGGCAGGTTCAGTTACCTCTGACTGTCTGCCTGGCCCTATCCAAGGGGGTTGTTAGTCGTGCGGGTATATGAAGCTAACCTGCCACTCGAAAGGGGCTATGCCCACATGAATGAATAAGATTTTTATCACTATCTATCTTGGCTGTAAGTGTCGGTAAAGGAGTTAAGTGATTAGGTCACTTGACTAAAAGCTGAACTGGGCTTATTAATGTAATGCGAGAAACGTTTAGCAAGTAATTAACATAAAGAATCTTATTGCCCACGCACAATCTCAAGTGCAAATTCCTAGTCCGACTCCTGCACTAAATACGGCTGTAATTCAAGAGAAGAAGTTCCTTCTCAAACAAATCAAGCCATCTGAATTCGATGGTAAGGGAAGGACCGTCCAAACTGACGCCAAGGTCTGGATCGAATCCATGGAGGATTACTTCAAAGCAGTGTACTACACCCGCTAACCAAGCTATGCTTGCCAAACTAAAGCTTACTGGTGAAGCAAGACTTTGGTGGAAACAATGGTGCAGAGACCAAGGGATCTCGAAAGGGTTAGTTACTTGGGAGAAGCTTAAAAAAGTTGTGCGAGGGAGATATCTGCCACCAGTCTACTGCACATAGAAGATGAACGAATTCTATGAATTAGAGCAGCTTGGACTATCCCTGGATGCATACTATTCGAAGTTCATCTCTCTCTTAAAGTATGCGCCACAAATGGATATGACGCAACATGTATCAAAGTTTTGTGCCAGGTTAAACCCACCCATAAACACCCGCCTGGAGTCAATGCACCCAACGGACCTTCAAGATGCGCTCATTCGAGGTGCACCCATAATATAGGAGGTGGAGACCAAGCCAAGGAATAACAGGACTTGGTCTTATAGGGATCAAAACAAGGGAATGCTTAGATCTTAGACCAAGAAAGCGCAGGGCCAAAACCAGGGACAAAGGAAGAAAGCTAGGGCAAACACTATCAACAACTTTATTCCTACACAGGGTGATGGCCGCAATCTCTGTTGCTTCCATTGCAACGAGACTGGACACTTCAAAAGGCACTGTCCCAAGCTTAGCAGAGGACAACCTCAAGGGCCATCCCTAGGAGGAGCCGCCCATGGCCAAGGGACCACCATCATGGCCAGAGGGAGAACCTCCAGTGTTGCCAACAAGGAGCTGGGAGATGAAGAAGACCCATCCATGGAAGTTGACATTGAGAGGGCAACGGTTCATGTTGCACTTTACAAGAAAGGCCCGAATCGCCAATTCTTGGTGATCCAAACACTATCGGATTATCAAGGTAAAAGCTTCAAAAACTTGATTGATTGTGGCAGTACACATTCCTTCATTTCATCAGTCTGTGCAAAAAGATTAGGAATAGCCACAAAAGATGCACCTACCTTACTTGTGGAATTAGCAAATGGTCGAGAGGTCTCTTATACCAGGCAAACTGCTAAGGTGAAATTCCTACTGGGAGGAAAGTTGACTTCGGTCAGATTCACGGTAATGAACCTAGGTGTCCACGAATGTTTGCTCGGTATGGATTGGCTAATACCCAATGATGCCCATATTCATTGTGGAGAGGGCCAAGTTTCCTTCCGAAATTGTGAAGGGGAACTAGTCACAACTCAAGGAGAGGCTGGGAAGCCAAAAATTAAACTGGCCAAAGCAATGCAGATAATAAAAGGAGTTAGAAAGGGGCTACCTATCTATTTGATTAAACTAAATAAGCTAGATCAGAATCAGGAATCTAGGGAAGAACCTTCATGGTTAAAGGAATATGCGGACGTATTTCCTGAAGAGCTGACAAAGCTTCCTCGTCAAAGGGAAGTCGATCATGAAATCAAGCTAGCGCCAGGAGCTGCACCAATCGCAAAGAGATCATATAGTATGTCCATCCCGGAAGCGATTGAGCTGAAGGAGCAACTCAAGCAACTGTTAGACCAAGGCTACATCTATCCTAGCAGTTCTCCATGGGGAGCTCCAGTGTTGTTCCAGAAGAAGAAAGATGGAACACTTCGGCTATGCATTGACTATAGAGGGTTGAATCAATCGACCATTAAAAACAAATGTCCCATTCCAAGAATAGATGAACTTCTTGATCGTCTTCAAGGTGCAAAGATCTTCTCTAAGATAGATCTCAGGTCTGGATATTATCAGATTAGGATCAAGGAAGAAGATATCCCGAAGACTACATTCAGTACAAGGTATGGACACTTTGAATTGCTGGTCATGTCATTCGGGCTGACAAATGCTCCTGCTACCTTCAACAGGCTAATGCAGGATATCTTTAGTCCCTATCTTGATGACTTCATGCTTGTCTTCTTCGATGATACCCTAGTCTACTCCAAACAGGAAGAAGATCATGAACCCCAGCTTCGCATTGTCCTTGAAACAATGAGGGCACACAAGCTTTATGCCAAGAAGAAGAAGTGTGCATTTTTCAAATGACAGATTGAATATCTGGGATTCATTGTATCAGCAGAAAGAATTTCAGTAGATCCGGCCAACGTCGAGACGTTCTAGAGTGGCCAACACCAACTTATGTCAAAGAAATACATAGTTTTCTTGGATTGACAGGATGGCACAGGGTCTTTATCAAAAACTATGCTTTGATTGCAGCACCTTTGACTGATCTACTAAAGAAGCAAGTATCAATTATATGGTCACCTACTGAACAGTCCAGCTTTGACAAACTAAAGCAAAGCTTGGTATTAGCACCCATCCTGAAACTTCTTGATCTTAGTAAGAAGTTTGAAGTAATAACTGATGCTAGTGCACTTGCCTTAGGATCTGTGCTCATGCAAGAAGGTCATCCCGTAGCATACTCTTCAAGGAAACTGAAGAGTCATGAAAGGAATTATGCTACCCACGATCTGGAGCTGTTGGCTATCATCCATGCTCTCAAACTTTGGAGACACTACTTGTTGGGTAACAAGTTCACCTTAGTGACGGACCACAAAACTCTTAAATGGATTTTCACCCAGAATGAGCTCAATATGAAGCAACGTCGATGGATTGAAGTGCTGGAAGAATACGATTTTGAAATCAAATACCGGCCTGGGAAGGAGAATGTAGTTGCTGATGCACTCAGTCGCAAGGCATTTCTGAATTCTTTGATTTTGCAAGATCCATCAACAGCAAGATCTCTAGCCACAAATGTATCCATGCTAAACAACCCAATTCTTGAGCTAGCTAGAGAAGAGGCATGCCATGACCCAAACTATTAGAAAATGCTAAGGGAGATCCCCATCAAAGATCAAGACCCAAAGCTACAAACAAAGTATCAAGAATTCTCTATCCATAGTAGACTTGTCTACTTTAGGACAAGATTATGTATCCTGGCAAGCCAGTCACTCGAGCAGAAGATACTTTGGGAAGCCCATGACTCCCCTTTCTTAGGACATTCTGGCTATGCCAAGACCCTTAACATAGTCAGGAAGAGCTATTATTGGGATAGGCTCAAAGGTGACGTTCTTAAATATATCACGGAATATTTGTCTTGTCAATGCATTGAGGCCGAACATGTCAAAATGTCAGGGAAATTGCAATCACTTGACATTCACCAAATGAAATGGAAATTCATTAGTATGGACTTTGTTGTTGGCCTGCTCCAAGTTTAGGGAGGATACAACTCCATTATGGTCATGGTAGATATGCTCACCAAGGTTGCACATCTTATCCCTGTTAAGACAAACTATAAAGCCTCAGATATCACAAGGTTATTCATCAAGGAAATATTCAAACTGCATGGGCTACCCAGAAGAATCATTAGTGATCGAGACTCTCTCTTCACCTCACACTTCTGGAGAGCTATCTTCGAGGCCATTGGGACTCAACTCTATTTTAGTACAGGTTGAAGCTTCAAAACAGATGTTGGAAGACATGGATGACCAAATCAAATCAATAAGACAAGACATTCAAGCCGCCAAGGATAGACAGAAGGCTTACGTAGACCTGAAACGTCAAGACAGATCCTTAGTTGAAGGAGATATGGTCTTCATTCGCGTACATCCAAAGAAGAGCTCCCTATCCTCGGGTGAATGTAAAAAGCTAAGTCCAAGATACTGTGGATCCTACAAGATTCTCAAGTGCCTAGGGCCTAATTCTTACAGACTGCAACTCCCTAAAAACCTAAAAGTTCATAATGTATTCCATATCAGACTATTGAAAAAGTATGTACCTAACCCTAGTCATGTGCTTGATGACCAACAAGTTGTAATGCCGAGCCAAGGAGTCCTTGAGCTACGGCCTGACAAGATCTTAGATGTTAGGGAGAGGCATTTGAGATCCAGGACCTTGGGAGAATACCTCATCCAATGGAAAGATTACCCCAAAGAGGATGCCACTTGGATGGATGAAAGTACTCTCAACCAACAATACCCCCAGATTTTCTCGAGATGAGGACATCTTGATTCCTCTAAGGGGGAGAGAATGTAATATTTCCGCTATGAAATATTAACGACTCTTGATTCCGCGCAAGAGAAATTTCGAGTGATCTCTCGCAATAGAAAAACTTTGGACTAAGTGCTCCCTCTGCGCGCATTAACAAACACCAGCCCCGTGTCATGTATAGGAAGCCATGGCTCGAAAACATAGTCCACCGTGGGAACACCCCTTCAAGGGACAAAAAGATAATGAATTAATTACAAATTTCTTTACATTAAACTCCCTCCCCTTCAGCCGTTGCATGGCGGGGAGAGGGAGTATGTGTGGAGCTTGAGTGTTGGAGGGGCATGGGGAGGAGGCATGCAGCCCGCCACTTGTGTGGCTACCCCCCACCCCCCCTTCAACCCTATATATGAACCCCCCCTCCCAAGCTTGAGAGGGAGGGGAGAGAGAGGATTGTGTGCTGCTACCACCGCCCTATGGAGCTTCCCGCCGCCGTCCAACTGCTGTCGTTGCCGCCTTCATCATCGCCATCATCATCATCATCATCATCATCATCATCATCATCATCATCATCATCATCATCATCATCATCATCGTCATCCTCATCATCTTCTCCATCCCACGTCATCTTCCCGCTTCTTCTAGAAGCTTGGAAACTTCTAATTGAAGCTTTCCTAGGCCTCGTTCACCCCGTGTTCCCGGTTTTCTTAAAACCGTGTCTTGCAAGGCCCAATTTCTGCGTAGGGAAGTAATCTCGGGCAGAAGTGACTTTGTAACATGTAAGAGAGCCAAGGGAGAGTTGCTGAGGCAAAATTTACTGCATCAATGGCTCCCAAGCAAAAGACAAGAGGAGCACATACGGGAGCTTCCATGCAAAGTACAAGAGTGGACAAAGCCCCGCTATCGAATGCCCAGGTTCCGAATAATATTCCCACATGGAAAGGATGCATTAAGCATGTTTTAAATTCTCGTAGGGAAGTTTAAATGCCTTAGGAAATTTATATACTCATTCGATCTACAAAGTTCAATTGCATGTCAAATACTTGCATTTGCTTGCACTTCCGTGGTCAAGGGTAGTTCCATTTTTGAACGTATGTTGCAACGTTGAAAGATGAAATTGAGCGAAGGTGTTCATGTTGCATCTCGCAAAGGATAGGGCTTATGACACATAATGCGCTTATGGAAAAAATTCCTGGTTGTGACTCATGTAGAAGATAATCGTAGACAATCATTAAATGATGTCCAAATAGTCGCAATGCATGGAAAGGAATTATCAACTTTGCAAATTGCATGCGATGATAGTTACATTTTAGGTCAGGTTAAGTGATAAAGGAAGGATTAAACCAATGATGGACTCACGACATTCGCTCATGCATGGAGTTCTTTTGTCAAAGTTTGAATGCATCCTCATTAAAAATATTAAAGCTTTGATTTTGTTGCATCAACGTAAGGTTTATAAGAGTTAGCTCTGAATGTCAATCCTAGGGCAGGGAAAAGAAAGATCTTTGTAGATCCCTTAAGTTGCATAAAGGCAAAAAGGTCTATGGTCTCGAAATTGCATGGAATGATGCATCTCACCTATCTTGCGGTTACATATACCTTTTAGGGGAAAGTACTTGCAAATTTAGAAGGAATCATTTGCATCTTTAAAAGGGAAGATCATCTTAAATCGTGGGTTGGTAAGATCAACTAAGTAAGTTGCATGTAAAATGAGTAGCCTACATGAAATTCATGATTAGTTCGCATATGACGATCACCTCAATGTTCTAGGTACAGTTAAGCTATGATAAAATTCTGCCTAGTATCGCACTTGGGATGCCGACTTAATACTTCCAATCTTAAAGGTCCTACCCACATTCTTGAAATGTTACGATTGTCTATTGTCCGTGCAAGAATGATCTAGGGTTCTCACCCTAAGGACCAATTGACCAAATACCAGACCTCCGCAAGGAATCTAGGAACCCTAGGGCCAAAAAGTTCATCGGCCTAGTAGGGTTAGGGTTTGGAATGGGTCAAGAGGACTCCAAGCCCTTATCTTGATCAAAGGTATTCTTGATAAAGAAATACCATACAAAAAAATATATAATCCCCACAAGTTAGGTGCTGACACCTATCTCGTGCAACGAGCTGCAACGTCGTATGGTCTTGTGTCTAAATCATGAAACATTATTGCCACTCCTTAGACCAAGTTTGGTGAGTTCTAAGTACAAGTTTAATTTTCTAGAGGATGAGTAGTCATCCTGCTACATCACTCTTCCTTGGACTTATCTACCAAGCTAGGGGAGTTACGAATTTGCCAAGAAAGCAGTTGACCAACCAAGTTAGGGTGACAAGGTTTCCCAGGATTTATTGATCTTAATATAAGAAAACCTAAGGTATTGACAATTTGGGTCAACTGGGTATAAACCCTAACCTGAGAAAAAAGGGTAAACAAGCAACTCAGCTTACGAAACCCTTGGGATCTTGCCAAGTCGCGATTGATCCACGATCAAATGCTAGAAGCATTCGGGGAGAAGGAATCACACCTTAGCAGTTGGCCGTACAAATGACCATTGAAATGTTCTTGATTGTACCCTTGGTGCATTGTTTCTACTTCTTTGCTCAAGGAACTAATTTAGGAAAAATAACTAATGCTTCAGGTTAAAATCCTGGAGGGAGAGGCAGCACCAGTTACCTCCGACTGTCTGCCTAAGGGGGTTGTTAGTCGCGCCGGGGACGTGGACTGAACCCTCCATGAGAGGTCTCTCCGTGGGTGCTACTTGGAGCAGGAGAATGCTTGGGTGCCAGGGGAGGCTCTGACCATAAATCCCTTGCCTCCGGATCCTACACAAGAGGCTGACGTGACTCGAGATGCGATCTCGAGGCCCGCATACTAGCCAACGGGCGGAACTTGGAATAGTGAACCCTAAGGATTGCAGGAATAGCCTTCGCATAGGTTTATTTGATGTATTCCAAAGACTGATAAATAAATATCAAATGTTGAAAAGGAACTTGTTTGACATTGTTTTTCTATGTCAGTGCATAAGTTACGTGAAGGAACCAGTGATTAATTGGTTAATTAAGGAAGCTATTTTTGCTTGTCAAACTAAATGTGGTAGGTAATTAGATAACTAAAGAAACCCGAGGAAAGTGTAGTGGATGTGACCTTAGGTCCGTCCTATGGAAGGGTGGTCCCGGTTGGCCAGGAACTTTTCTCAAAAGAAATTGACAGCGAGGTAACAATGACCTAGAATCTATAGAGCTAGTCCCGATTTATGTTGTTTTAGGGGAACAGAATGGGACTATGCCTTATGGGCAGAGAGGTCGAGCTTCGCATCCCTCTCGTTTCCATTTCTCCTTGAACCAAGTGTAGTATAAATCCGCTTCAACCCTGATGTTTTTGCGCAAGTAGTTCGTCTAGGGCTCGTCGTCTGGGGCTCGACGCTAGCTACCCTCCTAGGAACTTGGCCATTAGGGAAACCCAGATTCAGGTCGGTCCTAAGTGGGAATGCTTTTTCTTCGTGGCAAAATCAGGAAGGCCTAGATCGCAAGCCCCGTGACATTCCTTGGGAGTGTCGAGCAGCGCTTTCTAGACTCTCTTCCCGATGGGTTGCTAAGACATGTCCTACAAGTAGATAGGGGAACACATTACGCAGGGGATGCTCTAGCTGTTGTTGCCTCCAGATCCCACACAAGAAGCCGACGTGACTTGAGATGGGATCTCGAGGCCCATGTACTAGTCTACGGGTGGAACTTGGAGTAGCAATCCTGTAGATTGCTACGATAGCCTTCGGGTATGATACTTGATGTATTCCATGACTATGATAAAAAAAGATCAGATATTTGAAAAAGGAACTTGCTTGACATTGTTTTTGTGTCAGTGCCTAAGTTACGTGAAGGAAAACTATGCGTCTGTACATAGTAGGGTCTTCCAGAAGCTCACCTGCATCTATGCTCAGCTTCACATTCTGCTCCAAAGGAACTGAAATAGGCTTACAGCCTGTCATCCCATATTTGGACAGCATGTCCAATCCATATTGCCTCTGCAAGAGCCGTATCCCACTTGGCGATCTAATCACCTCAATGCCCAAGAAATAACTTAGCTCTCCCAAATCCTTCATCTCAAACTTCTGCTTCAATAGCATTTTCACATGAAGGATATCTTCATCACTGTCACCTGTCATAATCAAATCATCAACATAAATGGCAAGTAGCATAATATCTTTCTCTGTTTTTCTCACATAAAGTGAGAAATCTGCCTTGGAAATCTGAAAGCCAATAGTGACAAGATACTATCCTATCTTGTCAGACCATGCTCTAGGTGCTTGCTTCAAGCCATACAAGGCTTTCTTCAACCTGCAAACAAACTCAGGATGAACAGCATGCACATAACCTGGTGGCTGCTCCATATAGACCTCTTCTTGCAAATCACCATCCAAGAAGGCATTCTTTACATCCATCTGATGTAAAGACCATCCCTTTGATGCAGCCATAGCAATGACTGCTCTTACGGTTGCCATCCTTGCAACCGGACTGAATGTTTCTTCATAATCAATGCCATATCTTTGTGCATACCCCTTGACTACTAATCTTGCCTTGTATCTATTCACAGAACCATCTCCATTGTGTTTCACCTTCTAAACCCACTTACAACCAATTGCATTCTTATCTTTAGGCAAAGGTACCGATTCCCATGTAGCATTTGCTTCCAAGGCATCCATTTCTTCATCCATGGCTTTCTCCCATTTTTCTTTTCCCATGGCTTGCTCAAAAGAAGTGGGTTCCGGTTCCTGTATCACTTTGACCATATATGCATAGTGAATGGCTGTAAATCCATCATATTTCAACCTATCCACAGGATACCTAGCTTTGGTAGACCTGCGCAAAGTAGGTACCAGATACTCATCTCATCAAAAACAACATCTCTGCTCACTGTAAACTTACGAATAGAAGGGTTATAGCATCTATACCCTTTCTGCTGCAAAGAGTAACCAATAAAGATGCACTTCTCAGCTTTTGGATCCAACTTGGATCTCAACTCATCTGGCACATGAACATAGGCAATGCAACCAAAAATTTTCAAATGAGAAATATCTGGTTTCCTACCAGTATACCTCTCCTCTAGAGTCATCCCATGTATTGCTGCAGTGGGAGTCTTATTCATTATGTAGACCACTGTAGCAACTGCCTCAGCCCAATAAAAATCTGGCAGGTCTTTTTCATTGAGCATGGCACGAGATACCTCTCCAATATGCCTGTTTTTCCTTTCTGCAATTCCATTTTGGGATATGACTGCATGAATATTGCTGCTTTATGCCATGCTCCTGCAGGAACCTTGCAAACTCATTTGAGAGGTACTCTCCCCCTCCATCTGACCTTAGGCATTTTATTTGCAGGCCTGTTTCTTTTTCAACCATAGCTTTAAGAGTTTTGAAATGCCCAAAAACTTCACTTTTCTTTTTCATAAAATACACCCAAACTTTTCTACTATAGTCATCAATAAAAGTGACAAAATAAAGACAGCCTCCAAGAGATGCAGCTTTAGTAGTCCACATATCAGAGTGGATTAATTCCAATGGCTTCTTACTCTCTTGAACATGTCTAGGAAATGGTTTCCTTGCATGTTTTCCAAACTGACAGGCTTCACATACCTTATGCATTTCTGCAACCTTGAATTTTGGCAATCCTGCAACAATATTTTGGGCCTGCATTGATTTAAGTTGTTGTACATTAACATGACCAATGCATTTATGCCAGATATCAATATCTACAACTACACCGGTCCCATGTGCAAACATTGCTACACTCAATTCAGGCATGTCTGCATCCAATGTAAACATTCTGCCCTTCTTCTTTCCTTTTGCTATCAAGCGACCTTTATTTTTCATATCCTCAACAAAGCATCCATGGGAATTAAATCTGACCTACAAGCCCTGCTCAACCATTTGACCAACAGAAACCAGGTTCTTGGTGATATTCGGGACATGATATATATTTGACAGGTATTTCTTTTTTCCATTTTCCTGGCTTGCGTATTTGTGCTATACATTTTTGACAAAGTATCCCATGCCTCCTTTGGCGTACTTGCATCTTGAATATGCACAATCATAGAGTCTGAAATGCTGATAGACAGCCAGTACATAACTTTCCTAGCTCTCTCATGCCATGCTTTAAATGCATGCATTTGCTATTGATTGGGAACATCAGGAAGAACTAGTTCTTCTTCATTTCCTGCAACGAATTCCCAATATCCTTTTCCCATAAGGAAATTCGTCATTCTGAACTTCCATGCTTGGAAGTTGTTCTTGTCAAGCTTTTCAGTGACAATCTGTGAAAGAGAATCAGACGCCATTACTGCAAAAAATTCTGTCACTACAAAGAACACAGCTTCAGCCTCACAAGGGCAAATCTGCAAAACTGACGAAAGTGGTATTTGACCACACAGTCACTTCCTAGTGATGATTTTGCATCAACAGGCAACAAGGATGATTCTATAACTCCCAATGTCTC
Organism: Lygodium microphyllum; assembly: GCF_053477565.2. Lineage (NCBI taxonomy): Eukaryota > Viridiplantae > Streptophyta > Polypodiopsida > Schizaeales > Lygodiaceae > Lygodium > Lygodium microphyllum. Next base: position 35,519,775 of record NC_141162.1, on the reverse strand, counting down.
TACGCACAGGCATACGATGCAATTTCTACAGTAACTTTTCACCGACCTGTAGAACAGTGGTCACACAGCATAAAATAGGGCCTTTTCCTGAGTGCGTGCAGAAAACTTCCGCCTCCAAAATAGGCCCCGAAATTGCCTCAAATCAAAAAAATAGAGCAACCAAGGGCTAAAGGCCTCTCCCGCAGCATATACTGCCCTCTTGCTACACCGCGAAGGGCGTCTCAATCTGAGACAATACACTCTTGCACTTTTCGACTGTGCTACCTGCAGAGACTTGCTCCCAAAATAGAAAAATGAAAGCAACACTGGTCCTCTTACCAGAACACCGCGAACTTGGCTTGCTTTCTTGAGCTTCTTACCACGAAAAAGGCTCTGATACCATGTCAAGATTGTGGGAGAGAAGGAAGGAGTCTCACTTGTAGCTTTCTTGCTTGCACAATGGGGGAATACACACAAAGGTGGAGGCTGAAAACAGTTTTCCTCTTCTTAGTTGTGTAAGCCAAAAAGAACTCAAGTACATAGAAATAGAAGAACCCTATATATGGGTCTCAAATCAAACTCAACTAACTAAGGTGGCATACTAACTGAGCCACGAACTAGAGTAGATAAGGATAGCTATCATCTAGCTATTATTCATGGGCGGTGTACCAACCACATCTGCAACTGACAAGTCGATGACATAAATGCACAACAGTCACCCTGGCATATCACGAGCAGAGCTCGATATCTCAACAACTATGCCTTATGGCAGAGAGGTTAAGCTTTGCATCCCTCTCATTTTCCATTCTCCATGAACCAAGTGCAGCATAAATCCGCTTCGACTCTATTGCTCCTACGCAAAGTGGGTTATCTAGAGCTCGACGCTAGCTACTTCCTAAAGACTTTGCTGATAGGAAAGGAACCCTAATTTCAGGTCAGTCCTAAGTGGGAACGGCCGGACACTTCCACTCGAGGTAGACTTGGGAAGACCTAGATCGCAAACCCTATGACGTTCCTTGTGAGTGCCAGGTGACGCTTTCTAGACTCTCTTCCCGATGGGCTGCTAAGACATGTCCCATAAGTGGACGAGGGGACATGTTACAATTGGTATCAAAGCGAAACTTCATGATGATACATGATTGATTAATGTTCGGTTCATGGACATCTCCTAAACAGAAATAACTTGAGTGGTATGGCTTGATTGTCAGGCACCTTCTGCACCCACGAATGCTGACATGCAAGAGAAAAAATTTCTTCTCAAGCAAGATAAGGAACCCAAGTTTGATGGAGAAGGGTTAGATGTCACAGCAGAGGCAAAGTTATGGATTGAGACGATGAATGACTATTTCTCTACTTCGGGAACTGCCTCCATGAATCAAGCAATGGTTGGAAAACTAAAGTTAGTTGGCTAGGATCGGCTATGGTGGAAGCAATGGTGCAAAGATCAAGGTATTTCTGAAGCCGCTATTACGTGGACTCAGTTGAAAGATGCTGTACGCAGACGATACCTTTCGCCAACCTACCAGACCTTGAAGATGAATGAATTCTTCAAGCTCAAGCAGCTGGAATTAACCCTGTAAGCTTACTACTCAAAGTTTGTAATCCTACTAAAATATGCGCTACCTATGGATGTTGCACAGCAAGTATCCAAGTTTTGCCATGGCCTGAACACTCCTCTGAACCATCATCTTGAAGCAATGCGTCCAACGGACTTGCAAGACGCATTACTCTGAGCGAATCCAATCGTCCAAGAACTTAAATCGGGCAATTGTAGCAAAGATGACTCTGGAGATCAGGATAAGAGATGCCATACGTGCGGAGAGATAGGCACATCCATAGGAGATGTCCCTACCGTCAATGCTTACATTGTAATGAGCTAGGACACATCCAAGCAGACTGCCCTGATCTAAATCCAGAACACATTGAGCCTCCAAGAAAACGAAGCTATATAGGTGCAGTCTATGGATATATAGAGAGATTAGATGAAGACGAAGATCTAGAGCCCACTAAACCTTATTAGGAGGACTAAAATTCCTAGAAGCTTAATCGACATGTAACACAATTGAGAAGAAATCCTACTCTTGTACCTATGGTCAATTCAAATAATATGAGTGCACTACTTGAAACATTAAGAGTAGCGCAGAAGATGCATGGTGGGTCTTAACCCACAGGTCATAAGCCCCATTAGTGCTTGTCTTCCCCAGTTTCTCTCGAGATGAGGACATCTCGATTTCTCTAAGGGGGAGAGGATGTAACATCCCCCCTGCCCCCATGCCTTCCCCATGCGAACCACCCCCCTTTAAATTTTTAAAATTTTTAAATTCTTTTTACTCTCCCTCTCTCTCAGCCATCTGCATGGCGGGGAGAGAGAGACAGAGGGTGAGTAAAGGGGAGAAGGGGACATGCAGCCCCCCAGGTGGGAGGGCTGGCGGTCGTTAATAGCTGTCTCCCCCCCCCCATACCACCTCCCTCCCCCATTATAAAGGGAACATCGCCCCTCTCCTCCCTCAGGTGGACACCCCCTCCCAATGGATCACGGCAAACCCCCCCCTCCGATCCCCCCAGTCTTTGACAGAACCCCCCCCAAAAATAACACCACTCTGCTGCCCAGAGAAAGAAGAAGAAGGAGAGGGAGAGAGAGAGAGGAGAAGAAGAGAAGAAGAGAAGAAGAAAGAAGAAGAAGAAGAGGAAGAGAGAGAAGGAGAAGAAGAGAAGAAGACAAGAAGACAAGAAGAAAGAAGAAGAAGAAGAGGAAGAGAGAGAAGGAGAAGAAGAGAGAGAGAGAAGAAGAAGAAGAAGGAGAAGAAGAAGAAGAAGAAGAGGAAGAAGGGAGAGACAGAAGAAGAAGAAGAAGAAGAAGAAGAAGAAGAAGAAGAAGAAGAAGAAGAAGAAGAAGAAGAAGAAGAAGAGGGAGAGACATAAGGAGACGAGAAGAAGAAGAAGAAGAAGAAGAAGAAGAAGAAGAAGAAGAAGAAAGAGAGAGAAGGAGAAGAAGAGAATAAGAAGAAGAAGAGAGAGAGAGAGAGAAGAAGAAGAAGAAGAAGAAGAAGAAGAAGAAGAAGAAGAAGAAGAAGAAGAAGAAGAAGAAGAAGAGGAGGGAGAGTGGGAAGGTAGATGAAAGAGAGAGAAGAGGGATAATCATAGGGAGAAAGGTAGAGAGAGAGAGAGAGAGAGAGAGAGAGAGAGAGAGAGGGGAGAAGGTTAAAGAGAGAGGTGAGATGATAGATAGATTGAGAGGGAGAGAGAGAGAGAGAGATGTGATTAGTCAAAGGCCCTGCTGCATTTTGGAGAGAGAGAGAGAGAGGGGGGGAGGTTGAGAAAGGGTGGAGCTGAAGAAGAAGAAGATATTGGCGGAGTTCTCCACGATGGTACCAAAGCTGAGTATTGCGACGAGTCTCGATCATAAGTGGAGCTAGAGACACGAGAGATGCAGACGGAGAGGCAAGGATCAACTATGCCCCTACTCCTGCGAATCAAGTCCAGGTTCCTCAAACTCTTGTTTTCTCTAGATGTTTATATCATCACACTTAAAATATATAGACTCATTAATGTTGCGCATAGCTTGCCATAGGAGTTGTACAATACCACCATTGAAGATTTTAGATCATATCAATTTCATAAAGAAAACACATGAGGGATGGGCATACCTTAGGGGATTATTGCGATCATCTTATGCATTGAGTGTTGTACTCAAGAGTTGCAAACATTACTTGGAAAGCTTGCATGGAATGATAGAATAATGAATTTTGCATAGGTTTATGCCACATGAAATGATAAGGTTTCCATAGTAATTTACATAAAATGACAGACTTTCATCTAGTTTAGGGTGTGGTTAGTTGGTAAGGCTCATGGTTTGCATCCGTGATTAAACTAAACACATGAAATGATAGTTTCTATTCACATGATGCATTTGCACTAATGCAGGGAAACTTAGGCCATACAAGTACCTACATGTTAGGGTTAATTACTCATTGACTAAATGTGAAAAGAGTTAAAGATCGCGGATTGTATTAATGCATTAAGAATCCCAAGTGCGAGTAAGATGAGTCTGATTGGAAAATTCTCCATAGTATCGCACTAGGAAAAGTGTAAAGATCACATGCATCTAGAACCTGGTAGTTTGTATCTTGAAGCTCTACTTGTACGAGTGCTATTTTGGCCATCCGAGGTCATTTCAGGCTCCGTTTTAGACTCGCAAGGTTGCGGATAGTAGTTCGAGGTATCCTGCAATTTCAGCTATGTCTGCCGTATACAGGTGTATAGGTTACAGATTTTAGATCTGTAAGTTCAAAGGTGTTTATAGCAAATAAGCACAAGATTTATCTCCAAACTAGTTACAGATTGCATGTATTGTTGAGCAGACAGTGAAAAAGGCTGTCTGGTGTATTGCTGTGCACTACAAGTCGAGGGTTGTAGAAGATTTATTAGTTTTGTGATAATGGCAGAGAACAGTGGAAACCCCATCATTGAGAAGCTCGACAAGAACAACTACCCTTCATGTAAGTTCCATGTCACAAACTTCCTTATTGGAAAAGGCCTCTACGAGTTTGTTTCAGGTGAAGAAAAGGAGCCAAATGTGAGTGATCCTCCAATTGCAGAAGAGACAAAGGCACAGAAGGAATGGAATGCAAAAGACAAAAAGGTCATGTATTGGCTGTCTGCAATAATTGACAATAATATGCTATGACATATTAGAAATACAGAGAATTCATATGCAGCTTGGACCATACTTGAAAGTATGTTTTTCGTAAATACAAAGGCATGAAAGATTCAACTCAAGCAAGAGTTGAATACATTGAAGAAAGGGAAGATGTCTATCAATGAGTATGCATTGAAGGTAAGGAGCATTGCAGATGCCTTAGTAGCGATTGATGCAATGCCGGATGATGATGTTTTGGTGTCATCTACCTTGGGTGGACTTAACAATGAAAAGGCTTGGAAGTCTTTTGTAACTTCCGTATATGTCAGAAAGCCATTTCCAGATTTCGATGAGTTGGTCTCCCTTATGATCACTAAAGAGATCAACATGCAGAGTGATACATCTGAAAAAAATTGGTGAACAGGTCCAAGCTTTCTACTCCAGTTCAACAAGGGGACATGGCAGATCCTCTTCAAGAGGCCGTGGTACAGGACGTGGTAGTGACAACCAGCAAAACAGGTTGAATCAGCAATTTGGTGATATGCAGGTTTCAAGAGGTCATGGTAACTTTAGAGGCAGGGGGAGCTTTAGAGGAAGAGGTGGATGGCAGAACAGAGGTTCTAATAACTCTGGTATTGTGTGACACTATTGTGGCAAAACAGGTCATATTGTAGCCCAATATTATGCTAATAAAGATGATATTCGCAGTGGTAAGTTGCAGCAAGGAAACTATGCATAATCTTCACAACAGAATGAAGACAAAAATGAGTGTATGTTTGTTATGCAGCATATGCTAAATGCTGTTACAGGAAAGGGAACACATGATGATGTTTGGTATGTTGATTCAGGTGCATCCAATCATATGACCAGCCATGCAGAATGGTTTGGAGAGATGCAGGATTTGCAAAATACAGGTTATGTGCAGACGGGTGATGATTCATGCCACCCGATTTCACACATTGGAAAAATTCCCTTGTCCTTGCATGATGGTAAGACAAAGAGTCTTTCAGATGTATTACATGTGCCATCTATTACAAAGAACTTGGTGTTAGTCGGTCAGATGGTAGAGCAAGGGCTGTAAGTCAGATTTAATGCAAAGGGTTGCTTTGTACAAGACTTCAATGACAAGTGTAGGTTGGTTGCAAAGGGAAGTAGAGTTGGACCTATGTTTACTCTGGATGCTGGAATTCCTACTATGAATGCTGCTATGTATGCTAAAGGAAAAGGTGTTGTTGCAGATATTGAAATTTGGCAGAAACGCATTGGACATGCAAATGTACAAAGATAGTTATAGCGCCAGTCGACTAGTGTAGTCGGTTATGCATTGTTTGACTTAGTAGGCCACTTTCCTTTATGTTGTATCTTATCTATACTTTGTGTACATTGTAAAGTGTGTGGAAGAAGAAGAAGAAACCTGCAAGAAAACGTTTTGGCCTCCATCTCTCTTCTTGTCTCTTGAATGAGCTTCTCCTTGTGTATTCTGTGTGTGTTCGGCGCAGCATCTTGAGCAAGTCCCCCTAGCACGTGATTCCTGACATCTGATGAAGTCTTTTCTCCTATGGTCAAGATGACCACCCTATGCTTGGTTTTAGCCTTAGTCCCATAGCTTGACTTCGACATGTATCAGATGGATGTCAAGACTACATTCTTACATGAAGATTTGCATGATGAGATTTACATGGAGCAGCCTAAGGGCTTTGTAGAACTTGGCATGGAGCACCTAGTGTGCAAGTTGAAGAAAAGTCTTTATGGCTTGAAGCAGGCACCTAGGGAGTGGTATCATAAGTTTGATGCCTTTATGTAGTCATAGGGATATAGCGAGAGTGCTATGGATCCGTGTCTTTACAAAAGAAAGCACATGATGGCTCATTGCTTATTTTGGTACTTTATGTGGATGATATGTTGATAGCAGGGAAAGCTCATGATGAGCTGGATGCTCTTAAATCTCTATTGAAGGAGAGATTTGAGATGGAGGATTTGGGACATGCCTCTCACATTCTTGGTATGCACATTAAGTGAGATAGGCATCAAGGAATCCTCTACCTTTCACATAGAGAGAGTACATTCAAAAAGTCCTTGAGCGTTTCCGCATGCAGGAGGACATGAAGCCTATTGGCTGTCCATTACCTTCTTATGTGAAGGTCTCAAAGGTCGATTGTCCACAAACAGATGAGTAGAGAGTTGAGATGGCTAAGATCCCTTATGCATCAGCCATGGGCAATTTGATATATGCCATGATAGCCACCCATCCAGATATTGCCTTTGCAGTTGGTGTTGTGGCACGCTATATGGCTACACTTGGCAAGAAACATTGGGATGCCATGAAGGGTATCATGAGGATACCTAAAAGGCACAGCAGATATGTGTATTTGCTATGGCAGCTAGGATACAAGAGTTGTGAGGTACACAAACTCCGATTATGTAGGACATGCAAATAGTAGGAAGTCCACTTCTGGCTATGTATTCAACTATGCTAGAGGCGATGTCTCCTGGATGTCTAGGGTTCAAAAGTGTACGGCTCTCTCTACCACTGAGGCCAATATGTTGCAGCCACTGAGGCGTGCAAGGAGGCCATATGGTTGGGCAGTTTGGTTTATGACCTTGGGATTGATTTTATACCTACACTACATTCGGATTTTATGAGTGCTATTCAGCCAGCCAAGAATCTGATCTTCCATATGAGAAGACAAAACACATTAAGGTGAGGTATCACTTCATACGTGGGGTCGTGGAGGACAAGTCTGTTGACCTTGTCAAGATCTCCATCGACAAAAATCCTACCGATCTGCTCACGAAAAGCCTCACTACTGAGCGCTTTGCCTTCCTCAGGAGATTGATGGGCATTGGATGAGATGATGTTTTTCCTCATCTTGTTGTACATGTCTACATTGTACTGTCTTTTCTTTTTCTTTTTCACTCCTCACTGGAGCAGATTGGCCTTTAAGTGGGAGGTTATTGGGGGTAAAGGCACCTTTGCCTAGCCACCCATGTATTATTACACTGATAGTACCCGCGCTACACACTGCAGGTGGTGAGCACCCATCATCATCACTTTATTCTTTATTCTTTTAGTGATAGTTTGAATAAAGGAAGGCCCTAAGCTGTCTAGTCCAACCACCTTGCAAGTCTTAGACCCTCTTAGGAGCGGCGATCCATCCTTACCTTGGCCTCTAACTTAGCTAAAAATATAAGGGATGACTTAGTCACTTGCATTCAACATTTGGATGCTACATTTACCATGCTTGTCAAAAGCTATGACATGAAGCACCCTCTTGAGTAGGCATTGAACACCCTCTTAAACCATAATCCTTAGAAGGATTCACATCATTTTCAAGTGGAGGGAATAAGGTGGAAATCAATTGAAAATAAAATCACCAATAAATAAACAAAAAATGTACAAGAAGGAAATGAAACAATAAGGGAACCTTAAAACTAAAAAGTGATTTCATACTTTAAAAAAGAATAAGGAGGAAATGCTTGCTTGGAATAAATGAACTCCTTAAAGTGAAAATTGTGTTACAATCCCTTTGACTTCTTATAGAGAAAATGATCTTGAAAATGAACTAATGGAAGCTTGTTGTGCTTTAACAGGAGCTAGAAATGGCAAGATAGCAAGACCATGCCGCCCATCAACTTTTGTTTACAAAAGAAGAGAGAAGACGATATGGCATTGCCCTTGAGAACCAGGCCTATAATCAGCTAAAGTTTAGGACCATTCATAACATTGACAAGGTAGTGGCCAAAGAGGAAGCAATCAAAAGGATTGTAGAACAATGCAACCTCACAAAGTATGTCAAGAAGTTTAGGCATGAATTCGGTGCATAGAGTTCTTGAGAACCTACGACTCTAATAGAGCATGCAGCACTGTGACCATGGTAGGGGCAAAGAGGCCAAATAAGTAGCAAAGCCATGGTGGAGAAGGAACTAAGGTTGCTTCCCAAGGTGGAGTGGAGACCAAAAAGATATGTCTATGCTATGCTCACCATGAACAAAGACCAAGTCCTAAAATGAACAATGGCATCAACATCCAGGATATCGTCAATCATCTTGAAGTGAGACTCCAAGCCAAAGTCATACATACGTTGTTTTCAAGCTAGAGATACAACTCACTCATGCACAATATTGGGGTGCCTCTGTTGGAGAGCATGGTAGCCCATTCACCCGACAAAATTGAATGGAATGGCTATGTGTAGAAGATGATCAACCAATTTGCCAGAGCACTAGCCTCAGAGAGCAAGCCAACCGACAGAGAGTCCCCAATATCAAAAGATAGAATAGAAAGAAAGAGGCTTGCTACAAATCCTCATTCATGGGATTTGGTGGAATAATAACGGCCCTCATCCAAGAGGCAATGGGAGAGGTGGTAAGTGAAGAAGAAGTTGGAGAGACACCCAAAAGGACACTACCTTAGGAGCATGAACAATCTAGTGAAAGAATGGTAAGTGAGAAGGAAGAACATGAGACACAATCTATCCATGGAGGGACTAAAAAGCCAAAGGAGAAGACTCCCCAAAAGAGCAGTAGCAAGAAGCCCAGGTGAGGCTAACAAGAAAAGAAAAGGCCAACTTGCAAAAGGCACAAAAAGAGTCAAAGAAGGCTGAAGAAGAGAGATGGAGGAAGGAAGAAGCCGAACTGCAAAGGATCCAAGAGGAGTTTAAGAGAGCCAAAGAGGAGAGAAAGAGGAGAGTAGAAGAAGAAGCAGACAGACTACGAAGAAAGGAAGATGAAGACATGGCTCTAGCAATGCGCATATTGATAGAGCAGCCCTCTAGGCAGGAGGAGCTGGCTGCCAAAGCTTGCGAGGAAAAGAAGACCCAAGCACTAGTGCCCAAGTGCAAGAGCCCTTTGTAAAAATTACATTGTAAAAACTCGAGGCACATTGTAAAAATTACACGGCACATTGCCTCGAGTCACTACCAGCTTAAGTACTCAGTCCAACCCAAAGATTAGACCCACAATGGTCACCTTTTTGCCATCCGGTCACATACACCTCATCTAATATACAAGTTAGGAATCAACCAATGTCGGGGCTCACATTTGGCTTCTCCTCATAATGGTGGCCTTACAACTTTGAGCACCATGGATCATTGGTGGCACCTTATGAGGGTGGGGAATTGAGCATATCTAACACCCCCCCTCAATGTCCACCCATAGATGAACTATCTCCTCAGCCCAATGTCGAGTCTCTAAAGATGAACTTGAAGAGATCCTTCGTAAGTGCTTTGGTGAAGATATCCACTCCATTCTCCTCTGTTGGACAATAGACCAATCCCACCATCCCATCCTCCATCAAATCACACACATAATGATATTGGATCTCTATATGTTTGGTGTGTGCACGAAACATTAGATTTTTGGCAATGGCAATGCAACTCTGATTGTCACATCTCAGCACAGTTGGTTCTTCATCCTGCACTCCCATATGCCATAGGATCCTTCTCAACCATACTACTTCACATGCAGCAAAACAAGCTACCTTGTACTCTGCTTCGGTAGAAGACAATGCCACTATTGGTGGCTACTTCTTACTAATCCAAGAGAAATTTCTTGAACCCAAAGAGAGACAATAACCAGAAATTGACTTCCTGGAATCATTGTCTCCTGCCCAATCTGAGTCACAATTCCCCACATAAGAGATGTTCCATAACTATATGTGATACCATAATCAAGAGTTTCCTTCAAGTATCTAAGCACCTGCATCCCAGCCTTCCAATGACTCTCATGAGGTTTGTTCGAGAACCTGCTCAAAACACCAACAGCAAAACTGATATCTAGTCTGGTATTACATAAGTAGATCAGATTGCCGACCATCCTCTTGTACCTCCCAATGTCTACTAGTGTTGATGTATCCTCATCAGATAACTTTTCATTCACCTCCATAGGTGTAGCTATCTCCTTGCACTTGGTCATGCCAAATGCCTTCAAGATCTCCCATGCATACTTATTCTGAGAGATAAAGATCTTTCCTGCTCTTGCTAGACTTCAATTCCTAAACAATAGTTTAGCAAGCCCAAGTCTATCATTTCAAACTCAAAACTCAAAGCCTTTTGAGTTCGGTTGATCATATCTTCATAGTCACCTATAATAAGAAGGTCATCCACATATAGGACAATCACTATAGACTTTTCACCATCCCTATAAACATACAAGTTAGCATCTGAGGCACATCTTTTGAATTTCAAGCTTAAAAACAACTTATCTATCTACTGGTACCATGCCCTAGGGGCTTGTTTCAGCCCATACAATGCCTTCTTCAACTTACACACTTTGTTCTCAGAATAGGGGCCTCAAACCCTGGTGGTTGAGCCACGTACACCTCCTCCTTGAGGTTGCCATTTAAGAACGTTGACTTAACATCCATTTGGTAAACTGGCCAGTGCTTGTGGACGGCCACTGCAAGTACTGTGCGAATAGTGGTCATTCTAGCAGTTGGGGAAAATGACTCTTGAAGATCAAACCCTTCAACCTGTGAAAAGCCCTATGCAACTAGTCTAGCCTTGTACTTTTCTAAAGTACCATCAGCCTTGTACTTTACCTTTCAAATCCACTTGGTGCCAATAACTTCCACTTTGCTGGCCGATCCACTAGCTCCCAAGTGTCATTCTTCATTATGCTGTCATACTCGGCTTGCATACCTGCCTTCCATGTTAGATCTGCAAAGTGCTTCTTCTAATTCAGTTGGCTCCTTTACTTCTCTCATAATCGCAGCCATCAAGGCCATATTGACTATGTGAGCGGAATCCCTCCTTTGCTCCTTTATTCTCTGAGACATCCTTGGTTCATGTTGTGGTCATAGAGCTGCTTCACCCAATGCGGCAATGGCTTTTCCGATGGGGTGATGTCAGTTTGGTGAACTTTTTCCTCATCATCTGAAGATGATGCTTCCTCCTCCTCAAGGATAGGGACAGCTCTCGAGATAGGTTCATAGTGGACTACTTCTTCGCTTGATGATAAAGTGGAAGAACTCCTCCTCCATCGTATGTAGCTGCTCCTTGAACACCACATCACAACTCGCGATGATCTTCTTTGCCTCTTGGTCATATAATTTGTAAGCCTTCTACTCATCACTATAACCCAAGAAGATACATTTTCTATTTTTTAGTTGCAACTTGTTTCTCTTCTCATCTGGTGTGCATAACATTCACATCCCAAAATTCTAAAGTGTGAGACATATGGTTTCTTACCAGTGTAAGCCTCATGAGGTGTTTTTCCCTTGAGTGCCTTTATGTAGCTCCGATTTTAAATGTAGACTACAGTATTAACAGCTTCAGCCCAAAAATGGTTAGACAACCCCTTGCCCTTTAGCATGCATCTTGCCATCTCCACAATGGTGCGATTCATGCGTTCCGCAACATTGTTTTGCTGAGGTGTGTGAGGCATCGTCAATTGATGCTTGATCCCTTTGCTCTTGCAAAAGTCTTCAAACTCCTTTGAGTTGGACTCACCACCACCATCTGTTCTAAATTTCTTCACACTTTTCCATGTTTCATTCTCAACAAGTGTTAGCCATTCTTTAAACTTACCAAAATCTTGAGCCTTATCATGAAGGAAGTACACCCACATCTTCCTACTGTAGCCGTTGAAAATCAACATAAAATAAGAAGATCCCCCTAAGGCCCGTGTAGGCATCTTTCCGCACAAGTCAGCATGCACCAACTCTAGAGAAGCTTGTGTTCTATTCTTGCTTTCTTGTGGAAATGCCTTTCTCTATTGCTTGCCCATCATACAAGCTTCACAAGGTTCCTGCAATTCAATCATTGTAGGTAGGTGAACAACCATACCTTGCTTGTGCATCTCCTTCAACACTGCAAATCTGATATGTCCAAATCTTTCATGCCAAAGCTTAGTTGTGCCCACTCCAACGGTGGTTGTAAGAGCACTTAGCTCATATAGGTTGTTCCTTCTTTCTCCTTTGCCAACAACTTTGCCATCACTGTCAAGAACTTCTGCACCTGTCTTCTTGAACCTCACTTCATGACCAAGATCAATTATGGCAGCAACTGATAACAGATTTCTCCTAATTTCAGGAACATACAACACATTTGAAAGCTTTTTGACATCACCATTTGCAGCAACAAATGAAATAGTACCCATGCCCAAAATAGGGCATTTTGCATCATTTCCAACCGTCACAGTGATGGATTCTTGTAGAGGTTGCATAGAACTGTATAGACCTTTCTTGTTGGTCATGTGACGAGAGGCCTCACTATCCAACACCCATGAGTCAGTGGTAGATTCTTCTTGCACCGAGGAGTACACCTCCTCAATGGTTGCCATGAATAACTCCAACTCTGCTTCAACCGTATTGGCTATCTCTTTCCCTTTACTTTTAAGGGTACCATTCTTTTCATTTGCCTTCTTGACATGACAATCTGTGATTGCATGTCCTTTCTTCTTGCAGTAGAAGCATTCTCCTTGAAACTTCTTCTTACCACCCTTCTTCTTTTTGTCACCATCATTTTTGGTGGAGAAACCACCTTTGCCTTTTGCATTGGCAGAGAATGCATCATCTCCATTGTTGCTTCCTTCTCGGGCTTTCAGCCTCAACTCCTCCTCTAGCAATAATGCACAAATCTCCTCAAAACTCAAAGCTTGAGGTCTCACCTGAGTATTAAGGGCAGTTACCAGTCCATCAAAATTTTGTGGACAAATCCAAAGACACCTCCGAGCTAGCTCCTCGCTAGTCTTTTGTATCCCAGCACCAGCCATCTGGTCACGCAGATTCTTAATCCAAGTGATGAATGCTTCAGCTATCTCTCCTTCAACAAACTTCTCCACTGCTAGTTGATTCTCCAAGTTTTGAATCCTTGTTTGGTTTCACGTTTCATATTGTCTTCTCAGTACATTCCAAGCCTCTAATGCTTTGGTTGAATGCTGAATCAAAGTCAAAACACTGTCAGAAACAGCTTGTAACTAAGGCACGCAATGCATTTGCATTCCTTCATCTCCAAGCTTGTAGAAGATCTCCATTCAGAGGAATCATCACACTAGGATTTGATGGGTTGGGGGTAGGCTATGGTTCTACATTAGTCCCTAGCACAATCTCCAAAAGCTCATAAGAATCAAGGATAGTTGTAATTTTGAACTCCACAAGGTATAGTTTGTACCATCTAACTTTCCTTCGCTAAAGGTTGATGGAAGAATCCTCGGTGTTTGAATAGCTAGTACAGCAGCACCACCTCCTGCACTGCTTCCTGATGCGCCAGAACCACTTCCGAAAGACGACATTGTTCCTCTTTGCTATTGAAGCCTTTTCCTATTGCATACTCTTTGATTCCTAGAGCCTCCTGGGCTTTGATACCATGTAAAAATTACACAACGTAGCGAATAGAATCTGAGAAAGAGATAGAGATAGAGAGTACACAACAAATAACAGGAGAATTAGAAAATTTATTTAGATCCTAGCAACTGATACAGAGATGGCTCTGTCCACCCATGTGGTTCCATAGTGAAGCTTAGATGGTGACCTAGACAGAAGATAGGTGAAGAGCTTAAGGCTAGCTGGAACAACTCTGACTGGGTGAAAGATAGATGATGGATGGGTGTGAAGGGGTTTAGCTTTTATAGCTTGCGAAGGCGGTTAGGTTGGTGTGATCGACCTACCATATGAGCCTCCACCAGTCAACCAGGGAATATTCCCTTTACGGTTGGGTTGGGGGCGCTACCCCCGCAGGAGGCCCGCTGGCCCCCTTGGGACCCCCCAACCAAGGGCCACTTCCGTGGCCCTCGGACCTCAAAATAGGGGCCCCTTTTAACTTCCTTACCCGGCAACTCAATGCAATTTGCCTCGAGTTGCTACCAGCTTAACTACTCAGTCCAACCCAAAGATTAGACTCACAATGGTCACCTTTTTTCCATCCGATCACATAGACCTCATCTGATATACAAGTTACGACTCAACCAATGTCCAGAATCACATTTGGCTTCTCCTCATAATGGGGGCCTTACAACTTTGAGCACCATGGATCATTGGTGGCACCTTATGAGGGTGGGGCATTGAGCATATTTAACACCCATTATATCCTATCCTAGTAGTTCTCATGTCTACTACCCTAGTCATCACATCCACCCAAGGCACCTCACCCATGGTGGATAGAAGAAACCTCATGGCTTGGGTGCACTACTTAGTGAGCAAGGTACAAGAGATTGCACCTGCACCCTAGCGAAGGGGCCCCTCCACTAGCAAGAACCAAGAGACCAGCTCCAAATGTTGAATCAAGACAAGACACAAAGAAGCTAAAATTAGAGGCATCCACAACATCCATCCCTATAGTAGCACCATCATCCATGGCTTTGATGAGTACGTTAAAGGGATCCTATCACAACTAGAGAGGGCTAAGGAAGAAAATAAAATTGCAATGGCCTAACTAGAAGTAGAACGAGAGACACTGGCAGCCCCTCAATTGGAGAGGGTTTTCCAAGTGATGGGTTATCAAAAAGAGATATGAGAGATGAAGGTTGCAAAAGAAAGAGACAAAGATATGTGGCAAACAAGGCTCACAGAAGAAGCACAAGAGCTAATCAGCTTACAAAGACAGTACAAGCTACTCATCCTACAACACAAGGATCTGGCAGAGCAAATGAGAAGAGTTCAAGAAACCATGGACCAACTCACATTAGGAGAAGCAAAAAGAGCTCAGGTAGAAGAAGAGCATCAAAGAGAGGTGAAAGAAATGAGATATACAGTGCTAATGGGGATCAAGGAGCAAGGAAGGCTGGAAAGAGAGATCAAGTACTTAGAGGAGAAGGAAAAAACAACTCAGAAGTGGAGAGACCAAGAGCCAATCATAGCAACCTTAGCCAAAGACAAAGTGAGAGTCTAGAGGAGATGAAGCAAAAGGCCAAAGCATGGGTGACCCAGAGTGAAGGGTAAAAGACCTAGTAAGTTGTCTAGCCCATGTGCAAAAGGTGACAAAGTATTAGCAGAGAGCATGGTAGAGGCTGCAACCACAAGATTGGAAGCCCAACAATGCGCATTCTTTAGTACCATCTTGGACATCACACAGTCACACACAAGGAGGAGGCTCTAAAGAGGAAGCTGGAGATCGCCCACAGAGCCATAAGACATGGACTATGTGTCCAATCAAAAGAAGCAAGAACCATCCTGAAATAATAGGGGCAAATGTAGGTCCCCCACCACAAATTTCTTTGGTTGATTGATAAGAAAAGAAGTTTCTACTAAAACAACTTAAACCACCTGAGTTTAATGGTAAATAATTAAAGATAGAAACTAATGTTGAGATATGGATCGAAGACTACTTCTTCATGGTTGGGATGAGCATAGCCAATCATGCTATGATCACCTAATTTCATCTCAATGGAGAAGCCTATATATGGTGGAAACAATGGTGTTGCAACAAGGCTATTATTGAGACATCCCAAACCTAAGAACAAATTAAGGCACCTGTCCAAGGAAGATATGTATCTCCAGCATACCAAATCCATAGAATGGATAAATTCTCTAGCTTAAGGCAACAAGGCCTAATAGTGAAGGGGTACTACACCCTTTTTTTTTCTCCTAAAATATATCCCAAAAATAATAATCACACAAAAATTACCTCACTTCTATCAAGGCCTAAATCCAGCCTTGAACGAGTAACTAAAGGGTATGAAATATTTTGACCTCAAAGATACACTACTATGAGCTCAACCCTTGATGGATTCCCAACCTAGAAGGAAATTTCAAGCTACCCCTTACTTCCCAAATTGTGGATTTCCCTATTTGAAGAGAGCCTAGATTAGTCTTCAAATGAGAAATTAGAATTGGGATTTCCTTGACCTTTTTAGTGGCCCTAATCAGTAGCCCAACAACAACAACAACCCTCACCCTATAAAGTCCAATCAAGGGGCCCAACCCTTTTGTGGAAGCATGTAAGATAGAAGGTCTACCACTATATATTCATATGAGTTAGAAGAGTTTAGAGAGAGTGAAATAGGGAACATGAAGAAAGAAAGAGTATAAAGTGTTTAGATGAAGTGAAAGATAATAATAGAGGTGAAAATAAATGCTTCTATTCTACATATAGTCCACCCAACAATGCATCTCAATACAACCATATAAGATGCCCAAATCCTAGGCATGAAAACACATTTAGAATGATTGCCCAACACACAATCTGAGACTATAGCTAAAAAATCCACAAACACATATCAAGAACTCTACTATACAAATATTACTTGTTGCACATAAATTCACTCTAAACTTGAGTTTTGATAGTACTCAAATCTTCTCTAGTATATCAATAGATGCATTTAGAAGTCTATTTGAAGCTCGTGAACTTCATGGATAGCATGATGTAATATTTTTCCCTCCTTGTCAAAATCAGCCCATAAACATCACAAGAAACTTTAGTTCATGCTGCCCAAGTGCATCCAAAACAAAGCCTTCATATTCATCATGCTTCTATGTATTGTGGACAAGCATAAGTAATCACCTAGAGCTTCTACATGCAACTAGTATGCTAATTTTTTATTATAGCACTATATACCCTATTGTATACCTTAATTTGATATTCAATTCTATCCCCAAATAATCCATAAAGACTTCCACTTGATGTCTCAAGTTCAAGTCTAAATTTTGGGGTATATTCGAGGGTGTCTTTAGGCCCAAAACATCATGAAATTTGATTTTAAAAACATGAAAATTTTTCACTACTACTACAATGCCTTGTTTAGGATAGAAAAGACACTTCAAAGATCACTCCTAAAACCATGCTTCAAGTCCTTTTTTCATAAGCTTTGGTGGCTTCCCCCCTTCTACCCTACCTTGGGAGCTTCCTTCTAAGCATAAGAAGCAAAAATCTCTCCTTTTTAACCTCTCCATATTTTTTTCCAAGCTTGTTATCCATGATTGGCTTTACACAAGAACAAGTCCTACTTTTCTCATTTGTACCCTTTGTATGTTCACTATATTTGGATACTTTGCATTTGTCCCATGAGCAATAGACATTATCTTGGGCACTCACTTATTCTTAACAGCTTTGGTCCTAACCATTTACAACCTTTGCACAGTACATGGTCATCAAATTTATTCTATTCCACCGTGTCTAAGCTAGTGTACCATGTCCTACCCTTGTTGCCTAGGCAAACATCAAAGGCTGGACAAGATCTGTGAGGCGGTTGGCCTCACAGACTTGCTCAAACTGCTCTACGAAGTTATACGGGTCGTTACTTGGTTGGTATTTTTCTAATTGCTTTACAACTATGGGGATCTTTGATTGACTCTTAGAGCTCTGGTTGATTCCTAACCCTATGAGCAACGAGGTTGCTAGGGCAGCCATACTCTGCTCTGAGGTCACATTGTCTATGAGAGCCACTTCATGAGAAGCTCACTCAGTGTCAAGTCTGCTTCTAGCACTCTCTCCCTCTCTACATTAGGTCCTATTTGATTCCTATTGGCTAGAGCTAGCACGCATTGGACTTCCCCCATTTCTATGTCTTGCTGCAACTTCCTAGCCCGTTTCTTATGGTTGTATGTTGCCATCATGTGCTACAGGGCTTGCGGTGCTAATCTCCTCTCCTCCTCAAGGTCTGATATGATGTCCTTGGCTAGCCTACCATGGTGCTCCATTCTGGTTTGCAAGTCATATTTGTTGACCATTTGCTAGATATCGACTAGAAAATATCCCCAATCAATCTACATTCTCGTGGCTGGAGCTTGATCCTAACATGTTGACGGATTCTTGCTCCACTAGGTTGTCAATCACGTTGATTAAGTTTGGCAACAATGTGTCTCCAATGATGTCGATCCGTATATGCTCCTAAGCTTTTAGTGTCTTGACTCTCTCTTTGGTCCTATTGGTTGGGTTCTTAGTTATCTGTCTAACTCTGAGGGTCTTACCTATTAGGGGGTTTGATTTGTTTATTACGTCTTGGTGTGTTTCTTCTTATTGCAAACAGCCCTCAGCTTATCCATGCATGGTGCTCTTTTTTGTGCATGGCGCAAAATTAGGCCTTTAGCTTTCAGGTGCACTTCCAGTATTAAAACAGTGTGAGGTGCAAATGCTAGCTGAACAATGCAGCTCTTGTTCTCCACTCATCCGGGTTTTGGTCAACTAAGTGTGATTGCTAGCCGCTCTCAAGGGCTGATTAGGGTCTCTATTGCATCTCCCAGCTTGGTCAAGGTGTAATCACGGTCTACGGGTCAATTTGGGGCACTAAGCGAGGGGAGTGGACAGCTAACAGGTTAGCTAACTGTCACTTCTTGGTCATTAGGTCAATGTTTCTTGCGTTCCTTGTATCTAGAACTTGTTCAACTCATCTGTAAGGCTTCTAGAGGTTCATCGAGCTTGGGGTCTAGGTTTGTCATGGTCTGAGGATGTCAATTCTGCCTAATTTCACATTTGGCCCAAGTGGTCCGAATTGCAGAGGTCCGAGCTGCAGAGGTCCAAGTCCTAGACTCAAAGTGACTGAGGTCGAGTGAGCTAAATACAGATGGACCAAATGGCCATAGAGGGCCTAGTCCTAATGTCCAAATGACACGTGGCCAAGTGGGCCAAATTTGAGTGTCTAAGTCGAAGGATGGCCGTCTGAGGACCAGACTCGACCGAGTGGTGTTGTTCGAATGTGGCCATCCGAGGGCAAGTTGTCCAAGTGGACACTAGCGACTCAGATGTTCGAGTCTACTCAAGACTCTCAGCCATCTGAAGCCTATGGTCGTCGTTCGAGTGCAGCAATGAGTTGCAAAATGATGGAAAATCCTAAAAAACCCTAGTTGTGGCCTACCAAAAATTGCAACCAGAGTGATAACATTGATTAACAAGCCTCAAACAACATCCAGAACATATCTCGAGGGCTCGAGAATGCGAGAATGCGGATCACACTTGTTAGTTGTTTTTTTCTAAACTTGGAAAGATTCGCCAACCTACTAGGGTCCATTCTGATTGTAGGATGATTGTGTTAAGGGAAAACATCCACCCGTGTTCCATGGTGTCATGGCATATTTTAGTGTTTCAAATAGGCATGCTATCATGCTTTGGTTACATATAGTAAATGCTTTGTTAATTAGGGTTTGCACAAGGTTCATTGGCATGTCTTTAAGATATGGACACTAATCAATCCATTTGAAAAACATAAAAGATTTTTATTTTTTTGGTCATATATATGATCACTTCAAAAGCAAACCAAGCCAAACCCAGGCTACAACCCTTACCCTGTTCACATATTGGGCCTTCCAATGCTCAACCACGCTAGGTTCATATAGGTTTTTAACCTTGTTTTAGCTCCAAGTTCAAAATTATAACTCAAACCAGAGTTGTTAGGGGTAAAGGCACCTTTACCTAACTACCTATGTATTCATTACACTAACAACACTTGCATACCTATACACTGTAAGTGGCAGCACATGTCCATCAAACTCTCACTTCACTCTTTATTCTTTCAATGAAATTTGAATAAGGAAAGGCTAGCCACACATTGTGATGGTTGGAGTTCCCATATCCTATGTCTCTTATTGTTCCTCTCTTTCTCCTTCCACCATAGCTCTTTCTTCCACTCGCATGCTTCCACTCAAGGCTTCTCCCTTCAGCTGGTATTGGATCATTGGTTTGAGTAGCTTCCCCAAGATTCATTTCAACTTGAGACAAAGCTTCAGCTTGAAACTTCCATGGTAGTCTAACTCTCTTTTTCCCAAGGTATGAATCTTACTCCCATTTCTTCTTGGCTTGCTCCCATGTGCTAAGGCCTATTCCAAGGATTCAAGAGACCTTGTTGCTCATTGCTAAGGGCTCAGAGGTAGCAACCAAGAAGATCATCAGGACTAGCACAGTGTGATCAACTCACTTAGCGTGATTTGCACTTGAATTTCGGGACCGTTCTTTGACCTATAGTACTCAGTCAAATACTTCTTGCTCCTCTTCGACACTTGGCAAAGGATATGGTATCCTCCTAGCATTACTGTACTGCATCTTGACATTGCTTTGAGCTCACAAATATTTGTTATTGCTGATTATGGACAATAGACATGTTGTATACATGTCTGAGATAGTTTGCTTTAGAGCTTGAAGCCTATGTATGCTTCTACTTATGTCTATTTGGCACCTGAATTATTAATGGATATCATGACGATGACTTGAGGTGCTTTTGGCTTGACATTGAGCTTGCATTGACTCCATTTAGAAGTCATTTTCAATCTTATGCATAGTTTTAGATAGAAATATTTGACAAGAAAATCTTTATGCCTATCATGTATTGATGTCATTCGGGCTATGCTACCTACTTGTCTAATGTTGAGATCATTGGAGGATGCTTGCTTGATGCCTTGAGATGTTTTTTGAGTTGATCTTGAGCTTTGCTTTGGATTGTATAGAGAAACCATTACTCGTTATTGTAGATAGTTTGCAATAATACCCTTGAGATAGCCTATTTCTTAGTGATTTGGAACACTACTAATGCTTGTATGCATGCATATTGATGCTTGATCATTGGGGCATGCTATATTGATGTCTTGGGTTGTGTCCTTTATACCTAGACTTTCTCTTGAATGTTATCGGAGCGGGCACTCTATTGGATGCATTGATGTCTAACATGAATGCTACATGCTCAATTATGCTCATTTAGAGATATTGAGCTATGATTTGGGCTTGGCCACAATGATGTTGGTTGCTGTGATTTATGGTATTGGCTACTACTTTGGATGCTACAGTAAGAGCTTGAACGAGATATTGGGTGTCATGTTTCCAGATGTATGTCATATGTATCTTGAATGTTTGAATGCTACACCTCTAATGTATTGAACTTCTCCTACTCATCTAGCATTCACTCTTTGATCTAGTGGGAGCTTTTTTAACATTTTGGATGCTACATAGAGCTTTGGACATTCGCAATCAAGCTTGAGTGCTTAATTTCATCAAGACATGGGATACTTACTTCATGTACATGCTCTCTTGATATGTATTGAATATAGTTACCCTATAGTGGTCTGATTTGATCACTTAATTTGGATGTGACACTTATGTCTATTAGTGTGATGTTAGTGATATTTATATGATTCTGGGTTATATATTGAGCTTTGCTTAGTGGGTTATGCACTTGTCAAAGTTCTCTTCTCTTTACCCTGAGATCTCCTATGATGTCTATGCCTGCCACATATATGGTTACCAACATACTAAAGTTGTGATAGCTTTCAGTGCCAGTTATTCCTAATCTTTCTTTCTAGGTTGTTCATAGTTGGTTATTGGGATATTGCTACAATTTATTACAGCGGCCTGTCATTTTAGTTTTATGTATTCTATCTAAGGATAGTCACTTGAATTTGATAGTTGATTTTTGTGGATAGCTCACCATTTTGCTAGTTTCTCTTGCTTAGCCCTTGATTTGTTGGCTGTGATTTTGGGGTTGTTTGTAGTCATTTAAAATAGCCTATTTGTGTTGTGCTATGCTTTTATTTATTGCATTATGACTAGTGGATCGAATGATAGTGCTATATTCAACATTGACAAGTTAGATAGCACTAACTACAGCTCTTAGAAGGCACAAATTTAGTACGTTTCAGTGTAGAAATTCTAGATTAAGTCATTGAGACATGAGGGTGTCAAGAGTGAATGCTTTGATGTAGAGGATTGGGCTGAACTAGATAGCTTATGTAAATCTACAATCATTTTTTCACTCTCTAATCAGGTGTACTATAATATTGTATCTGGCGAGTAGACCGCTTGGAAGTTATGGGATAAGATTCGTTGTGACAAAACATGGATCTAGAGCATGGAACTGACTATGGAGGACGGAAGTTGATAACAAGACTCATAGTGACATAGACAAGAAGACAAACTATTGCTCAAGTGAATTAGGCTTCAAGATGTAGGCTTGGACTCATAAACACAATCTTGAGCTAACCATGACAGAGACACAGAATGAAGTATAAAATCTTGTGGAAACATTCTCTAGCAATATGGCCAGTCTTACCACAATAATGAAATGTCATCCGACTTTTGTTGTCGGTGTTGAATCCTCGACCTCTTCCTTTGGGTCCAACAGCTTCTTTGGTGTATAAGAGATTTTTCCTTGAGCTGGTCTCTTTTACATATTTACTTTTAAATTTACTTTCTCCATCAAGCAGTGAGTGCTCAATGTCTTTGAGTGAGAGGCTGGGAACATTATTTAGTGTTGAAACAAGGTTATTATATGGTTCATGATTAACACTAGCAAGTAGCACTACTATTGCCTCATCCTCATCAATGTTCTTTTTAAGAGTTGCTAGTTGAGTTTTAAGGCTCTTGAACTTATTGATGTGTACAATCATAGATGAACCATCTTTTACATCCAACTTAGAAAATTGCATATATTATGGTGACTAGGATACATGAGTCATGGGATACATTGACTCTAATTATCCAAGACATGCAAATAGTAGGAAGTCCACTTCTAGCTATGTCTTCACCTTTGCTGGAGGTGTTGTTTCTTGGATGTTCAGTGTATAGAAATGCACTGCCCTATTTACTATAGAGACATAGTATGTTGCAACCACTTAGCCTTGCAAGAAGGCTCTCTAGTTAGGGTTCTTTGGTTGTTGATGTGGTTCCTACATTGATTCTAATTATGCAAGACATGCAAATAGTAGGAAGTCCACTTCTAGCTATGTCTTCACCTTTGCTGGAGGTGTTGTTTCTTGGATGTTCAGTGTATAGAAATGCACTGCCCTATTCACTATAGAGACATAGTATGTTGCAACCACTTAGCCTTGCAAGAAGGCTCTCTAGTTAGGGTTCTTTGGTTGTTGATGTGGTTCCTACACTACATTTGGATTCTATGAGTGCTATTTACTTCGCCAAGAATCCAGTCTCCTATGCAAAGAAAAAGCACATTGAGGTACGTTACCACTTTATTTGAGAGGCCATTGAGGACAAGTCCATTGAGCTTGTCAAGATCTCAATTGACCAAAATCTTGTAGATCTACTCATTAAAAGTCTCTTAGTGGAGCATTTTACCTTTCTTAGGAGGCTACTGGGCATTAGATGAGATGGCGTCTTTCCTCATCCTATTGTACCTTATCTACATTTGTACTTTGTCACATTTTTCTTATTCATTTCTTACTATGACACATTTGCCTTTAAGTGGGAGGTTGTTGGGGGTAAAGACACCTATGCCTAACCACCTGTGTATTCATTACACTGATAGCACTTGCACACTTATACATTGCAGGTGGCGGATGCCTATCACTGTCACTTCATTCTTTATTCTTTCAATGACATTTGAATAAGGAAAGACTAGTTACACATTGTGACGGTTGGAGTTCCCACATCTTGTGTCTCTTGCTCTTGCTCTCTTGCTCCTTCTACCATAGCTCTTGCTTCTGTTCATATGCTTCCACTCAGCGCTTCTCCCTTTAAGAGTCTTGTTGGTTCTCGCTCATCATAAGGGTGAACATTTCCTATATGGAAGGCCAGATGTACATAAGTGGTGGCCGACTGCTTTAAGTAGCGTACATGTATACTAGGTGAAGAGTAATGGAGGCAGCCCTAGGGATGGCATCACACCTCATTCTCATTTAGCTAGCTGGAGCTACGAGCCTACTTAGTATGATTCTTTTCATAATTTAAAGCAATCATACTCAATTGTTAATTTTTCTACCAGTCATTCCTTTTAGTAAATCAAAATCAACAAATAGAAATTTTTAATGATTTCACAGTTTTAAAAAAATCATATTTACACATTCGAATATACTTTTCTTATGTGCATGTGAACCCACTCTATTTTTCCTTTTTTTTCTTTTACAAAAGCAAACTTAAGTATTTTTATGTGTGTGGATGCACTCTAATGGAATAATAAGAAGCTAAATGAATTTCTTGTAGAAAGAATTACAAATTAAAATAGTTTGAGCACTTATCTTAATTTTATTAAGTAAAAAAATAAAATAAAAACAAAATGGATCACATATTAAGAAATACACTTTTTATAGATTATGATTTCAATTTATGAGAAAAGAATTAAAATTATGATTTAATGATTTGATTAGTGAAATATCTTAGATGCTTAATAATATTTCATTAATAATCTTTTACTAAATTTAAGTATAACACGAGTTTTCAACTAAATTTTTTACTTGAGAACTTTTAAAATTAATATTTCTAATCATAATTAATTGATTTTAACATTTTAAATATATTTTAAAAATTTATTATATTTTTCTAAAAATTTTAATATTATTTCAACTATATTTCTAATCTTGAAAATATGGAGACTTTTAAACAAAATAAAATGACTATTATTAAAAAGAGTTCATATGATTAAACTTAACAATAATCTAATGAAAATAAAAATTTTAAACTCTATCATAATTTTCTCAAAATTAGGGTATTATTTTGACTATATTTTCAAATTTAAAAGATGGAGAATTTAAAGAAAATAATATGAGGATTATTTTATTATTTAAAATATTTTTGATAATTAAATTAATAAAAATAAACCTAAAATAAAATAATATACATTGATCGTATTAACACTTGTTTTTTTGCATCATTGGTTGAGGGTCCTACCACATCGACACGCTTAGGATGAATTATTATGGATGGAAAATACCAAAAAAAAAAAGAAAAGAGAAAGCCTTTTTGGATAAGGGGTTGTCACACGAAGTGCTGCTAACTCATTAATTTTTTCCTTGCCCTCTCTCCCTCTCTCTCTCAAGACTAAACTCATCATCATTGTGTATTGAAAATGAGAAAAGTGGCCTTTTAAATAATTTTTAGAGGAAATGAGAGTTTCATATTTTAGTGAAGTTTTAGTAATGGGACACTTTTTTTTAAATTATCGAAAAGGTTTTTCATGTTTACTTCTTTTATAGAAAAAAATAAATTTTATTTGATTTTAGTGCAAATATTTTTACTTTAATTTTTGTTTTATTTGAGAAAGGGTGTTTAGTGGGGAGATCGTGGTGGCCACAAAATGGTGGCCCCCTTGTGTGTGTGTGTGTGTGTGTGTGTGTGTGTGTGTGTGTGTGTGTGTGTGTGTGTGTGGTATTTTTTTGTAGCATTAAAAGATTTTTTTAAAAAAAAGCTATGAAAACTCAATCAAAATTTATGATAAAATCCAAATTATTTTAAGGAGATTATAGCTACGGAAAAAAATATGAAATTATTAAGAAATGGAATTAATTCTCGATAATTTTATAAACTTCATTAAAACTTCTTAATAATTCTAAAAATAATAATCATAATTAGAAAAACCTTGATAGTCAATAAAACAATTTAGAAAATTGGTTTTAGATCTACAAAAGTTTTGAAATAAATATTAAGAAATATAAAATAAATATTTTAAATTTAGGAAAATCATAATGAATTTGTAAAAATTTACTTTTATCTAAGAAAGAATTAATTGACTTAGTTAAAGCTATTCTAAGTAGAAATGGATGGGCAAATAAGGTTAAACTATGTGTATTTAACTAAAGAAAATTTGGGCATATTCCATTGAAACTGATGATCAACCTCTAATAATCGTAACCACACACCACATGACAAAAGCTAGAATATTTTTAACTAATAAACCATCCAAATCTAGATGATAGTAAACACACTAGAATCATTTCTAGATTATGTGCTTTCCATACAAATCACTATTTAGATTTTTAGTGTTTGATGTTTCAACATTACACGTTTGTATGAGTGTAAGCAATATAAAACTATTGGTTTTCAAGATGTTACGTTTGCAATAATTCAAAAACTATAGGACTATAGGCCATGTAAGCTTTTAGGTTTTTAGGTTTTCAACAGATTGTCAAACTAGCTCTTGCATATTTAGATATGTATTCCTATAGTACATAATATATATTTCAACAAGCTACTCATTGAGCAAACCACTCTAGAACAATAGTCAAAACTTTTGCAACCCTATCATTGCTAACAAAAATACTCTACATCATTCTAAATAAATAGTTTATTTACAACAAGAGAGTTTAATCCATTAATGCACCATAACCAAGGATATTTGACGTAATTGTCAATACAATAAAAACCTTGCAACAACATACATGTAACTTGCCTTATCAAACCAACAAACTCACAAAATAGTCACAACTGCTCTAACCCTATCATGGTGCTACCTTCTTCCTCGCATAAAGCTTTTTCCTTCCATGCTTGCTAAACATTGAAATCTTGCTTACCTACTAACCTCTCTCTCTCTCTCTCTCTCTCTCTCTCTCTCTCTCTCTCTCTCTCTCTCTCTCTCTCTCTCTCTCTCTCTCTCTCTCTCTCTCTCTCTCTCTCTCTCTCTCTCTCTCTCTCTCTCTCTCTCTCTCTCTCTCTCTCTCTCTCTCCACACACACACACACAAACCCTTAGCATTAGCAACAAAACAAGAATAGGATTAGGGATTCTTGCAACCATCTACTCTCCATGCATACTCTCACTCTTCCATCAATCCAATAGAATAAGTACGATATATGTACTTTCAATATGTGACCAATAACAATCCCATAAAGAACAAGAAAGTCACTTACAACTCTATTTTTCCTTTCTTGAACAATAGCAGGCACATCTGTATCCAAAGACCTCTAGCTCTTATACACTTTGTTCTCATGCATACCACTTCATGACAAACCATGTTGTTTCCAACAATCTCTTATCTCAGTCCACATATGCTGTTGCTACAAAATTGAAGCTCTCTTTTCTTTGTCTTTCCTCTCAATTGATCAACCTCTTTTCCCCAAAGCAAAAATACACATAGAACTCTGTAGGCCTTTGTTTTCTTTTATTGTTGCACCCTTACTCACAACCCTTAGCCAAAGGTTTTTACTTTCCAATATCTATGCTTTGTGTGAGTTCTTACTATAGGTACTAGTTTCAACACTTAATATCCAACTCACATATGTCTTAACTATTAAAAAACTCTAAACTACAAACTTGTGATCACTAAAATTCTCTCATCAACATGGCCATGTTACAATAACTGTGTCATCATGATTGGTCCAAACACTTACTCTCTTGAGAGAAAAAGGGATTGTTTTTGAGTCCAAAGTAAACCTAATGGATAGCCAAAACAAAAGATATTTGACATCAATGTCTTCATCACACATACACACCATATGCTAATTAGTATTGTTAATCAAAGAAAATATAGTTTAACACAATTATTGGTTTCCTTTAGATGGCATGAATAGTCCATCTTAATTTCTTTTCATGTTGATTGAAATTTAACATAGAAAAATTGTTTGCTAAAGATTATGGTCCATGTTTTAGGAGTCCCAAATACCTTAAAAATTTTTACTTTTGATTTTTGGTTTGATTACAAACACAAAATAATTATTTTCAAGGTAAACACCATTAGCAAGATATGGAACCAAAAAGAGCCCTTTAGGTTTGGAGTTAATAACTTCCATAATGACAAGTGATGAATCGAAGAGGAAGTGGTATGTACATTCCATCTGCTTTGAGAAAGGCCCAAACACTTTTCCTGAAAAGAGAAGGTGGATTTGAGATAGAAAAGTACCAAAACAAAAATAACATCCTACTTTTGAATTGTCTAATGATAAAAAGTACAAAATCAAAGTACTTGAATTAGCACTCGAAAGGCAAGATTAACTCTAGTTGCACCACGTGGCCATATGGCTCCAAACCTCAATAATGATGACTTGTAGTCTTCTTCAACAACCATATAAAAGTGGCTGATAGCCACACTAGGTTAATTACCAATTGTATAAGCCACCTTAGACTATAACCCTTGTCAAGAATCGCGTGATGGGGGGGATGTGCTTGAGCTGTTGCGCCAAACACACACTGTATACACAAGAGGAAGCTCACTCAAGAACACAAGAAGAGAGATGGAGGCCAAAACGTTTTCTTGTTGATTTTTCTTCTTCTTCCACACACTATACGATGTACACAAAGTATAGATAAGATAAAACATAAAGGAAAATAGCCTTCTAAGTCAAACAGTGCATAATCGACTACACTAATCGACTGGTGCTATGTCTTTGCCAACTGTAGGTAGGTGTAACAAACTAAATATAATAAGTGATAAGTCAATGACCATGTGAGTATCATAATGACCACCAATGCGCTAAGTGTAGACATGTAGACTCATCTAGCCAGGCGGTCCATCATCATTGTCCGCACGTGTTGAGCTTCCCATCTCAATACTCCCCCTCAAGCTCAATTCTATCTCTACAACTCCAAGTAAGCTTCAGAACTTTTGAAGCTTCTCTACACCCAATGCCTTTGTGAAAATGTCAGCTATCTGATCCTTTGTGCTGACATATACCAAGTCAATCTCTCCTGCAAGTACCTTCTCTCTCACAAAATGGTAGTGCACCTCAATGTGTTTTGTCCTAGCATGGAACACTGGATTCCTAGCTAGCTATATGCTGCTCATGTTGTCACAATGAATGACAACTGGACCATCTCCATGCACGTCCAAATCACCTAATAACTTTTGCAGTCATACCACCTCACATGTTGCCATAGCAGCACCTCTATACTCAGCCTTTGTACTCAATAAAGCAACTGTAGGTTTCTTTTTGCTGCACTACCAAGGAAAAACATGAATCCACTTGTAGATCTTCTGTCTGACATGCCAGTAGCCCAATTTGCATCTGTGTATCCAAAGACTTGTACGTCCTTACCTCCCTCATAAAAAAGTCCATAATGTAAAGTGGACTTCACATACCTCAATATACATCTAACTGCATCCAAACGAGGCTTTCTAGGCATCTACATAAATTGACTGACAAGGCCAACAACATAGCTCAAGTCTGGCCTTGTGATAGTCATGTAAATCAAACTCCCTACTATCCTCCTGAACATAGTAGGGTCTTCTATCTCATCCCCAACGTCAGCACTCAACTTCACATTTTGCTCCAATGGTACTGAAAGAGGCTTACATGTTGTCATACCATACTTGGATAACATATCCAAGCCATACTGACTTTGGGATAGCCATATACCCTCATCACATCTAATCACCTCAATACCGAGAAAGTATCTCAGCTCACCCAAATCTTTCATCTCAAACTTCTTCTTCAAGAAGTCCATAACTTCAGCAATCCCATTATCACTGTCACCTGTAATAATCAAGTCATCCACATAAATGACTATGATGACCAACAATGCATCTCCCTTTCTCACATAAAGTGAGTGATCAGCATCAGAAATACAAAATCCAATATTGACAATATACTCTCCAATCTTGTTAGACCATGCTCTAGGGGCTTGCTTCAACTGATATGTGGGGTGCTCTAAATCCTCATAACCCGCTGGCTACTCCATATACACTTCTTCTTGCAATTCACCATGCAAGAAGGCATTCTTAACATCCATTTGCTGGAAACTCCAACCTTTGGCCGCTGCCAAGGCAATCACACATCTAACAATTGCCATCCTAGCAACTGGACTGAATGTCTCTTCATAATCTATTCCATATGTTTGAGCATAGCCTTTTGCAACCAGCCTAGATTTATACCTGCTAACTGAACCATCTGCATTATGCTTGACTTTGTAAGCCCACTTACAACCAATAGCTTTCTTACCCTTAGGTAAGGGTATCAAATCCCAAGTCTTATTGGCTTCTAATGCAGCCATCTCCTCATCCATTGCTGCATCCCAATGAGCATGACCAATAGCATCCTCAAAACAAGTGGGCTCAACATCCTCAAGTAGTTTTACCATATAAGCATAATGGTGAGCTGGCATAACCTTCAAAACCAAATCTTTTAATAGGATATCTGACCCTGCTAGATCTGCGTACCACCAGATCACTCAATGGAGCCTTTACATTCCTATGAGCTCTCTGTACACTTGGTGTCCTGAAGGAATGCCAAGCTCATCATCCAAACTCTCCAAACCACTAGAATCTCCATCCAATCCCAAATTACTGGTAGATGCATGATTACCATCCAACACTTTCTTCTTTCCTTTGTCCATCCTTGCAACACTTATAGATCCACCTGAAGATGTGGGGCTACTCCTTAGTCTCCTAGACCAAGGCTCACTGTAGGTGTAGTACCAGATGATATTTCTAGTCCACTAAGACTTCATGATTCTTGTTTATCTTTCTGCATATAGCTCTTCTGATCATTATCATCATCCAAAACATCACCAGCAAGAGTATACCAACTTTCCATCTCATCAAAGATAACATCCCTGCTCACTCCGAACTCAGCTGTGATAGGGTTATAACAGCGATACCCTTTCTACTCTAAAGAGTACCCAATAAAAATACATTTTTCAGCTTTTGGATCAAGCTTCTTTCGTAGCTCATCTGGCACATGAACATATGCAACACATCCAAATACCTTCAAGTGCGATATATCGAGCTTCTTGCCAGTAAAGCACTCTTCAAGAGTCATCCCATGAACTATAGCTATGGAAGTTCTATTCATAATGTAGACAACAGTATGGACAACCTCAGACCAAAAATGTTTGGGCATATTCTTTTCAGCCATTAATACCTGTGCAACTTCTGCAATATGCCTGTTTTTTCTTTCTGCAATACCACTTTACTCTGGGGTATACCTGCAAGTAAATTTCCTCTTTATCCCATGAGTCTTCAAGAAGCCACTGAACTCATTAGAGAGGTGCTCTCCCCCTCCCTTTGATCTCAAGCACTTGAATTTTAAGCTTGTTTCTGTTTCAACAGCTACCTTAAAAGATTTGAAGTGCTCAAACACATCACTCTTTTCCTTCATGAAGTATACCCATAGCTTCCTTGAATAGTCATTAATAAATGTGACAATGTATTTGCTGCCACCAAGAGATACATTTTGTGTAGGCCCCCAAACATATGTATGTACTACATCAAGTATATTTCTGCTCACTTCTCTATCATGCCAGAAGGGTTGTCTCGCCTGCTTACCAAACTGGCGTGCTTCATAGAATTTATGCAATTCTGCAACTCTAAAAGAAGGCAACCCTGTAACCAATCCTCTAGACTGCATTAATTTCAGCCTTTGCACATTTGCATGTCCAATAACTTATGCCATATTTCAATATCTACAACTACTCCTTTTCCTTTAGCATACATAGCAGCATCCATTGCGGGAATTCTAGCATCTAAAGTGAACATTCGGTCAACTCTACTTCCTTTTGCAACCAATCTACACTTACCATTAAAGTCTTCTATAAAACAACCTTTTGCATTGAATCGGACCTGCAATCCCTACTCTACCATTTGGCCAACAGATACTAGATTCTTTGTAATTGATGGCACATGTAATACATCTGTCAGACTCTTTGTCTGGCCATCATACAAGGACAAGGGAGCCTTTCCAATGTGTGAAATTGGGTGGCATGAATCATCACCTGTCTACACCTAACCTGGGTTTTGTACGTCCTGCATCTCTCCAAACCATTCAACATGATTGGTCATATGATTAGATGCACCTTAATCGACATACCATAAATCATCATGTGTCCCCTTTCCTGTAACTGCATTCATCATATGCTACATAATAAACAGACGCTCATTTTTGTCTTCATTCTGTCGTGAAGACAATGCATAGTTTCCTTGCTGCAATTTACCACTGCAAATATCATCCTTCTTTGCATAGCAATGGGCTGCAATATGGCATGTTTTGCCACAATAATGGCAAACAATAGCAGAATTTCTAGAACCTCTATTATGCCATCCACCTCTTCCTCTAGAGCTCCCCCTGCCTCTAAAGTTTCCTCTGCCTCCAGAAACTTGCATTTTACCAAACTGTTGATTGAACCTATTTTGCTAGTTATCACCAGCACATCCCATACCACGGCCTCTCAAAGAGGATCTTCCACGTCCCCTTCCTGAACTCGAGTAAAATGCTTGGACTTGTTCACCATTTCTTTCAGACAAATCACCCTGCATATTGATCTCTTTAGTAATCGTGAGAGAGATCAGCCCATCAAAATCTGGAAATGGATTCCATACATATACTGAAGTAACAAATGATTTCCATGCCTTCTCATTGTTAAGGCCACTCAGAGTGGATGAAACCAAACATCATCATCTGGTATTGCATCAATCGTTGCTAAGGAATTTGCAATGCTCCTTACCTTCAACAGATACTCATTGACGGACATTTTCCATTTCTTCAAGGCATTCAACTCTAGATTGAGTTGAATCTTTCGTGCCTTTGAATTTATTGAAAACATGCTTTCAAAAATTTTCCAAGCTGCATGTGAAGTTTCTGCATTCCTGATGTGTCCCAGCATAGTATTATCTGTTAGAATATCAAGCTCATTTTGTGTGTGTTGACCTTCATGAGCTGGACACAGCTAGTCTAGCCATAGTAGTTAGATACATTAAATAAGTCGGTGCCTTTGGTGTGAATGGTCTTATGACCATAGGTTGTATCTTTCACTATTGAGTGTGGTATGAATAATAGAGTGTGAGAGAGGAAGCTTGTTGCTTCACTCTGTCTGTCATCAATCTGCCTCTTTGAATTTGAACATGGTATCAGAGCTATGAATGGGCTCACTGGTGGAATGCACTCAATAAGAAGACTTGAAGAGTGAACTGAAGAGCTGGAAAAAGAAGAGGACTGACTGTCATTTCCATCAAAGGTCACACTAGAGGTATGTACTGTGAAGCATTGGAGTCTCATGGCTTGAAGCAGGGTTGTGGCTTACTAAGAAGTCTTCCAAGGACTGATTGAGCATCAGTGAGTGCATCATTATCATAGTAATGAGCAAGATGTGCAGCAGAACAGATCTGCCCAGCCAGCGTGTTTGCACCTATTTCCAGGCTGAACTCCATGGCTGAGATTCAGCACATGGACTGCTTACCAAGGCTCTATTGAGAATCACCAGGAGTGTGGCTTGTCTGGAGATTCACCAAAGCTTCTTTGAGCATCAACAAGTGTGTAAATCTGATCTGAATGTACTCTGAACAGTCTGTGTGGACTGTGCCTATGAACAGGCTGCTCTCTTTGGCTGAGATTCAAGAAGTATAGCACTTGTCAGGTGGCATAGAGCTTGGATGCATACCAAGGAAGGTTCTTGAAGGGTATACCTTACTATTGCTCTTGTGGGAGCTCATGTGGGAGCTATAATAGAGGTGTACAGATCTGAATACACAGGGTTGAACTGTCATTGAACTTACAGTGACATTATACACTTGGGAAGTCTGCATTTTTGGATGCTCTTTGGCATGTACATTGAACTTGGATGTAGCACTTGATGCTTGGTAGAAGACATGTCATATTTCTTGGGTATTTTGACATAAACTTGGAGCTTGAAATGGCCTGATCTGAGAGCCTGTGATAGGCTGAAAACTGAAAAAAAAAATTGCAGACATAAAGCACAAATTGGGTATTTCTGAAGAACTAGTTGGCTGGGTTTGTTCCACAGGTACTTGAAGACTTGGTCTATGACTGTTGAATACTTGAGCATTTGAAACGGAAGTGATGCAAATGGTTTATGGTTTTTTGGGACACGATCAATGTATATGATTAATAGAAATTATGTCTTGTGTAGTATTTGAAACCTTAACACACCTCTTGCCGAGTCTGGAACGGAGTTGTAGACTACCATGATCCCAACGTCTAGGGCATTGGAAGATGCTATTCTAGATACTGGATGGAATTTATGGTGCTATGTGATTTGGACCGGGTACTTTTGTTGCAGTGAAGGGATACACAATTCTCCTATATGGGTGGGAGACAAAGATTAACTCAAAAATAAGTTAAAAAACTTGTTTATAAAAAGGAAAGCTTGTTTTTTTTTCGTGTTGGTACTGTAAATTATGCAAACAAACCTTGTTCTCTAAAAGGCCTAATTGAGGAAGCTGATTTTGAATGTCACACATAAATGTGATAGTACCTAATTAGAAAACTAAAGCTATCAAGGGAAGTGGATGGGCGAAATCCCAAACGAGTCCTACAGCGGGTGGTCCTAGAGAATTGGAAGGCTTCTCACAAGGTTTTACCAACATCCAACCCTTAGGAATTGTTAGATTAGAACCTAGATTCATGCCATATTAGGAGACCAAAATGGGACTATGCCCTAGGCCAAAGAGGTTGAGCAACGCATCCCTCTCATTTTCCATTCTCTTTGAACCAAGTGCGGCTTGTGTCTGCTTTGTCTTGGGTATCCCTGTGTAAAGTAGAGTATCCAAAACCCGACACTAGAATGCTGTCAGGAGACATTGACCCCTAGGAGCCCAGATTTCACGTCAATCCTAGTGGGTTTGGCCGCGAATGTTCCATTGCGAGGCGGACTCGAGAAACCCTAGGCGACAAATCTCGAAACATTCCATGGGAGTGTTGAGCAGTGACGCTTAGATTCATTTCTCGATGGACCGCTAAGAACGTGCTTGGACAGCCAATAGGCGGCACGTTACAGTTGGTATTAGAGCAAAACTTCGTAACGATATGTTACTGATTAATGTATGGTTTGTAGGCATATTCTAAGCAGAGTAACCTAAGTGGTATGACTTTATTGTCAGGCACCTTCTGCACCCAGGTACACGGACATGCAACAGAAGAATTTCCTTCTCAAGCAAATTAAGGCACCCGAGTTTGATGGAGAAGGGATAGACATCGTAGCAGAGGTGGAGATATTTTTTGAGTTGATGGACGATTATTTCTCTGCTTTGGGAACTGCTACTACCAATCAAGAAATGATAGGAAAACTAAAGTTAGTTGGCCTATGGGAGCTTTTGCTCAACCGCCAAGACCCATGGACCGCTTATTGTTTCAAGCGTTCCAAGCCGAGCACTAATGGCTACCTCTCACATAGCCGACGCGCCATCCATATCTACGGGTGTAGTGAGCTTACCTCCATGCCGATCGAGTTACCTCCTCTCCCGCGCACTTCGGTAGCTCCACGATTCAAGTGCAAGCTTCAAGAAGCTCCATCCTCAAGCTCCACGCTCCAAGCTCCATCACCGCGAGCAAGACAAGAAAAGAGAAGAGAAGAGAAGAGAAGAAGAGAGGAGAAGATGGAGAGCTTCTCCTCCCCGGTCCCTCACCCTCACACACTCACTCTCTCACACTCCCTCTCTCAAGCACAAGCTCAAGCAAGCAAGAACAAGAAGAAGAAGAAGAAGAGGAGAGCCACTTTTGGCCACACACAAGAATGAGCTTCTCATTCACTTTTCAACTTTATATACAAAACCCTAAATCCCTTTTGGGTGATCATCCCCTTATTCCCTTTTTTACATGGCCGGTTGTGGCCTAGGCCCTTTTTTCCATTGTCCTTCTATCTTCCTAGCTTCCTTTCCACTACCCGTCTACATTTATAAATTGCATGGGTGAGAGCCCGGCGCTCCTTGAATTAAACAATGACGCACTTGCGCTCTTTTACAAAAGTATTGACTTGCGCTTTTTCTTGCACACCTTATCCCTTATTTAGGGCTTTTCTCCTTGTGTGTCTTTGTCTTCCGTTTCACTTTTCCTTGGCCTTTGTCTTCTGCTTTAGCTTTTCTAGATTTTCCACCTTTGTTCATTTGAGGGTTAACATTACCCCCCTCCTAGATGAGTGCCAGCCCCATGGCACTCACCGGCGTTGGTAGCAGGCTTTAGCATGCACCGAAGACGTAGGTGGCAAGGACGTCTGTGGTTGCCATGGAGGAGTGTTGATAGGAGTGGGGAGGAAGGTCATTGGGGGCACATTGGTGGTTTAGGTGGCTGGTGGTAGGGCTATTGGAGTTGGTGGTAGGGCTGTTCTTTGCGGGGATTGCACTGATGGTGTACAAGTGGCGGTTTGTTGGGGATTCTGCACATGATGATTCTTGGCGGGCTTGTAGGATGATAAAGGATAGGAATTCAGAGTTGAGTGTTGATGAAGAGTGAATGTTACTTCGTTGGAGTCTTCAATACCTAAATTTGAAAACCTCTCATAGGTGGTCTCTCCCTAAGGGTAGTACTAGTCTTCTCTATCGTGCACAAGACATAGTTTATTAGTTTGGGAGACAGGTCGAACTCTAAGCGAACTCTAAGCAAGCTGAGAGTATTGTCCTGCACTTGAGGACCCAAACTGTGTATATACTTTGATGCAGATATTATGTGAGTGCTCGTATAGGTAAAAGACCACGGGCTGGTTTCTCATAACGATGTGTGGATGAAGCAAAGTTGTCCATGTTGAGAAGAAGTACATGTGAAGGTGTCTGCTGCGACATCCTTAGCAATGTGACGGCACGATGTAACATAATTGAACACATGACACTGTACAATCGGTAGCTGGTAGCTATTGGACTTGCATGATGAGGATAGTGTACTTCACATGGCCATTCGTGCGATGCTTACCACAATTGATTGCAATGGTATTAAGGTAGAGCGCTAGAGGGAATTATGTGAATGGGTTAGGGTGACAAGTCTAATCATAGGCGAGACAAGCTCCCTAGGTATGTCTTGCCCTTGGTGTGCCCTGAACAAATGTGGGTGATGCTAAGGGGCTAGGGGACTAGGGACGGAGTCAACTGACCAAGGTCACTGGATGCACCTAATTTGAGGACCCCTAGGTGCTGTGCTGTGATCATAGGTGCTTATTATCTTTTCGTTCTCTCTTCTTTTTTTTCTCTCTTTTTTTTCTTTTCTTTTCTTTTTTCCTTTTCTGTCTTCTTTTTTTGTTTCTTTTTCTTATGTTTTTTTCTTTCTTTCTTTATTTCTTCCCTTCTTCTTTTTTGACTTGCTTGAGTACAACCATTGCAATATGTTGAGGCTATCAGCCTTTCAATGGGTTGGGAAATGTCAAGCTTTGAAGGCTCAAGAAATGGATATTACAATGATGATTGTGCCCTAGCCTCGTTGTTAGAGAAGCAATTCTTGAGATGGGGAGATACACTTGAGATATTGCAAACCTCTTTGCATCATGCGATGTTGGTTCAATTGAGGTCGCAATTTTCGTGAGCCAACTGTAGAGCTTGACCCAGAAAGAGAGCGTAGCCCATGACTATGCTTTGGGTCATGAGATGTGGGCACTCGCAAGGGTGATTTTTCACTTTCGACCAGTGTGGCTTTGTCGCGGTTCTTTGTGAGGTTGGTGGTCTTGTGGTGATTTGGGCATTGAACACGTTTGCACAAAGATCTGTGTCATCCTGCATCCACTTGTCACTTCATGAGAGTATATGCAAGTCACATGTGTCAAGTACAATGAAAAAATGCAATCATGTCAAGATATTACTTTTTCAAAATCCTATGATGTTGATTGCGATGCCTATTTCGGTGCTTGTTAAAGATGTGGCATATATTAGCGATAGGTAAGGGAAGTGTGTACAAGTGGGGAGCCTGTCCCTTTAACCATTTAAAGACAAAAAGTTATGGTAGGATGGCCTCTGTTAAGTTGCTCATATATTATAGGGGCTACTCGATTTGCACGAGGCGGGGTGAGTCCGGGTGGTCAGGCGACGACTGAGGCTCTGCTGGTGAGGGGCTCCTTGTGAGGTTGGGCAGGGAAGATGTCGGCTGGGACCTGAATGGTATAGTCTCTGGCCCCAACCGTTTCCAAAACGCTTTTGAACAATGCATTGAATTCTTCATTGTCTCGAGCTTCCCTTTTTGCTTTTCAGTACCTGGTGCCCGAGTGTCTATTGGGGGCTCGCACAACCAGTGTTGCCACGCCTTGTGTGCTTCTTTAAGCTTCTATTCCCCTGGCCTGGGGATTCTTCAGCCTATGTCCGAGGCGGTGTCACTTGGGACCTCGTTTCTTTGCATACCTTTTGAGGCTAGGCACGTAGCGCACTAGCAGAGGAGCTTGTGCTGCATGTTCCATTCGACGGTAGAGAGCGTCTTTGCATGCCAACTGCCCTAGGTGCTCCATGTCTTCCACGTAGGGGGACCTACAAAATGCGAACCAAGGATTAGGCCTTGAGACAGGATAAAACCATTCCATGGAAGGGATTATACAGCTAATCAAGTGCATAAGACGAGGAAGGGAGAGGTGAGGCATGCGGCAGTTGTAGTAGAGGGATGGCCCCTATGATGATGTTTGTTTGGCCTCCAGCCATTAGCAGATCTTGGCTTATGCTAAGTTGCGTGGACTCGTTGTCAGGGAGCGGGGCATGGCTCATCCTTGGAAGGATAGACCATAAAGGGAAAATGTGTATAGGAAGGGACGGTACCCTGTCCACACCCTGAGAGCGGAATTTTGATGCCGATAAGTGCTTAAAAATAGCTAAAAATTACGACTATCAAGGAAAAAATATTCAACGTCGAAGGCGGCGGCTCTAAGCGTCAAAGTGCTTTAAAGGCGCCCGAGCGACACTTGTTATTTTTTCATAATTTTTCAGACTATCGTGCGGGTTGTCAAGAGTTACCGGCCAATGCGGGATGTCAAGCCAGATGCCCAGGATTTTTCAGAGCTCGATTTGGGTACCGGACGGGGAAATGGCCACAAAATGGTCAAGATATGAAAAGGTGGACACTTGGGAGGCCAAAATTGGGCATGCCTTTTGAGTTTGGACCCCCCCCTAAAATTTTATGCACCTTATGAAGCAAAAAACGTGGAGAGAGAATGAGGGATGAAGAAAAAACGTGGAGCAACATGGCGGCCGTTTTTTGCGCCCTCTCATGATGGAGATGGAGTATGCAGGCTGAAAGCAACCCATACATGGGGCTGATCTTCTCCTTTCTTGCTGGTCTTATCGCCTGTCTTCACCCGTACAATGGTGGCCTAAATAAAGAGAGCCAATTCTATTCTTTCTCTCTCCTCCCTCTCTCTCCCTTAAGGGGTTGTTCTTGTGTGGAAGGAGACAATGAAGAATGATGGAGGAAACCTTGTCCGAATGAGACCGGATTGCTTTCGGATGGATAAAGACTTGAAGAGTGCTGTTCTTGAAGATGCTGAGCATTAAATGCATGCTGGAAATTAGTCCTGAGACATGGCAAATAAAAACCCGCAACCCGCAAAGAACGGTAATTCCATTTTTACAAAGGAAATTGATGTTTTATGCAATTTGCTTCATGAATACTTGTTCCCATGGGATGATTATGCATAATGTTGTTGTTTGCTATGAGTTTGATTAGTTTATACTCAGAAAATCGGAAAATCATAAGTGTTGTGATTGAAATTAATGGTGTAAAACCCGTAAAACACGCGAAATATGGGAAAATTGGGTGTTTTTGATATATAAATGAAAAATATAATGAGATACACCAACTAAATTTGTGTTTTTGCTACAAATGAACCTAAGAGCCACAGCCCACAACTCATTTTGTATTTTTAATTATTTAATATTGTGAAAAAATACAAGAAAAATAGGAAAACTGGGTAAAAATAAGTGAAAATAGGTTTTGGGTGTGCAAAAAATACTAAAAATTAAGATTCATGTTTGTGTATGTATGGGGGGTCTGAAGTATGAGGTTTAGCCTCAGTTCAGTCCTACCTTTATGTTTTAGTGAGTTTTTATTGCTTTTCATACCAAAAAAAAAACATGGAAAACATTACCCTAAACATATGCACCGTGCACAATCTAAACAGCGAGGGGGTAAAGAGAATGAGAGTGGTGTTTAAGTGCTGAGAGAAAGAAAAGGCTGATTGGTTTCATCTATGCATATCATATAGATCGATCATTAATTTAAAATAGGGATCTAGTAGCACGAGGTCTCCTCGGTGCTAGGTTCGTGCAACATAGCAATTACACGTTCGAGAAATTCATTGAAAGAATGCTTTTGCACTAAGCACAATGCTGATTTTTCTTTGTTTGAGCACGTGGACATTCACAATTTGCATGAAGCATAAAATGATAAAAGGTATCAGACAATACCTCCTAGATGCATAGCACCTGTATTCTCTAGATCGTGACCAACGTTGAGTGAGTAAGGTTGTCCAAGCTATAGGCTAGGCGTGGGGTCTAAAGGGAAAGTAAAGTGAGGTATGGTGCATTCCTGGATACGAAATAATTGGTACCTTGAGTGGAAATATGTGCGGTTTTGTGTTATATATGTTTGCGACGCATCGAGGGGCCAATCCCCAAGATGTAGGAGAGTCGCAGTGAGGTAACAACAGTCAGCCGTGGGAGGACCTCCTATGTTTGTACTTCATGCTATTTGGCAATATACTTTGGGATCTCCCTCTGAGGAGTGTTAATTGGGTTAGAGTTGGACTACGAGACGTGATACAAATGCAAGATGTTTAGGAAGATGATGTATGTGTCATCCACACTCCTGGCCGCGAGGCCGTGGGGTTGATGAGTGCATGATAGAGGTCCGGCTAGTGCATGAGCCAGTGCCGGCTAGTTTTAGGTCCCATCAGTGGTGTATCTACCAGGAGCTGCCTATAAGTGGCGGTTTTCGAATCTAGGGTTTCAAGGGACCCTAAATTATCCATAAAATGGGGTTTGTTCAAGGATGGAAAAACTTAGCTTTCCCTATACAAAACTTACTAATGGACTTGGTTAGTTATGTAGAGCATGAGTCCTTTGTAGAAGATAATTTATGTGATGAAAAGAGTAGCCAATCAGTGGTTACCCCATCCTCTAATACGATGGCATGGGCCGAGGTTTGCCTTGGTGTGGTCTCTACCCAAGAGAAATCATGTTTAACCGTCCATCAACCTAGAGGGCATGAAACAAGCATGTTGGAAACTAGGGTAGTTATGGCATCAAGAAGTTATCGTGCTAAAGCCATGATGTCATGGGAAAGTGTTGATATACGATGGAATATGCTTGTGGTTGAAACATCCCGTGTAATGAGCCACCATGACGACATAGTAGGCATCATAAGGATGTTAGAAGCCCTAGCTGTTAAGGGAAAACCGTTGCTTAAAAGGCAC
Source organism: Lygodium microphyllum (assembly GCF_053477565.2). Taxonomy (NCBI): domain Eukaryota; kingdom Viridiplantae; phylum Streptophyta; class Polypodiopsida; order Schizaeales; family Lygodiaceae; genus Lygodium; species Lygodium microphyllum. The sequence continues at coordinate 35,478,549 of NC_141162.1, read as the reverse complement.
GGTTCCCAAGTTTTAAGAAGTGGTAATGATAAATCTGCTTTCGATAAGGACCAAAAGCTCTTATATAAACCCGTTATGGACTTTCCTTTTAAAGGGAAAGGTATGGAAGACCCTCTAAGAGGGAATCAAAAGGACATGTTGAAATTTATAGGACTCCCTAGACCACTCAGTGAGTTGGCAGAAAGGGATGTCAATGAGGATATTAACCCCCCTACACCGAAAAGGGTGGGGATGGAAGAGGTTAAAGATCCTAAGAGGATGGACCCATATCATGGTGAATATGAAGATTTTAATGACCCGGTGTTGATCCCAAAAGGAAGGACTAAATGTCCTCCTCTTTATAGGGATCTCCCAGTGTTTTATGGGTTGCCAAATGAGGATCCGATGATTCATTTAAGAGAATATGACCTAACTTGCATTGCAAGTGGGTTTGACGATATACATCGGATGCTCGTATTCCGAAGTACCCTAAAGGGAGAGGCAAGGAAATGGTACTGGAGCCTCCCAAGAGGGTCAATCAAATCATTTGAGGAGACTTGTGATAGATTTCTAGAAGAGTATGAAAAGGAGCTCCCTATGATTCAGGTCTTAGGGCACCTTATGCATTTTAGACAGGAGTCTTATCTTTCTGGTTAAGAGTATGCTAGAGCCTTTGATAGTACTCTTAGGCTTTGACCACGAAGAGCCAGTGCACTACCAGATGATGTGCTATGTGAGCTCTTTCTGAATGGCTTAGAGATTAATACGCAAATCCAAGTGGGACTGCAGAATCCTAAGTCATTAAGGGAAGCAAAAATACATGCCATTGATTATTTATGAGGGTCATATTCAGAGATGTTGGGAAAACTTTTGGAGTTTTCCCCGCTCAATACAAGTGCATCCTAGCTTCCAATCATTTCTGCAAGAAGACAGCTCACTTGTTGATACCAAGGTAGCCTATGAAGGGAACCTTGGTGGCCAAAATCTCAAAGCAGAAAATAGTCATCCTATGAGTAGTAATGACATGCCTCTCAGTGAACAGGTTCCAAGCCATGTAAGTCCCATTAGGGCTTGCAACACTTCCACGAGAGATAGTTGTGATGGAAATATGGATCGCACCAATGGGCCTATGAGTGTTGATAAGAATTCTGTGTGTGGTTCTAATTTTGTTGCTAGTAAGGCTCTTGCGAGACCTTTGGTGTTGGAATCATGCTTCCGGGTGTATGTTATTCCCTCCAGTGAAAGCATGGTTCTTATGGAAGAAAATTTGCAGTATGGACGTAAACAAGTAAAGACATCTTTTGTAAAGAGGATGCAAAGTGCTAAAAGTCCACCTGTGCTTGACAAAGTTCATAAGGATGTGAGGCCATTTGGCCATAGGGATAAGTTTGCATTGAGTTCGTTAGACCAGTGCAGCAAATTGAGGGAGTGCAAGAATATTAAGGGAAATGTGAGATGGGTTTGGAGACCCAAAATCTCCAAAAGTATGGCTGGAGTGTCGGATGCAAGGCCAAGGATCCCATCTGGATATATTCTATTGAACACCCAAGAGGATAAGACTGGATATACATCTGACAATATACACTGCCTTGGGATACACCCATGTGATTTGCCTAGGCTTGAAGCTCTACCTAGTTTGGGTCGCAGCACTGATCTATGTGAAAACCCAAATAGGGGAGGTTCGAATGAGTACAAAGCTTTGATTCTTTCTCCCAAAGGAGCCACTCAGCCGCTTGAACGACTAGTTTATTCGCATGACAATAAATGTGGGACATGCGAGCCCACTGAGGCCGTTCATTCAGCTCATACTGCCCAAGAAGGGATCAGCTTTATTGATGAGTTATTTGTGGAAAGGCTTGGACTTGTATCTCTTTTAAAAAAAAAAACAAAAAAAAACTAAGATCAAAAACCACAAGATCAAGCTTTTAGCTACCTTGCATGAGTAGCATGGGGCTAATCGACCTATTATATGCTATCCTTGGTGCCCTGGGTACTCTGATAGGGTGTGATGTATATGCCAAGGACATTAGTATTATGTGGACTACAATGACCTATCTAGTTTTAAGCTAGGAAGGCTAGCTCCTTTGGATATTGCATCCAGATTTCATTAGGCCAAGAGGGCCATTTGTCTGTTTAGTACGGGTGTGGTTAATGGCAGATCTATTGTGGGATTCGACGGGCTGAGTCGCCCTATCCCGTGGTCGCCAATGAGAGTGGAATTTTGATGCTGAGAAGTGCTTAAAAATAGCTAAAAATTACGACTATCAAGGAAAAAATATTCAACGTTGAAGGCGGCAGCTTGACCTAGGACGATTTTAAGCGTCAAAGTGCTTTAAAGGTGCCCAAGCGACACTTGTTGATTTTTCATAAATTTTCAGACTGTCGTTCGGGTTGTCAAGAGTTACCGGCCAATGCGGGATGTCAAGCCGGATGCCCATGATTTTTCAGAGCTCGATTTGGACACAGGACGGGGAAATGGCCAGAAAATGGTCAAGATATGAAAATGTGGACACTTGGGAGGCCAAAATTGGGCATGCCTTTTGAGTTTGGACCCCTCCCCCCCCCCAAAAATTTTATGCACCTTATGAAGACAAAAACGTGGAGAGAGAATGAGGGATGAAGAAAAAACGTGGAGCAACATGGCGGCCGTTTTTTGTGCCCTCTCATGATGGAGATGGAGTATGCAGACTGAAAGCAACCCATATAACCGATCATGGGGCTGATCTTCTCCTTTCTTGCTAGTCTTATCACCTGTCTTCGCCCGTACAATGGTGGCTTGAATGAAGAGAGCCAATTCTAGTCTTTCTCTCTCCTCCCTCTCTCTCCCTTAAGGGGTTGTTCTTGTGTGGAAGGAGACAATGAAGAATGATGGAGGAAAGCTTATCCGGATGAGACCGGATTGCTTCCGGATGGATGAAGACTTGAAGAGTGCTGTTCTTGAAGACGCTGAGCATTAAATCCATGCTAGAAATCAGTCCCAAGACATGGCAAATAAAAACCCACAACCTGCAAAGAACGGTAATTCCATTTTTACAAAAGAAATTGATGTTTTATGCAATTTGCTTCATGAATACTTGTTCTCATGGGATGATTATGCATTATGTTGTTGTTTGCTATGAGTTTGATCGGTTTATGCTCAGAAAATCAGAAAATCATAAGTGTTGTGATTGAAATTAATGGTGTAAAACCCGTAAAACACGCGAAATAGGGAAAAATTGGGTGTTTTTTAATATATAAATGGAAAATATAATGAGATACACCAACTAAATTTGTGTTTTTGCTGCAAATGAACCTAAGGGCCACAACCCACAACTCATTTTGTATTTTTAGCTATTTAATATTGCGAAAAAATACAAGAAAAATAGGAAAATGGGTAAAAATAAGTGAAAAATAGGTTTTGGGTGTGCGAAAAATACTAAAAAATAAGATTCATGTTTGTGTATGTATGGGGGGTCTGAAATATGAGGTTTAGCCTCAGTTCAGTCCTACCTTTATGTTTTAGTGATTTTTTATTGCTTTTCATACAAAAAAAAAACATGGAAAACATTACCGTAAACCTATGCACCGTGCACAATCTAAACGGCGAGGGGGTAAAGAGAATGAGAGTGGTGTTTAAGTGCTGAGAGAAAGAAAAGGCTGATTGGTTTCATCTATGCATATCATATAGATCGATCGTTAATTTAAAATAAGGATCTAGTAGCACGAGGTCTCCTCGGTGCTAGGTTCGTGCAACGTAGCAATTACGCGTTGAAAGAATGCTTTTGCACTAAGCACAATGCTAATTTTTCTTTGTTTGAGCACGTGGACATTCACAATTTGCGTGAAGCATAAAATGATAAAAAGTATTAGACAATACCTCCTGGATGCGTAGCACCTGTATTCTCTAGATCGTGACCAACGTTGAGTGAGTAAGGTTGTCCAAGCTGTAGGCTAGGCGTTGGGTCTAAAGGGAAAGTAAAGTGAGGTATGGTACATTCCTGGATACGAAATAATTAGTACCTTGAGTGGAAATATGTGCGGTATTGTGTTATATATGTTTGCGATGCATCGAGGGGCCAATCCCCAAGATGTAGGAGAGTCGCAGTGAGGTAGCGACAGTCAGCCGTGGGAGGACCTCCTATGTTTGTACTTCATGCTATTTGGCAATGTACTTTGGGATCTCCCTCTGAGGAGTGTTAATTGGGTTAGAGTTGGACTACAAGACGTGATACAAATGCAAGATGTTTAGGAAGATGATGTATGTGTCATCCACGCTCCTGGCCGCAAGGCCGTGGGGTTGTTGAGCGCATGATAGAGGTCCGACTAGTGCATGAGCCAGTGTCGGCCCATTTTAGGTCCCATCGCACCCTCAGACATGTTGGTCAGAGCTTCCTATGGTGGTGATGAGCAACCCTCCACCTGGAGGTGGGAATGATCACACAACTTCTAAATGTCTGGTGAGAGGAGGACCTGAGGAGCTTAGCCTGTTGAACCCAACTCTTCTCCCTGCGCTTGACTATCATTGCTTGTGTGTGTTGATATTATTTATACAGGGTCACAAAGTTGATTGTTTATTTATATACATATCTACAAATCCATGTCACTTTACGAGGATAAAAGCCAATTGTAGAACTCCGGATTGTACTGGAGCGTGGCACACGCATCTAGTACTCGTGGCAGCTTACTCAATACCGATAGATATTTTGCAACATCAAGTAGCATGGAACCTTGTCCGAGTCTACTGGCAACATGTAACTCCTCCTCAGTGAGAACCTTATCAAACAGAGAGTTCTCTTGGCTAGGTTTAGCTAAGTCCGTACCCCGAATGGCAGTCAGTACTCTTGGTGCCACATAGGTTGGGTCTCGTTGAGATCGCCATTTGGCCAATCGCTCCTCTGAGACTATCATGATCTGGGCTCCTAGTTCGGCCATTGCAATGCGCTTTTCACAACAACGTTGTTCAAATTGACTTCGATCCTATGATAGTCACTTTAGTTGCTCTATCTATAAGAGGTTTGGTTGGCAGAGCACATAATTGAATGTGACAGTTAAGTGTAGTTCGTCGGCTTCCTCGTCTGAGATGAGTCGCATGCGTTCATACAGGAGCCTGTTATAGTGCTCGTCAAGATGTTCTTGCTCTTCCCAGGATAAGGGAAATGGCAAGTATTCTTCAAGCTACTCTTTAGGGAATGCGCTCATGTCTGCCAGGACATAGACACATGCGAACACTTTGAGCTTAGCATCCAACTCGGTTAAGCATTCTGTGACACTTCTATGTTCAACGATGGCTTGCACGGTTGCTATCTCATGCAAGGTTCTGAGAAGCTGCCTAGGCTTTAGCATAGCTGGGGGCTCAGGCCTAGACGAGCAAGATTGGTCAATCTTAGGATTTCTCGTGCTGTTGGGGTTTCCATGTTTCTCCTGAGGCTTTGTCATTGTGTCATGGTTCTCCTTGGATGTGATTGGTATATATTTGTCACCCTATTGTGACAGCGTTGTATCCACTCTTGATTGGTCAATGCAAGTTCTATTGTCAGTGGATTGAGTGTTGCAAGCAGTCGTTGATGGTAACGACTACTTTGATTTTTCAGAGCACACGGATGTGTCTAAGGTTTCACTGCTATTAGGAGAGGCATCAATGGGGTCATTGGTGGATGGACTCGATGCTATATTCCTCAGCTCTCTCGTGCTCTTGGTGTCAATGTTCTTGGGATCCACAACCACCTGTGACTGTTGTTGTCTTCATTGTTTTCTCCTCTTTTTCTTAGTTAGTGAAGGTGCATCTCTCAGCGACTCAAGACCCTAGACTAGGTCAACCATTGATGTGCTTGGTTGGCCCTCAGCATTCTCTTTCTCTAGTGTATCCTCATGGGACATAGCCGCGGCCTGCTAAATAGCCTTGCTAGGTTGATGTGCTTGGTTGGCCCTCAGCATTCTCTTTCTCTAGTGTGTCCTCATGGGACATAACCAGGGCCTGCTGAATAGCCTTGGTAGGTTGTGAGGGTACAATTGCCTCTCTTTTTGGAGAGTCTGGCTCTTCGGCCAATTCCCTTGTGTTTAACTCCTCCAGCCTAGGCTTTAGGCACTTTGGAAGTACTGGAGTTGTCAAGGAAGTTGGTTGCGCCACCTCCTCCACAGGTAAACTACTAAGGACACGTTCCACAAGGGACATTGTCATGGCCAAGGGCTGTGACTGCTGTGATCCCTGATTGGAAGTAGTAGCAGCTAGTCCAGTGGGATGGCTACTCTTGGTGGATTGCGGTGTCAGGTCCCTAGGGCGATCGGAAATGGTCATGTCTTTTGTTTCCCTTTGAGCATTCATCTGTGTAGATCGAGCATGAGTTGATCTAGTCACATTAGGTTGCACAGGCATATCCTTGGGCCGAGAGCTACGGATGGTGTCATGTCCCACCTCTTGGACATTTGGAAGCTTAGATGGAGATAGAGGTTGGGATTGAGCAGCCGCCCTTGATGACCGATGTTGTGCTTCATGTGTCCGTTTGGAAAAAGAGGGTGTAGGAAATCTAGGACTCTTAGGTGGATTTGGCACTGGCTAAATGATTTGCTCGAGGCTATTAGAAGATTATGCCATTTGCTTTGTTGAGCGATCAGCCTTGCCATGAGCAATGTTGTGCCTATGATGCCTGTTAACCTCTTGGAAAATCAAAGGCTTTTTGGGCACTAATGGCTTTTGTGCACGCTCAATGGTTACATATGACATCTGCTTATTAAGCATGCTAGGCTGAGGCTCTTTCTTTCGAACACTCATGTTTGGTTTCTTGCCTTGAGACCTGGAGTTTCTCTTAGATTTCCTCCTGTGCTTTGTTGCTTTTGATGCAACCTAGCCTTCAGCTGATAGAGGTTTTTTAGCAGGGGGTTTTGGTACCCAAATCCATCGGTTACCTGTGTAATACCCTTGAGCACGTAGCAACGCTTTGGATATCCATCTCGCAGAGTTGTGGTGACCCTCCATCGATGCCTTCGTCTATAAGGCTTGGGCTTCTTTTGGGGTCTTCTACGACATCCAAGCCTCTTTTGGGGTCTTCTACGATATTTGTAAGTCCAAGCCCGTCCTTGGCATTGTCTCTTGACCTTCTTGTTTCAAGCATGGCCTCACTCACTGGTCCTCGTTGTTCGACCTGTGCTTGTATCAACTCTTCCAACAAGTCCTTGCTCTCGTTGGTAGGCTTGACTGTTATGTCAGCACCTTCCTTGCCTTTCCCTCGAGGTTCGATGAGGTCACCCTTGCTAAAGGTTGTGACTATCCTCACACCCAGTAGTGTTAGGTGTATCCTCTATGCTACATAGTCAGCCTCACACTTGGTCGCCCTTTTGAAGGGTCTTCCAAGGAGGGTTTCCTTCTCATAATTAGCACTATTTGAAGGAACATAAAATAGGATAGGCAAGCTTTCAGTTTCAATTTTCGCAAGGATTTTGCACTTCCCTATGAGTGCTTGTGGGTGTCCCCCGTAAGGGCTAAGAGTTGCATTAGTCGGTGTGAGCTCTAGTTGGCCTAGTAGGGTCCATGATTCATAGGTCAAGATATTAAAATCTGCTCCTTCATCAATCATAGCATCGATAGTATGATCTCTTTTCGCGGTGAGTTTGACCCTAAGATAAGTAGTGGTACTATGTCTTCGTCTTCCGGGTCTTGGCTTGTAAATTTAAGCCTTCTAACAAATGCCCTTGAGTCCCCAACTACACAACCAGATGTGGATTCTCCACCGATGTATTGGGTCGTCAGTGTAGTGCTATTCAAGGAGCATCTATCGTCAAGACTGTCACATCTAGTCATTCTTGCTATTGTAGCTTGATATTGTTGCTTTCCGCTTTGACTAGATGCAATCCGAATGCAACATGTACGTGTTTTTGCAGTGTGGCCTTTTTGCCCTTGTTGGCTAGATTGGCCCATTGATGTTCTAGGGTCTCTGTTTCTCTCTGTTTGGGTATGGGCTTTTGGTTGCTCTTTTGCAAGTGAGAATCCATGCTCATGTAGAGCCATTACTACACTAGGGTCCAATTTGGAGGACTTGTCACAACACACGTTTTCTCTCCAACCTACTTGGGGGAGGTGCGGAGGGGGCAGAGCCCCCTCTACGGTGGGGGTCCGGGGGGGCAGTCCCCCCCAGCCCACAGGGCCGTTACGGTAAACGCCATGCACAATTTGAAGGACCTTTTATAGCCAAATTTTGAATTACTTGCTCTAAATTTCAGCCTAGTGATGGATTTGTGATGTGCCTCTAGCTCTACGTAGCCTTTGGGGTCAATCTCGGGGTTTAGATACGTCAAATTTTGTGTTCTAGATGCCTGTCCAATTTTGACAATTTTTTGTCCGATTCTCAGATGTCCAATTTTCAGGAGTCTGATTATCAGAATCGGACATCCAATTTTGGGTTGGTCTGATCGGCCAAGTGGTCCGATTTTGGTCACGTGCGATTTCTAGAATCGGACATCCGATTTTGACAGGTGTCCGATTCTGAGTGGTCCAATTCCTTGTGTCCGATTTCCAGGGTCCGAGTGTCCGATTTTAAAAATCGGATGGTCGAGTGTCCGATTCGACAGGCAAAGGTGGTCCGATTCTGGGATTGGTCCGATTCTGGGACTGGTTCGATTCTGGGTGGTCCGATTTTTGGAGTCGGGCGGTCCGACTCTAGAGATAGGGCAATCCTATTCTGGGGCTCGGATGAATTGGTCCGACTACGCGGCCAAGGTCATGCGAGTTGCACGTGACGCCTCTAGGCTGACGTCTACAACACTGAATCGTGACGTGCTATCTAATTAGATGCAAAGCAACAGAGGGAAATGCCTGGCATACGTGAAAACAGTGTGGTGCTCGAATTGATCAGCAGGTCGACGAACTCCCTACAGCTCTCTCTCTCTCCCTGGCTCTCAAGCTCACTCTCTTCTCAGAAGGTAGGATGTCAAATGTGGTATTTCCTGATTCCCTGGGCCTCTTATTGCCCCATCCCAGCCTACTATGACCTCAAAAGTTAGTCCCTCATACTCTTCTAGCCAGAAATCTGAATCTGTGCCCCTATTTCAGTGTTTCAGCCTGTTATACAGCAACAGAAAACCTTATTGTTTTCCTTCTTTTTTCCTATCCTAATCTTAACCTAGTGCAACAAAAATCGAAACCAGAGATGGAGATGGATGGTCTAATATTCAACAACAAATAAAAAACCTACTTAGTAAGGAGATCAAATACCTCTTCAAACTCCCTCGCTACCTCAAGCACTGGTTCAGGGAAAACCCTACTTCAATGCTCGATTCGAAGCGCGCAAACACTCAAGGCTTGAATCCGTTGGTCCCGACAACGGAACCAAAATGTGGGAGCTTTCGCTCAACCACCAAGACCCACGGACCGCTTATTGTTTCAAGCGTTCCAAGCTGAGCACTAATGGCTACCTCTCACATAACCGACATGCCATCCATATCTATTGGTGTAGTGAGCTTACCTCCATGCCGATCGAGTTACCTCCTCTCCTATGCACTTCGGTAGCTCCACGATTCAAGTGCAAGCTTCAAGCAAGCTCCATCCTCAAGCTCCACACTCCAAGCTCCATCACTGCGAGCAAGAGAAGAGAAGAGAAGAGAAGAGAAGAAGAGAGGAGAAGATGGAGACCTTCTCCTCCCCAGTCCCTCACCCTCACACACTCACTCCCTCACACTCTCACATTCCCTCTCTCAAGCACAAGCTCAAGCAAGCAAGAACAAGAAGAAGAAGAAGAAGAAGAGGAGAGCCACTTTTGGCCACACATAAGAATGTTCTTCTCATTCACTTTTCAACTTTATATACAAAACCCTAAATCCCTTTTGGGTGGTCATCCCCTTATCCCCTTTTTTACATGGCCGGCCGTGGCCTAGGCCCTTTTTCCCATTGTCCTTCTATCTTCCTAGCTTCCTTTCCACCGCCCGTCTACATTTACAAATTGCACGGGTGAGAGCCCGGCGCTCCTTGAATTAAACCATGATGCACTTGCACTCTTTTACAAAAGTATTGACTTGCACTTTTTCTTGCGCGCCTTTCTCCCTTATTTAGGACTTTTCTCCTTGTGCGTCTTTGTCTTTTGTTTCACTTTTCCTTGGCCTTTGTCTTCTGCTTTAGCTTTTTTGAATTTTCCACCTTCGTTCATTTGAGGGTTAACATGGCCAGGGTCAAATATGGTGGAAGCAATGGTGTCAGGATCAAGGTGTTTCTGAAGCCGCTGTCACTTGGGCTCAATTGAAAGATGCTAATTGAAAGATGCTTTATGCGGATGATACCTTTCGCCAACCTACTAGACTTTGAATATGAATGAATTCTTCGAGCTCAAGCAGCTGGAATTAACCTTGGAAGCCTACTACTCGAATTTTGTAACCCTACTAAAATACACACCACCTATGGATATTGTGTAGCAAGTATCCAAGTATACACTACTTGAATCGTTAAGAGTAGCAGAGCAGACGCATGGTGGGTCCTAACCCATACCCCTTAAGCTCTATCAATGCTAATCATCCCCAATTTCTTTCAAGATGAGGACATCTCGAGTTCTCTAAGGGGGAGAGGATGTAATGTCCCATCACTTCCACATACCACCCCCTCCTTAAGCATCTAGGGGAGAGGGGTGACGTAGCAGCAGTCGTCCCTCGCATGCTGTGACATCGTGGAGCATTCCTATATGTCATGGAGGTCAGTTGAGGGGAGAGAGATGATGACAATGAAGAGGAAGTAGACGATGCTGACGAGGCTAAGGAAGTTGACACGTGGTGGTGGGAGATGGAGACGATGATAAAAGCAATAATGACATGGACGATAACTAGGAGGTGGAGGAGCACACTTGTGATACTTTGTCCCCCCCCCCAAGTACCTCTGTAAATGCCCATCGTCATGGAGATAGGAGGCCTGGAAGGGCATAGGACATTAATTTGCTAGCCCTTACTGCCAAAAGCCCCTTAAACAAAGGATCTTTAGACCACCTCTTTGCCCCTATTGCCATTGAGAGAGAGAGCGAAAGAAAAGAAGAAGAAGAAGAAGAAGAAGAAGAAGAAGAAGAAGAAGAAGAAGAAGATGGAGAGAGAAAGGGGAGAAGAAGAGAGAGAAGAAGAAGGGAGAAAGAGAGAGGAGAAGAAGAAGGGAAGAAGAAGGAGAAGGGATATATATATATATATATATATATATATATATATATATATATATATAGAGAGAGAGAGAGAGAGAGAGAGAGAAGGATAGAGAAGGTGAGAAAGAGGGAGGAAGAGAGAAAGAGAAAGTGGGTGTACACACGCATTCCTTCTCTCTAGTTGGCCACAGACCCATACCCACTTTCCACATGATTATCCTTTGACCACTAGCTCATCTTGCTCCCCAACTAGCCCTCTCTAATCGAGTATAAGATGCGGAAGTCCTGTGGAAAGCATGTCTAAAAGAAAAGAGATGGGAGATGGCACCCAAGCAAAAATTGTCACACCTAGATGGCAGACCCTCAACAAGCAATGAAGCTTGGGGCAAGGGCATCACTTCGAATCTGCATGCGATACCGGTCTTAAGTAATGTATTTCCAAATTAATGGATGATTTCATGATTATCGCATGAGACATGTTACGGCCGTATTATGATGTTCAAGAATAGGACATTGAAAATGATAAATTGCATCGTAAGTATTTGAAGGATTGAATTCCCCAAATGCATGTATTAAGAAAAGTTAATTGTATTTGGATGCCATACGATAAAATTATAAATAGCATGTAAGGCTTCAAGCATTGTCATCCTCCGTGCTCACAACAATAGGTGTGTTTCCACCACACCATTGCTATGATGTAGCTCTCACACTTGATGGAAGGCATGATAAGTGATTTAGCCTAAGGAAATTCATTTTCAAAGCTTTAGGCTTTTCCCAAGCTCTTGTTAACAACCCGTATTAATAGCTCATATTTGGCAGATTGGAACCTTGATATTGTGCATAGTTAGCACAAATAACAATCATAAGGGCTAAAACTAAGATGCCTTGGGGTCCGTCTTGCAACTACCTTCAACCCAGATCGGGGATTGGGCTAGGTACGAATTACAATCCCAATCTTCAAAGGCAAGAGGAGAGCTCTAGGGATTGGGAAACCCTTTGTCAAAGGAAAGATAGATGCTTTTGTACCTATTGGGAAGAGGGCTGGGTTGTCGATCAATGTATATGATTAATAGAACTTATGTCTTGTATAGTGTTTGAAACCTTAGCATATGCCTGTCTGTTGATTAAATTTTACTCAGAACCGCTCTTCGTCCCAAGGGGGAGAGCAAACACACAATGGAAAGGTTATCGTGACTATTCCTGCAATGTTTGGGAAAGGTTACCAGTGTTTTGTTTTATTGATAAAATAATGTCCTAAATGCTTTTTGCATTAAATTGATTGTTGGAATGTGATTTAGATGATTATTCCAAGTGCTTGTGCTTGATGGTAAATGAATGGAAAGGGTCTGAGATGACAAGTTGCCATGGGAAATAAAGGAATGTTTTATTAGTAGATGATATCAGGTTGATTGCCTTGATTGTGCATGATTCTTAATTGGATTAATTAAGGAGGGATATTTGCACGGGTGGATCATCTCCAAGATCACACCGCGGATTACCCCAAGAGGGAACTGCTCGATTCATGGGCCAAAGGTGGAGTGGTGAAAAGGCCAACCACGGAAAGTATGTCTCGCTCCTAGGTCGCTCGGGGTCAATGGAGCTCTCAACACCTCTTGTCGGGTCCGGAACGGAGTTGTAGACTATCCTGAGCCCAACGTCTAGGGCATTGGAAGATCCTATTCCAAATGCTGGATGAAATTTATGGTGCCATGTGATTTGGACCGGTTACTTCTATTAGACAAAAGGGATATATAAATCTCCTGTATGGGAAGGAGACAAAGATTAATTGGAAAATAAGTTAAGGAACTTGTTTGTAAAAAGGATTGCTTGTTTTGTTTTTGTGTCGGTGCTGTAAATTACTTGAATGAACCCTGTTCCCTAAAATGCCTAATTAAGGAAGCTGATTTTGAATGCCACACATAAATGTGATAGGACCTAATTAGAAAACTAAAGCTATCAAGGGAAGCATGTGGGTAGAATCCCCGACGGGTCTGTCCTATGATAGGGTGGTCCCAAAGAACTCGGAGGCTTCTCACAAGGTTTTATCGACATCTGACCCTTAGGAATTGTTAGGTTAGAACCCTGATTCATGCCATTTTAGGGGACCGGAATGGGCCTCGCCCTACGGGCAGAGAGGTTGAGCAGCGCATCCCTCTTGTTTCCCATTCTATTTGAACCAAGTGTGGCATGGGTCTACTTTGGCTTGGGTATCCCTGCATAAAGTAGAGTTTCCAAAACCCAATGCTAGAATGCTGTCAGGAGACCTTGACCCTTAGGAGCCCAGATTTCAGGTCAATCCTAGTGGGTTCAGCCGCGATCGTTCCATTGCGAAGGTGGACTCACGAAACCCTAGGCGACAAACCTTGCAACATTCCGTGGGAGTGTTGGGCGACGACACTTAGATTAGTTTCTCAATGGACCGCTAGAAACATTCTTGGACAACTGATAGGCGACACATTACATGGAGTGAAGTGACAGTGATGAGCTATGAAGAGTCAATGTAGTGGATTAGTGACCTTTCATGTCAGACGACATACCTCTTGGGAGGGGCTTTCATAGCCAAAGAAGGTTTATTGTGAGTAATTGTTGAGCATTGTAGTGAGGATATGATGTATTATTGAGAAAGAGAGAGTATGTGTGAGTGAGAAATAGCCAATTCTACGCAAGACAATGTATCTACCTATGAGAGATTGTGAGAGAAAGCTATGGAAACTTTGAAGATGAATAATATGTGATATCTTTCCATTCAAAGTGGTGTATTATCTTGTTTTGTTGTGGTCTATCAAGGATTTCTATGAAGAATATGAAGAGTATGATGGATTTTGTTAAAGTTAAAGCCATGGGAGAAATGTTTTTATGATGCTGCGTGAAGATTTCTTGTTCCTAGTGTTCTCTTCCTTGTTGTGGACATATCAAATATGAAAAAAATGGTTGTTGATAGTACAAGATAGATTTTCTTGCAGTAGAAACCCTGTTTCCTTGGTGTTCCTCTTGGGGCTCCATGTTTTTGGTTTGCTGCAGCTAGGGAAAACTGCCATCAACAAGCATCAGAAGAGGTTGAAAATGGAGGAAATGGCATTGCAAAGAGGAGAAGAATTTAATGGATGCTTGCAAAGTTCCTTCTACCATTTAAGAATTGGAGATTCTCCTTTCCAAAGCCACTTTCCACAAGAATTTCATTCCACAATGGTGGTAACATATTACCATCATGATGCAGGCTCTATGTGGTGGACTATTTCCTCTCCTTGTTGAAGCAAGAGAGACGTGCATCTTAGTGGCAAGTTGTTTGGGAACAAAATGAAGTGCAAAAACAGAGAGAATGATCATCCATGGGAGATTTGGCATTCATTGAGAATTTTCCAGATATCATCTGCAAGTGGGAGATCGTGAAGAAGCTTCAAAATTCGTGGCCAGTGGAAGTTCACAAAAACAAGAAAAAAAAGAGTTGGAATTTGTTTATGGATGCTCAACATCAGGACATGTGGGAAGCATGGTGCACTGACAATCTCCTGTTTGTCCAATCAACAACTCATTGGAAGTTAGTAGACAGAGTGTTCTTCATAAGATACACTGTTAAAACCATTAGGAGTTGGCATTACTATGATGATGACACCACAAGGATCCTAAGAAGAATGAGTTTTGACACTTTCAAAACGGAATATCTTTCCCTCTGTAATGGACTAAAAGCTAAATTCAGAGATGTAGAAAAGAAGAAAGTAGAAGAAATATTGGCAAGAGAGCCCTTGAGAGACTGAACCCCCTTTAATTATGTTTTGATTGAGTATAGATCAATTGGGTGGAGCTAACTCCTTGATGAATGATGCAATGAAGAGGCAAGCACTAAAACGAGTCTAGAGATACGTGAGAAGAGAAAAGGCAAAAATCAAAGCTAAGAACGAGCTAGTAGCTGAAGCCTCTTTTGATGCCCTAGTAGCACTCTTTACAGAAGTCCCCATGGTGATTCAGGGTCCCCTTCCTAGTGAAATCCGTCCTAGAAATATTGATGACAGGCCAACGAATGTAGTCCCGTTGCCCATCTTTAAGGGAGAGTACAATGAAGACCCTGATCTTCATGTAGTAGAGTTTATGGTAGCATGTGTGGCTAACAATGCCAGAACCCTTGAGCATTGGTTGGCAATATTCCTTGCTACTTTCAAAGGCACTACATTTCAGTGGTATGAGAGACAAGTAGTAGGAACTTTTGGCACATGGGACAAAGTTGGCCTTACTCACTAAATTGAGGTGTGAAGGTTTTGAAGAGCGGATGCGAGAGGAGTTCATGAACCTAAATCAATCCTTTGGTGAGTGAGTAAAAGCATATATCTTGCAAATGGAATCCATACTGAAGAGATGGACCAATCATCATTTGGATGAAGGCATCTAGAAGGGAGTTTTCCTTAAAGGCCTACAACCTGAAGTTCGCAAGTTTGTGGAATTGAGAAGACTAGTCAACCTGCAAGCTGTAGTAGAAGGTGCAAGATTGTATGATTTGAAGCAAGGCTATCAATTACCTCCAGAAGAGGATTCTTGCCTCCTCCCATGCTAGGAATGACATACCCACCAAATGTAGTCCCAAGGACAATTTCCTACCCCTACCCCCAAATACAAATAGTGCCGTAGTATAGTACACCGAATCCATAGTGGCCATAGATGACAGTGCCTCAAATGATGGTTCAACCACAACAGCAGTGGCCTCAAACAGTTCCCCCGATGGCGACTCAAAAATAGTGAAATCCTATCAACTGGAATCAACAACCCCCAATTTCAACAGGAGCTTTGAATTAGAACCAAAAGAGAGGACCCTCTAGATCAACCCAACCAGTGTATGCAATGATGTGATAGAAGCTTCCCAAAACGCTATTGAAAGTACTCAACAAGATGAAAATCTGAAGGACCACCTATCCAATTCAGTTGCAAGCATAAAGAAGGAGCTTATGGATGTGATTACAAAAACAGCTATAGACGCTAATGGTAAATATTGCCAATGTATCCACTCTTGCAGGAAGTGGGAGAGATGTGATATGCTCTAATACATAGTGTGAAAAGTGCCATCAAGCAGGACATTTAGCTGATATTTAGCTACTAAATGTACTTGAAAACCAACCATTTCTCGAGCCTTCTATTCATACTATTTGAGAAAGAACCACACAGATGATATATGCTCTTTGAAGGAGATGCATGAAAGAAGAAAGAAAGATGAAGAAGCAAGGTTCAACTTGTTCGAATCCAAGATGACCACTCAAGACATTGGACCAAAGCCTAGGGAGTTCAGTCCTAATTTTGGTCCAAGGAGGTTTCCCTCTCAAAGTCACCAAGGACGACAGTCTGGCGGTGGCCAAAGATCAGAGGTGGAGTATTATAGATGTGGAGAAAAGGGTCATATATCATCAAACTATCCAAACCCCAAAAGGTCTATGGACTATAAACCATTATGTAGTCAATGCAAAGGAGAAGGCCATACTATAAAATACTGTCCAATTCCAGGTCATGTGAAAGCTACTCTTGATACTCAATAGAAGACCCAAGAACCTACTTCCAATTTGGTTGGCACTATAAGGCTCCCTAGTCTTTCCCTTCTCGCACCATATGCCGACACATGGTGGGATACACTATTGCACTATCAATTGCGCACAAGGCATACAACCTTTGCACAAGTGGCAATGATGAGGATTCGATCAACGGGATGTAAGGAACTCTGTTGCACGCTTGTAATCATCAACAGAGCGTGAGACAGAGGGGGCACTGAGCATGATTGATTTCCCTTTATCAACTGAGAGGTGAGGATTGAGGGACATTCTGACACTTGGAGATAGGTACATTCTCGTTTCCCTATACACACACAAGACATGCCTCCTCTGCCATCACTATATACCTCATTCTCTTTGGCGCACTACATAAATAAGGCTCCCTGGCTTTCCTTCTTGCATCTATGCCAAATGCATTGGGGTGCATTGATGCACCATCAGCTGTGCACATTGGCATACTTCCTCTAAACCATTCCCTTTAAACTGAGCCATGGGATGAGCGACTAATCTATCATCTCAACATGAGTGATTGTCAAGATTGAGTGTTGTATACCTTGCCATCGACAACCTAATCAACGTTTCAACAACGAAGCTACCTCATTGGGTGCTTCTGTGTGGTCCCTGCCATGCTGGATGAGTACGACATGGTGATTTGTGGTATCTCCTACCACAGACAATCACCACTCTTCACAAGTCCATGGTGGTTTTCCTTGATCATCTGTCAATTTTGGGCCAAGTTTTTCTAACCCTACCCCTTTTGATTCACGAGTCAGTCATGTTTTAAGTGTAGGGATGTACGTGTATGGGCTATGATCAAGTGTTAGAACCCTATTATGTCATTAATCTAATTTATTAAGGTCTTAAGTGTGGGGATGCATCCTTGCGCGTCCGCTGTATATACCCTCATGGAAATATCCCTATCGGATGACTTAAGCATACCAAGTCAAGGTCTTAAGTGTGGGGATGCATCCTTGCGCGTCCGCTGTATATACCCTCATGGAAATATCCCTATCGGATGACTTAAGCATACCAAGTCCTAGTCCTACCCTAGTGGGGTCTCTTCCCCACCCACCCATCCTCTTTTCAACCCGTCTTGGGGTTGTTCCTTGTCCATTTGCCTTTTTCCTTTGTTTTGACACTTTTCCATGTACATGCATCCTACTTTCATCAAAATTACAATCTGACCTTAAAACCATGTTTGTTCATTTGAATTGGCTAGTTTTCCTTTTTACATTTCCGTGTTCTGAGCCATGGATCATGAGTTATTGATTTTCATGCATTTTCTCTCCATTTTATATATTTCCATGCTCACATGTCTTTTTTGCTTTGGAACAGTGCTCTGATGTGACAACCCTAACCTACACCTTCCTTTCAACATTTATCCTTTTCACTACCCATCATTCCGATGTACGGTTTGTCCGTTTTTAAATTTTCCATCTTTTCAGGTATTTTCGTGTGTATTTTTACCATTTTTCCATGTGAACTTGCCTTAACCACCATGGAATTATGTTTTGATTTGACAATTCTATATGGCTTGATCCCATACATGATTTTCCTTTTTTCCCCATCCTGATCAGGCCAGCTGATTTTATTTTATAATTTTTTTCGTGCGTTTTTGTGCTTTTTTTTTCCTATTTTTCACATGTGAATGTCCCCTAATGCCACCGGAATTGCGTTCTGACCTGATAGCCCTATCCCATAGGGATCCCCCTAACATTTTTTCTTTTTGTTGCCCTCTGTTTGATGCAAGGATTTTTCTGTATTAATTTCTAACTCTATTTTCGTTGATATTTTTATTGTTTTTCCCATGCGGACGTGCTCTATCATCCCCAAAACCGTATTTGACCTTACATATCCTGTTTGAAATCTTCGTATGGACAATTTTCATTTTCATCTGGCTAGGTTTCGCCCAATGGATCTTTTTTAAATTCTATCCATGTGAACATGTCCTATCCCTATCGAAATTGCGTTCTCATCTAACAAGCATGTCTAGCACGTCATTCTGCACACTTTTCCTTATTTTCGTATTTCATTTGGATGGCCGGATTCTTCAGAATTATTTTTTATGTGAATTTTTGTTCCAATATTTCGTGTGTTTCCGCATGAACATCCCCGATTATGGCTTCTCAAGCATGTCAACGCGTCCGTCATGCTCCACCTACGCATACTCTTGCACACTCTCTCAATCCCTGAAACAAAGTATTTTTTTCCCTCGCCCCGTGCACACAACACGTGGGACAAGGGGGCCGATGGTCCTTATGCCACCGAACCCCACAAAAAAAAAAAAACAACAACAAACAAGAAACAAAAACCACACAAAATGAAAAAAAATAAAGACAACAAAAAAAAAAACCAAAAAACAAACACACCAATGCAAAAAAAAAAAACAAAAGAAAAACAAACACAACACAACCAAACAATTTTTTTATATAAAAAAACCAAAAACAAAAACAAACCCAAAACATAAAACACATACACACAACCAACCCAACCCATAACCCCCAAATCCCATGCCACCCCTCCTCCTAAAGACCCTCCCCTACCCCATTTCCACGCCCTCCCTCCCCCTATTTCCACCCCCTGTTCCCTAATTTCTTTCCCCCCACCCTCCTCATGATCCCCCCCCTCCCCCTATGTCCTCCCCCCCTAAGGTAACCTGCCCCCCCCCCCTCCCCCATGTACCCCCACCCCCACCCCCATCCCCTCCCTCCCTCCTTCCTTCCCCCCAACCGTCATCGCCCTCCCCTCCTCCTTGCGTGCCCCCTCCCTCTCTCCACCCTCCCTTGTGCCCTCTCTCTCTCCACCCTCCTTGCACTCGATGACGTGTGTTCGTGATTGCGGTCGTTCGCGTGTGAGGATAGGCGTGTGATTTTTCCGTGAGGTGATGGGCTAGTTGACTAACACGCAATCCATTCTCAAGTACATTTTTCTAAAATTTTCAATCTCTAAAAATTGAAAAACACTAAAAAATACATTAAACATTATAAAAACCATTAAAATCCCATAAATTGCTAAATAAATATGAAAAAAATCTTAAAATTTTAGTAAAATAATTTGACACTTTTTGAAAATTTTTATATTTTTCTTAGCTGAAAAAGCCAACAAAAAATTAGAAAATAATTAAAAACCTTTACTTTCATGAAAATTTATCAAAAAATGCTTGAAATTTTGTTTTAAAAAATCAAAAAAGTCCAAAAAATCATACTCACTTTCCTGTGCTGAAATTATCAAAATTAATTGGGAATTAAGAAACCCTTACTAAACGTGTAAATTCTTTGATTTTTTTTTCACTCCATAAATGGTTAGAAAAATTCTAGAAAATTTTGAAAAATCTATTGGACATTTCTGCTTAACTTTCAACCCACATTGCCAAATTTAAAAAAAGAAAAATAGTAATCCAACATTCATATCCAAATTCATTAAGAAAAAAATGCAAAGAACAATCCTAAACTGACAAATAAATCTAAACATACATAGTACAAACAAATTCAACACATTTCATGGATATCATTAAATGAAACTTGATAGGAAAAAAAAACATCATTTATTGAAAATTATTTGCCATGATATTTAGTTTGTTCACCTTATATTGCCAAACTTTTTCAGCTCATTGGATTTTCTAATTGAATTCTATTGTGGTTGCATCACCTCCATTACTGATAGTGCATTTAGGCTATACTTGCATGCACACCCCTCCCATGTAATTTTTTTCTTTCCTTTTTTATTTTTGCTACTCCAAACCCCACAATTAATTATTAAAAGGAATCGTGATCACCATGTTTTTCACGCTCATCCACGCCACACATATATTTTCAATTAAAATCAACCTGTTGTTCACTTAGCACGTGTTTCGTGCACTACAAACACGTTTAATTTTAATTATAAATGAACCAATCGTCAGCAAAAATCACGCATTTGCAAAAAAGTGCCCAATACACAATTAATTTTTTATAAATGAATTTTCATTTAGAGATCCTCAGTAAAGGTCCGAAAATCCAAGTTACGCTAAAATCATTGTGTCGAAATCCGAGTTACGCTAAAAGCACTGTGTCTTTTAAAGGTTTATTGCTTAATAAAATTTCACTAATTATTAATAGTTTTATTAAAATGAATCCTTCATTACATTTTTTTCCCCACACTACACATTTCCCTTTTTAAAGAACGTGCTTCGTGGGGATGGAAACAGTGGAGTCTTGTCTAGTCCCTCTTATTGATGATAGTCAAATAGTTCGAGTGTCATGTTGGTATGATTAGTTCTTATGTGATTCTTTTTTTTTGTTTTGCTCATGTTGACAAGTCAGGGTATGGTATGTATTTTTCTTTTCTTTTCTACCTGATATGGGGATTCATGTTGTCTATTTATCTGCATCGCATGAAGCTTTTGGTCGCATGTGTGTAGAGGTCATGCGGGATTTTTCCTAGGATAATGTGAACTGCTTGGGGTGGTTAGTCAGTCAGTCAAGTTGTATGAGTTTATTATAATTGATATCTTATCTATGCCTATCATGTTGTTTTGTAGGCATTCATTGTGATTGTCCATGTGTGGTGTGTATGTGTAAACCATCTAAATGGCGCCTCGAACCCCTCCCCCAATCCAATATGTGCCTTTGGTATTGCATGATTATTCCTTGTTGCTAGATTTGAACCTTGTTGCTAAAGAGGGATTATCCAAGTTTATGGGCCTTTCCTTACGGCTAATTCCAAATGATCATGACATTTGTGATCAATTTTTAACCTCTTACAGTAAGAAGTCTGGTCATGTTCATGGTACAACTATTCTTTTGATGCCTAAGAGTCTGGGGAAGGCTCTTTCTTTGCCAGATCATGGGGAGTCCTTCCCTACTGCCCGTTAGTTGTTCTCCAATGAGGATATTTTGAAGCTATTACAAAGGCAGACTCTGAATGTTTTGGATCCAAAGAAGGTTATTACCACATCAAGGGTGAGTGTCTCTGTAATTTCCAATTCCCTATGAAAGCAGTTGTGCCAATTTCTTCATGATGACAGGTTCATGCCTGCCAAATCCTTGTCTCATTACCTCTCCAATGAGTTGTTCACAGCTTCTCATATGGTCCTGAAAGATATTACCACCATTGATTGGAGTACCTATCTCTTGGCAAAGATGGATTAGCATTTCATCAGAGGTACTAGAGGAAATGCGACTAATGTCACATTTGGTTCATACCTTTATGTATTCTTGATGCATGCTGCCCCTACAAAGGAAGTCCCTTTACCTCCAATTGATCCTCCAGAGGTTCCTCCTCCTCCTAATGAAGATGATGATATGATCATTGAGGATGATGATTCTTCCCCACCTCTAATCATTCAGAGAAAGCACTTGAAGTGAGCTTCTGAACCAGTGCCAGTTCCTACTCCAATAGTTCTAGTTACAGTTCTTGCTTAATCTTGTAGCACACTGCATGCATTTCTTTAAATGCCTAATCTTTTCAGAGCCCATAGGGATGGTATGCTAGACATTTCTATTCCTTTTATGCAACACCTGGTAACATGAGATGCTATTCCTTTTTTGTGCAAGGATATCGAGAGTTCAATTGAACTTTCAGTTACTACCTGTATCTAGTGGCTTTCTTCTTCTTTTTATGAAGAAGTTCAACAATATATGGAGGAGCTATGTAAAGAGGATGACGAGTTAGCTTCTGCTCAAGAGAAATTTTCTGACCTCTATATACAAATGGAGTAGCAAACTAAGGCCATGGATACACAAAAAGATGAAATCTCTACTTTGATAGCTCAATCGGCAGAAACTCAGTCCCAAGTTGTTATTGTAACAAAGGAGAGGGATAAATTACAGTAGGAGGTTCAAGAGATGAAGGCTGTGATAGTTGCCCAATTAGAGAAGCTTAAATCAACTACATCTATCCTAGACCAGCTCAATGCTTAGATTCAGAAACTCAAGGATCAGTTGGCTCAGGTCTCGCTCTTCTTCACAGAGTCATGTGCAACCACTTCCTTCTTTGTCCCCCTACAGACTTAGCAGTTCTTCAAAGACAAGCCACATTATGCCCTTTGTTCCAGGCTAAGGTGGAAAGACTTCAGTCTCGAATGGATTTGTTGTGGACTTCCTTGAGTAGTTTCAGGAATATGTTCCTCCAGATCACTCCTTTTTCATGCATTATCAACAAACAAAAGTTGGCCTTCTACATTAAGCTTTCCACGATGGATTTACCTCTCCTAGAGGATGGTGGGCCTGGTCTTCTAATTTGTTGTGACTGAAGTAGTCAGAATGGTTTTTGAGGACTCTGTGACTTTAGATACTATGCTTCTATCTTATATGTATTTGAAAGGTGATTTGTTGATTCAAGACGATGAAGATTTGGCAATGATGCATGATATGTATGCCCATAGAGGCTTGCCCATAAGTTTCTTTGTATGCAAGATAGACATATGATGTGTGCTCTAGGAAGAGATGACAAAATCCCATAAGTAGAGTGAGGTACAGTGGTACTATCCAAAAGCTATATAAGCATGTACTTGACACTCATTTCAATGCAATAGTACTTTCACTTTGAGTCACACAAGATTGTGTTTATGAGTCCAAGTTAATCTATCTTGGAACCCAATTCACTTGTGTTGCAATCTCTTCTCTCTATCATGTATTGATTCTATGATTTGCATCCAACATAGACAACTAGCTTTAGATCCATGTTTTCTTACATGGTATCAGAGCCATGGCAAGCTAGTTCTAGTGTCATTAGTTAGCTACATTCTAATGTAAATGGATAGTAGGAAATGAACCTACCCTAAGGCTCTCTGCCATATCCATATCTTAGGCCCATTTTCTCTATTTTTTAATCTCAAGATCTACTGGCGCAACCACTTCCATCTTGAACTTAGCAACAACAATTGATGTAACTAGCTTCAACTATTCATCATTGTGCTTTACTCTCTTTCACCGAGTCATATTGTATCTATAGATAGATGGAAGAACTGTGACGGAGCAGTGAATCAAGGTTACTACTGCATAGTAAGAGAAGTGAAAGAGAGTGCTCTCAACAAAAGCGTAAACAGAAGCTTCAAGTATTTGACAAGAAGACGAATGAATGTCTCTGCGAGGATAGATCCTCAAACTACTGAAGTGGCAGATCTCAACATTGTAGTAGCTGGCATAGTTTGAGAAGGCTATAAAGGCTTTTTTCTTCTGAGAAGTTTTCTTCTACTGTCAAACAGAGAAAAGAGAGGAGATTTTTTGTAGAGTGGTAAAAAGAAAAGCTCAAAGCTCCAAGCTCCATAACTATCTGTCTGCCGCAAGCTATCAAGGTGTGTGCCTACGAATGACATTGTCATAGCCTTGCGAGGGGTGAGCCTCATGGAATAGTCTAGCAGTTGGTGGAGGTAGAGATGCTACTAATATGACCTTGATGGATGATATAACAGCTGTGCTTACCACTGCCGATGCGTACAAAACCATGACCTACATGACAGGAACAACATCTGCTCAAGGAGCTCGCCAGATTCGTCACTTCCTACAGTATTCATGTTTTATTTGTCTCTAAAGTCTAAAATTTAGATTGAGAAAAAAAAAAGAAGAAAACCCCTAACTCAATCTCTCCTTTCACACTCAAGCTAATTCTTTTAATGTGTGTTCACACTTCAAGCATTGATCAATCGGTTAAGTTCTCTAGCTATGATTCATATAGCTTTTGTTGGACTATTGAACATCTACAGCATATTAACCTCGCTTGAAACTAGACACCATTCACACTTACCATCAAGTGTCCTTTGACACTAGCATTGTGTACCTTTTCAATATTTGTGAAGCACCTTGTATGAGGGATTAGACACTACCCAAGTATACTCACAGTAAGACCTTCTCACATTTGGCATGATTTGTTTGCACCATGCATATGTGTCTGACTTCAAAGAAGATCCAATGCCATGTCAAGCCCTTTCAGTAATTATCTATCCATTGAGCCAAATAAAATTTAAAAATTCATGTATCCCGCAATTCATCTCATGTATGAGAGATTTTTCAAACCAAGCCCATGTACCCACTAGCAGTGTGTTCACTTGTAAAAGCATGAAGCAAAACGACCGTGTCAAGAAGACTGAAGCAAAAAGAGAAGTACCACACACAACAAAAGCCAAGGAGCATGAAGATAAAGAAGTCCAAGAAGACAAATAATATCAAAGATTGGAGCAAAAGGCCAAGAAGAAGATCAAAGGTTGCCAAAGAAGCAACAAAACAAAAGTGATGAAGAAAATATTTTTCGTTGCTACAAACAAACAAATGTTTTGCAAAAAATTTCCCATAGAGGATCTTGAATTCCCTAAGTGGATCTACTTCCCATAGTGGATGTAAAAACCCTACCAAGATGTAAAGTTTCAAGCCTTAACTTGACTAGGCTGCCAAAGAGCTAGTCTCCTGGTCCATGTTTACATGCAAGGGGGGCAAAAGCCAGTAAGGGTAGAGACTCATCATTTGAGAGGGGTGTTGAGAATAGCAAATGATGCCTGATATGTATGCCCATAGAGGCTTGCCCATAAGTGGCTTTGTATGAAAGATAGACATATGATGTGTGCTCTAGGAAGAGATGACAGAATCCCATAAGCAGAGTGAGGTACAGTGGTACTAGCCAAAAGCTATATAAGCATGTACTTGACACTCATTTCAATGCAATATTACTTTCACTTTGGGTCTCTCAAGATTGTGTTTATGAGTCTAAGTTAATCTATCTTGGAACCTAATTCACTTGAGTTACAATCTCTTCTCTCTATCATGTATTGATTCTATGATCTGCATCCACCATAGACAACTAGCTTTAGATCCATGTTTTTTGACACTTTGAAGCTTATCATCATAGATCTGCCTTATGTCCATCAGTACCTTGTCTATCAATAGATGGCCCATAGGTATGACACTTATCCTTCCCTTTATCAATCTAACCCAAGGTCATTTTACCCCTTTTCTTTCAACCCCAAGGTGCTCCTTAGATTCCTATCTTTACTCATTGTTCCTTCATTGAAGATCGTGTCTTTTCCCCTCCTCCTCCTTGTCCTTCCCCATCTACAAAGTTTCTCTCCACTTTTCCTGCCTATCTATTAGCATCTTTCATAACAGATTCTCCTAAATGTTCAACTAATCCCTCTTTAGCTCATTCTTTATTTTATGATTTTTCCTACCCATCTCTTCATCCTCTTTTACTAGTTCCTCTTCCATATCCTACCACTTCTATTCCTCATCCCCCTCAGTTGGTTAGTGGGTATGCAGGTTTTGATCAGAAGATTCCTAGAAGATGAGGGTGGAGTCCAGCTAATTCTCTTACTGAACCTCAGATTAATTGGCCATTGATTCCAGGAGAGTGGACGACTACTAGTCAAGCATATTTTTGTTCTGAGTCTATAGATCCTTCACTGAGATTGACTGCTCATTTTGCTTAGTACCTAGGGTATATGCACAAACATTCACATAATGATCTAAAGGCCATTCCAAAGTTGCTCATGAATGTAAATGTAAACATTGATTCCCAATAACTGGATGTATTATACTTTCATGCCCTTTATTTACCTAACAGATATCTTGTCTTGCTAGAGAGTATGTGTTGCATTTAGTTTTTCTAAAATACTCCAGAGAATTTTGTAGATGAATCCTTATCCATGGACCATTTTCGCAATCGCTAAGCCTTTAAGAGGGATCATCTCCATTGATACCTCTGGATGTATCTTTCATGATTCATAATGATATATCTCTCTTTTGGAGGTGCCATTAAGATGGTTGTTTAGTGTTTAGTGTTTGTGTTGTGTGTTAATTTATATGTGATGGGTTCGTGGTGGTTGGATATTCGATTTGTTCGAGAGCTATATTTTTGGAGATTTGCAGTGATGGTGATGGTGAATGGATAGCTCAAGATGCAAAGATACAGAGCCTCTTATATCCTTTACGATTTTATCATGATTTTTTGTTGTTCATAAAATGTGTTAATGGATAAAGGGCTTTCCTTTCGTTGTATTCTTTACTAGATGTAGGTTATAAGTTGGGGTCTTGATTGGATGTGTTTTCTAAAGATTATTGTCGAAGATCAAGTTGAACTATATGATGAGCTTGTATTATCTTTTTCCTTGGTCATTAGGACGGTCCCTTATTAAGTGTGTAGATATATTGAATGCTGAAATGACTTGTTTTTTGGTTGGTTTTTGTGTTTTGAATGGTTGATTT
Source organism: Lygodium microphyllum (assembly GCF_053477565.2). Classification (NCBI taxonomy): domain Eukaryota; kingdom Viridiplantae; phylum Streptophyta; class Polypodiopsida; order Schizaeales; family Lygodiaceae; genus Lygodium; species Lygodium microphyllum. The sequence continues at coordinate 35,451,795 of NC_141162.1, read as the reverse complement.
TACATGATGATTGATTGGTTTGGAAGTGGTTTGAGAGTGTTTTGGATAGGATGGGATGGTTTTGATAAGCTCATGATGTTTTTTAGTAGAGATATGAGGATCTGTGATGTTCTATTATGTTCTATTGATGTCTTGATAGTGTCTGATTGGTGCTGATAGCTTTTATTTTCTTCTGTTTTTCTTATGTATGGAAGGATGGACTAATGATTGATGAAGTTTGAGGTTGTTTTAAATATCATTGAATGGTTTTTGATAGTTCTAATTGGTTTTAGATGAGTTGGATGCTTTCTCTTGACCTTCTGTAACCCTCTGTTGAGCTTCTGTAGAGCTTCTGTAAATCCTTTGTATGCCTATGTATGTGTTTTGGTGGATGAGGGTGTAGTATGAGAAATTTTTCTAGCCTTGGAAAGAGATGAATGCAAGTTCAAAAGAGCTCAAAAAGGTGGAAGAAGTAGCTATTGAAGACTCAAGTGAAGACATGAGTGAAACAATGATGAGCTATGAATGCAAGTTCAAAAGAGCTCAAAGAAGTGGAAGAAGTAGTTGTTGAAGACTCAAGTGAAGACTAGAGTGAAATAATGATGAGCTATGAAGAGTCACTGTAGTGGCTTTGGTCACCTTTCATATCAGACATACCTCTTGGGAGGGGTTTTCATGACCAAAGAAGGGTTATTGTGAGTGATTATTGAGTATTCTAGTGAGGATATGATGTACTATTGAGAAAGAGAGAGAGAGAGAGTATGTGTGAAAGATAGCCAATTGTATGCAAGACAATGTATCTACCTATGAGAGATTGTGAGAGAAAGCTATGGAAACTTTGAAGATGAATCATATGTGAAATCTTTCCATTGAAAGTGGTGTATTATGTTGTGTTTTTGTGATCTACCAAAGAATTCTATGAAGAATATGAAGAGCATGATGGATTTCGTTAAAGTTAAATCCATAGAGAATTGTTTCTATGATACTGCATGAAGATTTATTGTTCCTAGTGTTCTCTTCCTTATTGTGGACATATCAAATATGAAAATGATGGTTGTTGATAGTACATGATAGATTTTCTTGCAGTAGAAACCTCGTTTCCTTGGTGTTCCTCTTGGGGCTCCAATTTTACTTGTATTTTCATCAAAGATTTTATTAGTATACCCTTCATTTGTAATGAGAGAATTTTTCATGTGTAGATAGATACATGGCATGTGATGAGACCTAATTGAACCAATGCCAATAGATTTGGTATCAACTACATACATTTATCCACTTTTTGGCATTCTCATTTTAAAAATAGTTCTTGTTGTGCCAAAAATGCTACATAGTTTACAAGACACACTTATTTTTCTATGGAGTGTGGCACATTTTAGTGAAGCTTATTGATCTTATTTCAAACAAATTATTGTGCAAACTATAAGATGGTGTGACCATTTTGGAAAACCTAAGTGGAAAAATCAGGGACACCTCCATGGTGGTGATCAATAACATGTAGCATTGAAATCACCCTTTAATTTTGAGTTATGCTCGTAAGCAATGAAATGCCATTATGGAGAGGGCCACTTATTAACTAAGTGAGTGTGTAATAGAAAAATAGTTACATTGTGCATTGAAAATATAAATTGTGTTGCAATAACAAAACATTAATGTGGATTGAAGCACATGTGAACATTAATAAACTTGTTAACATGAGTTAATATACCATGATCATGCTAAAATGAAACCTTTGGAAGTACACAAAATATAAAATGGGATTCTCAACATAATTAATAGCTTGGTAACAAGAGCATGATTCAATCTCACTTATTGCAAAGGTGGATCCTAGTCTTGCATCTCCTTTTGTGAGCTTGTGTAAATTATAAAGTAAAAAGAGAGCCACAATATTTGAGAAAGGTTAGGAATAGCCATCATGTTTTTTTCCATATCATGGTATGATCATAACTTTCACCAATGACTCATTACAATGCTTCTGACAATTTATGATCATTTCCTATCATATGACCTATAGGGTTGGCCATAGTAGGATTGTGGACTATTATGGTATTTTAAGCTCCCAAGGGTTGAAGGGAAATAAATTAGATAAAATGGAAAAAGGCACACTAGATTTTTTTTGGAAGTAGAGTGGTTAAATGACAAAAGCCTCATGCCTTGGAGGTTCATGAATATAAACATGAGATCATATTATTTCTCTATTAAAGGAATATAATTCTTTCCTAGTTTCTTTTGTGAAAGAATGTAAATGTTATAGGTAAACACATTTCTAAAAGTGCCATAAAAATTTTCCATAATAATTTTTTCTTGAATATTTTGAAATAACAATTTAGTCCATCCAAGTTGATAGATGCATTTTGGATGATGTGGAATCCTTACCACGCCAAAATCTTTATCCTAGATATATAATCATGATGATTTGACCTTTGTCAATTCCCTTTTACTTTGAACTTCAATAACTAGAGATTGTTGGCTAGACCAAAAATTGAGCCGACATACTTTCGACACTTCTCCGTGCTTGGAGCCTTTGAATGGGCTTTGAATGGAATGGTTCCAAAGTGAAAATATTCAAAATTTTCATGTGAGTTGATCCTAATTCGGTTAGCAAATAAAGAAGATGAAGGGTCACCTTCATTTTCGATATTGATGAACTATGAACACAACATGTGTGGTTAAGTATATAGTATATATAGAATGAATAGTGTGCGTAGCAAAGGTATATTAGAGATGGAAACACTAATGTATATAACACAAAAATTAACATGTATGTCGCTCTTTTGTTGAAATTGGTCATGTCGTTGAAAGGTTAAAGCTACCTCTTTTAACTTCAGTTATTTTGTAGTTAGATGCCACATAACTATTCTTCCTAATATAAACCTAAGGTTGGTCAAACACATGGAAACTTTAATATTTTGTAGGTGTGACACTCCAAGTCTTTGTTGCCATGGGTTCATGACATGCAGCCTCAATTTGTAGACAAAAGAACATGATAGGATAGCTCATGCGGGCATAGATGATGACATTTTGGAATTGGGGGTGGTCCTTAGAATGCTTTCTTCCTAGTTGTGTGGAAAGTTGGTTGAATAATAAGCATATGCATGGTGCATTAGTTTGGGAATCGTAAATTGCTTTCTTACATGGTAATGAGTAGTAGCTCAAGCTTATTATCAAGTCGGTGCAAAGTTTATTGATTTGAGGGTCTATTGCTTTATAGTACAAATACATATTCTGCAAATTAAAGTAACCCTTAATTCATGGGGATTTGGAATGGAATTCACAATTGAAATATGTTTGAATGAAGGCTAGTACCAAGAAGAAAATAACACCTGGATTGTAATGTGGTTGATCAACTATGAGCCAAGTTTAAAGAAAGTAATTATTTATTGGAGATTGAGGTTCAAAATATAGCGATCGTGGGCTTGGTACTTATTGAATGAGACTCAATAAAATGTTTTACATTCCACAAATATAAGACACAATGATAATGGTTAGAAATACACAAAGTTAAACATGAGATACTTTCCACATATAGAAGGGCACTCTTCAAAAAAATTTGGGAAGAAAAGTGGTCACATAGAGAATGTTGCAATGGACCAACCGAAGTAAAATGCCTAACCTAGAGGTTTCCATATCAATGCCTTTGTATGACATGGAATGGATCATTATGCACTAAATTTGATGGGATGCCCAGTATTTCATATGCCACGCAAGTTTTCTGAACCATTTTTCCTTTATCTAGATGAAGCCTTAAGCTATCTAGAGATCCAGATAAGTTAGACACAGTAACAATGATAGATGGCACACAACTTTAGTAAGAGATGTCCTTTGACATATAAAAGTTTTTATTTCCCTTGTTTTGATGGGCGAAATAGCCAGAAGGCATGAGAGTCGTCAAATTTAGACCTTAGGAGTGATGAAAAAACAAGCAAAGCATGGGGATTAGGGAAAGCAGAGGACGTTAAGCACGAAGAGGGGAGAGAGGGCGCGCTAATCGTAAAAAGGTCATGAGTGTTGTAGACTGTGAGGTGAAATGATATACAAGGCATATATTTGAGGTTGTGTAATAGTAATATATTAGGTTAAGGGAGAACCAAGGAGGCTGGTACGCCGACGCCCCATTAGCATCTTAATCAAGGTGGGTTATCCTGCCCGTAATGGAAAACCGGGCCCTTAATTAGTAGTTTAGGGAGGTACATGAACTCGGGCTGCTGGTATTATAATTATAAGGTGTCGTGGTGGGCTCTGCAAACAGCCTCTATGCGAGTGATCAGTGTGCATGCAGCAGTCACTACAGTGATAATCACGCCAGCCCGTCTCACTAATACAGTCTTAAACCCTAGAGTGTTTAGCGATAATCCCTTCTCTCTCTCTCTCTCTCTCTCTCTCTCTCTCTCTCTCTCTCTCTCTCTCTCTCTCTCTCTCTCTCTCTCTCTCTCTCTCTCTGTGATCAGTGCCTGCCCCCCCTCTCCCTCTCTGTCTCTGTAGCAGTTGCCGGCCCTTTGTAGGAGCCGAATCGATCGTCGACCCACATATTTTAACCTTCATGCTGCCGCCATGCTCGTCTATCCCCGTCGTCCATCCTCTCTTACCAGCTGCACTAGAAGGATAATACCTCGGCCATCCTATTATCACATGCTAGTCCTTACCACGGCGCTCTTCATCCTCGTTGGTCTCGTCGAGCTTGCCACCGCCACCAATTATAACTACGATGTCTCCAAGGAAGGTAAGCTTGTTTAGCACCACCACAAACAAATGATCTTGAATTGTAGAGAGAGAGAGAGAGAGAGAGAGAGAGAGAGAGAGAGAGAGAGAGAGAGAGAGAGAGAGAGAGAGAGAGAGAGAGAGAGAGAGAGAGAGAGAGAGAGAGAGAGAGAGAGTGTGTGTGTGTGTGTGTGTGTGTGTGTGAGTGAGTGAGTGAGTGAGTGTGTGTGTACTCTGTGTGTGTGTTCTAGGCTTCAAACTAAACTACTCCATATCAAACGTGTGTGTACTAGGCTTCAAACTAAACTACTCCATATCAAACATCAGGATGTAACACTACTAAGAAGATATCATAGGTTTCAAGTGTAATCTAATATCTCAAGAAGATATCATAAGCTTCAAGTGTAATCTAGCAAATCTCTTTCATGATTGTACTTTGAATCTTGGTGAGCTGTTACTTAGAAGTAATATGATTACTATTGTTATTGTTTTCCCAGACCAAGAGGTTTACCAAGTTTCTTCTTCAAACCAAGTTTTTGCACTACACATGGCTAGATATGATGAGCAACATTCTCAACAGGTAAGGACCAAGTTATATTTCTAGCTCTTTTACATGTTGCTGATAGTTTCCATGTTATATCTAGCAATCAAATGTAAGTAATACAAGAGAGTTTTGTTTCCTTATAATGGCATTTAGTTCTATACACAACACCACACAAGGTTAAAAGGGATTTATGCTTGGTTTACTACGTACCTATACTTGTCATTTATTGATTGATTTAAGAAACGATTGAGAATGCATTTATCATCAACATGTCATGTTTTAGGTAAATGCATGTCTAGCTTGTGACCACTACAATGTTGTAACATCTCTATCACTTGTTCATCAACTCAAGTAAAATATCAAATGTGTAGTATAGTTAAGAATGTCACCTAAGATAAACTTTCTAGCACTATAGCATTGGCATCATCTTTCTCAATCAATGTGAGTAGAAATATGAATGTTCTTGTGTAATTAGGACTAGTTTACTTGGGGAGTATTAGGAATCTTTATGTTCAAGGAAAATTCATGATTACCATGCACTATCGGTGCCTATGTCTTTGCTTTTCTCCTAAGTAGGTTGAAAGCGAGAACACACAATCAAAGGGTTTGATTGACAAGCAATACCATGATAGTGTTCACAAACTCAAATCATCAATGAAGGAGGTCTATATCCCTTAGGGTGTAATACTAATAGCCAAAAATCATCTAATATTGGTCAACTGACAACATGTATGAAAATCATTAAAAAGAAACTAGATTTAGTTGTTGAAGCAGTAACACATGTTACTGCACATTGTTAGCATATCTAATGGGGCCATTATGTATGAGAGAGTGGGAGAGATAGCACGTTACCTATGTGTGTGTATGCACATGCATGTGTCTGCTTACATGATTTTCTCCTAGACTTTGTAGGGGATTTCCTAGATTTGTAGTGGATTTCCTTCATGTATGTGTGGCTCATATGTATCATCCATAATTTGTGTATATATGTGCAGGTGCGTATGTATGTTTATGGTCACATACTTTCTCCTAGACTTTTTCGAGGTTTTTCCTCATATATATGAGGCTTAGGCCAAGATGACATCTTCATTTATGTTTTATTCAAGTTTTATTATGTATTCTTTTATATGACTAGATTTCCTATTTATTTCCAGGAAGAAAGCAAGAAAAATATCCAGTCACCTCTTATTCAAAACCTCCATGTTTTACCAACATTTACAACAAATAAAGGGAAACAATCAAAATCTGAGCCTGCGTCGAGCATTTTTTCTCCTATAAGTGTGACAAACAATTTGAGGAGTATTGTTGACCAAAAGCATCATCGAAGTAGACGATCATTATCAAGTCAAAGGGCTCGAACAAAGAGTGATGTTAACACAAAGAAAAGTCATAGCAGTAAAAAGAATAAAAGGTCACCAAATCAAGATTCTAGCTTTGCTAATTTTCATGTAGATTATTCTCTTCCAAGAACTCACCCTCCCCAACACAATTGATCCATATACAGGGTCCTTAATATACTTTTTATATGGTTTATTTCTCCATTTTGTTGTCAAATTACTAATTCCACATCTTTTGGCAAACCTCATAGATGACTTACTAGAAAGTGTTTGGTTGATTCATGATTAACCATAAATGACCTTCTTCAAAGTTGATGTATAGATCAACCTGAATTGTTTTAAATTGCTAATGTTGGATAACCTAAAGTCTCACACTTTAGTAGCAACTCAATGTGATTTAGCCATCATTGGTATTATTGATGATCTATTTGCATGGAGAAGAAGTTGGCACGATGTCATATTTCTTCTTGATACTTTTTTTCTTTCGTAGTATATATGCACAACAATGGGTGACTTATGTGCCACATGTGTGCTACATGGAGAATTAACATGCTTGCCTCTTAACATGTTCATGGTAAGATGTGTACTAACCCCTTGAAATATTCCCACTTTTCTCATATAAAGTAGATAGGTGCAATTCTCTACATGGAAACCAAGGGTACATTTAACAATGTGAAGCTAATTCATACTTTTACAAGTACTTGCTCAATTTGATAAGTTTTATTGTGAAATTCAATCAAGGAAGTCATATATGTAAAGTAGCATGTAAGTCTTCTACATGGAAACCAAGGTCACATTTGAAAATGTGAAGCAAGTTAATATTTTTACAAGTATTGATTTTTGTTTTCAATTTGATAAGGTTGTGAAATTCAATCAAGGAGGTCAAGCAAAATCTATGTAAAGTAGCATGTGAGTTCTACACAAGAGATTTTAAAAATTTTGAGTTACAATTGATATCTCTCTTACACACACGCACGCACGCGCACACACACACACACACACACACACACACACACACACACACACACACACACACACACACACACACACACACACACACACACACACACACACACACACACACACACACACACACACACACACACACACACACACACACACACACACACACACACACACACACACACACACACACACACACACACACACACACACACACACACACACACACACACACACACACACACACACACACACACACACACACACACACACACACACACACACACACACACACACACACACACATGCACATGTTTGTGTGTGTGCTCTCACACACACAATAGGGTGTTGTAAAGTTGAAAAGAAAAAACTTTGGTAATCAGGGGCATATATCATGAGAAAGGTCCATCTAGGCATGAACAATATCCAAATAGGGAGATTTACCATGCCAACTGATGAGCACACACATTATATAGGATTCCCATATATATATATATATATATATATATATATCTACACTAAAAATTGAAATAGAAGTCCGAAGTGTAGCAGATTCTATATGCATATTTGTTTTAGTTTAGATTTATACGTGATTTAGAAGGATGGAATAAGTAATTGCTACAATATTTAACATCTTTTCATTTGTAACTAGAGGCTGCCCTTTCTTTTTAACCTCCATTTTGGGAAGGAACAAAAGAGGAGTAGAATAGAAGAGGTCTTAATATTATTAATTATAAGCTTTACTAGCTATTTTATTGAGCACCAAAATGCATGACTTTGAGCATGCATGTAATTTACAAAAAAATGGAGGTAATGCAAAGGAAATCAACTTCTATGAGTGCAAAACAAGAAATAAAGGAAGAAACAATGCAACATAATACAAAACATCACTTTAATCACCCAAACTCACTATGAGCACCAAAACATATAATTCTAGTATGATAAAAAGCATTCATGAGAAAGAGGGATTGAAAATGTTCTAGAATCCAAAGATAGACAAAGACAAAACAAGATTCCAAAAAATGCAAGAGAAGAAAGGAAAAAGAAAACACTACTCCAATCAAGGTAACAAATAAGGAATCCCTGTGATTTCTTAATTTTGAATAAGTGGGTGAATGTTCTATCAATCAAAGGTCAAGCGTTTAGAAAGTGGCATGAAATATTCCTAAAAAGCCTTATTTTTTAGTTTTTTGGGAAAATTTATGGTCAAAATATTTATGTTGTGCATAGGGCCTATTGTATGAGTTTTTAAGCCTAAGAAATTAGTTCCATTACCCCCAAAACCTCTAAAACATAGCTTTTGGGTTGAAATTCTCCCATATTTTTTAGTTGGACTCCTTTCATCACTACCATCACCCCTATACTCACACAATGGTACAATGAAAAGCCTCATATAATAGTCAACCATTGTCTCAAACAATGGCGCTCATGAGCTCACCTACCCTTATGCTACATATTAATTTAAATATCTAAAACTCCATGCAAATATAGATGCTTGTCAACTACATCTTAAACTATCAATGACTATCAAAACATCCAATAATAATAAAAGAATCGAATACCAAAACATTATGTATGTTATCAACCCATCAAAATTCTATCCATTTATGAACAATGCAATTTCCTATGATTTTTTATCCAAAAACATATAATTATGAATGGGACATAAATATTAGGCACCATGGGTGTTGGTAGCCCATCCTTACACACTAATATACTACTTTTTTAAAAGGAGCATCTCCATAAAAAGACTACATTAAAATTAAAATTAGCAATGATTGCAAGCAGTAGGAAGAGGGATACTTTTTCAGTATCACGTCCATTTTCCCCATGATCACCACTAGAGTCTCACAAAAAAAAGATTGCTTTATTTCAATAGTTGACCAATTATATTGCATGTTGAAATGACCATTTTTGATCTTCTATTTTTGATCTTAAATGAATTTACATTTTCAAACACTTTATATGAGTTGCATAACTATTTGATGCTCTGTTACTTGTTCTATTTGATGCACTCAATAAAGCAAGCCAATTTTGGCCACAATAATAGTTTTGTTTCCCTCCCTCCCAAAAAGTACATTTCTTCATCTACAAATGAGCCTAACAAATATTGTATGTCCAAACAACCATTCTTCATACTCCATGAATTCTCAAAACAACGTCCTATCATACATTACCTAATGAAACCACTTTCAAAGATAACCAATCGAAAGAGGTAAGTGGACTTGCATGTTCATGTGATGAGAAGTATACTATAACAAATGCACCTTTTAGTAAGCTACAAGAACTTCCCAATATCATTCAATTGAAAAGAAAGATATTGTTTTTTGGTTGATGGTTGCTTGTATATAAATGACCCTAGTACTAGACTAAATCCCTATTTCTTTATTGCTCACTTATGTTAGGTTTAGTGAACAAGGTCTATTAGGTTATTGTGAATGTTTTGGATTATGTCCATACATATCAATACTTCCAATTAATGTTAAATCATGCTTCAATCTTTACTATACACAAGGTTCTTTGAATATATTTTAGTAAGCCTTGAAACATTAGTAAAACAAAGTGTACAAATGAGGTGCAAAGAAAAACATCCTCGAAGGTGGAGAATGCACCTTTCAAAGCAACTCTCAAGAAAATAGATAAGAACAATAACATAGGAGAGGCAAAGTTGCAAAGGCATAAGCATGCTACCATGGGCTACAAGGAATAACACATTGAGCTAATATCAATGGTATCCCTATCAATGGATAATAGAGCATAAAAGGGATATGTGAAAGCATTGTCAAGGTCAATCTCCCCCTATTTGGAGAGAGTTTGGAGATTATTTTGATTTGTGACATCTCCTTAACGATGTTGTTTTATTTGTTGGTAGGAACTTTTAATGATACAAGTGGCTAAGGTGAAGATCAAAAGTTGAAGCCTTCAAATGAATTTTTGAAATGCAAGCATCCGATTGGAAATTTGAGAGACCATCAACACTCAACTTTCCTACATTAAATGAGGTTCTTGTAGATAACCTTAAAATATTGCTAGTGGAGAAATTCAGATAGTTTTTTTATATAGCTAGGGCTAGTCGACAAAGCTATGAGGAAATGTTTAATATCATAGATAGAGTGCTAGATCATAGCAATGTATCCTTTTGATCTTTCCTTTAATGTTTAGGCCTTGAGCTATACAATGAGCAAATAATGTATATTTGGGGATCCTATCAAGAAATAATTTTTCATTGAAGAGAAAATGGAATTTGAAGGAACTAAAGCTGGAAACAAGTTTTTCTATGAGTATGGTGAGATCAACGATACTTTTGTTAGCCTTATTAGATTGCAAGGTTCTAGAAGGTGCAAGCCATAAAAGATGTCATTTATAACATGGCACAAAACATAGGGCGATGTTCTATGTTCTCATCTATCCATGCCAATTACTTTTTTCCAAACTCTATATATGCTAACCTTAGAGTCTATTGTGAATCCTAATGAAGATTAGATTGTGAGGGCATCTAAGCTAGGGCAAGTGAGCCCACGTTGATGAATTATGCGGTAGTCAAAGTTAAAGACATCACACTTGTTTCTCCATTTAGTATATTTTCAAAAAAGGAAATTGGTGGCTAGCAATAGACAAACTGCTAATACGTAGATACACAATGTTTTTCCTTGGATATTTCACTGAACTCCTCATTCAAATATCATTTCTAGGAAAAAAAAGTGGTGTGAAGTTCTATGTAGAGGAAGTTAGAGAATTAAATATTAATTGACACTTTGTTGGCAATCTCAAGACACTCAAAGTCTATGCTCAATTATGAAATCAAAGCATTAACATCACTACTCTTTCCTTTTTTAAATAAATAATGAACAGTTTCTCCAAGGTCTTTGAACATGTTGCATAAAACAAAGGAGAAGCATTGGCCTACAATATAGAGAGGCACCACCAAATAGATCAATCTTGATAATATTTGGAAACCCATATTTTCAATTGACATTAGAAACATGTTCTACACTTTATATTGTTTTATGTTAGCATTTGATAAGATTTTAAAGTTGCATATTTATTATGCATGCCCAACCAATAGTAAGGTTTGAAGACTTACCTCAAGGCTTGATGGTGCAAAAATAAGGAGAGCATAGATATGTCAATCAAATGAAATTTTAATCAGTCTTATATATGCCTCGGATTGCACCTCAAAACTTTCGAGGGGGAATATTTTAAGTTGCATCAGTATATATAACACCATATTGGGGAATATGGAAATTTCCCATAAGTTTGGGACATGTGGTCAAATCTTTGTATTTGACATAACTTGAACAGTATAACTCCAAATTGAGAGCTCTATAGCTCAATAGATTCTGTTTTTCGAGCGCTTTCCAATGATAGGTCACATCATATGGTTTTGAGAAACTTATGGGCATGTTATCTAGGTGCCACCTTTTTAGTATTCCAAAAATGGGAATCATGAGATTCCCAAACTCACTAATATTGTGTTATATACGCATTGGAATGTGTGCTAGTATTTTCGTGAAGAAATGCTAGCACATATATCAATACACTTTCAACATAGACATTAATGTTTCTACTAGTATTTTGGTGTTTTTCAAAAGTGTGTCAAAAATCGGTGTCAATATTCCTCTCATCTCTCTTGTAGTGTAGATGGAAGAGGTCGTGTTATCTGATAAGCTAGATAAACCATTAGGGGACATAAAATGATGGGCCAATATCTCTACTATAAGAAACACTATGGTCATATCAAGCATCAAAAGCTCTCCATCAAGATAGTCTCTCTTATTCAATGCCTCGTATAAAAGACTAGCATTCTCATCCATGAGCATAAGGAGAAGCTATCACGAATGGGATCTTATAATTTCATGGAGCATGTCCATGAATTGGTGGTAAAACATCATAAATAATTGTTAAACTATTCAAGATATCTCTATCAATTTGTGAATCTATGCACTTGCTATAATATCCTAATACACAATCCTAGTACTCCTCAATAAGAAATCTACTAATGGATGGATGGCATGTCCTCTCAACACCCAAGGAATTTACAACCAGAGCCCCTTGGCACATTGTCTCTTCCTAGCCTATATCCTCTCTACAGAGAGACCTCTCATATTCAGGGTGGGTGCTAGCATTGTTGCGAACAAATCCAACCCTTTGGTGAAGGGCTCTGCCACCACTTGCCTTGGGGGAGACCTAAGTCATATCCAAGAATCTGCCCATGTGCACACAATGACTCTTTCCAAAATCAACAAAAAAGGCAATTAATCTATTACCAACCATTAAACCATGTCTTCCAAGCAACAACCGTATCTGAAACATTTTAAGAGAAGACACAATTTTATAACTTATTTCTTGTTGAGATGACAAGCTCAACACATGCGGACATTGATAATGGACCGCCTGGTTAGACGGTTCCACATGTCTACACTTAGCACGTCGGTGGTCATTATGACTCTCACATGGCCACTGACTCATTACTTATTATATTTAGGTTGTTACACCTATTTACAGCTGGCATAGTTATAGCGCAGTCAACTAGTGTAGTCGGTTATGCATTGTTTGACTTAGTAGGCCACATTCCTTTATGTTGTATCTTATCTATACTTTGTGCACATTGAAAAGTGTGTGGACGAAGAAGAAGAAACTAGCAAGAAAACGTTTTGGCCTCCATCTCTCTTCTTGTCTCTTGAGTGAGCTTCTTCTTGTGCATTCTGTGTGTGTTTGGTGCAGCATCTTGAGTAAGTCCCCCCACCATGCGATTCTTGACATGGTATCAGAGTCGTGCCACTGAGAGAGGCTAATTTCGAAGGCTGAAGTGAAGGAGAAGAAGCAAGGTTCGAGCAAGCAAGCCACAGGTAAGAAGCTCTCCCATCCTTCCACTCTTTCTCTTGGATAGTGCCTGTTGAGACACCGGAAGCAGGGCAGAGCAAAAATCTCAGATTGCAGTGAGATTTGGTGTGTGCGAAGAGCGTTGTATATTCTATAGATAGGCCCTGTAGGGCTTTCTCACAGTTATTTTGGGCATCTAAGGCCGTTTCAAGTCCCGTTTAAGAGCCGCAAGGTTGCGGACAGTAGTTTCAGGGTACACTGTGATTTCAGTTGTTTTGACCAAAAGTGGGTGCGCAGGTTACAGATTGCGAATTTGTAATTCTTAAGGTGTTTGCAGGAATCAAACATAAGGTTTATTTGCAAACAGATTGCAAATTGCATGTATTGTTGAGCATATAGTGAAAAAGGCTGTCTGGTGTATTGCTGTGCATTACAGGTCGAGGGTTGCAGAAGATTTGCTTGATGTTTGTTATTAGTTTTGTGATAATGGCAGAGAATAGTGGAAGCCCTATCATTGAGAAGCTTGACAAGAACAACTACCCTTCATGGAAGTTCCATGTCACGAACTTCCTTATTGGAAAAGGCCTCTATGAGTTTATTTCAGGTGAAGAAAAGGAGCCAGAGGTGAGTGATCCTCCAAATGCAGAAGAGACAAAGGCACGGAAGGAATGGAATGAAAAAGACAAGAATGTCATGTATTGGCTGTCTGCAGTAATTGACAATAATATGCTGGGACATATTAGAAATGCAGAGAATTCATATGCAGCTTGGACCATACTTGAAAGTATGTTTTCCGTAAATACAAAGGCACGAAAGATTCAACTCAAGCAAGAGTTGAATACATTGAAGAAAGGGAAGATGTCTATCAATGAGTATGCACTGAAGGTAAGGAGCATTGCAGATGCATTGGCAGCGATTGATGCAATGCCTGATGATGATGATTTGGTGTCGTTTACCTTGGGTGGACTTAACAATGAAAAGGCTTGGAAGTCTTTTGTAACTTCCGTATATGTCAGAAAGCCATTTCCAGATTTCGATGAGTTGGTCTCCCTTATGATCACTGAAGAGATCAACATGCAGAGTGAGACATCTGAAAGAAGTGGTGAACAGGTTCAAGCTTTCTACTCCATTTTAGGAAGGGAATGTGGCAGGTTCTCTTCAAGAGGCCGTGGTACAGGACGTGGTAGTGACAACCAGCAAAACAGATTGAATCAGCAATTTGGCGATATGCAGATTTTAGGAGGTCGTGGTAACTTTAGAGGCAAGGGGAGCTTTAGAGGAAGAGGTGGATGGAAGAACAGAGGTTCTAACAACTCCGGTATTGTGTGTCACTACTGTGGCAAAACAGGTCATATTGCAGCCCAATGTTATGCTAAGAAAGACGATATTCGCAGTGGTAAGTTGCAGCAAGGAAACTATGCATCGTCTTCACGACAGAATGAAGATAAAAATGAACGTCTGTTTGTTATGCAGCATATGTTGAATGCTGTTACAGGAAAGGGAATACATGATGATGTTTGGTATGTTGATTCAGGTGCATCCAATCATATGACCAGCCATGCAGAATGGTTTGGAGAGATGCAAGATTTGCAAAATATAGGTTATGTGTAGACGGGTGATGATTCATGCCACCCAATTTCACACATTGGAAAAGTTCCCTTGTCCTTGCATGATGGTAAGACAAAGAGTCTTTTAGATGTATTACATGTGCCATCTATTACAAAGAAATTGGTGTCAGTCGGTCAAATGGTAGAGCAAGGGTTGCAAATCAGATTTAATGCAAAGGGCTGCTTTATAGAAGACTTCAATGACAAATGCAGGTTGGTAGCAAAGGGAAGTAGAGTTGGACGTATGTTTACTCTGGATGCTGAAATTCCTACTATGAATGCTGCTATGTATGCTAAAGGAAAAGGTGTTGTTGCAGATATTGAAATTTGGCATAAATGCATTGGACATGCAAATGTACAAAGGCTGAAATTAATGCAGTCCAAAGGGTTGGTTACAGGTTTGCCTACATTTAGAGTTGTAGAATTTCATAAGGTATGCGAAGCATGCCAGTTTGGTAAGCAGGCAAGACAGAGATGTAAGCAGAAATATCCTTGATGTTGTGCATATAGACATTTGGGGGCCTACACAAAATGTATCCCTTGAAGGCAGTTCATACTTTGTCACATTCATTGATGATTGTTCTAGAAAGCTATGGGTATATTTTATGAAGGAAAAGAGTGAAGCGTTTGAGCACTTTAGAACTTTCAAGGCTGTAGTTGAAAGAGAAACATGCTTGAAAGTAAAGTGCTTGAGGTCAGATGGAGGGGGAGAGTATCTCTCGAATGAGTTCAGTGATTTTTTGAGGTCTCATGGGATAAAGAGACAGTTCACATGTAGATATACCCCACAACAAAATGGGGTTGCAGAAAGGAAAAACAGGCATATTGCAGAAGTTGCACGCACCTTGATAGCTGAAAAGAATATGCCTAAGCATTTTTGGTCTGAGGCTGTTCATACTGCTGTTTATATTTTGAACACAACTCTCATAACTGCAGTTCATGGGATGACTCCTGAAGAATGCTTTACTAGCAAGAAGCCTGATGTATCGCACTTGAAGGTATTTGGTTGTGTTGCATACGTTCATGTGCCATATGAGCTACGGAAGAACCTTGATCCAAAGGCAAAAAAAGTATTTTTATTGGATACTCTTTAGAGCAGAAAGGGTATCGCTGTTATAACCCTGTCACATGTAAGTTCAGAGTGAGCAGGGATGCCAACTTTGATGAAATGAGTAGTTGGTATGCATCTAGTGGTGATGCATTGGATGATGATGATGATCATGACACTCATGTGCAGGCTGAAAAGCAAGAATCACGGACTCTTAGTGGACCAAAGACATCATCTGGTAGTCCTTGGTCTGGGAGACTAAGGAGTACCTCTACATCTTCAGGTGCATCTAGTAGCACTACAGGTAAAGACAAAGGAAAGAATAAAGTGTCAGATGGCATTGATGCAGTTCTTGATGGAGACTCCAGTGGCTCAGAGAGCTTGGATGATGAGCTTGGTATTCCTTCTGTCAGGACACCAGGTGTATAGAGAGCTCCTAGTAATGTAAAGGCTCCATCGAGTGATCTGGTGATACGCAGATCTAGCAGGGTCAAGTACCCTGTTGAAAGATTTGGTTTTGAAGGTTATGCAGCTCACCATTATGCTTATATGGTGAAACTAGTTGAGGATGTGGAGCCCACATGTTTTGAGGAGGCTATTGGTCATGCTCATTGGGATGCAGCAAATGGATGAGGAGATGGCTGCATTAGAGGCCAATAAGACTTGGGATCTAGTATCATTGCCGAAGGGCAAGAAATCTATTGGATGTAAGTGGGTTTATAAGATTAAGCACAATGTAGATGGTTCTATTAGTAGGTACAAAGCTAGGCTGGTTGCAAAAGGCTATGCCCAGACATATGGCATAGATTATGAAGAAACCTTCAGTCCAGTTGCTAGGATGACAATTGTCAGATGTGTGATTGCTTTAGTAGCAGCCAAAGGTTGGAGGTTACAGCAAATGGATGTGAAGAATGCCTTCTTGCATGGTGATTTGGAGGAAGAAGTGTATATGGATCAACCAGCAGGCTATGAAGATTTAGAGCATCCCACGTATGTGTGCAGGTTGAAGAAGGTGCTCTATGGGCTCAAGCAAGCACCTAGAGCATGGTCTGACAAGATCAAAGAGTATCTTGTCAATATTGGATTTTATGTTTCTGATGCTGATCACTCACTTTATGTGAGAAAGGGAGATGCAGGTTTGGTCATCATAGTCATCTATGTGGATGACTTGATTACTACAGGTGATAGTGATAGTGGGATTGTTGAAGTCAAGGATTTTTTGAAGAAGAAATTTGAGATGAAGGATTTAGGTGAGCTAAGGTACTGCCTTGGCATTGATGTGATCAGATGTGATGATGGTATATGGCTGTCCCAAAGACAGTATGGCTTGGATATGTTGTCCAAGTATGGTATGACAGCATACAAATCACTTTCAGTCCCGTTGGAGCAGAATGTAAAGTTGAGTGCTGATGTTGGGGATGAGATAGAAGACCCTAGTATGTTCAGGAGGATAGTAGGGATTTTGATCTACATGACCATTATAAGGCTAGACTTGAGCTACGCTATTGGTCTTGTGAGTTAGTTTATGCAAGTACCTAGAAAGCCACATTTGGATGCAGTCAGACGCATATTGAGATATGTGAAGTCCACATTACATTATGGACTTTTCTATGAGGCAGGTACAGATGTACATGTGTTTGGATACACAGATGAAGATTGGGATGGTAGTATGTGTGATAGAAGATCTACCAGCGGATACATGTTCTCTCTTGGTAGAACAGAAGTTGCTTGGAGCAGCAAAAAGCGATCTACAGTTGCTTTGTCAAGTACAGAGGCTGAGTATAGAGGTGCTGCTGTTGCAGCATGTGAGGTAGTATGGCTACAAAAGTTAATGGCTGATTTGGATGTGCAGGTGGAAGGTCCAGTTGTCATTTATTGTGACAACATGAGCAGTATACAGTTGGCTAGGAACCCTGTGTTCCATGCCAGGACAAAACATATTGAGGTACACTACCATTTTGTGAGAGAGAAGGTACTAGCAGGTGAGACTGACTTGGTGTATGTCAGCACACAGGATTAGATAGCTAACATCTTCACGAAGGCATTGGGTACAGAGAAGATTCAAAAGTTTTGAAGCTTACTTGGAGTTGCAGAGATGCAATTGAGCTTGAGGGGGAGTGTTGAGATGACAAGCTCAACACATGCGGACATTGATGATGGACCGCCTGGTTAGACGAGTCCACACGTCTACATTTAGCACGTCGGTGGTCATTATGACTCTCACATGGCCACTGACTCATTACTTATTATATTCAGGTTGTTACACCTATTTACAGCTGGCATAGTTATAGCGCCAATCGACTAGTGTAGTCGGTTATGCATTGTTTGACTTAGTAGGCCACTTTCCTTTATGTTGTATCTTATCTATACTTTGTGTACATTGAAAAGTGTGTGGAAGAAGAAGAAGAGACCAGCAAGAAAACGTTTTGGCCTCCATCTCTCTTCTTGTCTCTTGAGTGAGCTTCTCCTTGTGCATTCTGTGTGTGTTCAGTGCAGCATCTTGAGTAAGTCCCCCCACCATGCGATTCTTGACATTTCTCCTCAAAGTGCAATCACCTAAAGTGATAGATGATAGTCCACCTAGTGTTTAGGATGTGATACTTCTCATACCCTCTTCATGCTATTCAAAGGTCATAAGCTTTCCTCTAAATGATGCAAGACTTTAGCATACAACAAATTAACGTGCATGAGCAAGGCATCTACCTTTACTCTTAGTAGTTCTTTCCTTTAAGGGATAATCACAATTAGTTTCTAATGGACAATTCATTTAAATATGATAAGGACATTGTAAGTTGGAATTCCCTCCTAAATGTGCAATAATTTAGGATAGTCAAGGATGGATAGAAATTACTCTTTATTGTTCATTATTATAAGTAGTAACAATACTTGACTAATCAATCAATCGATCGATCAATATACTTAATCAAAATTACTTTGGATCTATCCAATGGCACTTGAGTAGAAGTTGGTGCAAATGGGACTTCATTCACACATGCAACCTCTTGTTTAGCTTTAACTTTCTACCACTTTGGGGCCATCAAAGTGAGAAATCTTCTTCTACATTCTTTGTTGTATCCCTTCTTGGACCGTTGTAGCACCTCCAAACTCATATGTCCTTGAAGTAAAACTTTGGTAAGATACAATAGGCTACTTAGAGTTTGCAAGGAGAGGTTGTTTCAAGTAAGTCAATTCTTGGAATTTGGTAGTCTTCCGAGGTCTTCTCTTCTTCGGATATTTTTCTTTTCCCCTCTATCTCTCTATCCATATCCTTCCCTCTCATGACCTCTCTCTCTCTCTCTCTCTCTCTCTCTCTCTCTCTACCTTTCAATAGGCTAAGGTGAAACACATTGTGAACTTTCAAGCGTTCAGGGAGTTGTAACTTGTATTGGGTCTAAGACACTTGATAACCTTATGTAGTCTGCAATACCTTGGGCTTAGCTTATTGAATTGCCTCAAGGATAAGGAACTCTTCTAAGAGTAAACACAAATAAAGACCATGTCTCCTTCCTTGAATTACTCTTGCCTTCCTAGATTAGCATAGGCTTTCTGCCAATCCTTGGTAGCTTGGATATCTATCTAATGGCATTAACTTGCTCATCCATTTCCTCTAATATATTTTTAGGAGCTTTTACCTTTAGGTTAGGATCAGAAAAGTTGAGTGATGTAAGATAATATTTTCTATACAATGCTTGAAATTGTTATCTGATTATAGAATACATTGTAAGCAAATTCTACCAAGGGTAGATACTATATCCAATACTAAGGTTCTTTACAACTATATATTGGAAGTATGTCTTCAATTACTTGATTTTTCCACTTTTTTTTACCATTAGTTTGGGGATGATAAGCTATACTAAAACAAAGCGCCTCATATAGCTTCCAAAAATGAGAAGTGACGAAAGATTCATGATCGTTGATATCCTTTTTGACAATCCATGATGTTGGGGATAGAGGCACCTATACCTAGTCGCCCATATATTACTACACTAACAATACCTACACACTTATATACTATAGGTGGTAGACACCCATCACTGTCACTTCATTCTTTATTCTTTTAGTGACATTTGAATAAAGGGAAGGCTGATCACACATTTTGATTGTTGGAGTTTCCACACCCTCTCTCTCTCTCTCTCTCTCTCTCTCTCTCTCTCTCTCTCTCTCTCTCTCTTGCTCTTGTTCCTTTCATCATAGCTCTTACGTCCACTCATGTGCTTCCACGCTAGGCTCACTCCCTTCAACTAGTATCACATCCAACCATTTGAGGAGCTTCTTCATTCTTTTTTTCAACCCAAATTCAAAGCTTCAACTCAAGGTCTCATGGCAGCCATTCTTTCTTTCTCTCGAGGTATGCAATGGGTCTTTTTTTGGCTTATTCTAGCTTTTCTCCACGCTTGTTGAGGAACTTCATAAGGCTTAGCCGAGCCTTGTTGAGTGATTATTGAGCTAAGATGTAGCTATTTTATCCATTTTGAGTGGATACAAAACATACTGTAGAAGTCGTGGATAGTTATGCCTACTTGACATTGACATTGTTATATTTTGGCCATAACTTTTACATATGGTATTGGATTTAGACATCCTATAGCTAGAAATAAAGAGAGAAACAAGAGATACAAATTTAGGCACTCATATGATTGATTTTGTGTAGTTTTTCATTCTTTTTTTCACAAAAATATAAATTTTATGATTTGGAAAACAAACTATGAATTCCATAATGCATGTTTGATGCTTTGGGGGTGCTATTTTGATGCTCGGATGGTATGGTTATGCTTTTGGGCTGATTTAAGCACACATTTAGCTCATTTTTCTCAAAGATTAATTGATGTAGTAACATGTTTTAATGTCAATAATTATTGAAATTCTTATACTTAATGCTCATTGATGCTTTACGGGATACTTAGTGGATGTACCACTACTTTGATTGTTATGTGTACTTCCTGATATGCTATTGCATGCTTTTGAGCTGAGATTTGAGCTTCATTACATTGATATTGGATGTAACTGCATGACTTAGTTGCTTCAGTGGCTTATGTAATTACACACTTGAAATACATATTGGGTTTATGCTTCCGGATGCATGCTCTATGAATCTTGGATGTCTCCATGTCATTCAAATGATGTCTTGAGCTTTGCTTGATCATATGGCATTCGACTTTTGCTTAAGTGGAAGTGACTCAAATTTATGTATTGAGCCACATTGACACTCAGATGTACTACAAAGCATTTGGTTTATGTAGTTGAGCTTGAGCTTATTATAGTGAGACAATGGGACTCATTGTGACATGTACATGCTCTCTTAATATTTATTGGATGTAGTTACACTATTGTGGGCTAATCTTATCTCTTGCCTTGGACATGGCACACTTGTGTCTATGAAGGTATTGTCACTGGTATTTATATGCTTTTGGGTTATGTATTGAGCTATTTCTTAGTGGATTGTGTATCTAGCAATTCTCTTCATTTACCCTTAAGACCTACCTTATGCATGATATCTATGTCTATTGCACGTATGGTTTCTAACACATTATAGTTGTGATAGTCTTCAGTGTAGATTGTTCCTCGCTTCTTCCTTCTCGGTTGTTCACAGCTCATTGTTGTTAGCATATTACTAGATTTTATTACAACAACCTATCATTTCAGTGTTATGAATTCTATTTGAGGGTAGCCACTTGTAGTTGACAGTATTTTGCTTACAGTTTATGGATAGCTCATTACTTTGGCAATATCTCATAAATCCTTCTTGATTTAGTAGTGGTTTTAGGGCTTATTTGTAGGGTATTATGACTTTCTTGGTCTCATTATGGCTAGTGGTTCTTGTGATAGTGCTATCTTCAATATTGAGAAATTAGACAGGACCAATTATAGCTATTAGAAGACCCAGATATGGCAGGTTTTAGTGTGGAAATTATATATTAGACCACTCAAAAATGGAGGTGCCAAACCCAAAAACATTGCAACTAAGGATCAGAATGAACTAGATGAGCTATGTAAGTCCAGAATCATTTTATCACTCTCTAAGCAGGTTTACTACAATGTTATAACTGGAAATAAAACTATGTATGAGCTTTGGACACAAATTAAGAATCTTTTTTATAAGTAGAGTCATGTATCTCAAATGTATTGGCTAAAACAGTTAATGGATCTTTGCATGAAGAAAGGGACTTCTATGTCTACACACTTGAATGAGTTTTACTCCATCATCAGTCATTTAGCTTCACAGGAGATTAAGTTCAAGAATACTTTGTATCCTTTATTTCTACTTGGTACTCTACTTGAGTCGTGGGATAATTTTCATACAGCTCTCTATGTTAAGGATGGGCTAAAATTGTAGGATGTTGAGAGCTCCCTCTTGACAGAAGAGGTGAACAAAAAGAATATAAATGCTTCATTTACAACAATGCATTGACAATGAGAGGCTGACAGGATGCAAATGGTTGTGGTAGAGACTCTAATAGGTCTCAATCTAGGACATGTGAATAGTCTCACAATAAGTTTCTTGGCCATAAGTCCAGTTTTACTTGACATTATTATTGTGGAAAAGCATGTCATAGTTTTAGCCACTGTGCCATAAAATACACGAAGAAAAGTGCAAAAAAAAGGGAAAGAGTAAAGTCTAAGGCAAGAGCGATGATTGTAATATTGTGTCTAGCAAGTTTAGTGTCAAGTTTTTAAATAATGTGGTGCAAGCTGATGTATCTGATGATGATTTTACCTTGGCAGCTTATTTTTTGGATGCTTCACAGTAGTAGCTAACTGATTCTTTATAAAGATATACTCAATGTTGGTTGATAGATTCCCTAGGGAGGTCAATCATGAATATACATATGTATCACATGGGTTCAACTTAAGGGATTTTAGAATACCATTTTGACACATTTTTTACATACAAAAGGGTCCCATATAAAGGGGTTACTTTACATATTGAATAGAAAAGGGTTATGGTTTATTAAGGAAAAATTCATAAATAAATATATTTATAAATAGGCCTTGAACACACGTGATATAGAGAATATAAATATAGTGAATTCCTCAAGATAGATTTAGGGGCTTCCTTTTATGTGGCCCTTGAGAGTTGGATTGTGGGACCCATTTTTGAAGCACAAAAGTGGTTGAGAGGCGTAAAATACCAATTTTTCATGAAAAATGAAATGAGTCCAGATGGTTGAGCGCTGGAGTTTTCCTAGGCAGATTTCGATGCCAAGAATGCAATGCAAGTCACAAGTCTCCATTCATCAATCGGAGTCCGCTTGAGCCCCCATTTAATCTCCGTAAGGTTTGGCATCCAAAAGCAACTATGTGATTCGAGAGTCAAAAAGGGTGCGATGGAGGCCAAGTTAATAGATTTCGACGCCATGATGCCTGTTGTCCAACCAAATCACGAATCTGAGTTCCTTTGGGCCTTCGTTCTTGGGAAAAAAACAACTTTTCATGGGAAGTGTGAACATGCAAGAAGTGAGCCGATTATTTTATAAAGGCTTAAGATAAGTTTTAAAAAACCCAAAAATATGACAATTGGGAGCAGGGGTACCCCCATCTATTTGATCATTCGAGGCATTTTGTAATAGAGAGAATCATCACAATCAATGGGAGGCATGAGATCCACAAATTTTTTGCTTCAAATTGCCTATCTCCATGCAGCCTATGATGCAGTAAATATAAATCTGAATTTCTAGTCTTTCTCTCTCCTCTCTCCTGTCTTCTCTTGATGTGTTTCCATGGATTAATTTATGAGAGAAGGGGGTGGGCTAATTGGAGAGATTTTGATTGTGGAATGATACTGACCATGAAGGAGCATAGATCAAGGTTGGGAGGAGCATCACAATGGCTTTTGGGAAGTGTCAGCGGGCCTCCAATCATGAGATGCGTATGATATAAAGTGTGATTCTACGAGGAAGTCATAAATTTAATCATTTTATGATAAATTCCTTTGTAAATGGTTGAATATGGATATACTTGGTTTCAATGTTGTGATTGATTAGAAATATTAAGGAAATTGGAAAAAATTAGTCATCTAATAATTTCTTTAAGAACAGCAAAACTTCTAGCATTGAGGTTATAAGGAAAATCATGGGTTTTTTGGGTTTTGTTGTGTATAAGGTGTTCCTATGGAATGGAATGTGACGTAAAACTAAATCTTAGCATGCCTAATTAGTCCAAATCGCTAAATCAAAAAATATCAATATTTATCAATAAATAAATAGAGAACATGAGGGTGAGCCTCAGTTTAGTCCTATCTTTATGTTAAAGTGGGTATTTTCTACTTTTATGAAGAAAAAATACATAAAACATGCTCTCTATATAACATGCCACCCGATCTTTTCTTGATGGTACATTCTTAGTAGCCCATCAAGAGATGCCCTAGGAAGCACGGTCTAGGATTTTGGTAAAACCCTCAGAGTTTGCTAACTAGGCTTGCTTGAGTCTACCGCGTAGTGGAAGTTCTAGCTGCTCCCACGAGGATCAACCTGAGTTTTTTTAGTCAAATCTATTACTAGCGACTAATTAGTATTAGCAAATTCTAAGGTGATGTGAATCAGGCTTTCTAGTTTCTAATGGTCCATCAAGTGTGATTTTTTATTCCTTGTTAGGAAGGCTCTCGGCTTACCGAGACCACCCAACCATAGGTCTGGATCCACCCATCCTCTCGCTTCCCTCGAGATAGTAGTTTTAGTTATCTAATTACCTACGAGCTTAGGTTCAACATATAAAAATAGCTTCTTTGAATTATCTCCTAATACAAATTCCTTACATGCCTTTTATTCATGACACAAAAACAAAGTAAAGCTATTCTTTCTTAATAGTTTTTTTCAGAGAAAAATGACATTTTACAATGTTTTCTATTCAAAGTATTATTCTCTCCAAGTTTTGTTCCCAACTAGTATTAGGACTTCCAGGACACAGTTTGAAAATCGAAGGGTAGTTGGCAGTTTGTAAGAGCCTAAGGAGTTTATGACCAGAGTCCCTTGGTATCCTCACTTCCTCCTACCGACTAGAGCTTCCTATGACAAGACCTTTCACGCTATGACTGGTCTAAACTCACTAATGCGAAACAAAAAATAAAACCCCTTGGAGAAGATTTTATTCACGTTGTCCTTGGGGAGGTCTAGCGCCATCAAGAATACTGCCTTAGTTGGTGTTCTGTGTTCATCGGAATAATGCCTCAGTCACAGTGAAAGATCAGTACCCAGCTTAAAATCACAAACATCTTATTTCAAATGCATTATGCATAAAATTTTTAACAAGTTTATTTCTAATACAAATATTTTATTTTAAAAAATAATAACATCGAGGCAAATAATCATAAGTGATAAAATAACTTTGAGACAAATCAGCATAAGCAGCAATACTTTCCAATAGTCTTCTTGGACTTTCTCTTCCTTGAGGATTAGTTTGGATTGAATTTAAGCAAGAATTTCATACTTGAGGATAACTCCCTTGGAGTTTCGTGGGTCTTTGCTTGCAATAAAAGAAAATCGTGGTTAGTTTAATTACGAACGATATCATTTGATAATTGCATCAAGGTCTCTTATATACGAAGGATTAGCATCCGTTATTACCCATTAGAGATTTCATTTGATCAACACAAAAATAAAAAATATTAAATCTTTTAGGGACACAACACCTTCCTTGTACTCGCTTAGGTTCATTTTATACAGACCCAAGTTACCCCTTAAAATTCACAGTACAGATTTCCTCAAAGAAATTATATGTGGGAATCGAATAAAATCTTATTTTACGCATGCAGCTTATGTTGCCTATTCATGGGATAAAGGCCTGCTAAGCTATTTTTATTTAAGAAAAATAGTACTTGAGGATCCATGGCAAGTGCTTGGTTGATGGTATTTGCGGCTCCATTTGTAATCCCCGTACTCGCCATTCCGTTTGTATAATTATATCCGCAGCATTATTGGAAACTCCTACCTCCATGACCTTCGTAGCTTTCTTCTTCAGGGCCATGGTCTTTAATCACGAGATCGGAAAATTTGCTGAAGGAGCCTGGGGGTAATTAGATTGATGGAAATTTTGATTGACCAAGGGGGGAAGCAATCACAAAGAATTCTGAGAGATTGAGAAGAGTCTTGATTCCATAGGGGAATAGAATAGAAGGGACAGAGAAATTGAATTCGAGAGCTCACGGAGTATCCTCCTTGTCTTCTTGACGGGAAATCTCCTGCTCCCGCTTCTCTTACCCTACTCCCTCTTGCTCTATACTAATGAGAAGGGCCTCTCCTCTCTTGCTCCAACTACTCTCAATGGCTCCCCATGCCTCATATTTATAGCTAAATTGGAGAATAAGGGTTGTGGCTAAGAAGAAGATCTCTTTATGGAAGGGATCTTGGCAAAATCACCAATTTGAAGCTTTCAAGATGCAATATGATGGTTCCATTGGCTTTGAAAGGGGGTAAAACCCCAGGACACTTGGTCAGAATTCTTCCACATCACTCCTTCTTCTTCTCCCCGTTCAGAGTGTTGTTCACTATTTGTAAATTGCGATCACGACGCGCATGATTTTGTCAATTCTTCTTTTTACATTAAATCTCTTAAATTGGCTGAAAAACCCACTTGCTTTTTTTGCATGACACTCTATTTTAGAAATTTCCATATCTTTTTAGGATATTTACAATAAATAATATCCAAAATATAAAAAATATGATATTTTAATCCAAAAATCTAGTATTTTTGGACCATCCACACACTATAGACACTAACACTAATGAGTAATATGGCTCATCGCCCTTGTTCACGTGGATAACTTCCGTGACGGATGGCTACAGTCCTTGTCCATCCGAAAAAATATCATGTTATAATCCTTCGGTCTTTTTGCTCGAGATCTTCTCTATTTAATGATTTTGGAGTTCTTCAAGTCCATTCTGCAAGAAGTCGGGGATATTTCAAATCAAAGTTGGGATATCACATCCTCTTCCCCTTACAGAAATTGGGATGTCCTCATCTCGAATGAAACTTGGGAGATTGGTTACATAGTGATTCATGGGGTCAATGCAAGTGGCATCCTCTTCAAGATAGTCTTTTCACTGGACGAGATATTCTCTAAGGCTTTTGTTTCTTAGAGTGTTCTCCTGCATGTCAAGTATCTTTTTTGGTTGAAGTTCAAGGACTCCCTGACTTGGCATTACAGTTGGTGTTTAAGTACATGGTATGGGTAGATTGACATGAAATACATTATGCACTTTCAATTTATTAGGGAGTTGCAACTTGTAGGCATCTGGTCCTAGACACTTTAGCACCTTATATGGCCCACAATAGTTGGGACTTAGCGTCTTAAATTCCCCCAAAGATAAGTAACTTTTCTTTGGGCGAACTTATAAGAAAACCATGTCACCTTCTTTGAAGATGTGTTCTTGCCTTCGTTGATTGGCATATGCCTTCTATTGTTGATCCTTGGTAGCTTGAATATCTTACCTTATAGCTTTCACTTGCTGATCCATTTCTTCTAGCATTTTCCTAGATGATTCTACCCGTAGAGTAGGATTGGAAAATTTTAATGGTGTAAGAAAATCTTGGTCATATAGTGCCTGAAAAGGATTCATCAGAATACTTTGATGGTATGACACATTGTAGGAAAATTCAACTAACGATAGGTATTGGATCCACTGTTTGGGCTCCTTATTACAATAAGCCCTCAATATGTCCTCAATAACTTGGTTGACCCACTCTATTTGACCATTGACTTGGGGATGGTAAGCAATACTGAAGTAGAGCAAGATTCCTAGAGCTTTGTACAAACTCTTCCAAAAGTTTTGTTGAGATATCGAGCTCCACTCGTGATACGCCAGGGTGACCGTTGTGTATTTATGTCACCGACTTGTCAGTTGCAGATGCGGTTGGTACACCGCCCCTGAATAATAGCTACATGATAGCTATCCTTATCTACTCTAGTTCGTGGCTCAGTTAGTATGCCACCTTAGTTAGTTGAGTTTGGTTTGAGACCCATATCTAGGGTTCTTCTATTTCTTTGTACTTGTGTTCTTTTGGCTTCCACAACTAAGAAGAGGAAAACTGTTTTCAGCCTCCACCCTTGTGTGTATTCCCCCATTGTGCAAGCAAGAAAGCTACAAGTGAGACTCCTTCCTTCTCTCCCACAATCTTGACATGGTATCAGAGCCTTGTTCGTGGTAAGGAGCTCAAGAAAGCAAGCCAAGCTCGCGGTGTTCTGGTAAGAGGAGCAGTGTTGCTTTCATTTTCTGTTTTGGGAGCAGATCTCTGCAGGTAGCACAGCCGGAAAGTGCAGGAGTGCATTGTCTCAGGTTGAGACGCCCTTCGCGGTGAAGCAAGAGGGCAGTATATGCTGCGGGAAAGGGCTTTAGCCCTTGGCGACCTTGTTTTTTTGATTTGAGGCCATTTCGGGGCCTGTTTTGGAGGCGGAAGTTTTCTGCACGCACTCAGGAAAAGGCCCAGTTTTATGCTGTGCAGCCACTGTTCTACAGGTCGGTGAATAGTTACTATAAAAATTGGATTGTATGCTTGTGCGAAGAGACATTGGGAGTTACAGAATCATCCTTGTTTCCTGTTGATGCAAAATCGTCACTAGGAAGTGACTGTGTGGTCAAATACCACTTTCGCCAGTTTTGCAGATTTTCCCTTGTGAGGGTGAAGCTGTGGTTTTTGCAGTGACAGAATTTTTTGCAGTCTTCTGTAATGGCATCTGATTCTCTTTCACAGATTGTCACTGAAAAGCTTGACAAGAACAACTTCCAAGCATGGAAGTTTAGAATGACGAATTTCCTTATGGGAAAAGGATATTGGGAATTTGTTGCAGGAAATGAAGAAGAACCAGTTCTTCCTGATGTTCCCAATCAACAGCAAATGCAGGCATTTAAAGCATGGCATGAGAGAGCCAGGAAAGTTATGTATTGGCTGTCTATCAGCATTTCAGACTCTATGATTGTGCATATTCAGGATGCAAGTACGCCAAAGGAGGCATGGGATACTTTGTCAAAAATGTATAGCACAAATACGCAAGCCAGGAAAATGCAGCTCAAGCAAGAGTTGCACAATGTGCAAAGAGAAAATATGAGCATCAACGACTACCACATGAAGGTGAAGAAGATTGCAGATGCACTTGCTTCCATTGGGTCACCAGTGGAAGATGATGATTTAGTTTCTGTGACCTTGAATGGTCTAGGAAAGGATTATGCACAGTTTCGGACATCCATTTCAGTTCGTGAAAGATTTCCTAATTTTGAGGAGTTGATTGCTCTTCTAATTTCTGAGGAACAGAGAAATGGTGGTGCATCTTCTTCAGGAGGAACTTCAAAAGAAGCTGTCTTCTAATCAAATGCTGGAAGAGGTAGAGGCAGAGGTAGAGGAGGCCGATTTGGAGGCCGTGGTAGAAATCAGAATATGCAGCAAACTCAAGAAAACCAGTCCTATGGAGGAGGACGTGGTAACTCTAGAGGCAGGGGGAGCCAAAGAGGTCGTGGTGGATGGCAAAGAGGTCAAAATGCAAACAGTAATGTTGAATGCTACTACTGTGGTAAAATGGGTCATATGGCTAAAGACTGCTATAAAAAGCAGAATGACATCATGAATGGAAAACTGCAACAAGGGAATTATGCATCTTCTAGCAGACAGGGTGATGACAGAAATGAGCATTTGTTCATGGTGCATCACATGAACAATTCTGTGACAAGTGCAGAAGAAAGTAATGATGTATGGTATGTTGACTCAGGTGCATCAAACCACATGACAGGTCATGCAGAATGGATGGAGGATGCAAGGAAAATGAAAAAACCAGGATTTGTGGAGACTGGTGATGATACTGCACATCCTATTGTGCAGATTGGAAAAATTCCCTTGTCTATGCAGGATGGGAAAAAGAAATACCTGTCCGATGTATTTCATGTCCCGAATATCACCAAGAATTTGGTTTCTGTCGGTCAAATGGTTGAGCAGGGCTTGCAGGTCAGATTTAATCCTCATGGATGCTTTGTTGAGGATATGAAAAATAAAGGTCGCTTGATAGCAAAAGGAAAGAAGAAGGGCAGAATGTTTACGTTGGATGCAGACATGTCTGAATTGAGTGCAGCAATGTTTGCACATGGGACCGGTGTAGTTGCAGATATTGATATCTGGCATAAACGCATTCATATTAATGTACAGCGACTTAAATCAATGCAGGCCCAAAATATTGTTGAAGGATTGCCAAAATTCAAGGTTGCAGAAATGCATAAGGTATGTGAAGCCTGTCAGTTTGGAAAACAGGCAAGGAAACCATTTCCTAGACATGTTCAAGAGAGTGAGAAGCCATTGGAATTAATCCACTCTGATGTGTGGACTACTAAAGTTGCATCTCTTGGAGGCTGTCATTATTTTGTCACTTTTATTGATGACTATAGCAGAAAAGTTTGGGTGTATTTTATGAAAAAGAAAAGTGAAGTTTTTGGGCATTTCAAAACCCTTAAAGCTATGGCTGAAAAAGAAACAGGTCTGCAAATAAAATGCCTAAGGTCAGATGGAGGAGGAGAGTACCTCTCAAATGAGTTTGCAAAGTTCTTGCAGGAGCATGGCATAAAGCAGCAATATTCATGCAGTTATACCCCACAACAAAATGGAATTGCAGAAAGGAAAAACAGGCATATTGGAGAGGTATCTCGTGCCATGCTCAATGAAAAAGACTTGCCAGATTTTTATTGGGCTGAAGCAGTTGCTACAGCAGTCTACATAATGAACAGGACTCCCACTGCAGCAATACGTGGAATGACTCCAGAGGAGAGGTATACTGGTAGAAAACCAGATATTTCTCATTTGAAAATTTTTGGTTGCATTGCCTATGTACATGTGCCAGATGAGCTGAGATCCAAGTTGGATCCAAAAGCTGAGAAGTGCATCTTTATTGGTTACTCTCTGCAGCAAAAAGGGTATAGATGCTATAACCCTTCTACTCGTAAGTTTACAGTGAGCAGAGATGTTGTTTTTGATGAGATGAGTAGCTGGTATAAACCAGTAAATGTGATTGATGATGTAGATGCACAAAATGGTAATGCTACACAGAATTCACAGCAACAGTCACAAAATATTAGTGGACCTGGAGCGTCCTCTAGCAGTGGTTCACATTCTTCGCTATGGACAGGCAGATTGAGATCAGGAGAATCTTCTCAAAGCAATGCAGATAGTGGTATGCAGGTATCACGAAAAGGAAAAGAGAAGGTTGATCAGCCCATGTTTGATGTGAATGCAGGTCACTCTTATGTGGATGGTGAATCCAGTGGCTCAGAACAGAGCATTGATGATGAGTTGGGTATTCCTTCTATTGTTACACCTGGAGTAAGGAAGACCAGGGATGTTTTGAGAGCACCTGGGAGTGAACCTACTTTGCGCAGGTCTACGAGAGCTAGGTGTCCTGTGGATAGGCTGAAATATGATGGATTTACAGCCATTCACTATGCATATATGGTCAAAGTGATACAGGAACCAGAACCCACATCTTTTGAGCAAGCCATGGGAAAAGAAAAATGGGAGAAAGCCATGGATGAAGAAATGGATGCCTTGGAAGCAAATGCTACATGGGAATTGGTACCTTTGCCTAAAGGTAAAAATGCAATTGGCTGTAAGTGGGTTTATAAGGTGAAGCACAATGCAGATGGTTCTGTGAACAGATACAAGGCAAGATTAGTAGTCAAGGGGTATGCACAAACATATGGCATTGACTATGAAGAAACATTCAGTCCGGTTGCAAGGATGTCAACCGTAAGAGCAGTCATTGCTATGGCTGCATTAAAGGGATGGCCTTTACATCAGATGGATGTAAAGAATGCCTTCTTGCATGGTGATTTGCAAGAAGAGGTATATATGGAGCAGCCACCAGGTTATGTGCATGCTGTTCATCCTGAGTTTGTTTGCAGGTTGAAGAAAGCCTTGTATGGCTTGAAGCAAGCACCTAGAGCATGCTCTGACAAGATAGGACAGTATCTTGTCACTATTGGCTTTCAGATTTCCAAGGCAGATTTCTCACTTTATGTGAGGAAAACAGAGAAAGGTATTATGCTACTTGTCATTTATGTTGATGATTTGATTATGACAGGTGACAGTGATGAAGATATCCTTCATGTGAAAATGCTATTGAAGCAGAAGTTTGAGATGAAGGATTTGGGAGAGCTGCATTATTTCTTGGGCATTGAGGTGATTAGATCACCAAGTGGGATACAGCTCTTGCAGAGGCAGTATGGATTGGACATGCTGTCCAAATATGGGATGACAGGCTGTAAGCCTATTTCAGTTCCTTTGGAGCAGAATGTGAAGCTGAGCACAGATGCAGGTGAGCTTCTAGAAGACCCTACTATGTACAGACGCATAGTAGGAAGTTTGATTTATATGACTATTACCAGGCCAGATTTGAGCTATGCTGTTGGATTGGTAAGTCAGTTTATGCAGGCTCCAAGGGAACCACATTTGGATGCGGCTAGACGCATACTCAGGTATGTGAAGTCCACATTGCAGTATGGACTATTTTATGAGACTGGGGTTCAGATACAGTTGCATGGATACACTGATGCTGATTGGGCTGGTAGTATTTCTGATAGACGATCTACCAGTGGATATGTGTTCTCTTTTGGGAGTGCTGCAGTCACTTGGAGCAGCAAGAAACAGCCTACAGTTGCCTTGTCGAGCACAGAGGCTGAGTACAGGGGTGCAGCAATGGCTGCATGTGAGGTAGCTTGGTTGCATAAGCTACTTTATGATATGCATCAGTCTACAGATGGGCCAGTTGTCATTTATTGTGACAACATGAGTAGTATACACTTGGCAAATAACCCAGTCTATCATGCTAGAACAAAGGACATTGAGGTGCATTATCACTATGTGCGAGAGAGGGTTTTACTAGGTCTTATTGATCTAGTTTATGTCAGCACAGAGGATCAGGTAGCTGACATATTCACGAAGGCATTGGGTGCAGAGAAGCTGCGCAAGTTCAGAGACCTGCTTGGTGTGCAGGAATTGGGATTGAGCTCGAGGGGGAGTGTTGAGATATCGAGCTCCACTCGTGATACGCCAGGGTGACCGTTGTGTATTTATGTCACCGACTTGTCAGTTGCAGATGCGGTTGGTACACCGCCCCTGAATAATAGCTACATGATAGCTATCCTTATCTACTCTAGTTCGTGGCTCAGTTAGTATGCCACCTTAGTTAGTTGAGTTTGGTTTGAGACCCATATCTAGGGTTCTTCTATTTCTTTGTACTTGTGTTCTTTTGGCTTCCACAACTAAGAAGAGGAAAACTGTTTTCAGCCTCCACCCTTGTGTGTATTCCCCCATTGTGCAAGCAAGAAAGCTACAAGTGGGACTCCTTCCTTCTCTCCCACAATCTTGACAAGTTTGAGGTGAAGAGAGAATCATGGTCACTAATGATTCTTTGGAGTAATCCATGTAACCTAAAAATTTCTTGAATGAAAAGCCTTACAATATTGGAAGCCTTGTAATTGGTTTTTATAGGAATAAGATGTATAAATTTTGTTAGCATATCAATGACTACCATTATGGAGTTATATCCTCTTTACAGTGGGGGTAGTCTAACTATGAAGTCCATGCTAATATACTCCCACTTCATTTGAGGGATATCAAGTGGTTGGAGCTCTCTTGGCAACTTGATACGCTTGGCCTTAATTTGTTGATAGTTTAAGCATTCAGTGACATACTTGAGTACATCACCCTTGAGTCTTTCCTAGTAAAACCTTCTTCTGATAGTATTAAGAGTCTTAGCATAACCAAGATGACCCAAAAATGGGGAATCGTGAGCTTCCTAGAGTATTTTCCTTTTCAGTTCTTGACTTGTAAGAATACATAATCTTGTTCTATAATAGGAAAGCTCCTAATTTATGGAAAAATCTTGATACTTAGTCCTGAGTTTTGGATTTGAATCCTTGATAGAAATTTCTCTTAACAAGTTCTGATAGCTTGGATCCTTTGCTGCCTCTTCTCTAGCCATTTCTATGAGAGGGTTACTAGGAATTGAAATCATTGTGGCAAGAGTTCCAGCTCTAGAGGGCTCTTCTAGGATTAGATCATTAAGGAATGATTTACGGCTTAGGGCATTTGCAATCACATTCTCCTTGCCTGGTCTATACTTGATTTGAAAGTCAAATTCTTGCAAGGTCTCAATCCATCAGTGTTGTCTCATATTGATACCTGGTTAAGTAAAACTCCACTTTAGGCCTTTATGATTAGTGACTAAAAGAAAACCTATTATGAAGCAAGTAATGTCTCCATAGTTTAAAGGCATGAATTACAACAAGTAATTCTAGATCATGTGTGGCATAGTTTCTTTCATGGATCTTTAATTTTCTTGAAGCATAGGCTACTCAATTTCCTTCTTGCATAAGCACACAACCCAAAACAAGAGAGCTTGCATTAGTTACTATCACTTCGAATTCTTTGCTAAGGTCGTGTAGCCTTAGGATAAGGGCAATTACCAAACTCTACTTCAGCTTGTCAAAGCTAGATTATTCGTCGAACGTCCATGTAATGGAGACCTGCTTTTTGAGAAGGTCGAGCGGCGATTGAGGCATAGTTTTTATTGATGAAGACTCTATACCAACCTGTCAGCCCTAGAAAGCTTTGCACTTCCTTGACCATTGCCGGGGGTGGCCAGTCTTGGACATCTTGGACCTTGGCAAGATTCACTGAAATGCCATCTAGTGATACTATGAAATCTAGATATTCAATCTGCTTCTTCAAGAAAGCACATTTCTTCTTTTTAGCATGCAATTTATGGGCTCTCATTGTTTCAAGAATTGTTTGTAGCTGTGGTTCATAGTCTTCTTCATTCTTGGAATATGTTAAGATATCATAAAAGAAGACGAGGATGAAGTCATAAAGGTAGGGTCAGAAAATGTCTTGCATCAACCTGTTGAAGGTGGCAAGAGCATTTGTTAACCCAAACGACCTCACAATAAACTCATTATGATCGTACCTTGTGTTAAAAGTAATTTTAGAGATATCTTCATCCCTATTTCTTATTTGATAATATCTTGATCTAAGATCAATCTTTGAGAAGACCTTTGCTCCTTGGAGTCAGTGAAGCAACTGATCTATCCTGGGAATTGGATATCTATTTTTCACTGTCACCTGGGTTAATCCACAATAATCGATACAAAGGGGGATTGTTCCATCTTTCTTTTTCTGAAATAAAACCGAGGCTCCCCATGGTGAATTACTTGGCCAGATGTATCCCTGGTCTAATAGTTTCTTGAGTTGTTCTTTCAACTCAATGGCTTCAGGAATTGACATTCGGTAAGGCCATTTCACAATGGGGGTAGCACCTGGAATAAGTTGAATTTATCCTTGGCGTCACTATCCTGTTCAGCCTTGTTGGGTTTAATTAGATAGATGGGTAATCCTTTCTTTAGTCCCTTTACTATTTGGGAGGCTTTACCCAGCTGAACCTTAGGATTTCCTACTTCTCCCTGAGTGGTTACTTGTTCTCCCTTTGAGTTTTGGAATGTGATTTGGCCCTTTTTGCAATGGATATGGGCATTATTTGGAATTAACCAATCCATTCCTAGCAAACCCTCATAACTCGAGGTTTATAATTCAGAAGTTCATTTTGGAAGAATTAGTCAATCCATTCTTAGCAAACACTCATAAGCCCGAGGTTCATAATTTGAAAGTTCATTTTGGTTGCCACCCAAGCTAAATTCTACCTTGCTGGTTTGTTGTGTTGATAGAACTTCTTTTCCATTTGGTAATTCCACAAGCATTCTAGGTGCAAGAATAGTGTTTATGCCTAGCCTTTTTGCACATTTTGGTGATACAAAAGAGTGGGTACTTCCACAGTCCATTAAAATTCGAAAGGGTTTACCTTGATAATCTATTGGTGTTTGAATTACTGAGAATTGGCGATTTGGACCCTTCTTATTGAGAGTGGCATGCACTCTACCTCTTTCCATATCAGATTCCATCGTGGGATCTTTATCATTACTGATCTCCTTTAGGTTTACTCCAATGACCTTTTCCCTGGCATCTTGGCTTTGCCCACAAAACTGACCTTGGCCAAGCTTCGGGCACTATCTCTTAAAATGTCCTTGTTCCTTGCAATAGGAACACCTTGGAGTCTCATTGCTCCTTCCTATGGGTATAAAGCTTCCCACAGCATTTGATTTGGCCTTCTTTGTTTTGTTTGGTTGGTATTATCCTTGGGCTCTTTTTGCATAACCTTGTGACTATTTTTGTTCCAAATTTGTGCATTTCTTAGCCTTTGTTCAATCTCCTGAACTATTGGAGTTGCTCAAATCAATGCATCTTGTAAATATGATGGTCTCATTGATTCAATACATAAACATTCAGGGGTAGATTTAGACCATAATTTGCAAAATTTGGATACTTGCTATGAAACATCCATCGTAGGTGCATATATTCTTGGGGGGTTCATTAAGTATATATCCTCTATATAATGTGCGTTCATGGACAATTTATAAATATCCTAATCTATGAATTTTTCTTGAATAAAACACAACCCTTTTCTATTCAATCTGTAAGTAACCCCTTTATATGACACCTTTCTCTATGTAAAAAATGCATAAAACTGGTGTTTTAAAAACCCCTTTTTTTGAACTCACGTTATATATACATATCATGAGTGAACCCCCCCTCCCCCTGAGCATATATTAGAAGTGTTACGAATTTGGAGTAGTAGGCTTCTAGGCTTAGGCTTAACTGCTTTAGATTGAAGAACTCATTCATCTTCTAGGCTTGATATGTGGGCAAAAGATATCTCCCACGTACCGCATCCTTAATTTTGTCCCAAGTGATAGCACCTCCGGTGTTCTTTGGTCCTTACACCATTGTTTCCACCAAAGATGGGCATCTTCGGTGAGTTTTAGATTAGTGTTCATGCGCAGTCCCCGCATCAGTGAAATAGTCCTCCATAGATTCTATCCATGTTTCTACTTCAGTTGGAATGTCCCTTTCTTTACCATCAAACTCTGGTGGCTTGTACTGCTTGAGAATAAATTTCTTCTCTTCGGCTTCTATAGTATTGAGATTCTACCCATAGATTCTATCCATGTTTCTACTTCAGTTGGAATGTCCCTTCCTTTACAATCAAACTCTGGTGGCTTGTATTGCTTGAGAAGAAATTTCTTCTCTTTGGCTTCTATAGTATTGAGATTTAGGGTGACATTTTGAAGATTATGCAATTTTATGATCAATTTTCTTTCCAATCATATTTTTAAAAAAAAAATATGTTTACTTGCTTACTCTACCTCATTAATTTATGAGGGAAATTATGTACTACTTGTCCTTTTGACAATGATCAGGGTTTATATTTCAAAAGAGAGTTTTAATTTTTAATCAAGAAAAAAGTCTATCTACTATTTTTTATTTATCAAGGAGACAAATGAATGGACAAAAATAAATCTTTATGTCAATAGGAAGGGAATACATTATTCAAGTAGTCTAGGAGCTCATATTATTCTTGGAAAAGATTTTCCTACCATAAACTAGGCATGGCATTGTGATGCATCCATCGCATAATAATTAGGATTTCAAGAATAAATATCCAAAAATCTATATTTTAGAGGAAGATCAAGTGATCCATCTTTATTTTAGTTGCGAAAGTTGGAGCATCCTACAACCATGACTCGATCAGCTGGTATAACCCTTGTAACCTCCTCATAGATGTACCAGTTTAGTTTGACCTATCACCCTCTAGTGAACATGTTTAAGTTTACTCTAGCCTCATAGAAGAGATAAATCTTGACAACCCTAAGGGCTTCCATCCACCTTAGTCTCTTTAAATTATTCAAGAGGTAAGCAAGACGATTTGTTTCAATTTAACAATATCCTCGGATTAACATCCATTGCCTTTCGTAATACAGGGGTGAAGGATTGTATATCTAATCTAATATCCCCATCATCTGATTTCTCTAGCTAAAGCTAGAGGAGTGCATTGCTAGCATAAACATAACTTGAAAAATCAAGAATTGTTCCCAAGGTTCGTTTGTCCTACATCAATGTTGTGTCCATAAAGATATTTTATACTATAAATATAACTAGTTTTATTTACTTGCGTTGTGTCCTACATCAACGTGCACTCTAATACCAACTGTAATGTGCCGCTTGATCTTTTCTTGGCAGTACGTTCTTAGTAGCCCATCAAGAGATGTCCTAGGAAGCGTCATCCAAGATTTTGATAAAACCCTCGAAGTTTGCTAACTAGGCTTGCTTGAGTCTACCCCATAGTGGAAGTTTCAGCTGCTCCCACAAGGATTGATCTGAGTTTTTCTAGTCAAATCTATTACTAGCGGCTAATTAGTATTAGGAGATTCTAAAGTGATGTGAATCTGGCTTTCTAGTTTCTAATGGCCCATCAAGTGTGATTTGTTATTCCTTGTTAGGAAAGCTCTCGCTTACCGAGACCACCCAACCATAGGTTTGGATCCTGTAACGTGTCCGCTCGTCCACTAATGGGACACGTCTTAGCAGCCCATCGGGAAGAGAGTCTAGAAAGCGCCGCCTGGCACTCACAAGGAATGTCATAGGGTTTGCGATCTAGGTCTTCTCGAGTCTGCCCCAAGCGGAAGTGTTTGGCCATTCCCACTTAGGACCGACCTGAAATCAGGGTTCCTTTCCTATCAACAAAGTCTCTAGGAAGTAGCTAGCGTCGAGCTCCAGATGACCCACTTTGCGTAGGAGCAACAGAGTCGAAGCACATTTATGTTGCACTTGGTTCATGGAGAATGGGAAACGAGAGGGATGCGAAGCTCAACCTCTCTGCCATAAGGCATAGTCCCATTCCTTTCCCCTAAAACAACATAAATCGGAATTCTAGCTCTACTGATGCTAGGTCTTCATAATCTTGTTATCTCATCTTTTGAGAAAAGTTCCCAGCCAGTCGGGACCACCCTTCCATGGACCCAAGTCACGTCCACTGCATTTTCCTCAATTTTCTTAGTTATCTAATTACCTACCACATTATGTCTGACATGCAAAAGCAGCTTCCTTAATTAATCAATTTAAACACAGGTTCCTTCACGTAACTTAGGCACTGATACAAAAACAATGTCAAGCAAGTTTCTTTTTCAAATATCTGATATTTATTTATCATAGTCCCGGAATACATCAAGTATCATGCCCAAAGGCCATCCCAGCAATCTACAGGATTGCTGCTCCAAGTTTCGCTCGTAGACTAGTACATGGGCCTCGAGATCCCATCTCGAGTCACGTCGACCTCTTGTGCGGGATCGAGAGGCAAGGAATTTACAACCAAAGCCTCCCATGGCACCCAAGCATCCTCCCGCTCCAAGCAGCACCCATGGAGAGACCTCTCACAGGGGTTAGCTCCATATACCCAGTGCGGCTAACAACCCCCTTGGATAGGGCCAGCACACAGTCGGAGGTAACTGAACCTGCCTCTCCCTCTAGGCTTTTAACCTAAAGCATTAAGTGTTTTGCCTTGAATTAGTTTCTTGAGCAAAGAAATTCAAACAATGTACCTAAATGTACAATCACAATCATTTCGGAGGTCATTTGTATAAAGGGCCGATATGCAGAATACACAGCGTTCTTCGCGCACACCAAATCTCACTGCAATCTGAGATTTTTGCTCTGCCCTGCTTCTAGTGCCTCCACATGCACTGTCCAAGAGAAGAAGTAGAGAATGGAAGAGCTTCTTACCCGTTGCTTGCTTGCTCGAATCCTTAGCTTCTCTCCTTCGCTTTGGCCTTCAAAACCAGCCTCAATCAGTGGTGCAGCTCTGATATCATGTCAGGAATCGCATGCTGGGGGACTTGCTCAAGATGCTGCACCGAACACACACAAAATGCACAAGGAGAGCTCACTCAAGGACAAGAAGAGAGATGGAGGCCAAAACGTTTTCTTTCTAGTTTCTTCTTCTTCTTCCACACACTTTACAATGTACACAAAGTATAGATAAGATACAACATAAAGGAAAGTGGCCTACTAAGTCAAACAATGCATAACCAACTATACTAGTCGACTGGCACTATAACTATGCCAACTGTAAATAGGTGTAACAACCTAAATATAATAAGTAATGAGTCAGTGGCCATGTGAGAGTTTTAATGACCACCGATGTGCTATGTATAGACGTGTGGACCCATCTAACCAGGCGATCCATCATTAATGTCCGCATGTGTTGAGCTTGTCATCTCAACATCAAAGTCAATTCCCTGCTCCTGCTTAAAACCCTTAGCAACAAGTCTTGCTTTATAAACCAACTTGGGATGTCCAAGAGTACTTTTTAGCTTGTACACCTATTTTCATGGCAAAGCCTTCTTGCTGTTAGGCAATGCAACCAAATCCCAAGTCATATTCTTATGTAGGGAGTCCATCGCAGACTGCATAGTCCTCTCCCAAGAGTGACTGTCACCCCTGCGCATAGCCTCATCATAGGTGAGAGGCTCTTCTGTATCTATAACTAAGACATAATGCATTGAGAGATCAAATCAATCAAGTGGATGTCTAGCTCTAGTAGATCATCTAACTATAGGCTCTAGTGCATGTCTAGTATCCTGTCCAACACCCTAGCCATGCATACCAACTCTGCTGCAGGCTGTCCAACCTGGCTGTGCAGGAGCATGTGGCTCCTCCTGGAATATAACCATGTGTATCTCTACCACATTCTCAGGCTGCCTATGGATCTTGTCTTCATGGAAGACTACATCATGGCTATGGATGACTTTCCATGCTTGTAGATCCCAGAGGCGGTAAACCATCTCACCTGCATCTCCATAGCTAAGGAAAATGCATTTGACACTTTTAGGATCCAACTTATTTCACTTGTCTTTGGGCACATGGCAAAATGCCTCACATCCAAAGACACGTAGATGCACATAAGATAGAGGTTTCTCAGTCCATACCTCCTCTGCAACCTGGAAATACAAACCACTGGAAGGTAATCTATTGATGACATGCACAACTATTCTAATTGCCTCAACCCAAAAGCTCTGTGGTAGGCCTGCATGGCTAAGCATACTGCGTACATGCTCTTGGATGGCTCTATTCATCCTCTTAACCAAACCATTTTGGGGTGGGGTATAGGGGGTAGTCAATTGACGCTTAATATCCCTCTCATCACATAGCTGCTCAAAGGCACGTGACACATATTCTCCCCCATTGTCAGTCCTAAGGCATTTTAGCCTATGCCTAGTCTGGTTCTCAACCAATGCAAGCCATCTCTAAAACACAGCCAAGACTTTTGACTTAAGCTTAATGGGGTTAGCCTAGACTTTACGTGAAAAATTGTCAATGAACATCACAAAATACTTTGCACTAGCCATAGACTGACAGGGCATGGGCCCACAGACATTCGAATGTACTAATGCCAAGGGCTCACTCATGCGTGTCCTACATGACTTCTTATGCATATTCCTAGTTTGTCTACCATAAAGATAATGCTCACATGAATCAAAACATGCATAGTTAAGGGTGGTAAGTAACCATTTTCATTCCATTCAAGGACATGGCCCAAAAGGGCATGCCAAAGAGATACATGTGGGATGGAACTAACTGACAAAACATGGTCAATAGAGGACCCATCAACTACAAGAAGATAGAGGCTCCCATCCTTGGCATCTCTAGCAAGCACAAGTCTGCCATGGGTGATCTTCCAAGCAGAATACCCAAATCAAACATGAAATCCAGCATCATCAAGCTACCCTACAAACATAAGATTGCGTGTAAGCGCAGATACATGACATACATCCTGTAACAGAAAAGTACTGCTAGTAGAGAACTCCAGCCATACATCCCCAATCCCAACAATAGCAAGTGACCTGTCATCACCCAAGCAAACTGAACCAGAGATAGTGTGGTGGGAATGGAACCACTCACACGGGATGGTGTAACATGAAATGAAGCACCAGAATCCAAAAGCCAGCACTGCGCATACATAGAGTGAACCTTGGTCAATGGCGTAGCATCATAAGAACTAGTTGCAAGTATGTACTCCCCATCTGAGTCATCAGTCTGCATGGCATTTATCTCCTCAATTTTCACACTGGATTTTGTAGGCATAATGCCGATCAGAGGACTTTTCTTATACTTTGTATGTCCCCTTCTCTTTGTGCTTCTAATTGTGCAACTCATGACACTGTGGGTACATACGACCCTTCTTGCTGCAATGATAACATGTCACAACAAATAGCTAATGATGTTGCCCACCAAGTACCATCAAAAGTACATAAAATCAAGATGATTCAGTATGAAAATTCCATGTCAGTCCATGAATAACTACTTGTTGTAATAAATTACAGCCATGTACAATGATAGTAAACTGTAGGAAAAATGAATGCACCAAGTCAACCACTAACTGTCAAAGCATAACCGGCATCAAGAGAGCATAAATTAGCAAGTGATAGTCATACGAACATCTAGAAAACACCCAAGCATGTCAAATGAATCCATCAGTAAGCCGGCACACCCCCTGTGTAATAGGGCAAAGTGTACATAACACTGGCAAGACCTGACACAAAGAGGTGTATGCTCAGGGAGTGCAAAACCTAAATCATCCTAAGTACATTTGTGAGGACCGCGGCATATCAATCATGCAACATCCAAGTGAAGATCCTAATCTCAAGTATCTAAATTCTCAAGCAGCATAAACCGCCTACTCAATGTCTATGAAGCATATCAAGACGCTCCCACTAGCACAAAAGCTGTAAATATCAAGCGAAGAAGCTCAACAAGGGCATATGATAGCACCAGTGCCAGAAGATCCAAGATCAAGCATCAATAAGACCTCATGAGCATATAGTGCTAAGATATTTGCAATCACACCTACCTTAGTCTCTTTGTGAGAAGCAGTGAGGGCTCAGGACCAGAATCCCATATGCACAGTAGGAGAAAGTACCACCACTCAATTCCTATAAAGCATTGTACTTGTACTCTTTTTCTAATGCAATGATAGTACTCTTTTCTTTCCAGTAAAGTGTCATGTCACTGTCAATACACAAGATTTTGTTTATGAGTCCAAGTCTCAATCTTGGAACCTAATTCACTTGTGTAACAATTTGTCCTAGTCAGGGTCAATGTCTTCATGAGTTTCTTTTTCCTCTTTCAACCTCCATAGCTTCCGCATCTGCCATGCTCTAGATCTCGCGTATTTCACATGGTATCAGAGCTCAGTTGAGAATGGCCCAACTTTCCTTTCACTCCTCTCAGCTCCTTTCCATCTCTTCTCAAATCAGTTTGAGTATTGGACCCTATCTCCAACTTCATTTGCATTCCTACCTTCAATGAAGCTTCCATGGCAGCAGCCATAAACAGTAGCACCCTGTCAGTTTGAAGCTTTCATATCTCTCTCCACAAGCCAAATATATCTGAACTTCCTTCTAGAGAAGTGTTTCTTTACTTCCAAAGCTCCTTTTTGGCACCTCAATCATTGAGATTGGGCAACTATAGCTTCAGCATTGCCTCTTTTCAGAGTTGCTGCCATAACTGTGTCTGTGGACAACACCTACCTACCTCTGTTGGAGCAGCCATATCTCATCAACCAGGCCATATCTCTTCAAGATTTCTTCTCAAGAGTTGTTCTTTAGGTCAAGGCACAACTTCTTGGTACAAAAATCAAGGAGATTGATGCACACCATGCCCAGCATTTGTATTTTCTCAAATCTGGGTGCAGTTTTGATAGTGATCACTTTGAAGGCTTGGATCTCTCAACTCGAACATAATGAGTACAAACCCTCTTAGGGGGAGTTAGACCCATTAGTGAGGGTCCTCTATCTCAAAGGGTTTAAGCAGATTCAACCTGTGGAGCGCGTGGGAGCTCATTTACCAGTTGCTGGTCCCT
Source organism: Lygodium microphyllum (assembly GCF_053477565.2). Classification (NCBI taxonomy): domain Eukaryota; kingdom Viridiplantae; phylum Streptophyta; class Polypodiopsida; order Schizaeales; family Lygodiaceae; genus Lygodium; species Lygodium microphyllum. The sequence goes on along the minus strand of NC_141162.1, from coordinate 35,408,027 downwards.
GTTTTGACAGGACAGCCATAGCCACTTACCTTTAAGCTCATTTTTCCTTCATTTTTTCTCTCCTGCCACTTAAACCAAGCCAAGGCCACTCTAATCTAAAGTTTTCAGCAAGTATTTAACCATCAAATCAGCAAGGAGGGAAAGATATGAAGAGTTTTTGAAGATCATCAAGTCAAACTCAAGGAGCAAACGTCAAATTTCAAACTAGTATCTTTTGATACTTCACTGCCATTGCTTGTGTCTTTTGACACATACAAAGATCAACTCATTCCTAGTTATTCTCAGTCATTTGAAGCTAATTTGCTGCTGGTCTCTCAAGTCAAACATGGGCAAAGATTCTCCAACTACCCGTTTCAAAGGAGTCGGGTTTCATACCTGGCAGACCCGCATCAAATTGATCCTGATGAAGAAGGCCCTCTGGGCCATTACCACTGGAAAAGAAAAGAAGCCTCGTGATGCGAATCTTATTGTCACTTGGCAAAGGAATGATGATAAGGATCAGGCCATTATAAAAACTGGAGCTAGATGATAGCTATATCCACCATGTGGATAACTGTGAGACCTCACAAGATACATGGAAGAGACTTGACACCTTGTTCAGTGGACAGTCTAAATCATCAAAGTATGGTCTCCTAATTGAGTTTTTTGGGCTTGAAATGAAGTCCAACACATCACTTGCCACACATCTAAATTACATGGAAGGACTTCTAACCCAACTTGCAGGAATCCACATTAAAATGGAAGAAGATGTTTGCATCGGTATTCTACTTAAGAGTTTGCCTCCTAAATATAATAATGTATCAACAAATTTAATCAACATGCCAAATCATGAACTTGTTGATATCTTGGCATCACTGTTAGAGGAGGAAAAGAAGCTAAAAACTAAGGAAGAACCAAGTACCTCTAGAGATGAGCATGCATTATATGTTGGCAACAGGTACAAAGGCAAGAAGGATCAGCTCTTCTGTGACTTCTGCAAAAGGACCGGACACACCAAGAAGTTCTGCCATGCCAGAAAGAGGTCCCAAAAGTCCTATCTAGTTGCAGTCAAAGAAGAAGAAGAAAATGGAGCAAAGGAAGAAGAAGAAGAAGAAGAAGATCACTAGGAGAAGGACAAACCTCATCAGTCCTTCTATTCAGATAGACTTTTTTAGTTTTGTATTTCCTAGCCCTAATGCTTCAAACATAAACTTGTAAACTCCTCAGTTATCCTTGTACTACAGCCTTTGTACACTTTGTGAGGTCCCTGCTATAGCCTCTAGATGTCCATCATGTTTGTGGTACCCACACTTAGCCTTTTCTGCGATAGCCTCTAGTGTTTTTTGCCATGTTTATGGTGTGCCCACACTTTACAAGTGTTGCTTTCACTAAAGCCTCTACACACTTTGTACTTTTGGTTGTGATTGAGGAGGGGTATTGAGATATTTGCAATCACACCTACTTTAGTCCCTTTGTGAGAAGCAGTAAGGGCTCAGGACCAGAATCCCATATGCATAGTAGGAGAAAGTACCACCACTCAATTCCTATAAAGCATTGTACTTGCACTCTTTTTCTAATGCAATGATAGTACTCTTTTCTTTTCAATAAAGTGTCATGTCACTGTCAATACACAAGATTGTGTTTATGAGTCCAAGTCTCAATCTTGGAACCTAATTCACTTGTGTAACAATTTGTCCTAGTCAGGGTCAATGTCTTCATGAGTTTCTTTTTTCTCTTTCAACCTCCATAGCTTCCGCATCTGCCATGCTCTAGATCCCGCGTATTTCACATATAGGCTGTGTAGCATCCATACATAGCATCCATAGACATTAAGTACATCCAAGCTGTAACTCTGGCAAGCCAAGAAATAGCCAATGTAAGCTTCAAGAAGCAATAAAATGTCAAGCCAAAGCAAGGCTTAGTAGCATCCAACTCCAAACAATGTAACGGGCATGTAGTAGTAGCATAGGCCAAGCATGTCAAGACTGGTCAGACATAAGCAAAGTACATGCCATAAGTACATTAGAGATGAAGATCCAAATGCTATGCAAAGTGATCTCAAGCTCAACCAATGATTCGAGAGAAAATCCAAGCTCTATGTCGATCCCGGAGAGTCACTACATCAATGTATACATCCAAGACATAGCCCGAATCCAACATGCATATCCAAACATAAGCAAATAAGCTTTAGTCCTGATATTTCTAGTAGCAAAAAAATTATCCAAAACTAAGAAAATAGTGGCTCAATCCAAGCTCAAAACCATAGACAAACCATAGGCATACTTTCCCATATGTATAGGCACTAACCGGGCATAATCGGGCATCAAATGATTATGTAGCATGAGCATAAAGTGTAATGACAAAGGGCTTCCCTATTTTGGGCTGCCTATGGGACTGTGTAAAATAGTCAATGACTGAGTAAATTCAGCCCCAAAAGCATCTCACATCATAGGTATACATTCCCCTAGCATTCGAGGCGCATTCGAGACCAACTGAGCAACCAAACATAAGCTTGTAAACTCCTCATGTAACCTTGTACTACAACCTCTATACACTTTGTGAGGCCCCTAATATAGCCTCTGGGTGTCCACCATGTTTTTGGTACCCACACTTAGCCTTTTTTGCAACAACCTCTGGTGTTTACCAAGTTTCTGGTGTGTCCACATGTTTTAGGTGGTTGCTTACTAAAGCCTCTATACACTTTGTACTTTTGGTTGTGATTGAGGAGGGGTGTTGAGATATTTGCAATCACATCTACTTTAGTCTCTTTTGATGGAGCAGTGAGGACTCAGGACAAGAATCCCATAAGCAAAGTAGGAGGATGTGCTGCCTAGACTTTCCTATAAAGCATTGTATTTTCTTCCTATTTCAATGATATGATAATACTCTTTTCTTTTCAGTAAAGTGTCTATGTCATTGTCCACACACAAGATTGTGTTTATGAGTCCAAGTCTCAATCTTGGAACCTAATTCACTTGTGTGACAGTTGAACTTGTGTGTGACTATGTTTTCATGAGTTTGGTCTTCATCTTTCAACATCCATAGCTTCCGCATTTCCATGTCCTAGATCCATGTTTCAACAGTGCGGACCTTGAAAGGCCCTGAGCTCCTAAACTACATCTTTTGTTTATGGCCCTTTACTAAGTACAACAATACTAGGTCACCCTAGTTAAAGTCTTGCTACTTGACATGCTTGTCAAAGCAACTCTTGTGTCACGCCTTTTCACAAATTAGGGCATGGGTATGTCAAGAATCGCATGGTGGGGGGACTTGCTTGAGCTAAAGAAGTATAATTCAAACAATTCATAACAAACTACACTAATTGATTGGTGATATATTTTTGCTAGCAGTAGGTAGGTGTAACAAAATAAATATAATAAGTGATAATTCAATGTCCATTTGAGTATCATAATGACCACCAATGTGCTAAGTGTAGATGTGCAGACCCATCTAGACAAGCGATCCATCATCAATGTCTGCACGTGTTGAGCTTGCCATCTTAACACTCCCCCTCAAGCTCAACTCTATCTTTGCAACTCCAAGTAAGCTTTGGAACTTTTGAAGCTTCTCTACACCCAATGCCTTTGTGAAAATGTCAGTTGTCTGATCCTCTATGCTAACATATACCAAATCAATCTCTCCTTCAAGCACCTTCTCTCTCACAAAATGGTAGTACCTCAATGTGTTTTGTCCTAGCATGGAACAATGGATTCCTAGCTAGTTGTATGTTGCTCATGTTGTCACAATGAATGGCAACTAGACCATCTCCCTACACATCCAAATCAACTAATAACTTTTTCAGTCATACCACCTCACATGCTGCCATAGCAACACCTCTATACTCAGCCTCTATACTCGATAAAGCAATTGTAGGTTTTTTTTTCTGCTCTATGTAATTGCTACACTACCAAGGGAAAACATGAATCTACTAGTAGTAGATCTTCTATCTGTTGACATGCTACTAGCCCAATCTACATCTATGTATCCAAATACCTATACATCCTTACGTGCCTCATAAAAAAGTCCATAATGTAAAGGGGACTTCACATACCTCAATATATATTTCACTGCATCCAAATGAGGCTTTCTAGGCATCTGCATAAATTGATTGACAAGGCCAACAACATAGCTCAAGTTTGGCCTTGTGATAGTCATGTAAATCAAACTCCCTACTATCGTCTTGAACATAGTAGGGTCTTCTATCTCATCCCCAACGTCAGTACTCAACTTCACATTTTGCTCCAATGGTACTGAAAGAGGCTTACATGCTATCATACCATCCTTGAATAACATATTCAAGTCATACTACCCTTGGGATAGCCATATACCATCATCATCTCAAACCCAAATACCTCAATACCAAGAAAGCATCTCAGCTCACCCAAATCCTTCATCTCAAACTTCTTCTTCAAGAAGTCCTTAACTTCAGCAATTCCATTGTCACTATCACCCTGTAATAATCAAGTCATCCACATAAATGAGTATGATGACCAAACTTGCATCTCCCCTTCTCACAGAGAGTGAGTGATCAACATCGGAAATACAAAATCCAATATTGACAAGATACTCTCCAATCTTGTCAGACCATGCTCTAGGTGCTTGGTTCAACCCATAGAGCGCCTTCTTTAACCTGCACACATATGTGGGATGCTTTAAATCCTCATAATCTGATGGCTACTCCATATACACTTCTTCTTGCAATTCACCATGCAAGAAGGCATTCTTAACATCCATTTGCTGCAAACTCCAACCTTTGGCTATTGCCAAGGCAATCACGCATCTAATAGTTGCCATCCTAGCAACTGGACTGAATGTCTCTTCATTATCTATGCCATATATTTGAGCATAGATTTTTGCAACCAGCCTAGCCTTACACCTGCTAATGGAACCATCTGCATTATGCTTGACTTTGTAAACCCACTTACAGCCAATAGCTTTCTTACCCTTAGGCAAGGGTACCAAATTCCAAGTCTTATTGGCTTCTAACTACATCGGGCTTCTTGTCAATAAAGCATTCTTTGGGAGTCATCCCATGAACTGCACTATGGGAGTTTTGTTCATAATATAGACAGTAGTATGGATAGCTTTAGACCAAAAATGTTTTGGCATATTCTTTTCAACCATTAATGCCTGTGCAACTTCTATAATATGCCTATTTTTTCTTTCTACAACCCCATTTTTTTGTGGAGCATACTTGCAAGTAAACTGTCTCTTTATCCCATGAGTCCTCAAGAAGCCACTAAACTCATTAGAGAGGTACTCTCCCCCTCCATTTGATCTCAGAAACTTCACTTTCAAGCCCATTTCTATTTCAATAGTTGCCTTAAAATATTTGAAGTGCTCAAATACATCACTCTTTTCCTTCATGAAATATACCCATAGCTTCCTTGAACAGTCATCAATAAATGTGACAAAGTATTTGCTGCCATCAAGAGATACATTCTATGTAGGCCCCTAAACATCTGTATGCACTACATCAAGTATATTTCTTCTCACTTCTCTATCATGCGAGAAGGGTTGTCTTGCATGCTTACCAAACTGGCATGCTTCGCAGACTTTATGAAATTCTGCAACTCTAAAAGAAGGCAACCGTGTAACCAATCCTGGATTGCATTAATTTCAGCCTTTGCACATTTGCATGTCCAATATGTTTATGCCATATTTCAATGTCTGCAACCACTCCTTTTCCTTTTGCATATATAGCAGCATCCATTGCAGGAATTCTAGCATCTAAAGTGAACATGCGGTCAACTCTACTTCCTTTTGCAACCAACTTGCACTTATCATTAAAGTCTTCTACAAAACAACCTTTTGCATTGAATTAAACTTGCAACCCTTATTCTACCATTTGGCCAACATACACTAGATTCTTTGTGATTAATGGCATATGTAATACATCTGTTAGACTCTTTGTCTAGCCATCATGCAAGGACAAGGAAACCTTTCCAATGTGTGAAATTGGGTGGCATGAATCATGAGCCATCTACACATAACCTAGATTTTGTAAGTCTTGCATCTCTCCAAACCATTCAACATGACTGGTCATATAATTAGATGCACCTGAATTGACATACCATACATCCATCATAATGTGTCCCCTTTCTTGTAACTGCATTCATCATATGTTACATAACAAACAAATGCTTAGTTTTGTCTTTATTCTATCATGAAGACGAGCATAGTTTCCTTGCTACAATTTACCACTGTAAATATCATCCTTCTTAGCATAACAATGGGTTGCAATACGACCTATTTTTCCACAATAATGGTAAACAATAGCAGAATTTCCAAAATCTCTGTTTTGCCATCTACCTCTTCCTCTAGAGCTCCCCCTACCTCTAAAGTTTCCTCAGCCTCTTGAAACCTGCATTTCACCAAATTGTTGATTGAACTTGTTTTCCTTGTTATTGCCAGCACGTCCCATACCGTGGCCTCTCGAAGAGGATCTACCACATCCCCTTCCTAAACTTGATTAAAATGCTTGGACATGTTCACCATTTCTTTTAGACAAGTCACCATGCATATTGATCTCTTTCATAATCATGAAAGAGACCAGCTCATCAAAATCTTGAAATGGCTTTTGTACATATACTGAAGTAACAAATGATTTCCATGCCTTCTCATTATTAAGGCCACTCAAAGTGGATGAAACCAAATCATCATAGGATACTTTGCATCCTTTATTTCTACTTGGTAATCTACCTAAGTTGTGGGACACTTTCCTAATGGCTCTCTATGCTAAGGATGGGCTAAAATTGTAGGATGTTGAAAGCACCCTATTGAGTAAAGAGGTAAGCATATAGAATATAGATGCTTCTAATACATTTCATGCATTGATTGTGAGAGGCCAACAAGATGGAATGGCCATGGTAGAGACTCTAATAGGTCTTAGTCTAGGACATGTGGATAGTCTTGTAGTAAGTTTTATGGCTGTAAGTCCGATCTTACTTGTCATTATTGTGAAAAAGTAGGTCATGTTCACCCACATTGCCATAAAATGGACAAACACAAGCACAAGGAAAAGGAAAAGGGTGAAGTGTAGGGTAAGAATGATGATTGCAACATTGTGCTTAGCAAGTCTAGTATCAAGATTAAGGAGATTAATACGGTGCAGTGCAGCCTAATGCATTTTATGATCCTATCTTGGCACTTCTTCTTTGGATGCTTCACAGTTGATTGATGCTTTGTCAAGATATACTCAATGTTGAAAGATTGATAGATTCAGGGGCTTCCTTTCATGTGACCCCCCATAGAGAGTGGTTTCACTCCTATCATAGTATGACTAGATTTGTCCATTCAAATATAATGACCTACCATTAGAGATAGTTGGTAATGGTGATGTCCAGCTACGTTTTGGTTTAAGCATCATGTTTACTCTTTATGATGTATGTCATGTATTGGCTCTCACGAAGAGCCTTATCTCTTCTAGTATCTTGGATTATGTAGGTTATGTTCTCTTTTTGGTGATTTCTCATGGAAGATTTTAACCAGATCAATCCAAATTAAACAAAGGATCGTCAAAAGGGCTTTGTAACATAACCAAAGGTCAATCCAAATTAGACAATGCACTATAATAATACAAAATTTGCTACACTAAAGAGATATGACATATTGAACCATAGTCTGTGGTGCTAATTCTAGTATCCTCTATCCTTTGCTTCAATCTAGGTGAGTTAACCATGTTTTGACTATGGCTACAATTCGACATGTATCTCTTTTGCATCGTCGCCTTGGGCACGTCTTTGAAAGGAATGAAAATGCTTACCAGTTTGTAGTATCTTCCACCCCTAGACTTTTTTTTTGACTTGTGATCATTATTTAAATGGCAAGTAGACACATAGTATGCGTAAGAAGTCTAGCATGAAGCACATGGGCTAGCCTCTGGTTTTTGTTCATTTGGATGTATGTGGTACCATGCCCTGTTAGTCACTAGGTGGTGCAAAGTAATTTGTCACATTCATTGGTGATGATTACTCCCATAAGGTGTGGGCTTACCCTATTAAGAAAAATTTTGATATCTTATCTATCTTTCAATGTTGCCTTGCTTTTGTTGAGAACTAGTCTAGGTATAGGCTAAAATATCTAAGGTCAAATAATGGGGGTGAGTATGTCCCAAAGGTTTTGAGCAGTTTTGCGATAAGCAAGGTATTAAGCGTGAGTTGATCACCCCCTACACCCCTCCCTAGAAAAATATTATTGAATGCATGAACAAGATGATTATGAGAGAGTCTACAGTATGCTTGGACAAGCAGGCTTACCCCAACATTTTTGGGCTCAGGTAGTTACTACTATTGTACACTTGATTAATATGTCCCCTTGCACTAATATTGATTGCCAGGTTACAGAGGAGGTATGGACTAGAAAACCTCCATCATATGCTCATTTGCGCATCTTTAGTTATGAGGGTTTCTATAGTTCCCAAGGAAAAGGGCAATAAGCTGGATCCTAAGATTGTAAAATGCATCTTTCTTGGTTATGGGGATGTAGGAGAGATGGGATATCGCCCATGGGATCCATAGGCTCGCAAGATTATTTGTAGCCATAATGTCATTTTCCATGAGGAAAAGATGCATAAGAAACTTGAGAAGGTGATTGAGGTACGCAAGGTGATCTTTCAGGATGAGCCTGCAGAGCAAGTTGCTAACCAACTGCTCTAGCATGAACTGGCTTAAAAACCTATCAAAGAGGTCACCCTAGTGGTGTTCTGAACTACCTACCTAACTTGGGACAACTGGACCAAGACCTCCTACTAGGTGAGGACTCCTATAGCTTGGTCATCATATTTTTATTTTCCTCCCAAGGTTTTTATACTTGAGTGTGTAAAAAGGAGGGAGTTGAGCATAGAGTGACCCAAGGAGAACAGGGCATCGGCCTCAGGTCGGTATTCAAGAACCTACCACAAGCTCTCGTGAGGTAAGACTTAATTCTTTTCTGTTTCGCTCACTTTTTTTTACACTCCAACTTTCTTTTTGTTTTCTTTTTGGCTAGCTGCTACCCCTAGGAAGACAAGGCATCGAGTCTGACTTGTCCCTAGGAACCTACCAAGCCTCCGCAAGGCGATAATCAATTGCTTCTAAAAATTTTCTTTTTCTTTTTTTTTCCTTTTCTAATTGAGGGGTTAGAACACCTTTGTACACACCTCTGTAATTTTTATCTTTAGATATATTCTGAACTTGCTCTTCTTTGCTATTTTGGCAAGCTTCTCTAATTGCCTCACAAGCAAGGACTCCTAGGATAGCTGCCTAGCAAGCAAAAAGAACAGGGTCACAAGGACTACCCTCTATCACAGGTCTTTAATGCCTATCAATGTCCTATCAAGAGGTAGACAACTAGTAAATCTCCCCCAGATATATCTAACCAAACCCTAGGACTTCATGCCTTGATTTTTGGTCCCCACAAACGAAAAGAAAATAACCCCCACATACACTTATAACACTATTCGCTTGAGAGGAAAATTCGAAAAGGTGACGACACCACCTGGAAAGGCCACAAGAAGCTCCTACACAGCAAAGGCTCCCTCCAAGCACTTCATCCAACCTATGTGATGCAATCACTAAAATAGAAAACCATTAAATGTACCTACACCAAACAGACATATGGCCCTCTTGGCCTAAAGAGATATAACATTTCACAACCAGCAGAATGGTCCTCTTGGCCTTATGAAGTAAAACATTACAACTCAATAGAGACGGCCATCTTGGCCTTATGAAATAAAACATTTTACTACCATTTAGCATAGCATACTGTTGAAACAATCCCTTGGTCCTAACATTACTCAAATAAAGCACAAAATCAACCAAGGATAAGGCTTCTTAGGCCCTACACTAAGTGCAACAGGTTATTAGCTAACTCCCCTGCATAAATAGCAAGGGGTGTCCGACGAATATGATGATACACAATCCTATGCGTCCATGATAGAGTAGGAAGGTGCTCACTTGCTACTTGACTCATAACCCAAACTAACCATTAGCGGTGCCGAAATATGACATGTTAGCAAGAAGACCCAAAGTAATCCAGGGCTAATGTTAGGGTAATTGTAAGGGCTCCCCTGGACTACAATTAAAAAAGACATCTTCCACGAAAGCATAGTTAGTCAAGGAATCCCCAAAAAAATTCCATTGTCGAGGAACTAACTGACAAGTTACCATCTCAAAGATATGAAACACATCCAAGGCTACACGATGGTACATCCCTAAGATGGGATTCCACACACTATAGGTCCCATTTGGCTGATTGATTACTAACTGTGAGTCACCTTTAACCAATAATCAATGGATACTACCACATCGAGCTACATTCAACACCATGATCAAGGCCTTGTATTATGCCATATTATTAGTAAAAGAGACTCCTGAATAGACTCCCATCTTCACATGACAACCCGATGTCAGGGACCTTTAATGACCACACCAATGCTTGCATGTTTAGCAGGCCCTCTAGAAGCTCCATCAAAATACAGAGTGTAAACCCATGCTTCATGGATAGGCCACGCCATAATAATTATCTCACTCATATGTATGATAATCAAAATCAAGTCGAGAGAGAGGATGTATAACAAGCACAATCCCTCCTTCCTCTTTGAACTCGATAGGAATACTAGTTAGAAGTCATTGACAATGGTGGCAATAGACCTTAATTTCCCACATAAAGGATCTGTCTTGCCACTCAATAGCCAGATACCCTTTGCTCACCAGATCATTTGACCTTGGTGGTAACGTTGCTCAAGATATGGATGCTCTAGATAGGGAATGATGCGTCCCATCCACTCGTCTTGGTACCTACTGCACATTAAAGTTGAATCCTGAAGGATCTTCATAGGCACCAAGCATAACGTCAGCCCTTACACATAGTAAGGCTTCAACTTATTAAAGTTAACTTTAGTCTTAAACTCTACCCCCTACAAATCTGCTAGAAGGGTCGGAGAGCCATTATTTCCTAAACATACAATCTTGTATGGTCCATCCCACTTGGGTTCTAATTTTCCTAGAAAGAACTCCCGATGAGCATCATAATACAACACTGACCTTTCGCAAATTTTTACTTCTTAGCCTGAAGATCATGAAGGGCTTTCATTCTCTTTTTCCCTACTTCTTGATGTAGTAAAAGCTACACCGAATCTCATCAAGATGTGCTAGAGAAGTATACCCTTCATGTAATGCTTCTTCCTCTCCCAAAAAATGATTGAGGGAAAAATGCATAGTGGAAAGCTCTATTTCTAATGGAAAAACACACTCCTCCCCATACACTAGCTTGAAGGGGGTGTGACATGTGGCTTAATCTTTAATATACAGGGTATTCTTGTTGTGCTTAATCTTTAAAGCTTCAGTCATGGCCATTATAACCTTGTTCAAGAAGTGTGTCCCTCAATCAAACACAATCTCCTTCAGTGGACTGAAACAGCAAACAATTTGCTCCATAATGAAACTAGCTATCTCCTTAGCATTGTCCTTCAACATTGCTTGAGCTTCAAACCACTTTGTAAAGTAGTCCTCCGTTGCTACAATAATATACCGCTTTTGCATAGTTGATAAAGGGTATATTGGTCCCACAAAATCAATACCTCATTTTTCACTGGGTAACATAACCAAAATGGGATTTAGAGGTCACCTACAATTTTCTCTCGCATTGTATCTTTGATAGATATCGCAATGCTTAACATAACTGAAAGTATCTTGGAAAATCAATGGCCACCAATATCTAGCACGGATAGCTTTTTGGGAGGTAAGCCAGCTAGCAAAATGTCCCCCACATGCGAATCATGGCACTCCTCAAGAATAAATGGTACCTTATCAGGTAATACACAATGACAATAGATATCATCTACTCCTCTCCGATATACAAGAAACTTGTTATAATCGAAAAGCGTAATACTTGTTTCTTGATCTTTCTCTTTTCAGACTTCGATAAAGCAGCCCTAAATCCTCTTGTAGATAAATAATGCATTATAGCCACATACTAGGAAGGGATGGAAACTGTATCGATTTTAAGTAGACCTTCAATATCACTTCCCTCAGCTAGAATTTCCTTTGGCTCCTTGAAATCCACAAGACATTCTACAATACCTTATAGCCTTCAATGGCTTGCTCCTAATCTCATAATCAACCTCATGCAAAGTGATTAACTACTTTTCTAAACGGTTAGGTGGCTGCAACTTGTTCAGCAACAATCTGAATCCTTCCACCTTCGTAAATAATACTACCTTCTCATAAAGAATATAATGTCTAAATTTTTTTGTCACAAAGACCATTCCAAGGCACAATTTCTCCATGTACATATAGTTAACTTTAGATATCCCCAATTTCCTACTAGCAAAGGAAATTGGATGATACCATTTCTCCTCCCAAATTTGAGCTAAATAGAGCTGATACTATATTGTGGCTGCTAAAAATATATAGAAAACTTCACCTCTTCTAGGTGCTTTTAGGATTGGCACTTTTGCTAATTCCTACTTCACATCCTCAAAAGATACTTGACAGGCTTCATTCCACTCAAACAAATAGTTAAAATATAGGAGGTTCGTCAATGGCAATGCTCTTTCCTCCAGGGCATTGATAAATCTTTGATAATATCCCATTAACGAGACAGAAAGTTGTGCACCTCTTTTGGAGTACATGGCGGGCTCATAGAGATTATAACCTTTATCTTTTCAAGGTCGGTTGCAATACTAGCTATACTAATCACATGGCCAAGTAACAACCCATAGGGCACTCCAAATTTGCACTTTCTAGGGTTAAGAGCAATGCAAAACTGTCTACAACACTCAAAACATTTCCTTATAATTATTAGTTGTCGCTCCCTCGTGGTGGCTACCCCTAGATCATCAATAAAGACTTTTGACTCCTCTAGGGAGATATCACCAAAGGTCTTATCAACTGTTAGTTGCCAAGACCCATGCACATTGTATAGACCAAAGGCCATCACATGATACGCAAAGGTATTGAAGACAATGATGATGAATATCATTTTCAATTTATCTTCCTTCGCAATAGCTATCTAGTTATATCCACCAAAGCAATCCATAAACAAATAGATTTCCCTACTCACTAACTGATCCAAAATCTGATCAATGAATGGCAACGGGTAGTAATCCTTAACCGTCTACTCATTAAGCTCTTTGAAATCTACGCAAATCCTAATCTAATTGTTCTTCTTCTTCCTAATAACAACTGGTGAACACCATTCTGTGTGTTGAATCAAAAATATCAAACCAACCTTTCGTAGCTTTGTCAATTCTTCAAATAGCCCATCCCTTAATTTGAAAGACATACGCCTTACTTTCTATTACACAAGGCAGCTACCTTGCTTCAAAGGAATCGTATGAATAGCCAAGCTAGGAGGAATGCCTCTCAACTAATCATAACTCTAAGCAAAGATATCGTGAAATTCTTGAATCAAGGACACATATTCCTTCCTTTTTTCGAATAGAGAATGGACCCTAATTTAATTGGCCATGAATCATTCATCGTACCAAGGTCGAGATCAATTACATCCACATCTCTTATCCTCTCTTGAACCTCTATTGGCTCATTCAAAGTCATTTGGTAGATATCCTCTGTAGTGGACCTCTCATTGGATTTGTCACTTGATGACATCTCACTAGTAGATGGAGCATCTTGCATATCAAACTCTAATGAAGATAAAGAAACTCTCTCAATCTAAGGAGATTCAGAATAGGCATCTACTACTACATGCCTAGCACCTCGACCAAAGATCAATCGACCAGTGGGTATATCAACCTGACAGACTACTTGTAAGATCCATGGTCTGCCTAGAAATACTTGCTAGCTAGGTCGCCCTGCAAACCTAATGACCCTAAAGTCTAGAATGCACTCTACATTGGCAACCATCACATGGACTTTAGTAATTTAATCTTCGAGTTGTCTTAAACTATCATCAGTCATTTGGAGGATCGTGGAGGCATCTTTTTTTATTTTTAATCCCAGTCTCTCCATCAATTCCAAACTCATAATGTTGACAAAGGATCCTATGTCCACAATAGCATGGTCCACTAATATTCGATCAACATATGCTACTACCCTCGGACAATGCTTTTCAACATGCTCAAACCAATCATCTCCTACTCGCGTTATTCCCAAGGGCTCAACTATATACCTATTTCATAGAATCTTCTTAAATTCCTTGCGCACTCCTGGAGACAACTTAATCGACTATAGAAGATTTACATCTAGCTTAACTTTGCAAAGAGAACTCGCTAAATCAAATTCATGATAGCTAGCAAGAGCTCACTTTTCTCGCCAGACCATTCTCTTGTGTGGTATTTTAACCGGCTTTGGTGCTTCTTTCTTAGCTTTTACTTCCTTCTTTGGCAACTCCTTATCTTTCTTGGGTTCGGCTTTACCATCTATGGCCTTGAGAGGTCCGCCTTCCATATTGGGATTAAGGACTTGCGTCCCCTTATCATCTTGCTTGGCGTTTCTCTCGACAAGTTTTGCCTTGGCTTTGTCAACCTCTTTACCCTTTTGACCTTTCGTAATAACTCTAGATTAGAAGCTTCAGTGCCATTGACGTAAACATCTTCTATAAGGCTATCTCCACTGCCACTAGGTAGCTCCTCTACCATAGCTTTTTCTCTTTGTAATATTTGTTTCAGTCCTTCATCTTGCTGGAGATTATTCCCTTGTGCTCGATGATTAACTGGACCTAGCTATTTACTTCCTTGCTGGAGAGAGCTAATCTTACTCCAACATGTACTAGATAAATGGCCAGACTTCCCACATATGTCACATTTAATATTTGGACAATTTCTAGGGAAATGTTGACCACCACACCACTTATAACTAAATTGTGAGGGGGCACCCTCGTCAAGGCATTGACTCCCTATCAAATTTTGTTGCTTCTTAAGGAAATTAGCATAAACGATTACTTTTCTATAGTGGTCGCTAATCATATCACTATAGTGCTTTATCATATCCTTAACTTTGCCAAGGACATTTGAGGCACTTGACTCATAGCCACGATCATCTACCTGTCATTCTATTGGCCTAACCACTTGATTAGGAATTGGTTATTGATTCCCTAGAACACCAGTGTAGAATTTATCGTTGGGCTTCAAACAATTGGTGGAGCCATCTAACTAGTCATAAGTATGGTCACACTAGGAGGAGCCGGCAACATGGGCACATTTTGTAACGTGTCCCCCTGTCCACTTGTAGGACACGTCTTGGCAGCCCATCGGGAAGAGAGTCTAGAAAGCGGCGCCCGACACTCACAAGGAATGTCACAAGGTTTGCGATCAAGGTCTTCCCGAGTCTGCCACGAAGCGGAAGCATCTGGCCGTTCCCACTTAGGACCGACCTGAATCAGGGTTTTCCTAATAGTCAAGATCCTAGGAGGTAGCTAGCATCGAGCCCCATACAAACCACTTTGCACAAAAACATCAGGGTGGAAGCGGATTTATACTGCACTTGGTTCAAGGAGAATGGGAAACGAGAGGGATGCGAAGCTCGACCTCTCTGCCCGTAAGCCATAGTCCCATTCCGTTCCCCTAAAACAACATAAATCGGGACTCTAGCTCTATTGCTTCTAGGTCATTGTTACCTCACTGTCAAATCCTTTGAGAAAAGTTCCCGGCCAACTGGGACCACTCTTCCGTAGGACGGACCTAGAGTCACATCCACTGCACTTTCCTCGGGTTGCTCAATTATCTAATTATCTACCACATTTATTTTGACAAGCAAAAACAGCTTCCTTAATTAACCAATTAAACACTGGTTCCTTCACGTAACTTAGGCACTAACACAGAAAAACAATGTCAAACAAGTTCCTTTTTCAACATTTGATCTTTATTTATCAAAGTCTTTGGAATACATCAAATAACCTGCTGAAGGCTATTCCAGCAATCCTCAGGGATCGCTATTCCAAGTTCCGCCCGTTGACTAGTATGTGAGCCTCGAGATCCCATCTCGAGTCATGTCAGCCTCTTGTGCAGGATCCGGAGGCAAGGAATTTATGGCTAGAGCCTCCCCTGGCACCCAAGCGTCCTCGTGCTCCAAGTAGCACCCACGGAGAGACCTCTCGCGGCGGGTTCGGTCCACGTACCCAGTGTAGCTAACAACCCCCTTGGATAGGGTCAGGCAGATAGTCGAAGATAATTGATACTGCCTCTTCTTCCAGGCTTTTAACCTGAAGCATTAGTTGTTTTTTCTGAATTAGTTCCTTGAGCAAAGAAGTACAAACAATGCAGCTAAGTGTACAATCACGAGCATTCCAGTGGTCGTTCGTATGGCCAATTGCTAAGGTGTGATTCCTTCTCCCCGAATACTTCCAGCATTTGATCCTGGATCAATCGCAACTTGGCAAGATCCCAAGGGTTTCGTAAGCTGAGTTGCTTGTTTACCCTTTTTCCTTGGGTTAGGGTTTATACCCTGTTGACCCAAATTGTCTCTATCTTAAGTTTCCTTAAATTATAGTCAATAAATCCTGGGAAACCTCATCGCCCTAACTTGGTTGGGTGGTCAATTGCTTCTTGGCAATTCACTACTGTCCTAAACTTGACAAGACATTTCCTAAGACGGAGTGTTGTAGTAGGGCAACTACTCAATTCTCAGAGAAGCTAATTTGTAATTTAGAACTTGCCAACCTTGGTCTAAGGTGTAGCGGTACTATTTTGTAATTTAGACACAAGAGCATATGACGTTGCAGCTTGTTGCACGAGATAGGTATCAATACCTAACTTGTGGGATTATATCTCCCATCATACGGTATTTCTTGATCGCGGATATAGGGTTTGGGAGTCCTATTGACCCCAATCCAAAACCCCAATTCCTTTAAGGCTGATAAACGTTTTGGCCCTAGGGTTCCTAAATTCCTTGCGGAGGTCTAGCATTTGGTCATCTGATCCTTAGGGTGAGAACCCTGGATCATTCTTGCACGGGTGATTAGATAATCCTAACATTTCGAGAATGTGGGTAGGACCTTTGAGATCGGAAATATTAAATCGACATCCCAAGTGCAATACTAGGCAGAATTTTAACATAACTTAACCTAACCCAACACATTGAGGTGTTCGTCGTATGCCAACTATTCACGCCTTTATGAATCTCATGTGAGTTACACAATTACATGCAATTTACCTAGTTGATCTAATTGTCTTATGATTTGAGGTGATTTTTTCCTTAGAGATGCAAATGCTTTCCCTAAAAGATCTAAATAACTGCAAGATGTATGAGATGTATCATTCCATGCGAATATGAAATTTCAAGACCATAGACCTTTTGCCTTTATGCAACTATAGGATCTATAGTGATCTTTCTTTTACTTTCCCTATGCAATATTGATTGACATTCAGAGCTATTCTTATAAACCCTACGTTTTATACATCGAATTCAAGCTTTAGTATTTTAATGAAGATGCATCCTTTCCCAAATTCAAACTTTGATAAAAGAACTCTATGCATGGATGCATCATTATTTCATGACTAGATGCCAATGAGTACATTATTGATTTAATCCTTCTTTTACCGCTTATCTCAACCTAAAATGTAACTATCCATTTGCATGCGAATTGCATAATATATGTTTTTGTCAAAGATTATAAATATTTTCCTTTCATAGCAACTATTTAGACATAACTTAATGATCGTCTATGATTACCTTATACATGAGACACAACTAGGAATTTATTACATAAGTGTGTTATGTGTTATATGCCCTATCCTTTGCAAGATGCAACAAGGACGCCTTCGCACAATTTCATCTTTTAACTTATGCATCATACATTCGAAACTACAACTACCCTTGACCATAGAAGTACAAGCAAATGCAAGTACTTGACATGCAACTAAACTTTGTAAATCGAAAGAGTATATAAATTTTCCAATGCATTTAAATTTCCTATGTGAATTAAAGCATGCTTTATGCATCCTTTCCATGCAAAAATATTTTTTGGAACCTGGGCATTCAAAATCGGGGCGTTTTGTCCACTCTCGTAGTTTGGGTGGAAGCTCCCACGTGCGCTCCTCTAGACTTTTGCTTAGGAGCCATTGATGAAGTAAATTTTGATTCGGTGCCTCCCTTGGCTCCCTTACGAGCTTCGAGGTTACTACTGCCCGAGATCTCCTTCCCTGCGCAGGAATCAGGCCTTGCAAGACACAGTCTAATAAAAATCGGGAGGCACATGTGAACTTGGCCTAGAGAAGCTTCAATAGAAGCTTCCCAAGCTTCTGGAAGAAACATGGAGATGACGTGGAGAAGATGATTGGAGAGATGATTGGAGAGGATGATGATGATGATGATGGGGCGGCAACAGCTTGTGATGATAGTGGCAGCTGGGCGATGACGGCGGGCAACGGCACGATCCTGGGTAGCACCACCATCCCCTCCAAGCTTGGGAGGGGGGTTCTTATAGGCTGAAGGGGGGGCCACACAAGTGGCAGAATGCATGCCCCTCGACAACTCAAGCTCCACACACACTCCCTCTCCCCGCCATGCAACGGCTGAAGGGGAGGGAGTTTTAAAAAATTTGCAATTAATTCATTATCTTTTTTGTCCCTTGAAGGGGAGTTCCTGCGGAGGCCTACGGTTTTGAGCCATGGTTTCTTATGCACAACGCGGGGCTGGTGTTTATTAGTGCACGAGGATGGTGCACTTAGGCCACTATTTCTTGGTTGCGGGAGATTACTTCAGATTACTTTTGCGCGGGATCTAGAGTCGTTAATATTTCGTTCTAGAAATATTACACATTTGGAATTATGCTTCCTCTCCCATTAGGAGGACTCATGGGCATCCCTTGACCTCCATTCGTCAATGCTAAAGTATTTCCAAACCCTAAACTCGGATTCCAATTTTCCCTAGAGGTATAAGTTGCTTGTAATCACGATTCTACCTCTTCTTCTTTTGTAATAGCCATATCAATGTCGGCAAGAGCAACACTACTCAACTGCACTTGAATGTTAAAGTCTAGCCCATTCAAAAAGTATTGCAACTGAGTAGTAGCTGGAATAGGAATATAGGTTTGCAACTTACAGAATACCTCCTTTAGTTTCTTGGCATACCCACCATGAACATTCTCGTGAGGTTCTTGACATGTAACATTGAGGACATTTTTCTTGTGCTTGTACTTGAGAGAGGGAGTATGAGGGAGTGAGTGTATGAGGGTGAGGGACCGTGGTGGAGAAGCTCTCCATCTTCTCTTTCAGGGGCAAACTCTCTTCTTCAAAAGGCCACAAAGGATAAGTCAATCGTAGTTATGGTTCCAACCTCTAATCTATGATACCACATTGCAACTCATCCATTAAAAATGGGTAGAGGAAACCCTAAGGCTGGCAAGTCCGGTGTCCCTGTTGGGATTGCAATGGGTTGCGCGGTCATGGTGACAGTATAGAACTTCCTCCCCCTAATGGACTATGCGTCCAACTAGGGTTACTAAGACCCCATCCTTGTAAGGATATTGGACTGTCAAGATTGTGGGAGAGAAGGAAGGAGTCTCACTTGTAGCTTTCTTGCTTGCACAATGGGGGAATACACACAAAGGTGGAGGCTGAAAATAGTTTTCCTCTTCTTAGTTGTGTAAGCCAAAAGAACTCTAGTACAAAGAAATAGAAGAACCCTATATATGGGTCTCAAACCAAACTCAACTAACTAAGGTGGCATACTAACTGAGCCACAAACTAGAGTAGATAAGGATAGCTGTCATGTAGCTATTATTCATGGGCGGTGTACCAATCGCATCTGCAACTGACAAGTCAGTGACATAAATGCACAACGGTCACCCTGGCATATCACGAGTGGAGCTCGATATCTCAACACTCCCCCTCGAGCTCAATCCCAATTCCTGCACACCAAGCAGGTCTCTGAACTTGCGCAGCTTCTCTGCGCCCAATGCCTTCGTAAATATGTCAGCTACCTGATCCTCTGTGCTGACATAAACTAGATTGATAAGACCTAGTAAAACCCTCTCCCGCACATAGTGATAATGCACCTCAATGTGCTTTGTTCTAGCATGATAGACTGGGTTATTTGCCAAGTGTATACTACTCATGTTGTCACAATAAATGACAACTGGCCCATCTGTAGGCTGATGCATATCATAAAGTAGCTTATGCAACCAAGCTACCTCACATGCAGCCATTGCTGCACCCCTGTACTCAGCCTCTGTGCTGGACAAGGCAACTGTAGGCTGTTTCTTGCTGCTCCAAGTGACTGCAGCACTCCCAAAAGAGAACACATATCCACTGGTAGATCGTCTATCAGAAATGCTACCAGCCCAATCAGCATCAGTGTATCCATGCAACTGTATCTGAACCCCAGTCTCATAAAATAGTCCATACTGCAATGTGGACTTCACATACCTGAGTATGCGTCTAGCCGCATCCAAATGCGGTTTCCTTGGAGCCTGCATAAACTGACTTATCAATCCAACAGCATAGCTCAAATCTGGCCTGGTAATAGTCATATAAATCAAGCTTCCTACTATGCGTATGTACATAGTAGGGTCTTCCAGAAGCTCACCTGCATCTGCGCTCAACTTCACATTCTGCTCCAAAGGAACTGAAATAGGCTTACAGCCTGTCATCCCATATTTGGACAGCATGCCCAATCCATACTGCCTCTACAAGAGCTGTATCCCACTTGGTGATCTAATCACCTCAATGCCCAAGAAATAACGCAGCTCTCCCAAATCCTTCATCTCAAACTTCTGCTTCAATAGCATTTTCACATGAAGGATATCTTCATCACTATCACCTGTCATAATCAAATCATCAACATAAATGAAAAGTAGCATAATACCTTTCTCTGTTTTTCTCACATAAAGTGAGAAATCTGCCTTGGAAATCTGAAAGCCAATAGTGACAAGATACTGTCCTATCTTGTCAGACCATGCTCTAGGTGCTTGCTTCAAGCCATACAAGGCTTTCTTCAACCTGCAAACAAACTCAGGATGAACAGCATGCATATAACCTGGTGGCTGCTCCATATCGACCTCTTCTTGCAAATCACCATGCAAGAAGGCATTCTTTACATCCATCTGATGTAAAGACCATCCCTTTGATGCCGCCATAGCAATGACTGCTCTTACGGTTGCCATCCTTGCAACCGGACTGAATGTTTCTTCATAGTCAATGCCATATGTTTGTGCATACCCCTTGACTACTAATCTTGCCTTGTATCTGTTCACAGAACCATCTGCATTGTGCTTCACCTTATAAACCCACTTACAGCCAATTGCATTCTTACCTTTAGGCAAAGGTACCAATTCCCATGTAGCATTTGGTTCCAAGGAATCCATTTCTTCATCCATGGATTTCTCCCATTTTTCTTTTCCCATGGCTTGCTCAAAAGAAGTGGGTTCTGGTTCCTATATCACTTTGACCATATATGCATAGTGAATGGCTGTAAATCCATCATATTTCAGCCTATCCACAGGATACCTAGCTCTCGTAGACCTACGCAAAATAGGTTCACTCCCAGGTGCTCTCAAAACATCCCTGGTCTTCCTTACTCCAGGTGTAACAATAGAAGGAATACCCAACTCATCATCAATGCTCTGTTCTGAGCCACTGGATTCACCATCCACATAAGAGTGACCTGCATTCACATCAAAAATGGGCTGATCAACCTTCTCTTTTCCTTTTCGTGATACCTACATACCACTATCTGCATTGCTTTGAGAAGATTCTCTTGATCTCAATCTGCCTGTCCATGGTGAAGAATGTGAACCACTGCTAGAGGATGCTCCAGGTCCACTAATATTTTGTGACTGCTGCTGTGAATTCTGTGCAGCATTACCGTTTTGTGCATCTACATCATCAATCACATTTACTGGTTTATACCAGCTACTCATCTCATCAAAAACAACATCTCTGCTCACTGTAAACTTACGAGTAGAAGGGTTATAGCATCTATACCCTTTTTGGAGAGTAACCAATAAAGATGCACTTCTCAACTTTTGGATCCAACTTGAATCTCAACTCATCTGGCACATGTACATAGGCAATGCAACCAAAAATTTTCAAATGAGAAATATCTGGTTTCCTACCAGTATGCCTCTCCTCTGGAGTCATCCCATGTATTGCTGTAGTGGGAGTCCTGTTCATTATATAGACTGTTGTAGCAACTACTTCAGCCCAGTAAAAATCTGGCAAGTCTTTTTCGTTGAACATGGCACGAGATACCTCTCCAATATGCCTGTTTTTCCTTTCTGCAGTTCCATTTTGTTGTGGGGTATGACTGCATGAATATTGTTGCTTTATGCCATGCTCCTGCAGGAACCTTGCAAACTCATTTGAGAGGTACTCTCCCCCTCTATCTGACCTTAGGCATTTTATTTGCAGGCCTGTTTTTTTTTCAACCATAGCTTTAAGAGTTTTGAAATGCCCAAAAACTTCACATTTCCTTTTTCATAAAATACACCCAAACTTTTCTGCTATAGTCATCAATAAAAGTGACAAAATAATGACAGCCTCCAAGAGATGCAGCTTTAGTAGTCCACACATCAGAGTGGATTAATTCCAATGGCTTCTTACTCTCTTGAACATGTCTAGGAAATGGTTTCCTTGCCTGTTTTCCAAACTGACAGGTTTCACATACCTTATGCATTTCTGCAACCTTGAATTTAGGCAATCCTGCAACAATGTTTTGGGCCTGCATTGATTTAAGTCACTGTACATTAACATGACCAATGCGTTTATGCCAGATATCAATATCTGCAACTACACCGGTCCCATGTGCAAACATTGTTGCACTCAATTCAGGCATGTCTGCATCCAATGTAAACATTCTGCCCTTCTTCTTTCCTTTTGCTATCAAGCGACCTTTATTTTTCATATCCTCAACAAAGCATCCATGAGGATTAAATCTGACCTGCAAGCCCTGCTCAACCATTTGACCAACAGAAACCAGATTCTTGGTGATATTCGGGACATGAAATACATCGGACAGGTATTTCTTTTTCCCATCCTGCATAGACAAAGGAATTTTTCCAATATGCACAATAGGATGTGCAGTATCATCAACAGTCTCCACAAATCCTGGTTTTTCCATTTTCCTTGCATCCTCCATCCATTCTGCATGACCTATCATGTGGTTTGATGCACCTGAGTCAACATACCACACCGTTGCTTTCTTCTGCACTTGTCACAGAATTGTTCATGTGTTGCACCATAAACAAAAGTTCATTTCTGTCATCACCCTGTCTACTAGAAGATGCATAATTTCCTTGTTGCAGTTTTCCATTCATGATGTCATTCTGCTTTTTATAGCAGTCTTTAGCCATATGACCCATTTTACCACAGTAGTAGCATTCAACATTACTGTTTGCATTTTGGCCTCTCTGCCATCCACCACGACCTCTTTGGCTCCCCCTGCCTCTAGAGTTACCACGTCCTCCTCCATAGGACTGGTTTTCTTGAGTTTGCTGCATATTCTGATTTCTACCACGGCCTCCTCTACCTCTACCTCTACCTCTTCCAGCATTTGAGTAGAAGACAGCTTCTTTTGAAGTTCCTCCTGAAGAAGATGCACCACCATTTCTCTGCTCCTCAGAAATTAGAAGAGCAATCAACTCCTCAAAATCAGAAAATCTTTCACGAACTGAAATGGATGTCCGAAACTGTGTATAATCCTTTCCTAGACCATTCAAGGTCACAGAAACTAAATCATCATCTTCCACTGGTGACCCAATGGAAGCAAGTGCATCTGCGATCTTCTTCACCTTCATGTGGTAGTCATTGATGCTCATATTTTATGCAACTCTTGCTTGAGCTACATTTTCCTTGCTTGCGTATTTGTGCTATATATTTTTGATAGAGTATCCCATGCCTCCTTTGGCGTACTTGCATCTTGAATATGCACAATCATAGAGTCTGAAATGCTGATAGACAGTCAATACATAACTTTCCTGGCTCTCTCATGCCATGCTTTAAATGCCTGCATTTGCTGTTGATTGGGAACATCAGGAAGAACTGGTTCTTCTTCATTTCCTGCAACAAATTCCCAATATCCTTTTCCCATAAGGAAATTCGTCATTCTAAACTTCCATGCTTGGAAGTTGTTCTTGTCAAGCTTTTCAGTGACAATCTGTGAAAGAGAATCAGACGCCATTACAGAACACTGCAAAAAATTATGTCACTGCAAAGAACATAACTTCAGCCTCACAAGGGCAAATCTGCAAAACTGACGAAAGTGGTATTTGACCACACAGTCACTTCCTAGTGACGATTTTTCATCAACAGGCAACAGGGATGATTCTCTAACTCCCAATGTCTCTGCGCACAGGCATATGATGCAATTTCTACAGTAACTTTTCACCGACCTGTAGAACAGTGGGCTGCACAGCATAAAACTGGGCCTTTTCCTGAGTGCGTGCAGAAAACTTCCGCCTCCAAAACAGGCCCCGAAATGGCATATACTGCCCTCTTGCTTCACCACAAAGGGCGTCTCAACCTGAGACAATGCACTCTTGCAATTTCCGGCTGTGCTACCTGCAGAGATCTGCTCCCAAAACAGAAAATGAAAGCAACATTGCTCTTCTTACCAGAACATCGCGAGCTTGGCTTGCTTTCTTGAGCTCCTTACCACGAACAAGGCTCTGATACCATGTCAAGATTGTGGGAGAGAAGGAAGGAGTCTCACTTGTGGCTTTCTTGCTTGCACAATGGGGGAATACACACAAAGGTGGAGGCTGAAAACAGTTTTCCTCTTCTTAGTTGTGTAAGCCAAAAGAACTCTAGTACAAAGAAATAGAAGAACCCTATATATGGGTCTCAAACCAAACTCAACTAACTAAGGTGGCATACTAACTGAGCCACAAACTAGAGTAGATAAGGATAGCTATCATGTAGCTATTATTCATGGGCGGTGTACCAACCGCATCTGCAACTGACAAGTTGGTGACATAAATGCACAACGGTCACCCTGGCATATCACGAGTGGAGCTCGATATCTCAACATGGACCACTCATTTGTGGAGAATATCTTCTAATTATTTCAGCCCGTCATCTAGCCTGTTCAGCTCTTTCTTTCTTTTGAAGCTCGGCTTGATGGTCTTGTGAGTCTAACTCACTAACTTTTGGCATACACTAATGAATTGGTCCGAATTGACTGAGATTCAAAAACTACCACTTATTAGTGGCTCCCAAAAAATGCACCACCTGTCGGGACCTAAAAGGTTCCTGGCCCTAGCTCTAAGCACTAGCCATGCCTCATTATACTTAAAGAACATACCCTCTCGGCCTCACGGCTAGGAGTGTCTAAGGGACACACTGCCCTAACTTCTATCGTCAATTTTTTGTTTGTTTTGGATTGTAGTCCAACGGCTAAGCCTTCTCCACACTCCTCAAAGGGAGTCCCTATACATACATCAGTGTAAAAACACCTCTAAGCATAGACAGAAGGAGGCACCCCTCGGTTGAATGCTGCGGGCCCACTGCAGCTCTCCTACACCACCTCGAGGATTGGCCCCTCAATGCACTGTTAACACAAATAGCACTACGTCACAAACTCCACTCTTGTTTTCAGACATTCCAGGAGATAGAGATATTTTCCTCACTAAACAGTCCCTAAGGAAACCGTTCACCAAAACCTACAGCTTAAGGTACCTCACACACTCCACATGGGTCATATGTATAAGAAAATAATTGCAATGCTTCCAGTAATGATACCATGTGATATGCACAATGAAATCATGAATGACCATCATTCTCAAACATTTTATGATTTAGCAATCAGCCTTGTGAAGTGCAAATACCTTTCTTTGAATGATTTTAGCCTATATGTAATGTTGTGTTGCTAAGGGTCAGCACCGAGTCTTCTCATACTGCTAGACCCTCTTAAACTTAAATTATAAGCATCCTATATGGTATGCACAAGCAAAGATTAGAATTTTGAATATCATCACCAACTAATCACCCTCAAAACCCCTCCTTCTCCCTATCATTTAGGTTATGCACGGGTTGGTAGGTGTAGAATACATTTTTTATGTGTTTTTCTTGTAAAAGTGGTAAAAACTATATTTCAATATAGAGACAAGGCTGAACTGAGGCTTATCCCTCATGCTCCAACCATGTCATACATCCACAAACATAAATCATATTTTTCTTTAATTTTCTAATGCAAATACCTAAATTTTTCCAATTTTCCACTATTTTTTTCATTTATTCAAATAAAAATTTTGGTATTTTTTATTTATGGGTTGGGACTGATCACAATCACTGAGAATTGATTTTATATTCATTTCTACTCCTTATGAACCACAAAATCATAACAAAATCTCCAAAATTCATCATTTCTATAAAAATCGCATAATTGCAGGTTTTGCGTGTTTTGGTATAATTGCAGGTTTTCTTCAAGATTTTTGACAGATTTCAATATTAAGAACCAAAGGCAGCCATTTACAAACAATTTCATCAAACATCTCTCATAAAACCAAGAAATCTACTACTTACGCATAGAATCACGCTTTTGGAGATACGTATTTCATGGTTGGCCATCAGCATCTTTCATCAAAACCCACCCCCTTCTCTCATAAATTGATCCATAGAAACAAGCAATAAGAGGAGAGAGGAGAGAGAAATACTAAAAACAGATCTCTTTGTTTAATGCATCAAATTCGACCATTTCAAGAGTAATGATGGGCGAAAAAATTTGGGTTCTCATGCCCCTGAGCATTCCTCTCAATTCCCATGATTTAAAAAAAAACTCATTTTTTTGCCATGAAAGGATGCACCAAAAAAATTGTGCCCCCTCCTCGCTTAAAACGTTTTTTTTTGTTTATGGCCCCCTTAATCAAGTTATTAAGGCTTAACATTAAAATATCTAGTTGAATCCTCAAGTTTTTACATTGTAGGCAAGTGGATTTTTCACTTTCATGGAGGCAAACAAGCCCAGATTTAAGATCTGTCTGGACTGCTGAAATCTATGAACTCAGTACCCGTCACACACTTTTCGGCTCCCAAATCATGTAGCTGTTTCATAAGGTGAAACCTTGCGGGGATTAAATTGGGGGTCAAATGGACTCCGATTGACAAACCGAGACTTACATTGAGTTCCTAGCATCAAACTCCATTTAGAAAAATCTAGCTCATCGATCTGCAACCGTTTCATTTCACATGAAAATTTAGTCTTTTACGGCCTCTCGGGCTCTTTTTCACTTCAAAAAGGGTCTTTAAAATTCGCTCAAAAATATTTTCCCTCCCTTGTTGCAATGTAGAGTGGTTGTGGTTGAAACATTCAACATGGTGGAAGAATTGAGTGATGATGAGAAAGAGGAGCTTTAAAAGGCCAATGCAAATTAATAGTCATGGTGTGTAGTTAATATTTTGTAGATCAGTAAATAGTATGTGTAGCCATAGAGTTTGCTACAAGAACCCCCAAAGAAGGAGGAGGGCCATACTTTGAAGATTTTCAGAATCCAAAACTCGGAATCTAAAATAGAAGATGAAGACTTTGCAAAAGTTTAGATAATAGAAGTATTGAGACAAGAGACACAAAGTTTGAAGATCAGATGCAAAAAGTCACCATAGTAAAAGAGGATAATTAGCTATAGTATTTCTTAGTTAGGGACTAGTGAAAATCAATGCTCATCTAAGCCAAGATTCCAAGAGCAACTGATTAGTTTATTGAAAGAGTTCAAGGATGTGTTCACCTGGGATTATTTAGAAATGAAAGGATAGGATTTCTTTGAAGTTGAATGATGTTCCAATCCAAATGCATAGATACTAGATGAATCTGAGGGACATAGCCAAACAAGTCAAAGAAGAATTGGACCGATTGATATGAGTTGGCTTCATAGCCTCAATAGATCTAGTTGATTGGATCTCACCGATTGTCATTATCCCTAACAAGTACAAGAAGTTGAGGATCTGTGTTGACTAATGTTGCCACCATTCCGAATCCATTCCCTATTCCTTACTTAGACAATATTCTAGATAAAGTGGTTGGTCACAAGATGTATTCTTTTTTGGACAGATTCAATAGCTACGACCAATTTTGTCTTGCTCCAAAGGATTTTTCCAAAATGGCTTTCATTATAGCATGGGGTCTCTTTGTGTGTACATGATATGGTTTGATCTAAAGAATATGAATAGCACCCTGCCACAACACAAATCACCGGCCAAGAGAGCTGCAAGTATGCTTGCTAGCCATGAAAACCTACAAGAAACCTTTCTTCTGTTGAGATATTTGCAATCACACCTAATGTAGCCTCTTTGTATGAGGCAGTCTGGGCTTAGGATATACAGGCTGCATGAATCCCATATGCACAGAGAGGGAAAACTGCTACCCATCCAACAACTATAAAGCATTGTACTTGACTAGCACTTTTCATATAGAATGAATACAATGCCATGATGCTTTGTAATTTCAGTTAAGTGTCTTGTCTTTGTCGGTCCTATACAAGATTGTGTTTATGAGTCCAAGCTTCCATCTTGGAATCTAATTCACTTGTGTAATAGTCAAGTCCGTTGTCTCTGTCATCATGAGTTCATTCTTCTTCTTCCATCTGCCATAGCTCACTACCATGTCCTAGATCCCACACATTTCTACATGGTATCGGAGCCCAGTCAGGCATGGTATTGCCTCTCCAGCCTCTCTTGGTTCCTCTCAATCTCCACCCAGCTCAAGATAAGTGCATGACTTCATTTTTAACTTCATTTTCATCTTGCACCTTGTGGCAGCCATAGCCAATCTGCACCCTGCCTCTGTTGAGCCCTTGGATCTCTTCATAGAGGCCATTTCATCCCACGATTCCTTTTAGAGAAAAATTCATCTACTCTGGCAAAGCTCCTTGGTACATCATATCCCGACATTACTCATTGTTGAGCCCAGCATAACGTGAATTCTAGCTTGCATGTCAATTTGCATCATTTGCAATTCGTACCATCGATTCTACTTGCACACGCAATGATGTTGCCCATGACCATAGGGAAATTAAAGCCACACAATCAAGCTATCTCTAGCTTTGAGGGTTTGTAAAATGATTGATTCTATGTGCTGCAATCAACAAAAAATCAAATGGCTGATGAAACCCTAACTACAGAGAAGTCATAGCTTTACACCTTCAAGTTTTTTTTTAGCTTAGCTCATCTTTAATTTCTCTCTCCAGCTAAGGTCACTCTAATCCATTAACTGTCTGAAGTTCCAATAAAGATTCATCACTCAATTAAGGAGGGAAGTGTTTTTGGAAGACTTGAAGATTAAGCATCCATAGTTCACTACATAGCCATTAACATTAGTTCACTACATAGCCATTAACATTCAAGCTTCATTTCCCATGACCCAATCTTGGTGAACTCAAGTCTTTGCTACTGAGAATTGCTCAGTCTTCAACAAACACAACCTCATTTTAGCAAGCATTCAAGTGATTTACGACCAAGGAAGGGACTCAAGTCTAAGGACAAGACAAGCATCAAGAATCATCATCAAGCTCAAGTCCAGACATAGTATCTCTTGATACTACAAAATGTGACTTCACACTACCTTGCACTTGTGTTTTTTGATGCAAATTCTTTCAACTCTTCTGATGCAAAATCAGATATTTGAGTTTGATTCTCAGTAATGAGAATGGAAAACATGAAGACTTTCATAAAGATGCCATTCATAAAGAGTAGTGCAATCATTTCTACTTACTTATACCACATAGAAGATGTGCTTATTCTACTTGCAGGAAGACATGGAGCTGCCTATATCCAAATGTCATCAATATCTCCATTTGTAGAATTTCCTGCTACCTTGGAGAAAGTGCAAGATTTTGAAGACATTTCCACTGCCTCAAAGATAATGATATATTTGCTTGAGGGGGACATGAACATGAAAGTTGATGCAACTGTTGCAAGCAAAGAGGACCTAGAAGAAGAGGACCAAAAGATTAAAGAGAAAAAGAAGTAGAAAAATCATGAAGGCTTTGAAGCAGCAAGCAAAGTGAAGAGCAAGTACATGATCAAAAAGAGCAAGATGGACTACTCCGACAAGAAGACCTACAATGAATTGAAGATCTATGTCAAAAGAAATGCTAAAAACTGCAAGGGCCTCACGGTCCTTGACCCAATTTTTTACTAACTTTTTTAGCCTTGTATTGCGTAGCCCCAAATGTCTTTATCATAAGCTTGTAAACTCCTCATGTAGCCATGTAGTAGAGCCTCTTTGAGGCCCCTGTTACAGCCTATGGATTACCATCATGTTTGTGGTACCTACATTTAGCCTTTTCTACGATAGCCTCTGGTGTTTTGCCATGTTTTTAGTGTACCCACACTTTGCAGGTGTTACTTTCGCTAAAGCCTCTACACACTTTGTACTTTCTGGTTGTGATTGAGGAGGGGTGTTGAGATATTTGCAATCACACCTCATGTAGCCTCTTTGTATGAGGTAGTCTGGGCTTAGGACATATAGGCTACATGAATCCCATATGCATAGAGAGGGAAAACTGCTACCCATCCAACAACTATAAAGCATTGTACTTGACTAGCACTTTTCATATAGAATGAATACAATGTCATGATGCTTTGTACTTTTAGTTAAGTGTCTTGTCTTTGTCGATCCTACACAAGATTGTGTTTATGAGTCCAAGCTTCCATCTTGGAACCTAATTCACTTTTGTAGCAGTCAAGTCCAGTGTCTCTGTCATCATGAGTTCGTTCTTCTTCTTCCATTTTCCATAGCTCACTGCCATGTCCTAGATCTCGCACATTTCTACATCTTCTTCACCAAGAACGATGCCTCAAAACACACAAGGAAATGGCACACAAGAAATGGATAGATGAAAACCATCATCACCCTCTTCCTCTTCCTCACTCTCGATGAGATCTTGCAAAGGAGCACAAGAGAGAAAGAAACAAAAATGATAGAGATGAGAGTTGTGCCGAAATGAGGGAGAGGGAAAAATGAAGTGTGAGAGGAGAAGATAAAGGAAGAGAGAGGATGTACCACCTCAACCTCCTCAAATCACCCGACAAGCCTCCTCCTTTTCCTTTCTTGATATTATAAAAAATGGGTTGCATACATTTTGGCTAAGGTCTAAAAGACCCTTTCATTTTAGCATGAGACAAAAGGTGTTTGACCTTTCCTTTTCCTAGCACAATATTTTATCATGTGAGCCTTTTGGACTACACATTTTACATTGCTTTATAATTGAAATTTTGCCAAGAGTTACAAAAGCCAAATGCTATTTCACAAAAGATGTTCCCATGTTGAGCACATTTTGGTACCTTTATTTGCACAAAGTTGGGAGTTATCAGAATTATCAACCCTCTTCTCAAAGGAACATGCAAAAGATTTAGCCCTTATCTAATAGATTTCATGAGAGTATATTTAGATGACTTTAGTATGTTTGGGAAAGTATTGCTCCACCTGATAAACCTTTGATTATGTCTGACAAGATATTGAGAGGTAAGTTTGAGTCCGAATCCTTTAAAGTGTGTAATTGCTGTTTGAGGAGGTGATTTGCTTAGCTATATTATTCCTAAAAATGGCATTGCTATTGACCCCACAAAGGTTGCAACCATCATATAGGCCATATTTCTAGATTCATCATCCATAGTTCTCTAATTCTTGGGGAAAATTTGGTGGCATGGGTGCCACTTGCGACTCTTGGTGTATTTAGCTATTCCCTTGAATTAGTTGGCATGTGTGGCAAAATCTATTTTAAGTGGAATGAAGAGGTAGACCTAGCATTCCATGCCTTAGGCTATTATTGCCCCGAGTCCCAATCTTGATCTTACCATATTGGAAAAAAATGTTTCATGTCTTTGTTGATGCATTTGATGTGACTATTGGAAGTGTTACCATACAGGTGGATTACAATGGGTGGCTCTTGCCAATTATCCATTAAACATTAGTTTTTTAACGTAATTTATTGTCACAAACACAAATATACTATCAAATAATGCTTTGAAAGTAGTTGCAAAAAAATATATTTATATTGCACCTTTTCCAAGATATAATGCCACCTTAGCAATCTGTTCCTTAATCTAGGACTCCTATCCAAATCTTAGGCATATGATCCACCAATCCTATCTAGCATTAAGGCCTTCAAGGAAGTCTATCCTAGGCTTGTAGATGTTATGCCAGTCCTCAACAGACCCAAGGGATTTATTGCCAGAGCTAGCCTGGCACCCTTGTTTCCTCTTATACTAATGTCCTCCCTACTAAGAGACCTCTTGCATCTAGGGCTAGCCCTAGCCTCCAACGTGGTCAAACAACCCCTTGATGAAGAGATCCTACCACTAACCTTGGAGGATTTTAGTACGTAATTATAAATCTGTCCATGAGAGCACAAGAACTTTTGTACAAATACACAAGTAAGCAATCAGCCTATGATCATTAACTATAGGAAACAATTCAGTTTTCATAACATCAATCTAAAAAATCACTTAAATTACCTATACAAATCACCAACTTATCTTGGTTGGGAAGGCCATCTCTTTAAGACAAAATAGAAAATCTTTTCCTAAACAAATAGTGCTTACCAACAAGACAATACAAATTCCTTTATTTCACCTTTCGTAAGACAATTAATTTACATTAACATTACAAGTTTTGGTTCGATTTTGTAGGATCTATGCCTAGTATAATTCTTTTGATGGTTTAGCCATACAATCAAACTTCGCAATTGAATGATAATAATTTTTAAGCCATGACATTCATTAATTGTATGTTATTTTATTGAACTTAATATGAGGGCACTTGATGATCTTGAGTATCAATTGGGTTTGTGAACATCATCTCAGTTATGTCTCTTGAATCTAAAGTGTCCTTCTTGGGTGCCATTCATCACACTTTGCTTGGATGCTTTCGTTCTTTTGTTTGATACTCACACTAGGTCTTGGGTAGTCATGGTAGTTTTCACAATTTCCACTAGCACCTAAGGTGAACATAAAGATTAGAACAATGAAGTATTTCCAAAGTATCGATCTTAACTTCTCTCTCTCTCTCTCTCTCTCTACGCCTTTATTTCCATCTCTCTTCTCCTCCCTTCTATCTCCTCCATCTCCTCCTTCCCCTTTTCTCTCTCTAATTCTCCTTCTTTTCTACCTCCTCCTTCTCTTCCTCTCCCTACTCTCTACTTCTACGTCTCCTTCTCTATCTTTCTATCTCCCTTTTCTCTTCTCATCCTCTTCTTCTCCCTTTTTTCTCTTCTCTCTTCTTTTCTGTCTTCTTTTGTCCCTATGCCTCTCTTCTCCTTATCTTCTTCTTCTTCTTCTAGTTCTTCTCTCTCTTCCTTTCCTAACTTCTTCTCTCCTTCTTCTTCCCTTCTTCTTCTCCTCTTCTATTATTCTCTCCATTTTCTTCCCCTCTTCTCCCTCCACTATCTTCTCCTCTCTCCTCTCTCCTCTCTCTCTCTCTCTCTCTCTCTCTCTCTCTCTCTCTCTCTCTCTCTCTCTCTCTCTCTCTCTCTCTCTCTCTCTCTCTCTCTCTCTCTCTCTCTCTCTCTCTCTCTCTCTCTCTCTCTCTCTCTCTCTCTTCTTCTCTTCTCCTCCCCTACCTTCTTCTTGCCCTTCTCAAAGGCTAAGCCTTAAGGCTTATATAGCCTTAGAATAGGGGTATCTCCTTTATTGAGGAATATTTCTCTTCCTCTCTCCATTATTGTTTAGGCATTCCATATGCATGCTAGGTGCTAGTTCACAATGTGCTAGGGGAGATAGTTTGAGTGATGGAGGCGGAGTTGTTTGAATTATTGTGTTTTTGCATTCTCTTCATCATATCTCCCTCTCATGGAGTAGATAACATGGTGGCATTTGAGAGGAGCTGGCGATGGGTAGAACCAACTGCACAAATAAGTTTTTCTCTTTTTGTTTTTACTTTTAAAAATATAAATATTTTAACAATTTGCATTAATCCCACCCTCTCTAAGCCCCATTCATAAGCAAAGGTAGGGTCAAGATATTACATCCTCTCACCCTTAGGGAAATAGAGATATCTCCATCTCAAGAATAGCTTAGGGTTATTTGTTCTTAAGGACAAGTTCCTAGGGAATATAGGGCCTATGGGTTAGAACCCACCACACTTTCATGTATTATGATTACAGACAAGTGCTCAAGCTTTAAGATAACTTTATGAAATTAGAGATAAATTTATTGCAATGTATTATATCTCATTTGTTATTACAATAGTTGGGAATCATTACTGTGAGAAATGCGGGATCTAGAGCATGGCAGTTGGTTATGGTGGATGGAAAGAGAAGAGTGGACTCATGATGGAGAAGACCAAGACACTATTTATTACACAAGTGAATTAGGTTCCAAGATTGAGACTTGGACTCATAAACACAATCTTGTGTATGTGGACAATGACACTAACACTTCACTGAAAAGAAAAGAGTACTATCATTGCATTAAGAAAAGGAAGCAAGTACAATGCTTTATAGGAAAGTAGGAAACTGCAGTAGGCACCATTGTGCATATGGGATAGGTTAGCCTGCATATCCTTGACCCTGAGGCTCCATAAAAAGAGGCTGTTTAGTGAGTGTGATTGCTAATTCTCAACACCCCTCCTCAATCACAACTAGAAAGGCACAAAGTGTGTAGAGGCTGTAATGAGAACCACCTGCAAAGTGTGGGCACACCACAAACATGGTAGACACCAGAGGTTGTTGCAGAAAAGGCTAAGTGTGGGTACCATAAACATGGTGGACATCCAGAGGCTGTAACAGGGGCCTCACAAAGTGTACAAGGACTGTAATGCCAAGTTACATAAGGAGTTTTACAAAGCTTATGGCAGAAAGCATTAGGGCAAGGAAGTACAAGGCTTTTTAAAACAGTCTATCAGGATTATGAGAGCAGAAGGACTGATGAGTCTTGTCCTTCCGATCCTGGTGGTCTTCATCTTCATCTTCATCTTTTGGTCCATGGTCTTCTTCTTCTTTCACAGCTGCAAGATAGGCCTTTTGGGACCTCTTCCTAGCATGATAGAACTTTTCAGTATGTCCGATCCTTTTGCAGAAGTCACAGAAGAGTGGTTCCTTTTTACCTTTGTATCTGTTGTTTACATATAACATTTGTTCATCCTTTGAAGTGTTGGGCTCTTCTTTGCTTTTAAGTTTCTTTTCCTCTTCTAACAGTGATGCCTGGATATCAACAAGTTCAGGATTTGGCATGTTGATTAAAGTTGTTGATACATTATTATATTCAGGAGGCAAACTCTTAAGTAGAACACCGATGCAAACATCTTCATCCATTTTAATGTTGATTCCTGCAAGTTGGGTTAGGAGTCTTTCCATGTAATTGAGATGTGTGGCAAGTGATGTGATGGACTTCATTTCAAGCCTGAAGAACTCAATCAGGAGACCATACTTTGATGATTTAGATTGTGCACCGAACAGGGTGTCAAGTCTTTTCCATGTATCCTGTGAGGTCTCACAGTTATCCACATGATGGATATAATTGTCGTCTAGCTCCAATTTGATAATGGCCTGGGCTCTGTCATCATTCTTTTGCCAAGTAGTTGCAAGGTCCGCGTCTCGAGGTTTCTTCTCTTTGCCATTTGTGATGGCCTAGAGACCCTTTTTCATCAAGATGAGCTTGATGCGGGTTTGCCAGGTGTGAAACCCGACTCCTTTGAATCGAGCATTTGGAGAGTCTTTTCCCATGTTGAGGTTGCAAGATCAGCAGAAAATCAACACCAGAATTCTGAGGTTTTATCAGTAGAAGAGCAGAATGCAGTGTGTCAAGAGACACAGTTTAGTGACAGTGTGAAAACACACTATGTCAGTGTTGATGTTGAGCTTGATTCTTGATTCTTCTTGTTCGGGATCGTTCGGTCGTTCTTCAATCTTCTCAGGTCCTTCCCCTCCTTGATTTGATGCTGGGTCAATGGATTAGAGTGACAGAGGCTTGGGTTGAGTGTCAGGAGTGAGAAAAACTGAGGAAAAAAAGCTTGAGAAATTTTGGCTATGGCTGACAGTTTAGGGTTTCAGAGAGAGGCCTGGTTTTTTGCAGATTGCAGGAGCTATGGTTGATCATTTCCAAAAAAAAATTTATGGAAATGTAGCTCTTTCCAAGGCCTATCAAAGCCCTATGATCTTCGTCAGCATCGCAATGTGTGCAGGCGGAATATGACGTACGAATCAGTAGCAGCGCAGTCTGGACAACGACGACAAATTTTCGCAATGCTGGATCTGTAACTCACCAATGTTGGTGTTTGAAGTGATAGGATGCAGCATCTTGAGTCAAGGAACATTTCTCCAGAAGAAAGCAAGTGAAGATATGCCCTGTAAGTGGAGATCCAACTCCTCCAACAAAGGTAGGTTGCAGGTTGGCTATGGCTACCAAGGGGTAGAGAGTGAAAAATGGAGTTGGAGATGAAGTCAAACACTTGAGCTGAGCTGGATAGAGATTGTGAGAAACTGAGAGAGCAGAGAGAGGACTTGAACCATGCTAAGCCATGCTCAGCTGCACTCTGATACCATGTGAGAAATGCGGGATCTAGAGCATGGAAGTTGGTTATGGTGGATGGAAAGAGAAGAGTGGACTCATGATGGAGAAGACCAAGACACTGTTTGTTACACAAGTGAATTAGGTTCCAAGATTGAGACTTGGACTCATAAACACAATCTTGTGTATGTGGACAATGACACTGACACTTCACTGAAAAGAAAAGAGTACTATCATTGCATTAAGAAAAGGAAGCAAGTACAATGCTTTATAGGAAAGTAGGAAACTGCAGTAGGCACCATTGTGCATATGGGATAGGTTAGGCATATCCTTGACCCTGAGGCTCCATACAAAGAGGCTGTTTAGTGAGTGTGATTGCTGATTCTCAACAATTACAAGTATAGTATTTATTACATCTCATAAGAATATTTTTAGGACTTTTAATCATCTTCATAGAGTTTAGTGGGATTTCGGTCTTCACCGTTATCTAACTCTTGAGTGGAGCTGAATGCTAAGCTTGTATGAATTCACTTTGTTGTCGATTCCTGCTCCTCTTCTTGATCCAATTCAGAGAAATTGTCTTGGATATGTCCTAACTCATTGCAAAGGAAGAATTGGTGATTGGGGCATCTCTTTTAGATGTCCCTAATCTCACCGCACTCATGATGCTTCTTTCCTTGGTCCTTTGAGTCATCATATTCTTCTTTAGAGTTTACTAGGAAGTAGTCATCTTCAAGAAGTTGATCTCTATTAGGCCCAATCAAGGCTTTAGCTCATATAAGAGTGTCTTGTTAGGGACTCTAGATGACATCTAGTCACTAATTCAATCCATGGAAAAATTTGGCTACTATTGTGTAATATCCATAGGTGGTGCATCTTTTTGTAGTGTCATAAATTGAGAGTAATAGGCCTCTAGGCTTAAGATTAGTTGGGCACAAGGTAAAGAACTCATTCATCTTGATGGTGTGGTAGGAAGGTGGAAAGTATCTCTATCTTACAACCTCATTGATATCTTCCCAAATGTTACAAGTATTGTAGAGGCAGTGTTGTCTCAATACCATTTCTTCCATCATAAGCGTGCCTCCCCTACCAACTTCAGCTTCACAATCATGGTCTTATTAGTTGCACTTATTCTCGCCGCATCAACATAATATTCAAGTGATTCAGTTTATACTTCAACATCAGCCTCAACATTGGATCCTTTTCCCATGAACTCAAGAGGCTTAATTTTCTTTGAGATGAACTTTTCTTAGAGATCGTAATCCATGTTTGTTGAGAGTGGAAAAAGATTGAATTTTTGACTGATTTTTGTTGTTCTTGGTGGACTGAATGATTGATTTGGTACGATTTTTTATTGATTTTGGAATGATTTGGAAAGGTTTGGATTGATTTTGATAGCTCATGATGTTTTTTGATGAAGATATATTGATGTGATAGGTTTTGATGATGTTCTAATAGTTTCTGTATGATCCTGTTGAGCTTCTATTTTCTTCTTTTTTTCAGTAAGTGAGGTTGGGATATTGAATGATTAATTTTGAGTTTGTATGATATCTTATTGAGTGATTTACGATGGGTTCATTTGGTTTTAGTTGAGATGAATGTTTTCTATTTAGTTGGTGTTGAACCTCTATAGAGCTTCTAATCCTGCTCTGTTCCCGTTATGTATTGTTCCATATACTTCTATATGTGTTCTGTGATATGAGGGTGTACTTCAGGAAAGTTTTTTAGCTTTTGGAAAGGATGAATCTAAGTTCAAAAGAGCTAAAACAAATGGAAGAAGTAGTTGTTGAAGACTGAACTGAAGTCTGAAGTGAAGTGACAATAATGAGCTATGAAGAGACACTATAGTGGCTCTGGTGCCCTTTCATACTTCCCATACCTTTTGGGAGGTGAATCCACGACCTAAGAAGGATTATTGAGAGTCATTATTGAGTATTGTAGAGAGGATATGATATACTATTGATGGAGAGAGAAAGAGAGAGTCAGAGAGAGTCAGAGATAGTCAATTCTATCAAAACAATGTATCTATCTATGAGAGATTGAGAGAGAAAACTATGAAGGCAATGAAGATGAATACTATGTGATTATTTTCATTTAAAAGTGGTGTATTATTTTGTATTTTTGTTAGTTTTGATGGATTCTATGAAGATGTTGAAGATAAATCCGTGGGAGATAACCACTATGATGTTGCACGAAGATTTGTTCTTTTCCTTGATGTGGTTCCCTAAAGAATGAAATAAAATCTTGTTGATGTTACAAGATAAATTTTCTTACAGTATAAACCCCTTTTTCTTGGTGTCTCTCTTGGGGCTCCATATTTTTGGTGCGTAGCTGGGGAAACTTTCAACAAGCATCAGAAGAGGCTAAAAATGAAGGAAATGGCATTGCCAAGAAGAGGAGATTTCAATGGATGTTTGCAAAGTTCATTCTTCCACTAAAGATTTGGAGACTCTCATTATCAAAGCCACTTTCCATAAGAAGTTCATCCCACAATGGCAGAAACACATTGCCATCATGATGCAGGCTCTATGCGGTGGACTATTTTCTCTTATTGTTGAAGCAACAAAGACGTGCATCTTGGTGGCAATTTGTTTGGGAACAAACTGAAGTGCAGAAATAGAAAGAATGACCATTCATGGAAGATTTGGCATTCATTGAGAAGTTTCCAAACATCGTCAAGTGGGATATTGTGAAGAAGCTTCAAGAGTCATGGTCAGTGGAGGTTCATGAAAACAATAAAGAAAAGAGTTGGAATTTGTTCGTGGATGCTCAATAGCAGGGCACGTGGGATGCCTGGTGCACTGACAATCGCTTATTTGTTCAATTAGCAACCCACTGGAAGTTGGTAGACAGAGTATTCTTCACAACATACACTTTTGAAACTATCAAAAGCTAGCATTATTATGATGATGGCACAACAACGATCCTCAAAAGAAGAGTTTTGATACCTTTAGAACAAAATATCTCCCCCTCTGAAGTGGCATGAAAGCAGAATTCAGAGATGTTGGCCAGTGAGTCCTCTAGAGACTAAAGCCCCTTTGATTCTGTTTTGTTGAGTACAAACCAGCTGGTTGTAGCCAACCCCCTGATGAATGACACAATCAAGAGGCAAGCATTAGAACGAGTCCAGAGGTACGTGAAAAGAGAGAAGGCAAGAATCAAGTCCAAGAACGAGCTTGCATCAGAAGTCTCCTTTGACGCCTTGAAATCACTCTTTAGAGACGTCCCCATGGCGACTCAAGGTCCTCTTCCTAGTCAGATTCACCCTGGAAATATTGATGATAGGCCAACAAATGTAGTCCCATTGCCAATTTTCAAGGGAGAGTATAATGAAGACCCTAATCTTCACGTACCAGAGTTTATGGTAGCATGTGTAGCTAACAATGCCAGAACCCCCGAGCATTAGTTAGCAATATTCCCCGCCACTTTCAAGGGCACAACATTTCAGTGGTATGAGAGATAAGCAACAGGAACTTTTGGCATATGGGACGACCTGAAGTTGGCCTTCCTCGCTAATTCAAGCATGAAGGTTTTGAAGAGTGCATGCAAGAGGAGTTCATGAATCCTCTGTAGAAAGAGTAGAAGCTTATGTATCACGAATGGAATCCATCTTGAAGAGATGGACCAATCATCATTTGGATGAAGGCATCCAAAAAGGAGTGTTCCTCATAGGCCTACAATGACAAGTTTGTACATTTGGGGAATTGAGAAGACCAATCAACCTGCAAGCTGCAATGGAAGGTGCAAGACTATATGACGAAGTTGAAGCAAGGTTGTCAATGACCTCAAATAGATTTTTCCCAAGAAAACAAAGGCACAGTCCCTAACAGTGGATATTGTAAGCCAGCTCCCAAAAAAAGTAAAGTCCCTATCAATGGGTGGTGAATATCTCTTACCAGAACCAAGTACAACCTCTAAAATAACCTCTAACAGTGAGATCAAGGCTTGGATGTACTGCTCTCCCTATTACATGGCCATAGCAGATCCAGAGCCAGAGACAGAGCTAGAGACAAAGGAAGAAGCAGAAGCAGACACAAAGACGGAGAACCTGTTCTTCTCTTGCATAGCCTTTACAAAAGCAAAGACAGAGCCTCGAGAGGAAGAGGATGAAAATGATGACGAAGAAGAAGAAGCAGGTTATGAAAGAAGAAGTTCCTCTGATAGCTGACAATCTAGTTGATGTCCCTACAGAGACCTTAGAGGAGGCCGAGGATCTCGGGATGTGGGATGGGATGACCATGGTTCCATTTGGGTTGACCAATGGACAAGTATGCAGAAGATGCATAATCAATGGATCAAAGGTATAAAAATTCAATTCACCAATGTCTCATGTTGCATTGACCATCCATTCTAGAGAAAAGATGATGATGATGCCCCTTGTCAACAGAAGCCACAATGATAGCCACAGCTTACAGAAGGTTCATGCTATGTGACATTCTTGGATGCATCCTCTAAAGATGAATCCCTAAGTCTAAAATAAATTACCACTCAAATAGAAGTAAACAAAGCTCCGATACCCTTCTAGCAGTCCCAATAGACAAACGAGTCATCTGTTTAGAAGGACACTGGTTCTAGTGGAACATCAAACGAAGACACTACTCCCTTGAAGGAGTCAAACCTCTATCCAGAAGCAATCCACAGGACCTTCATCAGAGAAGTGGAAGGTGAGAAGTAGTTGACCTTTGTTGATGCAAATGGCACTGAATGCCACTTGAAAGTGGAAAACAATCTCCCTAAAAAGGAGCTAGTGGCCCTATATGACCTTCTGAAAGATAACCTAGATGTGTTTGCTTGGTCGTACAAAGACTTGAAGGGATTGACCCTACAATTTGTCAACATCACATTGACCTTGAACCAGATGCCAAACCAGTAAGACAATGTCAAAGGTGAATGAACCGGAACTACTCATCCCTAATGAAGACAGAGTTGCTGAAGCTTCTAGAGGCCGAGTTCATCTACCTAGT
The DNA here is from genome assembly GCF_053477565.2 of Lygodium microphyllum. Classification (NCBI taxonomy): domain Eukaryota; kingdom Viridiplantae; phylum Streptophyta; class Polypodiopsida; order Schizaeales; family Lygodiaceae; genus Lygodium; species Lygodium microphyllum. Next base: position 35,366,765 of record NC_141162.1, on the reverse strand, counting down.
CACAAACAGTGAATGGGTATCACCTATTGTGGTCATGCCCAAGAAGAATGGGAAGGTTCGCATCTGTATGGAATTCCACAAGTTGAATTCCAAAACTAAGAAGGATCACTTCCCTATCCCTTTCATAGACCAACTATTGGACACAGTCGCAGGACATGAGTTGTATTCCCTTCTAGATGGTTTCAGTGGGGATACAATCAAGTGCAGATAGTAGAAGAAGATCAATCCAAAATAACCTTCACCACAGAATGGGGGACCTATTCCTATAGAGTAATGCCATTTGGGCTCTACAATGCCCCAACTACTTTCCAAAGAGTGATCATGGCCACATTCCAGAACCATCTGCATGATTTCATTGAGGTATACTTTGATGATTTTTGTGTTTTCAGTCTGTTTTGTAAACACTTGGGACACTTGCAGCAATGCTTTGACCGATACCGAGAGTATGGGATCTCCCTTAATCCCGATAAATGCATATTTGGTGTATCTTCCAAAGTCTTGCTAGGCCACATCGTATTTTCACAAGGGATAGCCACACACCAGATGAAGATTGAGAAGATTGCAGCACTGACAACACCAACAAACCTCAAGCAATTGAGAGGATTTCTTGGCCATGTGGGCTACTACAAAAGATTTATTGCACATTTTGCAACCAAGGCAGCCCCTCTGCACAAGCTCCTAAGGAAAGATGCAGACTTCCTTTGGACTGACAATTGCGAAGAAGCCTTCAATACCCTAAAACAGTGCCTCATCATAGCACCCATCCTACATCCTCTTGATTGGACAAAGGAGTTCCATGTGCAACAGATGCATCGGTTGAAGGGCTAGGCATTGTCTTATGCTAGAAGGGCTCTTCCAAGTTGGATCAACCAATATATTATGCAAGCCAAAAGGTCACTAATAAATAACGGAACTATACAGTGGCAGAGCTTGAGTGCTTAGCAATGATGTTTGCATTGGAGAATTTTTGACACTATCTATTGTCGACCCACTTCACCTGATGAACAAAGCAGATGCCAAAGGACGAATGATGAGATGGTTGCTCCTATTCCAGGAGTTCGATTTTGAAGTGGTCACTTATCCTAGCTCTTCCCTTGTCCTATCCAATCATCTATCACGGATCCTTCAAACTATAGAAGAGGAGCATGATGATCCAAACCTCCCTGATGCTTCCTTATTCTTGGTTGAGACTGTAACTCCCTGATGCTTCCTTATTCTTGGTTGAGACTGTAACTCCCTGGTATGTAGGCATAGTCAACCTCTTGGCAACTCAACAATACCCCCCTGGCCTCTCTAGCAAAGAGAAGAAGAAGTTTCTATTGGAATCAGCCCCCTACACCTTGCTAGGCGGTGCACTGTACAAGAAGGGCAAAGATGAAGTGTTGCGAAGATATGTTGTAGGAGATGAGATCGGGATTGTTCTTAAGGCTTGTCATGAAGAGCCTTGTGGAGGACACTTTACAGGAGAAGCAACAGTCACAAAGGCTCTACTCGCAAGATACTGGTGGCCGACCCTCCACAAGGATGAATATGACTACTGCAAGAGATGCGATGCTTGTCAATAACAAATGGGGAAACCCACCAAAACAAGTGCCATGCCACTGCAGCCTATTCTTCCCCTAAAGCTGTTCGAGAAGTGGGGCATCGACTTCACGGGCCTAATAGACCCTCCCACCAAAAGGAAGTAGAACCGATACATCCTGGTATGCACTGACTATATCACCAAGTGGTGTGAAGCTAAAGATCTGAAGCAAGATGATGGCAATAGCGTAGCTCTATTCATATATGAAAAGGTCATCACCCATTTTGGCAGTCCCCTAGAGCTGGTAAGTGACATAGGTACTCAGTTCCTTAACAAAATCATGGAAGAATTGATAGAACTATATAAGATTCGCCATCGTAAATCCACTCCCTATTACCCCAGAGCCAACGGTCAAGTCGAATTCACCAATCGTATCCTCTGCTTGATCCTGACATGGACAATTGCCGCACGTTATCACGATTGGGATGATCGACTTACAAAGGCCCTCTAGGTATACAAAACCCCTTACAAGGCTGCTACCAATTGGTCTATGGCATAGCAGTTGTCTTTCCTATTAAGCTAGAGTTGCCCTCTTTGCAAGTGGCAGTCAAAGAATGCCTCAGAGATGATGAGTCTCTCCAATGCTACATGATGTATTTTGAATGTTTGGATGAAATGCGGCAGATGGCCCTACAGTGCATGGAAACCACTCAAGCACGATACAAGGCCTATCATGACAACTTCATCAAGCACAAGGATTTCAAAGAAGGTGATCTTCTCCTGGCCTACGATTCTCGATTTGGCAAGTTTCCAAGCAAGCTCCAACAACGCTGGATGGGCCCTTACAAGGTACTTGCTATCAATCCAAATGGTTCGGTCCAAGTGCAAGCCGTCGACGCTTCTGAGGACCCCTTTCTGATAAATGGCTATCCCCTGAAGAAGTACTTCCCTCCCTAGGGATCTTGACAATCACAGTTGATAGTCCCTCCCCCTCTAGGATGTGACTTTTTGTTCTTGATATTATTTCTACTCATGATCTGGCTTGATCCCTCTGTCCCCTCAACTCCACCTCCTACCCTTGTTCTCCTCTCTTCCATTTTCAACCAACAATATTGGCGAGGATGGTTCTAAAACTTGGTAGTTCAACCATTCCATTTATTTTGAAAAAAAAAGGGAAAAAAATATATAGGTATGGGAGAAAATGACTTCGGTCCCTATCATGCCGACCTACTCTTCGAGAAATGGTGGAAACACCCTCGACAGTAGGGAGAAAAAAAAGAGAAAAAAAATAAAATAAAATAAAAATAAAGCTGCTATGGAAGAAAAGGAAGAAATTCCCTGTCATAGCGGGCCTCGTTCCAAGAAAAGGTGGTAAACACCCTTGGACAGGAAGCTGGCTGTGGAAAAGGTGGAAACACTCTGCAGTCCAGAATAGTTGAACCACTAGCCAAACCTTTTCATACGTAACTTTCCAAAGCTACCTCCTTTGGTGCGCTATATTAGCATTCTCATTCAAAGGTCTAGTTCCCTAAAAACAAACTACCTTTTCCAAAGACGACATGCTCTACATATAAAATCAAGTACCAGATATGTTGGCTACCTCCTTGGGTACGCCTCTTCATCGGCACCTTGTCGATAAACAACCAACAATCTTTATTGACAATCCATTGAGTGATGTGAGCTTTCATCCTAACAGGATGGGCTGTGAGTATGGTCTACCCTCTGTATCTATCAGTGAGCGTGAGACAGCGAGTGGGGTGAGTGACCAGTCCTTTCCCTTCAATTCAAATGAGAGGTGAGTTATGTGGAACGGAGTGTGCATGCAAGGGTTGGGCCTCTCAATGCAAAAAGCACTATCTGTTCATGTGCATTGCACTATAAGGCTCCCTGGCCTTCCTTCTTGCACTGTAAGCCAACACATGGCAGGATGCATAGTTGCACCATCAAATGTGCACATGGCATACAACCTCTGCACAAGTGCAAGTAAGGATTACATCAATGGGTGTACAAAATGGGTTGCCCTCCTGTATTCTCAAACAGAGTGAGCAATAGAGGGGGGTCAGAGTGTGACTAGTGTGTCCTCAATCAATTCATGAGAGGTGAGGATTGAGGGATGTTACGACATTGATGTCAGGTATGCTTTCTATTTCCCTATGCACCCACGGGATGGGTCTCTGTCGTCATCACCAGACATGTCACCTTGTTATGTACACCGCATCACAAGGCTCCTTGGCCTTCCTGCTTGCACCAATGCCAAACACGGATGGATGCACTAATGCACCATCAATTGTGCACCCTGGCATACTCCTTCTGTCCCATTTCCCTTGTTGATTTCTAAATCAGGTGTGCGATGCGGGTTTCCTTCATTATTCACTCAAGCGATGTGAGTTATGGGGAGAGCGACTGTTCCTCCCTTTCCATTTGAGTGCCTGTGCAGCACTGAGTGCAATCTTCTTCGCTATCATCAGATTTCCTGCACCTTCGTCAGCAACGCTACCTCCCTGGGTGCTATTGTGTGGTCCCTACCGTGCTGAACGTATGCTGTGAAGACATTTGGGTACCTCCTGCAGCAGTCGATTGCGATACAGGACGCGATGTCAACCGTCAACCGCAACTCTCGGCAAAACGGGCTAAGTTTTTCTAACCCTACACCTTCTATTTGCACGTGACAATAAACATTTTTAGTATGGGGACATTAAAGTACAATCCGGTGACAAGTCTTGTGTTCTTGCGGTGTCAATTACCTCTACCTTGTAAGGTTTTAAGTGTGGGGACACGTCCCTATGCGTCTGCCAAGCATATATCTTGCATTTGTGATTCATAGAATCTGTGCATCTCCCATCTCTTCCTTTTACCTTAATGGGTCCCTTGCCCACCCACCAGCCCTCGTCTACCTTTCTTAGAGGCGGTTTACATGGTTATTTCTTTTTAAATGGTATTTTGATTGTTTTCTATGTGAATACCCCCTACATAATTTTTTGAAAAAATTCTCGCTAATTGGACGTTTTTCCATGTGAACGCTCCTTTATTATTTCAAAATGCTGATCTAATGTGATAGTCCTGTTCTATAGCTACCACACGACATTTTTCCTTTTAACACCCTATCATTTCGAAGTCGAGTTTTTCCATTATTACTTTTTGCAAGTTTTCGTGTCTTTTTCATGCATATTTTTGCTCTTTTCCATATGAACCTGTCCTATTCTCCTCGGAATTCAATTCTGACTAGATAGCCTTGTCCGGCCACCCTTCTTGTACATTTCTCCTTTTTCCTCTATCCTATTTTGACCTTTGGATTTTTTGTTATTAATTTTTATTGGTGTTTTCGAGCTCCCTTTTATTGTTTTTTCCATGTGAATGCCTCTTGACCCCATCAGAACTGAGTTCTAATGTGACAGCCTTGAATTTCATCTATGTCTTGACATTTTTCCTTTTACTTTCCCTCCATTCCGATGCACGGATCATTCAATATTAATTTTTGACTCCCTTTTCGGGTACGATTTTTGGGTTTTTCCATGTGAATGGGACTTATCTTGATCCACACTATGGTCTGATGTGATAGGATTGTGGGACATGTTCTTTTGCACATTTTTCCATCTTATCTCACTTCGTTTTGGCTCATGGATATTCGATATTAATCTCGTATGTGTTTTTGGGCTCGTTTTTCACATTTTTCCCATGTGAATGCCCTCACTTCTCCTTGGACACCCTGTTACACTTTTCCTTCATCTTCCCCTCATCCCTTGACACATTTTTTCTTTTTTTGGAATTTCGTTCTGATCTAAGGTTTGCAAGTTATTAATTTTTCTTTGTTTCGTCGTGCTCCCACGCGCCTCGCGTGTGACTGCGCCTATTTTCACTTTTACGTGCCTCGCAACATCCCAGTGGCGTCCGCAACTCCCGTACCGCCATCCTGGTCCTGTCTGCTCCCGCTGACGCAAATTTTTTTACCCTCACCTGCACTTATGCGTCAGATACAAGGGGGCTTTTTGTTTTTCTTTTTCTCATTTTTTTCATTATTTTTCTTTTTTTCTTTTTTTATTTTTTAATTAAAAATTTTTTAACGCCCCCTCCCCGACGGTTTCCCCCTCCTTCCTCCCTCTTCTCTCTCCCCTTCTTTCTTCTCCCTCCCCCTTCTCCCTCGCTTGTGCTTTTTTCCTCCTCCCGCCATCTCCCCTTCTTTTTCCTCCTACCCCCTCCTCTTCCCGGCTCCTCCTCCCCCCCTCCTCCTCTTCCATCCTTCTCTTCCCCCCTTCTCCTCCTCCTCTACTTTCTTCTCCTTCTTCTCCACTCTCTTCTCGCCCCTCCTCCCTCCGCGCCGCCCCTCCTCCTGCTCCGTCGCCCCTACTCCTGGTCATCACCGTCGAAGCACCGTTGCCGCCCGCTGACAAAGCCCGCGCCACCCATACCTCCATCCCACTGCTATAACCAATAATATTTTCTCTGTTAAAACAAGAGTATTTAGACCTCAAAATATCCCCAAAACATCTCATCCAATTGCCACTCTATGCAGGAGTTGATACATGTCCAACCGGTCAGAATATATTGCATGTATGTCAAGTGAAGATGATAGGTATCCTTCCTACAAACAATAACCAGTCAATACCCTGGTATAACCAGCAACAAATCAGTCCAAAATTTAGACTTTCAACACTGAAAATATCCCAAAATGCATCTACCACTCAAGTGGTATGATCCAAGCATTTGTCAATAGCAAATAAGCATCACAGATACTTCAACCCTGTAGGTATATTGTTGTAAAATATTACACGGCGCAGCGAACAAAATCTGAGAAAGAGATAGAGAGTACACAACAGATAAGAGGAGAATCAGTAAATTCTTTAACTCCAAACAACTGATACAAAGATGTCTTTGTCCACCCGTGCGCTTCCACTGTGTGAAGCTTAGATGGTGATCTAGACAGAAGATAGGTGAAGAGCTTAAGGCTAGCTGGAACAACAACTCTTACTGGGTGAAAGATGAGTGAGAGATGGCTGCGAAGGGGTTTAGCTTTTATAGCCCGCGAAGGTTGTTAGGTCGGCCTGATGACCGCCGACCTACCATATGAGCCTCCACTAGTCAGCCAGGAAATATTCCAGGGAATATTCCCTTTACCATCGGGCCAGGGGCGACCCCCGCCAGGGGGGCCGCTTCTGCGGCCCCCGGACCCCACAATAGAGGCCCCTTTTAACTCCCTTACACCGCAACTCGATGCAATGCGCCTCGAGTTGCTACCAGCTTAACCACTCCATCTAACCCAAAGATTAGACCCGCCAAGGGGGCCGCTGGCCCCCCTGGGACCCCCCAGCCAGGGGCCGCTTCTGCGGCCCCCGGACCCCACAATAGGGGCCCCTTTTAACTCCCTTACACCGCAACTCGATGCAATGCGCCTCGAGTTGCTACCAGCTTAACCACTCCGTCGAACCCAAAGATTAGACCCACAACAGTCACCTTTTTGCCATCCGATCACATAGACCTCATCTGATATACAAGTCAAGACTCAACCAATGTCTGGGCTCACATTTGGCTTCTCCTCATAATGGGGGCCTTACAACTTTGAGCACCATGGATCATTGGTAGCACCTAATGAGGGTGGGGCATTGATCATATCTAACACCCCCCCTCAATGTCCACCCATAGGTGAACTATCTCCTCGGCTCAATGCCGAGTCTCTGAAGATGAACTTGAAGCAGATCCTTCATAAGTGCTTTGGTGAAGATATCTTCTCCATTCTCCTCTGTTGGACAGTAGACCAGTTCCACTATCCCACCCTCCATCAAATCACGCACATAGTGATACTGGATCTCTATATGTTTGGTGCGTGCATGAAACACTGGATTTTTGGCAATGGCGATGCAACTCTGATTGTCACATCTCAGCACAGTTGGTTCTTCATCCTGCACTCCCATATGCCATCACACTTCCTCAATGGTCGCCATGAATAATTCTAGCTCTGCTTCAGCCGTATTGGCTGTCTCTTTCCCTTTACTTTTAAGGGTACCATTCTTTTCATCTGCCTTCTTGACACAACAATCTACAATTGCATGTCCTTTCTTCTTGCAGTAGAAGCACTCTCCTTGAAACTTCTTCTTTTTGCCCTTCTTCTTTTTGTCACTATCATTTTTGGTGAAGGAACCACCTTTGCCTTTTGCATTGGCAAAGAATGCAACATCTCCATTGTTGCTTCCTTCTCGGGCTTTCAGCCTCAACTCCTCCTCCATTAATAATGCACAAAACTCCTCAAAAGTCAAAGCTTGAGGTCTCACCTGAGTATTAAGGGCAGTTACTAGTCCATCAAACTTTTGTGGACAAATCCGAAGACACCTCCGAGCTAGCTCTTCGCTAGTCTTTTGTATCCCAGCACCAGCCATCTGGTCATGCAGATTCTTAATCCGAGTGATGAATGCTTCAACCGTCTCTCCTTCAGCAAACTTCTCCGCTGCTAGTTGATTCTCCAAGTTTTGAATCCTCGTTTGGTTTCGTGTTTCATACTGAATCCTTAGTACATTCCAAGCCTCTGACGCTTTGGTTGTATGTTGAATCAAAGTCAGAACACTGTCAAAACAGCTTGTAACTAAGGCACACAATGCATCTGCATTCCTTTGTTTCCAAGCTCGTAGAAGATCTGCATTCGGAGGAATCATCACACTAGGATTTGATGGGTCGGGGGTAGGCTGTGGTTCTGTGTCAGTCCCCAGCACAGTCTCCAAAAGCTCATAAGAATCAAGGATAGTTGTAATTTTGAACTTCCACAAGGTGTAGTTTGTACCATCTAACTTGCCTTCGCTGAAGGTTGGTGGACGAATCCTCAGTGTTTGAATAGCTGGTATAGCAACACCACCTCCTGCACCGCTTCCTGATGCGCCAGAACCGCTTCTGGAAGTCGACATAGTTTCTCTTTGCTGTTGAAGCCTTTGCCTCTTGCACACTCTCCGATCTCTAGAGCCCCCTGGGCTCTGATACCATGTAAAATATTACACGGCGCAGCGAACAAAATCTGAGAAAGAGATAGAGAGTACACAATAGATAAGAGGAGAATCAGTAAATTCTTTAACTCCAAACAACTGATACAAAGATGGCTCTGTCCACCCGTGCGCTTCCACTGTGTGAAGCTTAGATGGCGATCTAGACAGAAGATAGGTGAAGAGCTTAAGGCTAGCTGGAATAACAACTCTGACTGGGTGAAAGATGAGTGAGAGATGGCTACGAAGGGGTTTAGCTTTTATAGCCCGTGAAGGTCATTAGGTCGACCTGCTGACCAACCTGCCATATGAGCCTCCACTAGTCGGCCATTCCCTTTCCCATCGGGCCAGGGGCGACCCCCGCCAGGGGGGCCGCTGGCCCCCCTGGGACCCCCTAGCCAGGGGCCTCTTCCGCGGCCCCCGGACCCCACAATAGGGGCCCCTTTTAACTCCCTTACACCGCAACTCGATGCAATGAGCCTCAAGTTGCTACCAGCTTAACCACTCCGTCTAAACCAAAGATTAGACCCACAACAGTCACCTTTTTGCCATCCGATCACATAGACCTCATCTGATATACAGGTCAGGACTCAACCAATGTCCGGGCTCACATTTGGCTTCTCCTCATAATGGGGGCCTTACAACTTTGAGCACCATGGATCATTGGTAGCACCTAATGAGGGTGGGGCATTGATCATATCTAACAATTGTTTCCAAATTCAAGACAGCAACCAGCTCATTATTTCCAGCCTGCAGATAAGCTCCAAAACTGAGCATTCAACACTCCAATATCATGCTCAAATGCATGATAATAAAGGCATATACATTGTAAGGATGAAAGACACTAGTGCCCTGGAATCACCTGATGTTTACCGTAGTAGTAAACATCCAGTCTGCACAGGTCTGTGCTGAATATCTCAAAATCTGTGAGGAATTTGAAAAAACTTTATTTTGCAAAGTTGTAGATCACATTGAAACGTTTAGGAATTCAGGGTCGTTTCTCTAAAAACCATTTATATAGCAAGATATAGCTTTTGCAAAAAAACGGGCTACAGGCACAGTCTCCTTTGATGACGTTTTCTTCAAATCTAATGTCTTGATGTCAAATGGCCACTGCCAAGCCTTCAGGCTTCAGGTGTTCAAGCTCTGATACCATGTTGGAAGAGAGGGAGAGAGACAGAGTGGAGCAGAAGATGAGTCTCAGCTCATTGTTGTTGTTCTTCCATTATTCTTCCATCATACTAACTGAAAGAGATTTACACACATAGGTATGACTAACCAAGACTAATTGTGGTTAAGTCACTGACTACACCAACTTATTGAATGTCACACACGTGTGCAATTGTATCCAGCTAATGTTAATCACATACATAAAGATAGACTGACTGAAAAGTAGCAAGAGCTTGATATTCTAACACACTCTGCAATGGAAGGTTCCGATCACAACCCATAAGGATCAACTGAAATATAGATTCCTAATTTGATGCTAAGATCACCTATCAACTTAAGTAACATCGCTCCTTGGTTCAGTACATTCACAAGTCAACTCAAATCAAAGTAGATCAATACCACTCTTGGTTGATAATGAGTGAAAAACAAGGGGGAGCCATGTGCATTGACCCCTCTAGCTATAGAGTATAGTCTCTCAACTACGGTCCCCTACTACTAAGACAATATTGATTAGGATATACAATGATGAATTGGGTAGTCAAGCACTCATCTCTTTCCTAATGGCATTGAGGAAAACTTTCTGCTCACCAAGACCAACCATCTATAGGATGGACCCATCAAGGATCTCGCCCTCCTAACTTTTCTCTGGGGTTAGTTTTAGTTATCTAATTATCCTAACACATTTATATTTGATATGTAAAGATAGCTTCCTTCATTAGCCATTAAACAATGGTTCTTTCACGTAATTTATTGTCACAATTACAAAGACAATGTCAAACAATCCTTTGAAAGCAATTACGAAACAATGTATTTATTCCACATCTTCTTCAAGGTGTGATTCCACCCTGGCATTTTGTCACTTACTTTAGGACTCATATCCAAACCTCATGGTATACAATCCACCAATCTACCCTCATCTAATATCATGGCCTTCCAAGAAGGCTTGTAAGGGTTAAGCTAGTAGTTTGTGAAAAACCTAAGGGATTTACAACCAAAGTCCCCCCAGCACCCTTGATGTCTCTGCAAGAAGACCTCTTGCATTTAGAGACAATCCTAGCCTTTAGCATGGTTAAGCAATCCCTTGGTGAAGGGCTCATACCATTAACGTTGAGGGAGCTTTAGTACATAACCAAAAATCCACCCATGAGGGCACAAGAACTTTGGTACAAGTACACAACTAAAGTAATTAGCCTAACATCTAGAAAAACATTCATTTTTCATATTTTCAACCAAAACACACACACACACACACAGAGTATGCACAACGTTTTGGCAACATAAGGTAATAATAGGAGGCCTTCTTAAAGGCTAAGCATTGAGAATTATATATCCTTAGAAGGGGAGTGTCTCCTTTATTGAGGAATGATCATCTTCCTCTCTTTATTATTGTTGAGGTATCCTAGGTGCATGGGAGCATGCTAGTTTGCGATGTGCTTGGAGAGTTAATTTGAGTGGTGGAGGTAGGGCAGTTTTGATTATTGTCTTCTCATGTTCTCTTCATCATCTCTCCCTCTCATGGAGCAAATTGCATGGGGGTGTGGATAGGAGCTAGCAACGGATAGTCAACTATGCATGTGAGTTTTTTTCCTCTTTTTATTTTTAAAAATTTGAACCTTTTAACCTTTGCATTAATTTTCCCTCTCTAAGCCCCATTCATATGTTGGGATGGGGGCATGATATTGCATCCTCTCCCCCTTAGAAGAATCAAGATGTCCTCATCTCGAGAAAAGCTGAAGGCTATTTGTTTTCAAAGGACAAGTTCTTAGGGCATCTAGAACCCGTGGATTAGGACACACTATGCTTCCATTGTATTATGATTTCATGCAAATGCTCAAATTTCAAGATAACTTAATAAAATCACATATAAATTTATTGTAATGTAGTACAGCTCATTTGTTACTGCAATAGTAGGGTATCGTGATAAGTATAGGGTTTATTACATGTCATGAAGAGCTTTCTAGGACTTTTAACCATCTTCAAAGAGTTTAGTGGGATCTAATTCTTTATCATCTTGAGGAAAGTTGATTCTAAGCTTGCAAAACTTTGCTTTGCCAGTTCTTGTTCCTCTTTTTGATCCAATTTGGGAAAATTAGCTTAGATATGTCCTAACTCGTTGCAAATGAGACATCGGTGATTGGGGCATCTCTTTTGGATGTGCCCTATCTCACCGCACTCATGACACTTTTTTCTTTGGTCCTTTGAGTCATCAGAGTCTTCTTTAGTGGTCACTAGATATTAGTCATCTTCAAAAAGGTGATCTCTATTAGGCCTAATCAAGGCTTTATCTCAAAAGATTCGAGTTCTCTGATCTTGTAGAATGGCATTGATCAAAATATACGATGACACATTAACTAGTCAAGTACTTGAATCTTTCTTAATTACATCACTTTAAAGAAAAATTGTTGAGACTACCTTCCCAAGCTGATATACTTCATAGATCTTATGTAATTCTATAACTCTAAATGTAGAAAAACATGTAGCTAACCCTTTGGATTGCATTAATTTCATCATTTGCACATTTGCGTGTCCAATAAAGTTGTTTCATAGTCCAATGTTTGAAACCGCACATTTGCCTTAAGCATAGATAACAATTATTTGTAGTAGAGATTCTAGCATCCAAAGTAAATATGCAACCAAATTTGCTTTCTTTTGCAATCAACCAATACTCATAATTAAAGTCTTCAACAAAATAGCCCTTGACATTGAATCTAATTTGTATCATTTGCTCTACTATATGACTAACTAATATCAAATTATTTGTGATTGATGATAGACATAATGCATCTAACAAACACTTTGTCTGACCATCATGTAAGGACAAATGAACTTTTCATATATATGAGATCGGGTGGCATGCCACCTCTACATAACTTGGACATTGTAAATCATACATCTCTCTAAACCATTCAACATGGTTGGTCATATTATTGGATACATATGAATCAACATACCATACATCAATACATGTTTTCTTTCATGTAATAACATTCATCATATATTGCATGGCAAACAAATGCTCAATTTTATCATCATTCTATCTTGAAGATGATTTATAATTTTATTGTTGCAATTTACCATTACAAATATCATCACTCTTATCACAACAATGGGTTGCAATATGATATTTTCTTCCACTTAAATGATAGATAATATAAAAATTGTTAGATCCTCTATTCCATCAAAGTAATCACATACAATGGGCAACTAGTTCTTCCATAGTAAAACATCAAGCAATGCTAGAACTATTGGAACCTTTGTTTTGCCATCCACCTCTTCCTCTAGAGCTCCTGTTATCTCTAGAATTAATAGAGCCTCCCAAAATTTTCATCTCACCAAATTGTTGATTTAACCTATTTTACTAGTTACTACTAGCATATCCCATACCAAGGCCTTTTAGAGAGGATTTGCCATTTCTCCTTCCTGAACCTAAGTAAAATACTTGGACTTGTTCACCACTATTTCTAATGATTCACTTGTGTATTGATTTCTTCAATAATTGAGAAAGAGAGAAACTCATCAAAATTTAGACATGGCTTCCATACATGCCTAGAGCTCAAGCTCAACCGCCAAGACCCATGGACTGCTTATTCTTTCAAGTGTTTCAAGCCGATCACTAATGGCTACCTCTCACATAGCTAACGCACTATCTCTCTCTACGATTGTAGTGAGCTTACCTCCATGCCCAATCAAGTTGCCTCCTCTACCGAGCACTCTAGTAGCTCCACGATCCAAGTGCATGCTTCAAGCGAGCTCGATCCTCAAGCTCCATGCTCCAAGCTCCATTGCCACGAGCAAGAGAAGAGAAGAGAAGAGAAGAAGAGAGAAGAAGATGGAGAGCTTCTCCACCACGGTCCCTCACCCTCAAACACACTCCCTCACACTCCCTCTCTCAAGCATAAGCTCAAGCAAGCAAGCAAGCAAGAAGAAAAAGAAGAAGAAGAAGAAGCAGAGGAGAGCTACTTTTGGCCACACACTAGAATGAGCTTCTCATTCACTTTTCAAATTTATATACAAAACCCTAAATCCCTTTTGGGCTATCCCCTTTCTAGGCCCTTTTTCCCATTGTCCTCCTATCTTCCTAGCTTCCTTCTTATCGTCCATCTACCTTTATAATTTACACAGGTGAGGGCTCGGTGCTCTTTTACAAAATAAATCATGGTGCGCCTTGCGCTCTTTTACGAAAGTATTAACTCGCGCTTTTTCTTGTGCACCTCTCTCCTTGATTTAAGATTTTTTTGCATTTCTTGTGTTTCCAGATTTTTCTTAGCGCACCTTCGTTTTCCGTTTCACTTGCCTTAGCCTTGTCTTTTGCTTTAGATTTTCGGAATTTTCTACCTTGTTCGTTTGAGGGTTAACACCTAGAAGTAATAAAAGATTTTTAAACCTTCTCATTATTAAGGCCACCTAAAGTAGTCGAAACCAAATCATCATTATCAAGCATTGCATCAATAGTTCTGGCATCTATGATGCCTCCTATGATGCTTCTTACCTTCAAAACATACTTATTTATAGACATCTTTCTTGTCTTCAAAGTGTTCAATTCTTACTTGAGCTGAATATTTCAAACCATTGTATTTATTGAAAACATATTTTCAAAGGTTGTCCAAGCTAGATATTAATTCTTTGTATTTTTTATATGCCCTAGAATAGTGTTATCAATGAATGCAGATAACAAATCCATAATTTTTTTGTACTTTGCATTCTATTCTTTTCATTCCTTTAATTTTTATGTAGTCATAAGATCACTTGGCTCAAGTTTCTCATCTTTACCTCAAACAAACTTATAGAGGCCTTTTCCAATAAAAAAATATCCTCACGTTGAACTTTTATAATGGGTAGTTATTCTTGTTTAGCTTCTTAATAATAGCATTTTCACTCTTCTCAACTATTATGACAAACCTGAGTACCAAACAACAAGAAAGTCTTTTGCAACCTTTTAAAAGATGTGAATAGTAATAAATTAGGTAACATTTTTCATCATTGACTGCCCAATAATATATAGAATCAGCAATCTATTTACAAATAAATCTTATATTTTCTTCTTGATGAGTATTCAAGATCTTATAAATTTGAAATTTGTAACCTATATACCTAAGGACAATTGATATATCTAAAATTATAGTATATCTTGAAACCATTGTCTGTAATCTTGCAGAGCTAATGTGGGACTCAAAACAGCCTCAAATAGCCAAAAAGATAGTAGAAATGACCTAAAAGGCTCATTTGCACATTATACACTATTTTTCTTGCACATCAAATCTCACAATAATTTGAGATTTTTGATTTTTCCTGCTACTAGTGCCTCCATAGGCACTATTCAAGAGAAAAAATGAGCATGGGAGAGCTTATTATCGATTGCTTGCTTACTTTAATCCTTGCTCCTTCTCCTTTACTTTAGCTTCCAAAACTAGCCACTTAGTGGCAAAACTCTAATATTAGGTTAAGAATTACATGGTACGCTACATCAAACACATAAATAAATGTAAAAAGAAGCTCACTCAAGAATATATGAAGAGAGATGGAGGCTAAAACATTTTCTTACTATTTTTCATTCTTCCTTACACAATACAATGTACAAATGGTATATATAAGATATAAAATAAAGAAAAATGACCTACTAAGTTAATAGTACATAACTAATTATACTAATCAACTGGTGCTATAACTATGCCAAGTGTAGATAGGTGTCACTAACCAAATAGAATAAATTATAAGTGAATGGACATGTAAGGGTCATAATGACTACTAATGTGCTAAGTGTAGAGATGTGGACTCATCTAACTAGGTGTTTAATCATTAATGTCTACATGTGTAAGACTTGTCATCTCAACATGGTAATAGGCCTAAGAAGGGTTGTCAATTTGTAACATGGAGGGGGTATGTAATACTTCCACACAATTAAAAGTTTGTTGGTTAGTTTGAAAGTTAGTTAGTCAATTAGTAAGTTAGTAAGGTTACTAACTAAAGACTAACTAAAGTAAAAACTAACTAACATTAATAGCTAACTAACAAATTTTTTTAAAAATAGGATCGTAACCTAACATTTTTTCTGGATTGACAAGGACAGTTGCTACCCATCACGGAAGTTACCATGTGAACGAGAGTTATAAGCCATATTAGTCATTAATGTCTATGTGTATAGTATGGAAGGTCCAAAAATACTAGATTTTTAAACAAAACTAGCATATTTTTGATATTTTGGATATTATTTACTGTAAATATCCTAAAAAACTATGGAAACTCCTAGAACATGGTGTCATGTAAAAAAAGTAAGTGGCTTTTTCAACCAGTTTTGGAGATTTAATACAAAAAAGAAAAGATTGGCAAAATCGCACGCGTCGCGATTGCAGTTTACAGGCAGCAAACAACACTCTGAACAAGGAGAATGAGTGATATGGAAGATTTTTTAATAGGTGTTCTCTGCAATTTTACCTCCCTTTCAGAACCAACGGAACCATCATATTTGTGATTTGAACATCAGATTGCATCTTAGAAGTTTCATGTTGCTGATTTTGCCAAGATCCCCTCCATAAAGAGCTATTCTTCTTAGCCTTAACCCTTCTTCTCTAATTTAGCTATAAATAAGAGGCCTAGGAGCAATTTATAAAAGCACAAGGAGACCCCGAGAGGCTGCAAAAGGGAGGTAGAGAGAGGGAGATAGAAGGATACCCCTCCAAGAGCGAGGGAGAGAGTTAGCACAACCCTCCCCCTGTCTCGGTCTTCGACTAAGCCATCTTCTCTTATGATCTCCCATCCCAAATTCACTCCTCCTTTATCTCTAGAATCCACTTGCGAACGATGGCTCCAAAGCGACAAGCTGGAAAGACCATGAGAACCATCGCCAACTAGGTATTGCTGAAGATACAGGAGTGCCTGAGGTTGGCAGAGTTGACACTACTAACGGAACATCGGGTGTGGAAAAGGCAAAATTCCCAATGTCGTCATGTCAAACCAAGTTATTCACTACTTGGTTATTATTTTGCCACATGAAATAATAATGTTTATGCTAAATTTTTACATAAAATATTAGTCATTGTATTAAATGGTACAAGATCTACTTGTTAGATTGCATGGATAGCATCCATATAAAAATTAAGTACAAAAAATATATATATTAGCTTCCATATTTTTCACTTATAAGAATTGACAATTTAATCTAGAGAGCATATTAATACACGCATAAATGGTTAACTACTACCTATGATTTGTAGTTAGATTAATTAATATTATAATTCGTAAGATCATGATGGAAATAATTATTGGAGGATATTGCACGAAATGAGTAAAAGACTATATGCACACTCGAGATTAATAAAATAACTTGATATATTGACAATGCAACAAGGTTAAGGTTGATTAACACTTGTTATGAAAAGTGAATGTCTATTTAATAAGTGTCTTGTAAATCATCTCGTTAGATTATTGTCGCAATAATTTTTCTAAAGGAAATTCGCTTATGTTGGGTAAGTTAGCCCCAAATGGGAAATTTATGTATTGCTTAACATGTTGTAAGAGATGTACTCAACACTTCTTTATGGGAAGGAGAATCCTCATTAGAATGTAAGGTTACCTTAGGATAAGGTCTACCTTAGTTATGGAAGTTGTGAACTGTACGATGGTGTGATTGTCATTATTTGAAAGGATTGTTTGTGTTTGCTAGAATTTAGATCTTTGATTAAAAACATTGACAAATAGGATAAAATGAAAGATCACACTAGGCTACCTCCAAGCTAGTTGTGAGACCCTACTCCAAGGGGGTCATGGTTATCGCTTCGAGAGGCTTAGACCGGCTGTGTAGTGAAAGGTCTGATGTCCATAGGGATAGCCTTGGGCAGTAGGAAATGTGGGTGCCAGGGGGGACCTCTGGCTATAAATTTTGCATTATTCCTAGAATCTGACGAGCCCCTTCGTGACCTAGGATGGGATCCTAGAACCCTAAATATTAGTTACAAGGATGGAATCAGAATACCCTCGTGGAATTCTGTATATCTTTTGCAAGGTCGAAAAGATGAAATTTGTAATAAACTTCCAATATAATTAAAATTTTTGTTTTACTCAAGGGTTTTTTAAATTGTATGCGTGTCCGTGAGATAAATTATGTGAAGGAACCTATGGACTAATTAAGGAAGCTGGTTGTATATGTTCCAATAAATGTGTCGTAGATAATTAAAAAACTAAAGATGATTCTGTCATCAAAGGAAAGTGGGTGGGCGTAACCCTTGATGAGTCCAACGGTAGAGTGGTCCCAGTTAGTTGGGAGGTTTTCTAAATCGGTGATAAGAATAGAAATACGATAAACTGACCAACTAGTCGTTAGGTAGAACCGGCTTGCATTATTTTAGGGGGCTCGAATGGGATTTCACCTTATGGGCAGAAGGGTTGACGTATCTCACTCCCCTCCATCTCCCATTCTCTTTGAACCAAGTGCAATAGCAAGTTCACTTCAGTTCGAGTAATCCTGTAGAAAGTGGGAACTCAAAATTGCTGATGCTAGCTAGTTATTAGGAGATCCATTTGATTTTAGGAACTAGGAAATTCAGGTCAATCCTAGTGGGTTTAGCCAGAACACTTCCGTTGCAATGTAGACTTAGTGAGGTCTAAGTGACAAACCTCGTGATGTTCTAAGCGAGCACCGGGTGGCGTCATTTGGAAAACCTACTGATGGACTATAAAAAGGTGCGCCTTGGAACACCTCATAGGATAAAGCTCCCTCTTACTCTCATGTTCTTTCCTAGTTTTAGCCATGTGAATATGAATGTTCTAATCTCCATTTCCTACCTCATTTGCATCAGTGTCTCATTCTCTATTTAGTACTGTGAGATGATGACAACTCATGTTAACAATTCAGGAGATGAAAAACAAAGAAAAAAAAATCTTCTAGGCTTTTCTTTAAAAGAAAACACTGAGATCTTACTTTTTCTCTCTAGCACTTGTGTCACATATAATATACTCTTGTGCAAATGTACACACACTCGTATTTTAATTACTTTAAGCTTTATCATGCTTCAGAGAGGAGTTGCACATGTGGAAGAGTATCGAGTTATGATCATATTTTAGAAGGTCAATGTAAGCAGTTGGTTGAGCATTAGTGCTACATGTTTGGTACTTGGGATATTATATCCTCTTCCACTTAGAGGACTTGAGATGTACTAAGATTGAGAAAAATTAGGGATATTTTTTATATAAAGTTTCCTCATCAATCCAAGTAGCATCCTTTTCAGGGTACTCTTTCCACTAGATAAGGTACTCTCTTCTACATCTAAGGATATTTGCTTTTACATCAACTACCTTTTCAAGATAGAGCTCAATAATTTCTTGGCTTGGAAATATAATTTTTTGATCATCAAGGATATGTTCAAGATTGAGTACACAAGCCTTTAGTAAGCTAACATGAAAGACATTGAGAATCTTCAAGCGTTTGGGAAGTTATAACTTGCATTTGTTTGTCCCTAAGAACTTGATAACTTTATAGAATCTACAATACCTTGGTCTTAGTTTTTCAAGCATTCACAAAGTTAAAACTTGTTTATGTTTTTTCGTAGGCACTTGATAACTTTGTAGCATCTATAATACCTTAGGCTTAGCTTATTGAACTTTCCCAATGACTCTTATTGTGCCAGGTAGTACAGAGAAACACCATGCCCGTTTATTGAGGACTCGTTCTTGTCTTCTTAGATTAGCATATGCATTTTTATGATCCTTAACAACTTGGATATCCTATCTTATTTCTTTGAGATCCTCCATTTCTTTTAAATGTTCTTAGAAGCTTCAACCATTAGGGTTGAGTCATAGAATTTGAGTTGATGTAGGCAATCTTGCCCAAAAAATCTTTAAATGGAGCCATTTTAATGCTTTGATGGTGAGAACCATGCTTTGATGGTAAGAACCATTGTAGAAAATTACACTAAGGGTAAATATTGTATTTATCTCTTAGGCTCTTTGAGTATTAGACTATTAGTATGTCTTCTATCACTTGGTTAACTCTCTCTATTTGACCATTGGTTTACGGATGGCAAGTTGTACTAAAACACATATGTGTTCCAATGCTTTCAAATAGATATTTTCAAAATCGAGAAGTGAACAATGAATTTCAATCATTGATGATCCTTTTAGATAGGCCATGGATCTTGAATATCTTCTTGACAAATAATCTTGCAATGTCAAAACAACTTTAAGTTGTATTGATGGGCAAAAGTGAGCTACTTTGGTTAGCATATCTACAATCACCACAATATAATTACACTCACCTTGAACTAAGGGAATCACAAAGTCAATACTACTGAAGTACCATATCATAACTATTGGGTGGTTGAAGTCTCCTTCGCATTTTGATGTGTTCTACCTTCACCCTTTGGCAATTGAGGCATCGAGTTACATTCTTATGTATATCACTTCTTATCTTATGTTGTAGTTCTTCACCGTACGATAACTAATTATTAACTCAAAAATAGAGAAAGCACAAATTACCCAGGACAGATATTGAGACCAAGAATGCATGACATAACTATTGGGTATAATTTTCCCCTCTGTATGTATATGTGTGTATTGGGTATAATTTTCCCCTATGTATGTGTGTGTGTGTGTCTGTTTGTCTATATATATGTATGCGTTTGCATATATGTATTTACACACACACACACACACATACACATAGAGAAGAAAAGGATTGAGAGAGAGAGAGAGAGAGAGAGAGAGAGAGAGAGAGAGAGAGAGAGAGAGAGAGAGAGAGAGAGAGAGAGAGAGAGATAAAGAGTAGAGAAATAGAAGAGAAAGACAAGAAAAGTGAAATACAATGTGTAGGAAAGAAGTCAGGGTTATAGATGGAATGAAATGCTTGGTTGGTTGGGGTGAATTTGGGCCATTGATGAGGCAAGCTGCATTAGAGCATATTAGAGGGTTAAAGAAAAACTGATTTTGGAATCACACTTCCATCCTAAATAGATAAATGTTAATCGATTGGAAATCCTCTTCCTTTGCTATAATACCTCCTTGCTACCCAAAGCCACTTATCATGGTGGTTTTCTTGCTAGATTTGTTTGTCTTTTTAGTGAAAAATGGACTAGAAATAAACCTTTTAAAAGTCTTTTTACACTAGTTGAAGAAGACAAGTGAAATAATGACAAGTAATATTTATAATTACACTCACCTTGAACTAAGGGAATTGAACTAAGAAATAATGAAAGTTGAAGAAGAAAACCTTGAACAAAAGTAAGATACTTTGGTTAGCATATCTACAATCCCACTACATAAAGATTTAGTCC
This sequence comes from Lygodium microphyllum, assembly GCF_053477565.2. Classification (NCBI taxonomy): domain Eukaryota; kingdom Viridiplantae; phylum Streptophyta; class Polypodiopsida; order Schizaeales; family Lygodiaceae; genus Lygodium; species Lygodium microphyllum. The sequence continues at coordinate 35,345,853 of NC_141162.1, read as the reverse complement.
AATAGTTAATAGGTGGAAGGTTGATGTGAGGATGATGGAAACTCCAATTATGGATGTATGCCTCATTTGTGATATCGACATGTAGGTAAGAGAGAAATTAAAAACAAGAGTACATGAGACAAATAATGGGCTATAATCTCCCTCCATGCATGGGTGAGCACCTCCTCCATGTATGTATTCATGGATTGTATTAGCTTTATGTTCTCATAAATCATTGAAAAGCATTCCCTTTTTGGGCTTCTTGCTTTCTTTGCATGAATTGTTAAAAGAGAAAATGTCCCCATTACTTAGTCTATTTTAATAAACAATGTGCGTATACATTCCAAAAATTGATTTATATTGAAAATAAAATTGCACATTTTTAAAACTAGCTCTAAATATGAAGATAATTATTATTATTAATGAGGTATTATATGCCAGCTCATGGAAGAAAGACTTAGGAAACCCTCCCAAGAATAGCTTATTAAAACTATATTTGTAGTATAGAATAACAAAAAGAACTAGCCTAGTGGATAGTCCCTTGGTAGTTAAGTGCACTTGGGTGATGACATTGCCGGGATGGGTGACCTTTCGGGAAGATTTTCCTACAAGCTAGTGGGAGCTTCTCACACGCAACCAATGGCGCCAACAAAGCCTTCGTAGCACGTTGCCAAGTATGCCAAGGCCAAGATGCCAAGTTCTATGCCTTGGTTTCTACCTTGGTCATGAGCCTTGGAGTGACGACCGCCCGACGATGGGACGCATATAGTGCTAGCCCATATCTTTGTAAATTTAATCTTCGCACTTCAAAAATGGAGCCCGCTCTCTAACATCATCAAAAATGCCAAAAGAAAGTGTTCTCTCTTTGTCATCGATGATGTCATCGAAAACGCTAAAAAGCAAGTGCCTCTCTTTTACCCCCCCCCCCCAATTACTATATAAACAGGGGTAGAGTGTCACATCAAGGACACACAATGACCTATGCAGAAGTCTCTTTGTTGTTGACGCGATGAAGCTCTGCTACAATCAACCCAGTCTCTCTCTCTCTCCACACCTACACAAAAGCGCTGCCCGAATTCATCAAGCTTCTTCCATGGCTCCCAAGAGACGTCGAGATGCTAAGCAAGGTCACGCTCAAAGAGCTCCCACATGAGGAAGTAGTCGATTTTGTGCACGAAGCTAAAGCACAAGTGGAAGTTACCCCAAAATTCATTCAACCCGAAGGACTGGTTATCCCACAACAAACCAAGGTTGCGGCTATACCCCATAATCATGATGGATGGCCGAACGAAGATAATTAGATTAGTACATAAGAAAAGGATTACAATTAGTTAGAACTTACTTAAAATTGCAAAATCAAGTTAGTATTATCAATTTCTTTTTAAGAAAGAACACAGGAATTGATGAAGAGGATAGATTCTATGCATCCCATACATTGACAAGCGTGTTAAAATTATTCTATGGTTATGACTGCTTTTGGATTTGTGAATGATGAATTATGTCTCTTATGGTTCTAGGCTTGTATCAGTCAGATGAGTAATAGATTGTGGTGGTTCAAGACATTGGTGTCCCCAACCCAATGTTCCATAACACTACGGAGTGTGGAAAGATGGATTTTGTACCACTCTATGGAGTGATGGTTCTAGATGTTACTATGAAATAAAGCATCTGATTTTTGAATTGTTTGTTATGTGCTAAAGATTGAGTTTAACGAACCCAATTTAATGGGGCAATAAAAGAAAGCTGATTTTATATGTCCAAACAGTGTGGTAGTATACTTTGCTAATTAGAAAACTAAGCAAACCCCATCAAGGAAAGTGGGAGGCTTCGATCCTAACGATGGAACACCTATGGTTGGGTGGACCCGATAAGTCAGGTAACTTTCCAACACTTGATAGAGCTGATTAAATTCTGACCCTCCCAATACCGGTAGGATTCTACATGGATTACCGTAGGTGATTGTTCATGACAGAGATTCAAAGTTCTTCATGAGTAACTTTTCGCACAGGTGGTATTCACATCCATGGGCACTAAATTGGCTTCCTCTACAGCCTATCATCCACAGACTAATGTGGATAGACAAAAAGGATTAATAAGTGATCGGACACCTATCAAATATCGAACGTCCAATTCCTGGAATTAGATACTGCAAAATCAGACTCTGCAAAATCGGACCAGATTTTGACACATCCAAATTGACAAATTTAGTGCGTCCAAGATGGCAGAGAGTACAACCTGCAACACGAGAATTCACCAAAATCCTTACATGAAAATTTGACCTTAGAAATCATAGCTGAATGGCTAGCAGGCATAGTGCTAACAATCATATCAACATATTCGACACAATTAGAGCCATAGGCTAACAGTAGACCCCATTTGATGAGCAAGCTGAGCGACGTGGCAAAGATCCTAGAGACCAGAGGAAGCGGCCAAGAATCAAGCCTAGAGCCCCATTAGGCTGAGTATGTGGACAAGAGTGAGAGAGCTAAAATTATCACTTTGTATTTTCACCCACAATGTTTTCTAGCACTTGAACTGCACTTAAGAAAAGCTAAAAGCCTAATTTTGCACAGTGCACAGAAGAGAGCACACACACACACACCGAGTGAGTGTAAGTTAAGGACTGTTTGTAAATAATAAGGAACTCACTCAGACCTAACAATCAAAATGAACCCATCAGTAGGAGAAAACCTTGAAACGTAGTCGGGTGATCAAGAACAAGCGTAGGACCCAGCAAGGACCGACACCATTGGAGGAGTGGATCTACCCGACTTGATCAATCTCATCGACAACCTAGTGGAGCATGAGATCGCGAACATGGCAGAGTCAAGCACTAACCACGGACATGGCGAAAAGCTTGACCCAGGAGGTTTCCCAATGGAAATCCAGCAGCTAGTCGCCAATTACGATCTACAGACCCGAACAAACCACCACGGTAGGACGTCCGAGGATATCATAGCAAACCTTGAAGAGGAGAGGAGACTAGCATGGGAAGCTTTGTAGGGCATAATAGCCTACAATCAGGAATAGCAAGCTAGAATCTTGCGACATAACATAGAACAGCAAGAAAGCAAAAATAGGATAGGATGACCTGATGTAGAGAGGGAAAGAGCGCTAGAAGGCAATCTCACGTTGAGCGAGCTCCTTAGGAAACGTCTACTGGAAAACTCGTCAACAAAACAAAGTGCAGCTACAATGGCAACCTCGTTGCTTGGCAGGATTAGGAGTTAACCAAGGCTCTAATAGCCAATCAAGAATCCCTATCATGGCTAAGCAGTTAGACAAGTACCACGCAAACGATGACCCATACAGCTTCGTAGAGCAGTTTGGGAAAGTTTGTGAGGCCAACAATCTCACCGATCTTACTCAGCACTCGCAAGCTTTCGGTCTATGCTTAGGAGATAATGGTAGGACCTGGTACACAAGTCTGGATGCTACTATGAGAACTGACTTCAACAACCTCAAGAGTCTCTTCATTAAGAGATTCTCTGAGCCTGGGTACTCCGATAACCTTCTAGCGCGGCTAATGAATTTCAAGCAGAAAGACAAGGAGGACATCAAAGACTACATCGCCTATGTGCAGAGTCTCTTCAAGAGAATCCCAACTGGTGAGTGATCCACCAAAAGAGTGGTCTCCACGATCTTCATCAATGGAAAACGAATGGAGGAACTCTATGAGGACTTGGTAGGCAAATCAAGCTTGCAGCGAGATGTACTAGCTAGGGTCTTTGACGAGATGACTAGAGTGGACAACCAGCTCAAAGAGAGCAACTCCAAGAGCTTGACACGAGAGGAGACTACCGCTAGAAACTCTGAGAGAGTTTCAACATCAAAGTGAAAAGTCAGGCCCAAGTACTCTGGATAAAGAAAAGGGCATAGACGCAAGTCAGGAGCTAGCAGAGATGAAGATAGAGCTAGCCAAATTACAAGAAATGATGAGACAACCAACATGCTCTCACGTCCAATATGTGTATTTTGGCAAAATTCACGTGCCAGCCGAATGTCAGGACCCGATGTCCTGACCTTGAGCCAATTGCGGTAGGTTTAGCCATGATACCCTACATTGTAGGCTATCAAGGAGACTCCCGTACTTGCAACCATACGGACATCCTTACCTAGTGAATAGGTTGCAAAACTTCTTCAAAAGGGAAGCCCCACTGGCTCTCCCGGCACCTAATGATGCCAAACTAGCCATTCCTAGGATGGAGATAAACTCCACAGGCATACCTAGACCACTTGGACCCTACGTAACCCATCCACTGAGTAACGCTCCAATCCACTATGTGGAGGAGCTGAATGACGAAGAGCCTTACATGCACCCCTACATATCGTATGACAAAGAGGAAAATGCAATCCTTGTGGATTACTAATCGGTACCGATGATGGTGTTAGGTAGGGGTAGAGGCAGAGGCCTAGGAGGGAAAATCCAAGAACCAATTTCTTGTTGGAATTGCAGTCACTCAGGACACATCTCCTCACACTGCCCCGAATGGGAGCAAGCTAATTGAGAAAAGGCTCTGATCTTAGATGCCCAGAGTGTGGAACCACTCACCTGTTTACCAAATTCCCTAGACAAAGGCAACCCTCTAGTGTGGCAAACGAGCCATCTGTACCATTGGGGCTATTTGGAGTTGAGGCATTTAATGGAGAGGACACACCCATCCCGTTGCATGTCATGACACACGTGCAGATAAAGCAAGCTGACATATCACTACTTGGACCTAGCAACTTAAGTGGTAAGTCAGTGGCCATGTGAGTATCATAATGACCACCAACATGCTAAGTGTAGATGTGCAGACCCATCTAGCCAGGCGGTCCATCATCAATGTCCGCATGTGTTGAGCTTGCGATCTCAAAAACTATGCCAACAATGCCCCCAAACTTACCCACACCAACCCATGTGATAGAAAAGGCACCAATGCCACAAACAACTCAAACTATGAAAGACATAGAACCTCAAAAGCAGAAGCTGGTAGAGACTAAACAAGTCTATCGTGAACTGTGCTACTCCCACTCTGCCTCAATCCGGTCCTACTAGTGCCCCTAAGACCTCACTAGCATCTAGTGGTGCGGCACCCCTGACTCTAACCAAGCCCATCACACAAAAAGCCCAACCACACTCTTAGGAGCAACCAGAGATGCAACTATCAACTGTCAAATTATCTAGTTCAGTCAAACCTTACCCACCAATAGGTCTTAAGATGTCTTATGAACAAGGATCGATCCCCTCACACTGACTAAAGACCTAGCTGATAACACAGGAGACAACCTGATCACATACATCAAGTGCTTGGATGCCACGTTCACCCTACTCGCTAAGAGCTATGAGAGTTTGGACCTAGGCCTACTTGATCCATCCTTAGCATTGGATATCCACTCCATGACATGCACCTGGGAGGAATACAAATTAGTGGATGATGGTAAAAACCTCCATGGTCACAGAGGAATTGATCGCCAATGCCAAGATATCTTGAGACCAAGCCCTTAAACAATGGCTAATCACCTCCTATAGCAAGAGCAGAGTTACTGCCACAAGCCAAAAGTTGGTGGACGAACTCTACAAGCTAGCTGATAACGACTCATCCTTCTTCAAAAAGTGGTATGCTCTCTTACTCCTGTGGGAACAATAAGGCTACCAAATCATGACCAATGCTGAGCAGCGATGTGTCATTAAGACCTCTGAGTATGATCCCACTTATGTAGCTCCAACCTCCTATAGGGTGTTGACCACCATTCATGGTCGACTCATAGAAGAGCACATCGTGACCCACCCATATTTGGACCAAATTTTGACTGAGGAAGAGTTACACCTTGCTAGCAGGATCGACTCCAGTGACTTCCTCATGGACGTTCTCACCTACATCACTCAAGTTGGCATCCGTCCTTTCGGCATGGACCGCTATGTCAATATAGAATATAATTCAAACTTCTATGCTTGGCTCATGAGAAAGTAAAACATCACAAGCCAGTGCTGAATGCCCTTGACCTCTCAAACCTTAATCCTAGGAAGGATTATGGGGCAAGGTGAAATCAAACATGTAAACATGTAAAGTGAATGAAATGCATGGATAAACCATCCATCAGTGTCCAAGAGCAGAAGAGAGTGGATAAAAATCAACTTGTGACTGAGAAAAAGTCATAAAGTTTTTGGAATGAATGGATTGCTTGAGAAAAAGTGCTCTTTTTGTATTTAAGCATTTTATTCTTCCCAAGAAAGCATAATCAATTCCTGCTTATCTCTCAGCAAGAAATTACCTTAAGGACACTAATGGTGAATTAAGGCATTATGATAGGTAGCCACAATGGCAGGTCAAGAGAAAAGCAGCAAAATTCCATTCTCAGAGGAGGAGCAGGCAAAGTATGCCCTCTCGTTGGAAATGAGGACTTACAATCAATTCAAATTCAGGCATATCCTGAATTTAGAAGATCTAGTCATGGAGAAGTCAGCCATCGTGTAATTGGTGAAGTAGTGCAAGCTGTAGAAGTACGTGAAGAAGGTGGGCCAAGCCATTGACTATGAGAAGTGCGCCGAATTCCTTTGGACCTTCAACAGAAACCAAGGCACTGTCATGATGCACCTAGAGAATGAGGCTTGCTAAGTAGAAATCAAGCTAAGCCCTGAGCTAGTACAGAAAGCACTAGGCCTACCAAATAAAGTGGAGAGATGGCCAAAAAGGGATGTATACAACTTGTTGGGAATGGACAAAGTGATTGTCCACACCAACGACGGCATTAGCTTGGTTGACATCCCCGACCCCAAGGTCCAAATCTAGGCCAAAATGGTGCATACTCTAATACTGGAGAGCATCTAGGCCAAAATGGTGCATACTCTATTCTCCAATCAATGATATAACGCATTGATGAAGAGAATCAATGTACCAATGCTGGAGAGCATCGTTGCCCACTCCTTCAATGACGTAAACGTAAATGGCTTCGTGAGAAAGGCGATAGAGATGACGACAAAAGCATTAGCCACCAGCAGAAGACCCGTAGTAAGGGGAGATTCCTCAGCCTCCGAAGCCATGAAATTGTCATCCCCAAAGGCCTCCACCATTGGCTTCGAAGGAATCTTGACAACCATCATAAGACAGGCACTAGGGAAAGCACAAGACAAAGAGGCAGTCAGTGGGATGTCGGATAGGTCCCCTCCACACCAAGGACAGGAGCGGTTCAGAAAAGGACCGTGAATGAGGAAGAAGGAGAGTGAGAAGCACAATCTAGCCAAGGAAGGGCCAAGAAATCAAAGAAAGAGACCTCGTGGAAGAAGGCCAAAGAAGAGAGGGGGAAGAAAGAGACAACAAACCTACATGGAGCACAAAGTGGGTCCAAAAGCACAAAAGAACAAAGAAAGAAAGAAGAAAGGGACAAGGAAAAGAGAATAAAATAGGAATCCAAAAAAGTTGAGGAGGAGATAAAAAGAAGAGGTGAGGAGGAAGATGCAGAGCTCAAGAAGAAAGAGGAAGAAGACATAGCCCTCGCTATCCACCTCTCAGTGGAGCAACCTTCAAGACAAGAAGAATTGGTGGCTATGAGCCCACCCCGACACAAAGGTCCAAGCACCAACTCCAAGACATCCAAAAGCCTGCCACCCCCAGTGATCGAGGGAAAGGGCAAGGGGTTAATCAACCCCATCCCACATGTCCTACTGCCCGCCACCCCAGTCACTGCACCCACCCAAGACTCCTCTACCAGACTAGATGCCAGTAATCTTGTGGGTTGGGTGCAGTTCCTGGGCAACAAAGAGGCAACTCAAGGTGCAAGTGTAGGAGCCCTTGCGACACGAGCAAAAAGATAGGCAGCTGCAAATGCCCAATCTAGATGGGACCTCAAAAGGCCAAAGATTGAGGCATCTACAACCACTGGTCCCACTGCACTGCCATTGTCCACAAACTATGACGCCTACATGCAAGAACTCCTATCACAGCTAGAACGGGAAAAGGAAGACAAGAAAATAGTCATAGCTGAGCTCAAGGCCAAAAGGGAGACGATGGCAACCTCTCAATTAGAGAGAACCCATCAAGTGGCCATGTATCAAAGAGAATATCAAGGAGCTAAAGGAGAAGCTCGAGGCCAAGGGAGGAGAAGACAAGAGGTGGCAATCAAAACTTGCGGTGGAAACACGCAGCCTCGTGAGCCTACAACACAACTTTGATGAGTTGATGGCACTATACAAAGATCTACAAAAAGAAAATGAAAAGATCTAGGATGCCACGAAGCAGCTAGTAGAAATAAAAGAAGAGAGAAGTTGTTGACGCCAAAAGCATATAGAAACTCTAGAGCAAAGGCTAGCCTCGGAGCTTGGAGAGCAATAGTGCTTGGAAAGAGAAATCGGGGAACATGAGAGGAGGCTAAGGGCATTTGCTTGTAGAAACAATGAAAGCTTGGAAGAAATGAAGGCAAAAGCAGATGAATGGGTAAATGGAAGCAGAGAAAAAGTGAGCGACTTAGTGCACCAGCTAGTCCTTGCAGAAGGCGACAGGGTGTTAGCAAAGAGTAGGGTGGCAGAGACTACACAAGTGACTTTGGAAACCCACAACAATGTGCCTTCCTCCACACTCTCTTGGACACCACGCAATCTAAGGAAGAGGATGCCATTGATTCCTTAAGGAAAAAGCTGGAGATCACTCAGAGGGCTCTAAGGCATGGGCTACATGCCCAAACGTAAATTGCAGGGTCCACAGATGCAGAGCAAGAGAGGAGAAGGCTAACTAAAGACGCATGGCCAAGTTTTGAAAAGGGGCAGCAAGCCGCAGCTCCTTAGTGGGAGGTTTTTATGACAAGGATGCCACCTTCCCCCCCCCCCCCCCCCACCACCACTCTTTTTTACCTCAAACATTGGCAAAGATATCTATGCAACGGCTAGATCAATGTGTGGCAAAAAAAAAAATACACGTAGATCATAGTCACTACACCTAGGGGTCCTCAATTTAGAAATGCCCCGTGGCTTTGGTTCGGCCGGCTCCGTCCCTAACCCCCTAGCCCATTTTCATTCCCCACTTCACACTTAGGGCACCTCAAGGGCAGGACTTCCAAACCTGTCTCCCTAAGCCACGCACCGTACCTATAATGATGCACGAACTGGACCCTCAAGTGTGGGACAACACCCAAGACCCAACTCTCAAATCCACTAAGCATGAGAACACTACACCCCACAGTAAGGTAAGCACATCCCCAAATAGTGCACCTTCTTTTCTTTTTAGGTAAATCCAAATGCTGCAACCACCAATTTCGAAGGCCCCATCATCCCCTTAATTCACCCTCGGCCCCCACCACTTCAACTAGTTGATCAGTAATAGTGCACCTTCTTTTCTTTTCAAGTAAATCCAAATGTTGCAACCCACCAACTTCGAAGGCCCCATCATCCCCTCAATTCACCCTCGGCCCCCACCACTTCAACTAGTTGATTAGTTTCTTCCAAAGACCAATCCCCATGCAACCACATCGTCATCAACTTACACTATTGTCATTGCACAACATGTCACCATGCAGCCAAAACAAAGCAGAGGAGGAAGACCACGAACGCACAAGTCAAAAAGTGAATGAAGAAGCTCATTAGGAACAGTGCAAGAGATGGCCAACTCACAAAAACCTAGGGGAGCTCGAACTACTTTGGCGAGGTTCTCTCAAGGATGAGGGAGGTCCTGTCAAGGATGAAGGATGCTCTCTCCACAGGATAAAAGAAATCATCGAATATTCTAGCAAGTCTCTCTCAAGGATGAGGGAGCACCTTCGAAGGCTCTCGCAAGGAAATCATGAGGCCCAATGTAATTCATTTTATAAGAAGTGTCGAGTTTCCTCCTATGTAAGTGGTCAAGTCTAAATGGCCATAGGTGAAGGGATAAGGCAACTTGCAGGGAATGGGGAAAAGCCATGTTAAGCTCGCATCTTCAAAACCTCGGAGGGCGAGAGAGGGATCCGTCTATGGGAGCTTTCGCTCAACCGCCAAGACCCATGGACCGCTTATTGTGTCAAGCGTTCCAAGCCGAGCACTAATGGCTACCTCTCACATAACCGATGCGCCATCCATATCTACGGGTGTAGTGAGCTTACCTCCGTGCCGTTCGAGTTACCTCCTCTCTCGCGCACTCCGGTAGCTCCACGATCCAAGTGCAAGCTTCAAGCAAGCTCAATCCTCCCGCTCCAAGCTCCAAGCTCCATTACCGCGAGCAAGACAAGAGAAGAGAAGAGAAGAGAAGAAGAGAGGAGAAGATGGAGAGCTTCTCCTCCTCGGTCCCTCACCCTCACACACTCACTCCCTCACACTCTCACACTCCCTCTCTCAAGTACAAGCTCAAGCAAGCAAGAACAAGAAGAAGAAGAAGAAGAAGAGGAGAGCTACTTTTGGCCACACACAAGAATGAGCTTCTCATTCACTTTTCAACTTTATATACAAAACCCTAAATCCCTTTTGGGCGGTCATCCCCTTTTCCCCTTTTTTACATGGCCGGTCGTAGCCTAGGCCCTTTTTCCTATTGTCCTTCTATCTTCCTAGCTTCCTTTTCACCGCCCGTCTACATTTACAAATTGCACGGGGGTGAGAGCCCGGCGCTCCTTGAATTAAACCATGATGCGCTTGCGCTCTTTTACAATAGTTGGACTTGCGCTTTTCCTCGTACGCCTTTGTCTTCCGTTTCTCTTTGCCTTGGCCTTTGTCTTTACCTTCTATTTTAGCTTTCCGGATTTTCCACTGCCTGGCACTCTTTTACAAGATTTCAGGGTGCGCCTTTATATTTTAAAATGCGCCTTTCCCCTTTTGCATTTCCTTTGGACTTTTAAGGTTGCCCTTGCACTTTTGGCCTTTTCTTCTCTTCTTTCTTCAGTCGGGCTATCTTTTTTCCGCCTTTGACTTGCATCTTTTTATTTCCTTTTGCTTTCTTCGTGTTGGGGTTAACATTATCCCCCTCCTAGACGAGTGCCAGTCCTATGGCACTCACCATCATAGGTAGCAGGCTGTAGCATGCACCGAAGATGTGGGTGACAAGGATGCCTGTGGTTTCCGTGGAGGAGTGTTGGTGATGGTGTGTCAGAAGGTCCTGGCGGCCTGTTGGTGGTCAAGGTGGCTGGCGGAAGGTTGTTGGAGTTGGTGGTAGGGCTATTCTGTGTTGGGGATTGTATTGATGGCTAGCACAAGTGTTGGTTGGTTGGGGATTTTGCACATGACGATTCTTTGTGGGCTTGTCGGATGGTAAGGGACACGTATTCAAAGTTGAGTGTTGATGAAGAGCGAACAACACCTTATACCTACAATTGGAAAACCTCACATGTGATCTCTCCTTAAGGGGTAGTGCTAGGTTTCTCATCGTGCACAAGACACATTTTGATTAGTTTGGGAGACAGGTCGAACTCTAAGCAAGCCTAGAGTATTGTCTTGCACTTGAGGACCCAAATTGTGGATAGCTTCAGTGCAGATATTATGTGAGTGCTCGTGCATACTTAGATAGTACATAGTTAGAAGACCGTGGGCTAGTTTCTCATAACAATGCGTGGGTGAAGCAAAGTTATCCATGCAGAGAAGGAGTACACGTGAAGGTATCTGAGACATCCTTTGCATTGTGACTGCACGATGTAGCATAATTGAATACAAGGACACCGCACTTTCAGTAGCTAGAAACTATTGGACTTGCTTGATGAGTACGGTGTACTTTTCATGGCCAATTGTGCGGTGCTTATCACCATTGATTGCAACGGTACTAAGGCGGAGTGCAAAAGAAAATTGTGCAAGTGGGTCAGGGTGAGAGGTCTAACCCTAGGCAAGACAAGCTCCCCAGGTATGTCCTGCCCTTGATGTGCCCTGAACAATTGTGGGTGATTGTAAGGGGCTAGGGGACTAGGGACGAAGCCGGTTGACCAAGGTCACCAGACGTACCTAATTTGAGGACCCCTAGGTGCTATGCTATGATCGTGGGTGCTTCTTATCTTTTCATTCGTTTCTTTTTCTTTTCTTTTCTTTTCTCTTTTTCTTTTCTTTTTTCTTTATTTCTTTCTTTTTCTTGTGCTTTTTTTTTTTGGACTTGCCTAAGTACAACCATTACAATATGTTGAGGCTATCAGCCTTTCAATGGGTTGGAAAATGTCAAGCTTCGAAGGCTCAGGAAATGGATAGTACAATGATGATTGTGCCCTAGCCTCGTTGTTAGAGAAGTAGTTGTTGAGATGGGGAGACACACTTGAGATATTGCAAACCTCCTTGCGACACACGCGATGTTGGTACGATTGAGGTAATGACTGCCGTGAGCCAACTATAGCGCTTGACCCAGAAAGGGGGTATGTCCCATGAATGTGCTTTGGACCATGCGATGGGGGCAGTTGGCAAGGGTGCTTTTGGCAGCGTGGCTTTGCCGCGGCTCGTTGTGGGGTTGTTGGTGTTGCGGTGATTGGGCATTGAACATTTTCACACAAGGACCTGTATTATCCTGCATTCACTTGTCGCTTCATGAGAGTACATGCATTGTGTATGCCGCAACTATAATGAACCAGTGCAATGCAAGGAGACATCACTTATCGGAATTCTATGGTGTTGACTTAGATATTTATCACCTGCGCTTGATTAGCTTTTTCTTTTGCTAAAGACGTGAAATATATTAAACGCAGATATGAAAAGTTTGTACAATTCAGGAACAAGTCAACACTTAACAGGTCGGGAACACTTAACCATTTAAAAACAAAAAGTTATGGCCAGTTATCATTTGATAAGCCCTTTATGCATCACGGGCTACTCGATTTGTACGAGGCAGGGCGAGTCTAGGTGGCCGGGTGATTGGGGCTCTGTTGGTGTGGGGCTCCTGTGGGGGTGAGCAGGGAACATATCGGCCGGGACACGAATGGTGTAGTCCTGGCCCGCTACCATCTCCAGAATGTCTTTAAATAATTCATTAAATTCCTCTCTTTCCCGAGCTGTCCTTCCTGCCCTGGAGCATCTGGGGCCCGAGCGGGAGCTGGGAGTTCGTGACACTAGTGCTGCCACCTGCTGCGCATTTCGAGTCTCGACTTTCTTGACTCGAGGATTCTTCGGCCTTCGCCCTGGGCAGTGTCGCTTAGGGTCTCGCTTCTTGGCATACCTCTTGATGGTGGGCACATAGCGCTCCGGTGGAGGGGCATGTGCCACATGCTCCCGCCTTCTGCGAAGAGCGTCTTTGCATGCCAGCTCTCCATGATTCTCCATGCGTTCCGCCACAAAAGGAAGCCTACAAGATGCAATCCAAGGGTTAGACCTGGATATAGGTTACAACTGTTTGCATGGAAGGGATTTTAGTGTGGTTCATGAAGCGCATATGACAAGGAGGAAAGGGGTGAGGCACGCGGTGTTTGTTGTAGAGGCATGGCCCCCACGCTGATGTTTGCGTTTCCTCCAGTCATTAGCGGATATGAGTTTATGCTAAGTTGCGTGGACTGGTTGTCGTGGAGTGGGACAGGGTACATCCTCGGAAGGATAGACCAAAAAGGGAAGAAGGTGTATAGGAAGGGACTACACCCTGTCTACACCATCAGAGTTGTTGGTCACACAGTTTTTGAATGTGTGATGAGATGAGGACTTGAGGAGCTTAGTTTATCTGACCCCACTCTTTTCCCTATGCTTGACTATCATTGCTTATGTGTGTTGTCATTGTTTATACACGGTGACACAAAAAGCAGTGTTTATTTATATACATATTTATGAATCCATGTCACTTCACGAGGATAAGAACCAAGTGTAGAACTCGGGGTTGTACCGGAGCGTGGCACACACATCTAGTATTCGTGGCAGCTGACTTAATACTGATAGATATTTTGCCACGTCAAGTAGCATGGAACCTTGACCGAGTCTACTGGCAATATATAACTCCTCCTCAGTGAGAACATTATCAATCAAAGGGCCCTGTAGCCTAGTCCCAGCTAAGTCTGTACCCCGAATGTCAGTGAGCACTCGAAGGGAAGTTGGTGACACGTAGGTTGGGTCTCTTTGAGACCGCCATTTGGCCAATCGCTCTTCTGAGACCGTCATGATCTGAGCCCCTAGTTCGGCCATTACAACGCGGCTTTCGCACCAACGCTGCTCAAATTGACTCTGGCCTGCTGACAGTCGCTTTAGTAGCTCTATGTCTACGAGATTCGGTCGGCAGAGCACTTCATTGAACGTGACAATTAAGCACAGTTCGTCAGCCTCCTCGTCAGGGATGAGTCGCATATGTTCATGCAGAAGCCTGTCGTAGTGCCCGCTAAGATGTTCTTGTTCTTCCCATGATAGAGGAAAGGTCAAGTAATCTCCAAGCTGCTCCTTGGGGATCGTGCCCATGTTCGCAAGGACATAGACACGCGCGACCACTTTGAGCTTAGCCTCCAACTCAGTTAAGCATTCTGCGACACTTCTATGTTCAACGAGGGCTTGCTCGGTTGCTATCTCATGCAAAGTTCTAAGAGTTTCCTTAGGCTTTAGCATGGCTGGGGGCTCGGGCCTAGATGAGCAAGATTGGTCAACGCTAGGATTTCTTATGCTCTTGGGGTTCTCATGTTTCTCCTGAGGTTTTGCTGCTATTTCGTCATGGTTCTCCTCGGATGTGACTGGTATAGATTTGTCACCCTGTTGTGACAGCGTTGTATCCACTCTTGATTGATCAATGTGAGTTCTATTGTCAGTGGATAGAGTGTTGCAAGCAACTGTTGATGGCAACTGTTGCTTTGGTTTGTCAGAGCACACAGATGTGTCTGAGGTTTCACCGCTATTAGGAGAGGCATCAGTGGGTTCATTGGTGGATGGACTCGATGCTTTATTCATCAGCTCTCCAGCGCCCTTCATCTCAATGTTCTTGGGGTCCACAACCACCTGCAACTGTTGTTGTTTTCTCTGCTTTCTCCTCTTTTTCTTGGTCAATGAAGGTGCCCCTCTCAACGACTCAGGACCTTGGACTAGATCAGCCCCGTTGATGTGCTTGGTTGGGCCTCAGCCTTCTCTTCCTCTAGTGTGGCCCTACGGGACATGGCCGTGGCCTACTAAATAGCCTCGCTAGGTTGTGAGAGCCCAATTACCTCCCGTTTCGGAGGGTCTAGCTCTTTTGCCAGCTCCCTTGAGTTTAACTCCTCTAGCCTAGGCTTTAGGCCCTTTGAAAGTGCTGGAGTTTTCGAGGAAGTTGGTTGCGACACCTCTTCCATAGGTGAACTTCTAAGGACACGTTCCACATAGGTTATTGTCATGGCCAAGGGCTGTGACTGTTGTGATCCCTGATTGGAAGTAGTAGCAGCTAGTTTAGTGGGCTGGCTACCCTTGGTGGATTGCGGTGTCAAGTCCCTAGGGCGATCAGACGTGGTCGTGTCTTTTGTTGCCCTTTGAGCACTCATCTGTGTAGATCGAACATGAGCAGATCTAGTCACATTAGGTTGCTCATGCATATCCTTGGGTCGAGAGCTACAGATGGAGCCATGTCCCACCTCTTGGACATTTTGAAGCTTAGATGGAGATAGAGATTGGAATTGAGCAGTTTCCCTTGACAACCGCTGTTGTGCTTCCTGTGTCCGTTTGGAAAAAGAGGATGTAGGAGATCTAGGACTCTTAGGTGGACTTGGCACACTGGCTGAATGATTTGCTCGAGGCTATTAGGCGATTGTGCTATTTGCTTTGTTGAGCGATCAGCCTTGCCTTGAGCAATGTTCTGCCTATGATGCTTGTTCTCCCCTTGGGAAATCAAAGGCTCATTGGGCACCAACGATTTTTGTGCATGCTCAATGGCTGCATATGACATCTGTCTATTCAGCATACTAGGCTGAGGTTCTTTCCTTCGAACAATAATGTCTGGTTTCTTGCCTTGAGACCTAGAGTTTCTCTTAGATTTCCTCTTGTGCCATGCTTTTGAGGCACTCTGGCCTTCAGCTGATAGAGGAGGTTTAGCAGGGGGTTTTGGTACCCAAATCCATTGGTTGCCTGCATAATACCCTTGAGCACGAAGCAACGCTTTGGATATCCATCGCGGCGTTGTGCTAGCTCTCCATCGATGCCTTCGCCTATAAGGCTTGGGCTTCTTTCGTGGTCTTCTACAATATTTGTGAGTCCAAACCCTGTCCTTGGTCTTGTCTCTTGACCTTCTTGTTTCCGGCATGGCCTCACTCACTGGTTCTCGTTGTTCGACCTGTGCTTGTATCAACTCTTCCAACGAGTCCTTGCCCTCGTTTGTAGGCTTGACTGTTATGTCATCACCTTCCTTGCCTTTTCCTTGAGGTTCGATGAGGTCACCCTTGCTAAAGGTGATGACTATCCTCACACCCGGTAATGTCAGGTGTATCCTCTGTGCTACATAGTTAGCCTCACATTTGGTCGCCCTTTTGAAGGGTCTTCCCAGGAGGGTTTCTTTCCTGCAGCTAGCACTTTTTGAAGGAACATGAAATAGGATAGGCAAGCTTTCCGTTTCAATTGTCGCAAGGATTTTGCACTTCCCTATGAGTGCTTGTGGGTGTCCCCCATAGGGGCTAAGAGTTGCACTAGTCGGTGTGAGCTCTGGTTGGCCTAGTAGGGTCCATGATTCATAGGTTAAGATGTTAAAATCTGCTCCTTCATCAATCAGAGCATCGATAGTATGCTCTCTTTTCGCGGTGAGTTTGACCCTAAGATAAGCAGGTGGTACTATGTCTTCACCTTCCGGGTTCTGGCTTGTAAATTTAAGCCTTCTGACAGATGCCCTTGAGTTCTCGACTGCACGACCAGATGTGGATTCTCCATTGCTGTCTTGGATCGTCAATGCAGTGCTATTCAAGGTACATCTCTCGTCAAGAGTGTCACGTCTAGTCACCTTCGCATTTGTAGCTTGCTGAAGTTGCATTTTGCTCTGACTAGACACGGTTTGAACACAATGTCTTTGTGTTCTCGTGGCATGGCCTTTTTGCCCTTGATGGCTAGATTGGCCCATTGATGTTCTAGGGTCTCTATTTCTCTCTGTTCGGGTATGGGCTTTTGGTTGCTCTATTGCAAGTGAGACTCCATGCTGGTGTAGAGCCATTACTTCACTAGGGTCCAATTTGGAAGACCTGTCACTGCACGCGTTTTCTCTCCAACCTACTCAGGGGAGGTGCGGAGGGGGCAGAGCCCCCTCTGCGGGGGTCCGGGGGGGCAATCCCCCTGGCCTGCAGGGTCGTTACGGTAGACGCCATATGCAATTTGGAGGACCGTTTATAGCCAAATTTTGAAGTACGTGCTCTAAGTTTCAGCCCAATGATGGATCTGTGATGTGCCTTTAGCTCTACGTGGTCTTTGGGGTCAATTTCGGGGTTTAGATGCGTCAAAATTTGTGTTCTGGATACCTGTCCGATTTTGACAGTTTTTTGGTCCGATTCTAAGATGTCCGGTTTTCAGGAGTCCGATTATCAAAATCGGACGTCCGATTTTGGATCGGACCAATGGTCCGATTTTGGTCACGTCCGATTCTAGGAGTCTGGTCAAGAAGTGGTCCGATTTTCAAAGTGGTCCGATTCTGGGAATCGGATCGGACAGGGTGGTCCGATTCTGGCAGGTTCGATTATGAGCTGGTCCGATTCTGGGACTCGGATCGCCTGGTCCGATTCTGACAGGTCCGATTATGGATTGGTCCGAGTGTCCGAGTGTCCGAGTCGGACAGGTTGGTCCGAGCGTCCGATTCTCAAAATCGGACGGGTTGGTCCGAGTGTCCGAGTCGGACGAGTTGGTCCGAATCTGAGTGGTCCGAGTGCCACATGGCACGTCTGATCGCACTAGTCCGATTCTGGGAATCGGACCAGACTGGTCCGACTCACTCTCAGTCGGTCGGTCCGATTCTGGGACTCGGACGGTCCGACTCCAGAACTCGGGTGGTCCGATTCTGGGAATCGGACCACTGTGAGTTGGTCCGACTGCGTCGGCGATGGGTGCGATTCCCGCACGTTTGACCCCTCCTTACTGTCTGCTGCACACAATCACCACGGACTTCCTAGATCTGATTAGAGCACTTATTGGGAAACACCAGACTCACCTGGAGCAGCACGAATTGCTGTCGCCTAGAAATCGGGGTAGCACTTCCTCGTCCTGTGAACCAGAAGCTCTCTCTCTCTCTCTCTCTCTCACAAGGCCAACCAAGGAAATGAGGTCTGTCCTGGCCTCCTAGGCCTCTTAAGGTCGGTCCTTTCCCAGCGCCGCAGAACCTTACAACTAGTTCCCTGTCCATGTCTCACCCAGAAACTTGAATCTGGTCCCCTGTTTCCCTGTTTTAGCCTGTTATACAGCAACAGAAAACCCTACTGTTTGCTTGTTTTTTTCTTGTTTTTTTCCTATCCTAAATGCATCCAAATCACAAAATAAATACCTACACTACTTCATTCCACAACATAAATCTCAAGAAAGCAAAAAACCTACTTGCCAAGGAGATCGAATGCCCTCTTCAATCCCCTCGCTTCCTACCTATCTACCTCAAGCACCGGTTCGGGGAAATCCCTGCTCCAATGCTCGATTCGAAGCGTGCAAGCGCTCAAGGCTTGAATCCGTTGGTCCCGGCAACAACGGAACCAAAATGTGGGGGCTTTCGCTCAACCGCCAAGACCCACGGACCGCTTATTGTGTCAAGCGTTCCAAGCCGAGCACTAATGGCTACCTCTCACATAACCAACGCGCCATCCATATCTACGAGTGTAGTGAGCTTACCTCCATGCCGTTCGAGTTACCTCCTCTCCCGCGCACTCCGGTAGCTCCGCGATCCAAGTGCAAGCTTCAAGCAAGCTCAATCCTCCCGCTCCAAGCTCCAAGCTCCATTACCGCGAGCAAGACAAGAGAAGAGAAGAGAAGAGAAGAAGAGAGGAGAAGATGGAGAGCTTCTCCTCCTCGGTCCCTCACCCTCACACACTCACTCCCTCACACTCTCACACTCCCTCTCTCAAGCACAAGCTCAAGCAAGCAAGAACAAGAACAAGAAGAAGAAGAAGAGGAGAGCTACTTTTGGCCACACACAAGAATGAGCTTCTCATTCACTTTTCAACTTTATATACAAAACCCTAAATCCCTTTTGGGCGGTCATCCCCTTTTTCCCTTTTATACATGGCAGGCCGTAGCCTAAGGCCCTTTTTCCCATTGTCCTTCTATCTTCCTAGCTTCCTTTCCACCGCCCGTCTACATTTACAAATTGCACGGGTGAGAGCCCGGTGCTCCTTGAATTAAACCATGATGCGCTTGCACTCTTTTACAATAGTTGGACTTGCGCTTTTCCTCGTGCGTCTTTGTCTTCCATTTCTCTTTGCCTTGGCCTTTGTCTTTACCTTCTGTTTTAGCTTTCTGGATTTTCCACCGCCTGGCACTCTTTTACAAGATTTCAGGGTGCTCCTTTATATTTTAAAATGGGCCTTTCCCCTTTTGCATTTCCCTTGGACTTTTAAGGTTGCCCTTGCACTTTTGGCCTTTTCTCCTCTTCTTTCTTCAGTCGGGCTACCTTTTTTCCGCCTTTGACCTACATCTTTTTTATTTCCTTTTGCTTTCTTCGTGTTGGGGTTAACACCGTCCAACACTATCATCCATTTCAAGGACACGTCCACCACCCACCCACCAATTCTCTGAGGGGGGTCCATCCAACATCATCATCAATTTCAAAGGACCGACCCACCCATCGTCAACATCAAGGAGGGATCAGCTCCAACACCATCTTCAATTTCAAGGGCCAATCCATCCAACACCATCCCCCACAAGGACTTGTATATAAACTCAAAAAATCCATCTAGCTACACCCATCCCACCTTCCAACTACTACCCATCAACGCCATATGCAACTACTAGCACTAGGCTAGGAGGGGGGTAATGTTAACCGCAGCACAAGAAAAAAGTGAAAAAAGTGAAAAAGTGCGTCGGGATTTTTAAATGTGAGGCACCCCAAAAAAAATTTGTAAAAGAGCATTCGGCTCCCTCGTGTGCAAATTGTGAAGGCAGATTGGCGGTAGGAAGGAAGCTAGGAAAATAGGAGGACAATGGGAAAGATTGTAGTCCATGTAAAAAGGGGATAAGGGGATGATAGCCCAAAAGGGATTTAGGGTTTTGTATATAAAGTCAACAAGTGAATGAGGAGCTCATTCTTTAGTGTATGGCAAAGTGGACTCATCTTCTTCTCTTCTCTTCTTGCTTGCTTGTGTGTGCTTGAGAGAGAGTATGTGAGAGTGTGAGGGAGTGAGTGTGTGGCAACTCGTTTGGGCATCGAGGTAAGCTCACTACACCCCGGTAGGGTCGAAGGTGTGTCAGCTAGGTAAGAGATAGCCCTAGGTGTTCCCTTGAAACACTTGAACAATAAGCGGTCCATGGGTCTTGGCGGTTGAGCATGAGCTCCCTCTACACTATGCTTGATGGACATTGGGATTTGCTAGTGACTTGCATTTGAGTTATTCTAGAGATTTGGACGTTAACATTGGTTGTTAGTTACCTACTTAGATGTCACAATGGATGCTTTGCCGACTACTTTAACTTGGCTACTCTAGATGTATACACTTGGATCTTGGATGTCTGATGCTATGTACATTAATTATATTTTATTAAAAAGTGAGAGTTAGACTCACTTTAATATCTCTTAGAGTTACATTTATACATCTTAATTTTCTCTATGTAAAAGAGATGATTGGATAGAGAAGCCAAGGATTGAAGCTACTCATCTAAGAAACCCTATGTATATAATTTGTAAAAAATGAATAGAAAATCTCATTTTTGTGTCTTCCACCATAGTTTGCTTGTGTGTGTGTGTGTGTGTGTGTGTGTGTGTGTGTGTGTGTGTGTGTGTGTGTGTGTGTGTGTGTGTGTGTGTGTGTGTGTGTGTGTGTGTGTGTGTGGAACCAAGAGAAAAAGCTTTCCTTCGTATTTTGCCTCCATTTTTTGTTTGAGAGAGAGAGAGAGAGAGAGAGAAGCCAAGAGGGAGAAGCCTCTTCTCCTTCTTTGCTTTTCTTCTTCTTCTTTGCGACTTGGAGAGAGGAAAATCAGTGGGGATGTATTGGTGGTCGGAGCACAAGAGACACCATACATACATACATACATACATACATACATACATACATATATACATACATACATGCATGCATGCATGCATGCATGCATATAGAGCGAGAGCGAAACAATAACACGAAAAAAGAACAGGAAGAATAGAAAGTAGATATGGAAGGCAAGAGAGAGAGCTAGAGAGTGGAGAATATCAAGTAAGCTATATTGCTAAAATGCCGCTTCGATGTTCTCTACCTCATCTCAAATGAGAAAAAAACATATTTATATTGATACAAAGAGTTTTGCAAATGCGATATGAGATGGCTTCCACTTCTTATTGGGAATAAAAACTTTTCATACAGTGTCAGGTGCATGCGCACCGAATAAAGTGTACATTACAATATATGGCTACATTACAAAAGTGTCAAGGTGGTGGGTGAGATTTAGATAGTAGGTCCGCAAGGACATTGTCTTTTCCGAACACGAGTAAAAGTTTCAAATTCTACAAATAGTCAAAAATCTTTGATAGCTTGGATGATGGCCAAGATCTCCCACTGATAGGATGGATTATTCTTTTGGGTGGACAAAAAGACTCCTAATGCATATTGGCAGATTTGGAGATGATTTGCTCGTAGTGATGATGGTGGAGTTGATGGAGAAATGTTCTCACATAGAATGGCTCCCCAACCAATGCATCTATATAGATTACAAGTGGGTATCCAAAAGGTAAATGTAAAGGTGGAAACTTCTGGATGATAGCCTTGATTTGCTGTATAGCATTAGTGTGAATGGCCTTCTAGTGGAAACCATTTTTCCATAGTAGAGGATAGAGATCTTGGGTATATAAGGCCAGATTAGGTGTTGAGGAGTTGATCTAGTTGAGGCACCCTCAGAGTTATTGTAACATTTTTACATTTGGAAGCCCATTAGGAAAATTTAATATATTTTTTAATACATGTTTCCAGAGTTCCACCATACCATGATGAATATTTAGGCCTAGGAAATCAAGTTGTTATAAATATTATAGATTTGGTAGGGGATAGGACCATGCCAACTTAAATTGTGTGAGATTATCTAAGTGTTCCTTAATGGTTTCAGAAAACACTAAAATATCATCAATATATACAATGAAAAAAGGAAATTGTGAAAAGACCAAATCAGTCTAGCTCTGAAAGTAAGTAGGAGTGGTTTTAATCCCAAAAGAAAGAACCTTCCATTGATAATATCAATGAGGAACACAATGATGTCTTGTATTAGTCCTCTGGTTTGATGGGTAGTTGCCAGAACCCTAATTTAAGATTAAACTTACTAAAAAATTTGCATTTTTAATTCGTTTGATCAAAATATCCTTAAGAGGAATGGGGTTACCATGACCTAGTAGATATTTATTTAGACATTTATAATTGATCACCAAATGCTTCTTACCCCTCTTTAGTTCAAAATTTTTATTCACATAAAATGCTTAGCATGCCCACTCAAATGTGGTAGGTTCAATTAATTGCTTGTGAAGAGGTTCACCAATCTCTGTTTTACCCAAAGCAAGATCTTCTTCCTTCATATCTTTATGTACTACCTTTGTTGGGACAACATTTTCTTTAAGGGGTAATCCAATAGCAAAGCCTTTCCTTTTTCTTTAAACATCAAAGGATCTTCATGCATAAATCTGTGTATTTTATTGGTTAGCTCTTGAATTTCCATTTGATATTTTTTCATATCTTGGTGAAGCCACTCTTCAATTTTGCTAGATTTTGTGTGAAGGAGGAGAAGGGATGATAGAATACACACTTCAACCAAATTTTTCCAATAGTGGTACTCGATTCTTTTGCTGATGTGATGGGAGAAGATAATATGTTGTAGGATATCAAGGCTTATGAGCAATTCATACCTCATTTGGTGCATGAGCTGAATATCAATAGGCAACTTAATTTCACCCTAATAGAGAAAGGCTTTGATGATTTTGGTTAAAGTTAGCCTTTTGTTGTTAGATAGCTCCACTGCTATAGGACTACTTTCTTGTATGAGGTCTAGAGCAAAAAGCTCATAAGGAGCCATGGTCAAACTTGAACCTGTGTCAATTAAGGCATCAAGAAAAAATTAGAACTTCCTAGTAGAGCAATGCTTGACACAAACTGTAGGGATCAGTCCACCACCTTCAAGAAGATTAAGAACATGAGCCTAAATAGTGTGTCTAGAGTTGGTAACCCATATGGGGTTAATAGGATTAATAGGTTTGGAAGAGGAATCCGGACTTGGGGAAGAAGGAATTGAAGTGGCCAACTTCTTAAGCACATCAATAGTTGCTTGAGCGATATGTTTTGTGCTCTGACATTGCATTTAAGACTTTTGCACAAAGAATGCAATTGCACTTGCATAGCTTGAAAAGCACTAATCATTTATGCCATCTCACCCATAGTTGAAGTAGTTGTCTGGGTAAGTTCATCCACAAATTATTGAACAATCCTGGGATTGTGGATTTTCTCAAGCTTGTTAGGGACAAAAATATTGGCCTTCTTTTAGAGTTTTTGTACTTAAAGTACCATGACGAGGAAAATCATGTGGATTAGAGAAAAGTTCTGCTTTGAGTTTATCCTTTTGTTTCTTTTTATGCCTTGAAGAAGAAGTTTTCAGATTTAGATGACGAAGAGTGAGTCTGACATTTCTCTTCATCATCAGTGTTGGAAGAAGATTTGTGATGATGCTTATCCTTTCCTTTGTGGGATGCATGTTTGGATGTTGAGGGTCCATGAAAATATTTTTCTTTGCCTTTTACAAAAAAGGAAGAGGGAATAGAATGAGCATTCATCGTCTGCACCTATGAGATAAGTCATTAGAGGGAGATGGCTTTGTAGTGAGTCCATTGTTTTTGCAGTATCAAAATCTGTAGAATGGTCTTCAAAGGATACAGACTATTTCTAGTCACTTAAAGAAGAGTAGCTGCTAAGGACTCAGAGTTAGTAAAAGTCACATACTTTGTATCACTGCCTAAAGTATAGACTTCTGTAGAGGTGTGAGAGTCAGAATCATAGTCAAAATCATAAGAATACTCAATAGAAGTGTCAGATAAATATTGATGCAAATTGGTAACCTTTGGCTGGTCATCTTTTTTGGATTGGTGTTTCTTTTTGTCTTTCTATGGACATTTGTTAGCCAAATGATTTGTGCTACCATAGTTATACCATTTCAATACCTTCTTATGAGTAGAAGATTTATGAGTTGACCTTCTAGAATTCTGAAACTTATAATGTTTGTAATTATGTTTGGATTCATGAGGATATCCATTAGATCTTTTGGAGTGTATTTTGGAGTGTTGGTGAGAGCTATGGTACCTATGTTTGGAAGAAGAGGGTCGCTGCCGGCTTTGAAGTGATCCAAGGAGAACAACTACATTTTTCACAACCAAAATTTTTATAATACTTCTTACTGGGCTTACATATCTCAAAATGGATTTTCTATTGTAGAGAGATGAGCTTATGTTGCTGAGAGACTTCCTTCATCGTTTGTTCAATGGTTTGAATGAGCAATCCCACACTGTCATTGAAAATCACGTTTTTCTTGTTGCATTTTTTGTTTACAAAAGAAAGGAATAGATTCATGGAAAGAACACACCAAATGTTCTTTCATTGATGCATCATGTGCACCCATCCCTTCATATGATTTGGCATTGAAGATGGGCCCACAAAAGTCTTTATACATCATGTAGATCAAAAGCTTTATTTCTACAATGTGCACCCATCTACAAAAGTCTTTATGCTATCGGGGATCACATAATTTGGCTTTGAAGAAGGCTTCCCGAGCTTCAACAACTTCATCCAAATAATTTCCCACAAGTTCACCACAAGTAACAATTCAAAAAATAAAGTAACAGGATCATGTTGCTGAGCAATAGCTAATTTTATACGTGGATGGGTTGACATCCATCATTGCCTCCATCCTCCAATGAAACCATGTGTCATAGCATTCAAAACATCAACACAATTAGCATTTGGTTTATCCAATAACCTTTGGCCCACATATGCATACATCATCTAGATCAAAAGCTTTATTTCTTCAAGTGTTTTACCATCAATAGACCAAATAGGAAAATTTCCCTCCTTTTTAGGTGCACCCAATTTCTCAAGTTTTTTATCATTATCCTTGGAGGAGGAATGAGCATTGAGAAATTCATTATCAGGATGCTCACAATGTGGGTTTATAGGTCTAAAGGAATCATCAACTATATCATCATCAATTTAGAGTAGTAGTTGGAGAAGAAGTAGTAGGAGAGGATACCTATACAGACATTTCTAATTTTCTTTGTAGTTTCTGTAGTAGGTCTTGTAATGTTTCACATCAAGTCATTAATTTGTCCATTCATTCCATAAGACCAATAAGAGCAAGATGTGTCTCGTTTTCTATTTACAATTCAGCAGACCAGGTCATATCATCCTTGGGATGTAAATATGGTGCAGATTTATAAACATGACCTTCATAGTCAAACTCTATTACTGCATTTGCAACATTGGCTATAGCTTTTTCAATCAATTTGCAATGAGCACGTACTCCATTTAGCACTTGAGTATGGGGACAAGCTTGAGTTAGAAACGCCAAGGAATAAGCTCATTATGAAGGAGAAATCTTCAGTGTTGGTTATGCGCAATAGTAGCGGGAGCAAATACCTTCGCTTTTGTTTTTTTGGATCACCATTGGGTAGCAAAAGAGTTTTCATTTTATGTTGCAGAAAAATATTTGTTTTGATGGAAGTAGCTCTTTCTTTTGGAGTGATGCAATATCAAGTTTCCACTTAGTTGGGAGCTATATCTCAAACCAATTAATACATTCCGGTAGGAATCTTTGAGTTGTGTCATCGGCTTTCATGATAACTGTCTGCCCTTTATCCTTATCACTATTTGGAACCTTCCAAAACTCTAGGAATTGTAAGAGACATGGCTCTAAACACCATCCTATATTGAATGGCAAGATGAGCAAAAGAAGTTTTTATATTTAAGCTTGAAGTGCACATATAAAGGAGCAAAAGATTTGGGAGATATGGGTCTTTTATTGAAATAACATACTGAGACCATAATTCAAAGAAAATAGGTTCATTAGATAAGGAAGAAACAACAACACATATTGTCATATGTGGACTTTGATGAAATCTTTTCTTTTGTTGTGAAGATGACTACCCTACGTTTGGTATTGGCTTTGGTTGCTCAGCTTGACTTTGATCTTTATCAGATGGATATCAAGAGAACTTTTCTTCATGGAAACTTGCATGATAAGATTTACCTAGAGCAGCCTAGGGCTTTGTAAACCCTAGTAGGAACCACCTAGAATGCAAATTGAGAAAGAGCCTTTATGGCCTTAAGCAACACCTAGGGAATGGTACCACAAGTTTGCTTTTATGCATTCACAAGGATATTCTTGCACTAATATGGATCCATGTTTATACAAGAAGAAGGCTCATGATGGTAGCCTTATGATTTTGATCCTCTATGTGGATGATATTTGATTGTTGGGAGTGCTCATGATGAGCTGGATGACTTGAAAGGTCAACTCAAGAAGAGCTTTGAGATGAAGGACATGGAATAGGCCTCACATATTCTTGGGATGTAGATTATATGAGATCGCTCTAAGGGGCTCTTTTACTTGTCAAAGAAAGAGTACATTCAAAAGGTCATTGAGTGGTTTCATCTACATTATGTTAAGCCTATTAGTTGTTCTTTATCTTCTCATGTGAAGGTTAGTCATGTCAATTATCCGCAATTTGATGAGTAGAAGGCCGAGATGGCCAAGATCCCTTATGTATCTATAGTGGGCAGTTTAATGTATGCCATGATAGCACTCACCTTGACATAGTTGTATGGCGACACCTGGTGTATGGCTACACTTCGCTGATGGCATTGGAATGCCATCAAAGGTATTCCGAGGTACCTGAAGGGCACATTAGCTATGTGCATCTATTATGGTGGCTAGGCTACAAGAGTCATGGGATACACTGACTCTGATTATGTAGGATATGCAGACAGTAGGAAGTTCACCTCTGACTATATCTTCACGTTGCTGGAGGTGTTTTTTCTTGGATGTCCAGGGTGTAGAAATGCACAGCCCTATCTACTATAGAGGTAAGAGTATGTTGTATTTAGTGAGGCTTGCAACAAGGCTCTCTGGTTAGGCCATCTAGTAGTAGACCATGGCATTACTGATGAGGTCCCTACCCTACATTCGGATTTTATGAGTGTTATTCAAATGACTAAGGATCTAGTCTTCCATGTGAAGACAAAGCACATTGAAGTGTGTTACCACTTTATTCAAGAGGTCATTGAGAACAAGTCCAATGAGACAATTGACCAAAATTCTACAAATCTACTCACTGGAAGCCTCTCAGTGGAGTGTTTTGTCTTCCTTAGAAAGTTGATGGGTGTTGGATAAGATTGCATCTTTCCTCATCCTGTTGTACTTATATACATTTGTACTTTGTCACTTTTTTCTTATTCTCTCTTCACTAGGGACACATTTGCCTTTATGTGGAAGGTGGTTGGGGGTATATATATCTGTGCCTAGCCACCCGTGTATTAGCTACATTGATAATATTCATACCATGTATTAGTTACCCACTACATATGGTGGGTGCCCCCATCATTGTCACTTTATTCTTTATTCTTTCAGTGAAATTTGAATAAAGGAAATGTCGGTCACACATTGTGACTATTGGAGTTCCCACATCTTGTGTCTCTCTCTTGCTCTTGCTCCTTCCACCCAAGCTCTTACTTTCGCTCCGTGCTTCCACTTTAGGGCTCACTCCCTTCACCTTTCTCATTGCACTTATCATTGCATCTTTTGTGGCATTGCAGCCTAATATGATCCTGCTGCCTACAATAATGACATGTCAAAGAGGACTTACGACCACTAGACTAACTATGAGATTGCCCATGAGACTTGGATTGAGACTTTTGTGAGTCTCTGCCATGGTTATTATTCCCATTTCCACCATTTTTATCTCACTATAAGTGTGCATGAGAAGTGCACGCTACATCAAGTATTATTCATGTTCACTTCTATAAGTAAAGCACTCTCTACATCATTACATTTAAAATCATCTTCAAGAGGATTAGCACTCATAGCAAGATAAAGTTATCCCATGACTCTGAGTGTAACAAGCAAGAACAAAGACATTATGTTATCCTCAAACTAAATGTCTTGCAAGATAAGCTAGTGGTTGAAAATAGAGTGAAATTCATTCAAGTGGGTAGACATAGCAGTGCCCTCCTTCATGCAAAGAACCACAAGATTCTTTAACCAATATAACTAAGATCCAACAATTTGCTTGTCATAGAGATTGCATATCCTTTCCATATATAAAGACAATATGATAATAGACTTTCATAACTCATTAAGCATGACCTAATCATCTTTATCCCAAATTTTTCACTTTATAAAGTTAGTTTTCAATAGCCTACTTGCTTTTATTGCACCAATACCTATCATATTTGAGTTTTCCAATACTTAAAGTTATTAACATCCAACTTCTTGATGTGAAAATAGCATTATTATTGGATGCATTTGAAACACATGTCATTATGTCTGCAAATTACTACAAAGTACAAGAGTATGGGCTACTATAATCACAATCAAATGGCCTCGAAACTAAGCCAAAAGTGAGGCAAAAAGTGAGGAACTAAAGACCATATAGCTATCCAAAAACAATAGGCACTCGAGTGCTTAAACAAATTGTCTGCTCTCAAAGAAACTGCTCAAAAATCATTTTCAACATTGTTGTCTATAAAACTACAATACATGACTATATATCTATTGACAAATGATCATTGAGCAAGAACTCTTCAAATGGAGCTCAAGATCAAGCCCTTTAATGCTGAGAAGATTGCCCAATGAGTTACCAAGCAGCAAGGGGCCAAAGAATGATTGAGACAAAAGTTGTCAAATCAAAGACATGGATTGAAAAATCAACATAAATTGCACTGATTGATCTAAGTCTTTCTACTGCCACTCCTCACATCAATGATCACTAAATAATGCTCAAAGGTGTCTCTTGAAGCCCAAAAAAATGTCAAGAACAACCTTCACTGAAGGGAAAAGTCAAAATATACCTTCGCAGTGAAGGATTGGGGCGGCCATGAAACCTTGAAGTGAAACTCTCTTCATGGGTTAAAGCAAAGACTAATGAAACTCCTCGAATGCCCACTTTGATACCAATTAAAAGTTGGAGCGAAAGTGAAAGGAGTGGAAGCAAGAGTTATGGAAGTTCAAGCAAAAGAGAGATTGATGTGTGAAAACTCCAACAATCACAATGAGTAACCTACTTTCCCTGATTCTGTTATCATAGTAAGAATACAGAATAAAGTAACAATGACATGCAACTATCACTGATAGTGTATAAGTGTGCATACAATAGGTACCAAGTAAATATAGGTGGCTAGGTACAAGTGGCCTTTAATCCCCAATATTACTCTCTCCCAAAATAAGGTATCTAAGGGCCTTGCATCCATTATGCAACATGGCAATAAAGGCAACTTTGCGCACATCATGTCCAATCTTCTCAATGCAACAAAGATGCTCACCTGTACAACCAAGGTATGATTTATTATACTATGGATGTTTTTAATATTTAATGTGAAACTTGGAAATTCTCTTATTTTTTGAAGTTTCCCAAAAAAAAATGTATGCAATTAGCTATCCTTGAATCAAAATTATCAACCCATTTCACTCTCGTCATGAAGGTACATCCAAAATGTGTAAGGCGTTTCGTAATGCAATAAGACTTGGGAGAAATCTTTTATAAAGCAAAGTCTACCATGTCAATACTAGTGTAGAGATATGAGTACATTAAAGAATACACTTTAAATATACATACTATCTCTAGGTGAATAATATGGATTATCAAACGTTAGTACTATGGTTTTATATATACCATTATAGTGACATTTTCTATTGAAGACAAGCTTTCAATGAAAGGAGAAAATGCACCCAACTTATGTATTGGGTAAATTTAACATGTTCTACTCTTCACTAATCTTACAATACAACACCCTAAAATAAAGTAGGGTAAAGTGGGGAGGTGCACTATCCCCATTGATTTTTAAATCTTGGAGAGCACTTGTACCAACTCTCTACCATTCTATGCAACTATGCAAGTAGCATGGTTTATATGTTGCATACATTAAACGCTCATGTATGTTGTAATCCCATATGCAACTTACTTGCAAGAATACTATCTTGCCATTGTGCTCTTCAACATTTAACTCTGATGTATATTGTGCTGTGCAAGATGTTTGTGGAAGGTCATGGTGCTGATGCCATTATAGAAAAGTGGTAAATTTGTATTTTATCTTTCTAATCCCAAAAGACATAATTAGTTATCAATTTAATACACATAGAAAACACATAGAGAAGACTTGCTCAATCAAGATAAAGATCATAATGGTGAGTTATATAATAATCTTTCTTCTAATGCCAAATAACATAATGAGTGGTTGCTTAAATTAATAAGACAACACATGACAAACTAGTTTCATGTGTAATTTTCACTGTCAACACTCAATCCAAAGTTGCTTTATATCTGCAATTGATGTGCACGCCTTCCTAGTTTAAAAGATTATGTCCTTTGTAATTGCTAGAACTGGTCGATGTGAGATCAGCACACCTTTACCGCTCCAGTGATTGGCTTCAGTACAGTCTTCATAATACAGTATAGACTCACATAGATTGTTAAGTCGCAAAGACATGACTTCTTCACCTTCATACAAGGCATATATAATGTGGCTATGTGCAGCCTTAAGCTTCATGTGCTGATTCTTCACAATCGCTTGTGACCTGCAACATGTTCTCAGAATGTAGCATTCTCTATTTTGGCAGTTCAAGGTATTGATTCCAATAATCAAGTATGCACTTGCACACATGCAGAAAAGTTTCAATGCTTTCTTCATAATGCCACTTGCACTCTATTGATTGAAAGGTGCTCATACATGATCAGGGTACATGTATTATAATCACTGTTTTCGTACAGCAAGAAAATAGGCATACAATTGTTTGGCCTTTTAACAAACTTTTAAAATACTACTTGACACTTGTGTACCATTTGTTTATTTGGAGAACACAGCATTCTATTCAATATTTGGCTTGTTAATGAGTCTTTAATGTACTAAAATGTTGATGAAATGTTTATGCAAATAAGCAGAAACAATGGTGTAAGCATAGTACTACAATGAATGAAGCAATACAAACATTGATAATACAATGCCACACAATTGGTTAATTTGGCTGCAGCGTCAACCAGAAGCAATAGTTGTTAGACAACCTGATATCCCCAATGATGAGGATGAAAGTGGGTAGAGGAAACTGCTAAAGTTCAGGGCTCCTACAAGAGGGAATAAACATTTTGAGAATCTCTGACAGTAACCAGGCTGTGAGCAGCAAGCACCAGATACAAACTTGCATAGAGATGATCAGAGTACAGATGCAAGAAGGTCTGAACCTTAAACAATGCAATGAAAGATAACATGAAAATCTTGCTTCAAATCTGGGCCCTGAGCTTAGTAATATGTATATATACGCACTACTTCTCAACGTGCAAATCTTAGTCCAAATCTGGCTTTTTAAAACCAATGATGTACCAATACTACTCCTGAACCAACAAATCTAATTGTGAATCTGGCTCTCTGAATGATATATCTGCTAAGAAGTCCAGTCACACGTGCCAAATCCAGCCTCTGAATTGGATGATATGTATGCTAAATCCAATCACAGTATGGCAAATCCAACCTGTGAACTACATGACACGTCTCAATGATATATCTGCTAAGTCCAATCACACTATGCCAAGTCCTGCCTCTGAATTGGGTGACATATCTGCTAAATCCAATCACACCATGCCAGATCCAACATGTGAACTAGATGACACATCTTCTTTAATCCAATCACACAGTATGTCAAACCCAACCTCCAAACAACAAACTGACCAAGAAACCGGATTATCCACCTGAATTGGATGAAATACCTGTAATGCTGAATCCAACCTCTGAACAGCGACTCGCCATCAAATCTATGGCAGATCAAACCCTAGGGCGGTGAGTGCCCCCAAAACAGACCCAAGCAACATGCCAGGAATAACAACACCAGCCGACTTGTAGAAGGGCCCGACAAAGGGCAATCTGCGAAGGGCGAGGTGGACCGAGAGCATGCCGAGTGTGCCAATAGGGACATACAGGGCCAACTTGCGCTCGGCGGTGGTGAGGGCTATGTCACGGAAGAGGGCGGAGGCGAAGGCTCTGAATTCGTCGAGGCCGAGGGCCTGCTGGCTGTCGCTGCGGAAGAGGCCGAGGTGGCGGACGGTGCAATCGACATGGGCCTGAGTGGGGGGGGAGGGGAGCCATTTGTCCTTGAGGAGGGAGGCGGGGTCCTGGGGCTGGTCTGCGGGGATGAGGTCGTAGATGCGACGGGAGGCGTCAAGGAGCTGGTAGGCGTAGATGATGGAGGAGGCCTGCTGGTGCGCCAGGGCCGCGCACTCGTTGAAGCTGGCGGCTATGGCGGCCTGGAAGAGCTCCGAGCTCTGCAGCTGCGCTTCCACCCTCTTCGTTAGCGAACCTCCCATCTCTCTCTCGCGCGCGCGCGCGCCTCTCTCTCTCTCTCTCCGTTAACGAATCTTGATACCCAAGGTGAGTGCTCTACCTTCATTTCTAATATGCATATCAATCAGGCATTTTTAGACTACCTGGCTAGAGACTCATCGGAACCCCCTTGGAATTAGAGTAGTCAGCACCACTCGCTATCTTCCCAACAATCATTTCATGTTCTTGTTTGAAACAAAGGATATGGCCTTTACCACCCTTGCCTATGGGCAATGGACGCTCCGCAACTTTCCTCTTACCCTATTCACATGCAGGGAGGACTTCTCCCCCCATGGCCCCAAACCCTCCAACATCCATGTTTGGGTGGAGTTCCCAGATCTGTCGGATCCTTGTTCTGGTTTTATTGGCCTAATAGCATCGCCACTGGAGAAAGTTCTGGGGCAACGACCCCAATCACACATCAACCCAAGGTGGCACCCCCAAATTCTCATCGAGGTTGACATTAAGAAGAAATGAAAAGAAATAGTAGTAATTAGGAACACTAATGGAACTATCCTTCACACTTAGGTAGTGGTATACAAGAATCTGGCAAATGCCTTCTTTAAGTGCCTAAACAAGGTCATTTCATCGAAGACTACCCAGATTGAGACAATGCAGAAAAAAAAAAGAGGACACCTCCAACACACGGAATCGAACGGGGTGGATGAACAAGGATTTCAAAAGGTCAACAAGAAGAAGAACAAGCCTAGGACCCACAAAAACTTGAACCAGAAAAAACTAGCCAAAGCTAAGTGTAAGAGCAACAATAGGTATGTTACCCTCCTCATTAATCTGGAGAAGACCAATACTTCTACTTAAGGTAATCATTCAATGGATATTAATGAATCTAATTCATCTCTGAAGAGGAAGAGTTTGTTAATGGGACACAATTCTTTCAGGAGGACAACAAGCAAGAGGAAGATTTTGAAAAGGAAATCAATGACTATGACTTAAACTACCCACTAGAAGAACCAGACAAACAAGGAGATTAGATGGAAACATCTCAAGTAGAGGAGGAGCCCTCTCGAGGGAAAAGACTGTATGTATGCAATGAAAAGGTTCATGTACAAGCTTATCTAAAAACCCACCCCCCCCCCCCCCCCCCCCTCCCTTGCTTCCCTCCCAACCTCAATGGTAAGCATCAACAAAAGACAACTCTCCAAAGTAGATCATGGAGTTGATAGCCTCATTGTTGTTAGCAAGAGTTATAAGGGAAAATGATCGAATTCTAAACTAAGTAAAAAATAATGTCTAAAACACTTAAAGCAATATCATACAATACCAAGGGGCTCATCAACCCCCTATGCACTAAAGTCATTCGAGGATGGCCTCAACAAGAGTCTCTATGGCCTGATTTCTTATGCCTACAAGAAGTCATAGCCCAAGGGGAACTGCTAATGAAAAACCTGCTAGCCACATCACATGATTACACTTGGCATAGTATGCAACATGAATTAGGGAGTGGAGGAGTTGATGTAGGAATCCACAAACGAGCCATTGACCAAGTGCAAGAGATTCACTTGAGTCTAAGAAATCACTAGGTGGCAACTAGAGTTAGCGTGGAGGAAGAGTTGGTAGTGGTTTCGATATATGCTGTGAGAACTCTTTCAAATAGGATAAGACTTTGGCAATATTTGAAAAGCATTCAATGCCCAATCATTCTAGTGGGTAACTTCAACATGGTAGAGTCTATAGATGATAGAATCGAGATGCGATGCCTTACCATTAAAGGTATAGAGAAACATGAATGGGAGAGCCTTAAAGCCCTCCATGGGCTAGCAGATATCAACCCCTTTGGAGGCTTTACATGGAGCAATAACTAGCAGCCCCCTCACCTCTACAAAGCCCGCCTTGACCGATGCTACATATCATCTAGGCTTCTTAGGACTTACATGGACTATAGGCAAAAGATACTCCAAACCATAGTGCTATTTAATCACAAGCCAATACTAACCACTTTGTCTCAAAATCAAAATGCCAATCCTAAAGCCAAGTGGTTTCATGCTAACACAAGCCTTTTCAAGTTTCAGTATGTCCAAAGAGGGATCATAGATATATGAAACATACACTTTCCTTCCCTAAGTAGCCCATCTAAGGCTTGAACATTGATAGTAAGATTCACATGTGTTTCTAAGTGCGCCAAAAGTACCCTTACGCATGTAAGGTAACAAAGGAGAGCCA
Organism: Lygodium microphyllum; assembly: GCF_053477565.2. Taxonomy (NCBI): domain Eukaryota; kingdom Viridiplantae; phylum Streptophyta; class Polypodiopsida; order Schizaeales; family Lygodiaceae; genus Lygodium; species Lygodium microphyllum. Next base: position 35,311,185 of record NC_141162.1, on the reverse strand, counting down.
AAACCTACCAAGAGGTTATCCGACTAGAGACTAAAATTAATGAAGGGGCTTATCACCTACAATATGAACTAATTTTAGCCAAAGCTACCCTTCGAAAAGAGGAGATTATTGAAGTTGAAAGCCTGCAAAATTATCTCAAATCATGATGGGCAGATGAAGGGGATAGACCTACAAGGGAAACCTTTTAGGCCCTAAAGAAAAAACAAATTAAGGAAAGGATACTATTGCCGAGAAGGAAAGATGCGTCATTGGCCTCTACACAAGAAGAGAACTTAAAGATAGCACGTCAATAGTTTTATAAAATATTCAGCACTGTTAGCCCCTCTACTAAACAATAAACAAAAGCTAAGGCAAAGGTCGCCCTTTGTAGACAGAAGGTTGTGCCTCAGGAAATCGCCAAATTTCTTGACCAAGATTTAGAGGAAGCTGAATTGGAAGCTACTATAAAGTCTCTTGCAAAAGGCAAATCTACAGGGATAGATGGGCTACCAAATGAATTCTTCCAAATGTTTAAAGAATTAGTAGTCCCGCCCCTACTTGCAATGTGGAGGGAGGTTGTTCACTCTGGTGATCTTCCATCCATCAATGAAGGGTTCATAAATTTAATACATAAAAAGACGAGAAAGAGAACCTAGGGAATTGGAGACCAATAACTTGACTCAATTCAGCATATAAAATATTGCAACCACAAAGGCTCTCTTCCCACTTGTATGTTTGGGTTAGAATAGAGCAGAAATGGTTTATAAAGGGAAGATGAATATTGGACGCTATCATTAGCCTTTGGGAAGGGTCGGAATATGTAGAAAAAAACAAGCTGGACTATGTCTTTCTAAATATAGATTTTGACAAAGCCTATGACAGGCTAGAATGGGACTTTATTCTCAAGCCTTTGCTCGATATGGGATTAGGTAGGAGAAGCATAAAATTCATAATAGTCATGTTTGAGAATGTAGTAGCCAAAGTGGCAATTAATGGAGAAATTTCCAAACCCTTTCCTCTTAGATGCTCAATAAGACAAGGCTATCCACTAGCTCCATTGCTATTTGCCATAGTTGCAAATGGCCTCAGGTGGTTAATTTAGGATTAGGTGTTGAAGGGGAATACTAAAGGCATTAAGCATCCAAGAGGGTAGAGAGAAATGATACCGAATTTTTTTGCAGATGATACGAATGCAACCTTGAACAATGACCCTACATCCATAGCTACCTTTTGGGAATGTTTGGAGATATTTTGTCAGACATCATGGTCTAGCGTGAATCATGGTAAAACAAGGATCAAGATCCACATTAAGAACCCTCCTAAATGGATCCTTGTAGTAGCAAGATGTCAACCCATTTAGGAAGGGAAAATATTTAGATTACTAGGAATCCCCATGGGTTTTAATGTTACACTAAAACAGAGATGGGAATGGGTAATGCAAAGACTTAAAAATAAACTAGATAGGTGGAATCACATTAGTCAAAGCTTGCCAAGTGGTCATCCTGAACCATATCATTATTCTAGCATAAATATACTACCTAGCTTGCTAGGACTCCCCGAATCAAGTATTAACCAATTGGAGCCTGTACGGAAGAATTTATTTTGGGCAAGGGGGGGGGTGGTTTCAAACCAGTTCAAGGTCCCAAAGGTAGCATGGAATCTATGTACTCTACCCAAGGACCTCATGGTATTGGGAATGATAGATGTTCACAGCATGGCTAATAAGTTAGCTAGCAAATGGGTTCTAAGATGCCTTCAAAAGCTGGAGGAGGATTGGGCAATTCTTTTCCTTAGTAGTTTCCAAAACTTTAGGCCCTCAACAAGCCCTAGGTAGACGAACCTCCTAGCCCACACAGTCATTCTCGCCCCACTTTTTTTCCTATCCAAAAAAGTGTCTCCCCTTATGAAGTAGCTATGGGAGGCCTAGCAAAAACATAATCCCATCATTACCTATACAAAGAATGCCAAAATGACGAGTTGGTCTACTGAAGACTCAAATTGGCTGAGAACTATAGTGGAGGCTATTAAGGAAGAGCACTAAAAAAAAACTTCTAGACTTAGCATGAAAGGACTCATAGTTTGGAGAGATATGTGGGATTTATTGATAAGAAACCAAATTGATGACAGCATCCTAAAAACTAGATTTAAACTAAATAACCAAGATCTCCAAGCTTTAAGAGAAAGGAAGTATGCCCATAAAGAGTCTACCCCTATCTTTTTGCACTATAACTCCAATTTCAGGCAACAAGAATTCACATGGAAAGGAAAGAAATCCCTCTTCCCAATTCCTAGTTTAATTAGATATAATATAAAATTGATCCAACAACTGAAGGAGATGTGGGAGTCTATAGTGGAACAAGTTCCAATGGAGTATCGATTTCAGTAGGTCTAGACTAGAAGTCGTCCTACTAAGGTTTCATGCCTTTTATGGCTAATCTTACACACGAATGTTTAGACCTAGGAAAAGGCACAAGGAATCAACATTGGCAATAGACTATGCACCAAATGCAACATGGAAGTAGAGAGCACACCCCATTTGTTTATTAATTGCATATGCAATGTGGATAAATTAAGTTGGCTTCATGCTGTGATCTTGCCCTTTCATCCATATAGACTCTCATGGAAAGAACTATTGATAGGAGAAACTAAAAACCTACCTCTAAACCTTTGGACTTGTTTAAGGGGAATATTTTTATGGAACATATGGATGGATAGAAATAAAAAAATATTTTCACACAAAGCTAAAGAACTAGGGAGTCTCATCTTTGATATCTCTATGCAGGTGCTAAAGGAGGGAGAGAAGATTGCTTGAGAGGAAGCTCGTCAACAGTGCAGCCACTCAAAGTATATCTTAATAAGAAAGAATGGGAGATGCTAATGAAGCAAAAGGAGGATGAGGTTGTGGAGATCTTGTGCACCATACAGGACATCATTCAAGAGTAGACTAAGAATATCTCTGCAACCCCTAGAGAGGGATAGACTTCCTAAGTTGATATTAGAATGGAGCTTGGTTTGGTGAAATAGTACCAACAGTCTTGCCTCTATATCCGGATAGACTACAACACTTATAGTTTTGTCTCTATATCTAGAAAAATATAAAGAAACTCTTGAAATGGAAGTGTAGCTTACGTATGGATGTAACAAGAACATTTTGATAAGTGCTAAGTCCCCCCCCAAATGTATATATTTTTGCTCTTTTAATACAAATTTACCACTTTCATCGAAACAAATAGTCGTCAAAGCAACAAAAAAAGGGTATAACTTATGAAGAATTCACATCCCTATATTAAAAGAGGGTGGGGGCAGGGCATGATTGAGGGATTTTTCATTTACCCATAATAGCATTTAGAGCACTCGTTAAGGCACATATGTGTGTTACATGAGAATCCAAGTTCAATTCCCAAGGATAGACTAGTCGATTCAAGCTCTACCAGTATCGGGCACAATGAGGGTTTCTAATAGCTTGTAAAAAATAATATTGCATTTTAAAAGGAAATAAAAAACACAAACACAAAAGCAAACAATTGTTGGGGGTAAAGGCACCTCCGCCTAGCCGCCCGTCTATTACTACACTGACAATCACCACCACTGCACACTGCAGGTGGCGGGCACCTGTCACCGTCGCTTTATTCTTTATTCTTTTAGTGACAGTTTGTATAAAAGAAGGCCCGGCCACACATTGTGACTGTTGGAGTTCCCATTTCTTGTCTCTCTCTTTCTTGCTCTTGCTCTCCCGCCATAGCTCTCGAGTGCAAGCTTCGATCCTTCTCACCTTTCAACTGGTATTAGAGCACAGCTTTCGACTCTTGAGCTTGGCTCGTGGCATTCTCAGCTTCCCATCGACTCCCCACTCACGTTGGGTCTCCTTCCCGGCAGCCATAGCTCATTCTCTTGAGCTCCCATCATTCTCCGGCTTCCAGAGCTTCTTTCCGGCCTATTGAAGCACCATCAGGGCATTGACATTGAGGTATTGCTTCATTATTTCAGAGTTTTACTTCAGTCCACAGGTCTAGGTAAACAGGGTTTTCACAGGTTGTGGGCAGCCATAGCTCACACCTCTTGGAGCTTACTTCACCTGGATCTTGCTTCCAGCCTATCAAGGCTTGTTGAGGCTTGGTGTAGGCCTTCTTTGGCCCGCATTTGTGCCCCCTTTGGGCCCCATTGTTGACACGTGGGACAGCAGACCCCCCAGCCATCTCACGTTTTTTTTGCGCCTGTTTTAAAATCTGGCCCAAAAATCACTCTTTTTGTCATATCTCGGGCATTCGGAACCCGATTCAGGCAAGGTAAGAGTCTAAGTTGGGGTTTTGGCATGCTCCAAACGCGATGGCGATGTTGGATTTGCCAAATTCTGATGACAAAATATTCTGCAACAGATTTCAGGTCTGAGATAGCATGCATTTGTATGCCTATGGCTTATGTGATGCTTCTACTAATGTCTATTGATACTGGATCACTTGTGGATGTTATTCTTCTTATGTGAGATGCATTTGGAGCTGATTTAGCTCAGTAATTGACTATTTTGAGCAATCCTAGATCTATCCAAAATAGGGCAGCTACCTGTTACTTCAATTTTATGCTTACAAGTCTTGGCATTTGATGCCCGATTATGCCCGGTTGGTGCCTATACATACGAGAATGTATGACTATGGTTTGCCTACGGATTTGAGCTTGGATTGAGCATTGATTTGCTCAGTTTACAAAGGTTATATGCTGCTGGAAACTTCAAGGCTGAAGCTATTTATGCTATAGTTGGGTTATGCCTATTGGTCACGGGGTGCTCCCGACTACTTGGTATGATGTCATGATGTATTTGGACTATGCCACATGTCTTGTTTATGCTCTGGAATGCTTTTGAGCTGAGATTAGAGCTCGATTTGGGTTTGACTGTCACTTCTTTGCAGTTGGCATTTCATCTATGACATGGTTTATGCCTAGGCTACCTAGTACGGGTTATGATATTTTGGTGAATGCTTTATGCTTTGGTTGTGGATGTAGTTCTTTAACTCATCTCGATATTCATTTGAGTATTCCCTTGAGCAGTTGGACATTGACTTGGATTTTTCCGTTATGACTTGGCTTTTTCCATTACGACCTTGGATGCTTTTGAGGCATTGTCTTAGTTACATGTCTTTGGTACTTTGACTTGGTTTGCTTGAGCTGTTAAGCTTGTTTATCCACCTTTTGAGCCAGTGGGAGCATCTTGTAGCATAAACCTCAAATAGCATCTTGAGGTTTATGCTATTTGATCATTTTGCAAATACTTGAGACTTTGGGATCTCTTACACTTAAATGTTGCATGGTTCATGCACTGATATCTTGGAGTTTCTTTTGACCTGAGCTTGGGCTTTGCACTCTTGTGAGCATACACCTATTGGTGTCAGGTCTTGCCAGTGTTATGTATACTTTGCCCGATTGTCCAGGGGGTATGCCTACTTACACTGACGGATGCTTTGGTGACATGTTTGGGTGTTTGCTCAGGGTCTTGATGACTATTTGGTGCTGATTTATGCATGTTTATGGCTGGTCATGTCTTGGTTGTCATTTCTTGACTTGGTGTAGTGATTTGGTCAGCAATTGCCTCTCACAGTACCCTGCTATCATTTATTACAGCAAGCATATAACTCTAGACCGACATGGATTTTTCATGTTGAAATATTCTGAAACGATGTACTTTCACTAGTACTTGGTGGGCAGCAGCTTTGCTTACACTTTTCTCGCCATCTTCTCTCGATTTTGGTGATTTTTTGGTCATTTTCTGTAGTAAACAGCAAGCAGTTTTAAACTATCTGCAGTCTTCCAACTTGCATTATGGCGAGTTCGTCCACTGATCATGCTATTTTCAACATCACTAAGCTTGGTGGTATGAATTACTCTTATTAGAAGAGCCAGATTTGGCAGGTGTTGGTGCAAAAATTGTGAATCAAACCTTTGAGGTTGAGCGGGCATCCACTTGCAACTATGCCAGATGAGGAATGGCTTGAGCTTGATGAGTTATGCAAGTCCACTATTGTATTATCTCTCACAGAACAGGTTCATTACAATGTATTTGAGGAAGAACAGAGTGCATGGCAGTTGTGGGATAAAATCAAGAATCTCTATGACAAGAAAAGTCCAGCGAGTCAGATGTATTGGCTGAAGCTATGGATCTGCGCATGAAGGAGAATGTGACTATGTCTGCTCACTTGAGCCAGTTCCATGCTATACTTAAGAACTTGACTTCGTAGGACATCACTTTTGCAGAAGATGTCACTCCTCTTTTCTTGCTTGGTACTCTTAATGAGTCATGGGATGTATTTCGCACTGCATTATGTGCCTCTATTGCTACCTTGAAATTTTCTAATGTTGAGAGTGCTCTTCTGCAGGAAGAGGTTAACCGTAAGAATTTGGATGCCTCTCGTGTGTCGCATGCTATGACAGTTAGAGGTAGGAATGATGGATATGAAAAGCATGGCAGCGGCAGTGGCCGTGGACAGGATTCTCAGAAATCTCGGTCCAAGTCTCATGGGAAGTCACGTAGCAAATCAGTGGTGGTAGGAATGCATATGTTACTTGTCACCATTGTGGGAAAAAGGGCCATATTAGGCCACAATGCCATGAATTGTGCAATGAAAGGCGCAAAGATAAGGGGAAAGAAAAAGTGCAGGATAATTCTTCTGATTGCAACATAGGGCCTGCAAAGTCCAGTGTTAAAATTGAAGAGATCAATGTTATGCAGCCTGAGGATGTTGATGATGATTATATCCTTGCAGCTTCTTCTAGTGCTTTGCAGATAACAAAGATACACTCTATGTATGCATAGTGTTGGCTCTTGGACTCAGGTGCATCCTTTCATGTGACACCTTGCCGAGAGTGGTTTCATTCATATCGTGTTTTGGGCTCTGTGCGCTTGGGTGATGACAGCTCTCTTGATAGTGTGGGCATTGGTGTTGTTAGGCTGCAGTTTCCTTCTGGTAACAGTTTTGTTATGCAGGATGTACGTCATGTACCTGCTTTGACACACAGTCTCATGTCAGCTGGACAGCTTGATGATGTAGGTTATCATGTATCTTTTGGAGACTCTGCATGGAAGATCACTCGTGGCAGACTTGTGATTGCAAGAGGTGCCAAGGCTGGCATTCTCTATCCCTTGATTTATTATCCACTTCTTCCCTTGATCATGTTTTGTCTGTGGGTTCTATCCTACATGTATCTCTTTGGCATGCTCGTTTGGGCCATATGTCTTTGAAGGGAATGAAAATGCTTTCTGGTTTGCAGTACTTATCGCCCCTTGATTATGCATGTTTTGATTCATGTGAGCATTGTCTTTATGGCAGGCAGACCAGGTCTACGCATAAGAAGTCTAGTAGGCCACGCATGAGTGAGCCCTTGGCATTGGTACATTCGGATGTCTGTGGGCCCATGCCTTGTCAGGCTATGTGTCAAGATTGTGGGAGAGAAGGAAGGAGTCTCGCTTGAAGCTTTCTTGCTTGCACAATGGGGGAAGACACACAAAGGTGGAGGCTGAAAACAGTTTTTATCTTCTTGGTTGTGTAAGCCAAAAGAACTCTCATACAAAGAAATAGAAGAACCCTATATATGGGTCTCAAACCAAACTCAACTAACTAAGGTGGCATACTAACTGAGCCACGAACTAGAGTAGATAAGGATAGCTATCATGTAGCTATTATTCATGGGCGGTGTACCAACCGCGTCTGCAACTGACAAGTCGGTGACATAAATACACAACGGTCACCCTGGCGCATCACGAGTGGAGCTCGATATCTCAACACTCCCCCTCGAGCTCAATCCCAATTCCTGCACACCAAGCAGGTCTCTGAACTTGCGCAGCTTCTCTGCGCCCAATGCCTTCGTAAATATGTCAGCTACCTGATCCTCTGTGCTGACATAAACTAGATCAATAAGACCTAGTAAAACCCTCTCCCGCACATAGTGATAATGCACCTCAATGTGCTTTGTTCTAGCATGATAGACTGGGTTATTTGCCAAGTGTATACTACTCATGTTGTCACAATAAATGACAACTGGCCCATCTGTAGACTGATGCATATCATAAAGTAGCTTATGCAACCAAGCTACCTCACATGCAGCCATTGCTGCACCCCTGTACTCAGCCTCTGTGCTCGACAAGGCAACTGTAGGCTGTTTCTTGCTGCTCCAAGTGACTGCAGCACTCCCAAAAGAGAACAGATATCCACTGGTAGATCGTCTATCAGAAATACTACCAGCCCAATCAGCATCAGTGTATCCATGCAGCTGTATCTGAACCCCAGTCTCATAAAATAGTCCATACTGCAATGTGGACTTCACATACCTGAGTATGCGTCTAGCCGCATCCAAATGCGGTTTCCTTGGAGCCTGCATAAACTGACTTACCAATCCAACAGCATAGCTCAAATCTGGCCTGGTAATAGTCATATAAATCAAGCTTCCTACTATGCGTCTGTACATAGTAGGGTCTTCCAGAAGCTCACTTGCATCTGCGCTCAGCTTCACATTCTGCTCCAAAGGAACTGAAATAGGCTTACAGCCTGTCATCCCATATTTGGACAGCATGTCCAATCCATACTGCCTCTGCAAGAGCTGTATCCCACTTGGTGATCTAATCACCTCAATGCCCAAGAAATAACGCAGCTCTCCCAAATCCTTCATCTCAAACTTCTGCTTCAATAGCATTTTCACATGAAGGATATCTTCATCACTGCCACCTGTCATAATCAAATCATCAACATAAATGACAAGTAGCATAATACATTTCTCTGTTTTTCTCACATAAAGTGAGAAATCTGCCTTGGAAATCTGAAAGCCAATAGTGACAAGATACTGTCCTATCTTGTCAGACCATGCTCTAGGTGCTTGCTTCAAGCCATACAAGGCTTTCTTCAACCTGCAAACAAACTCAGGATGAACAGCATGCACATAACGTGGTGGCTGCTCCATATAGACCTCTTCTTGCAAATCACCATACAAGAAGGCATTCTTTACATCCATCTGATGTAAAGACCATCCCTTTGATGCAGCCATAGCAATGACTGCTCTTACGGTTGCCATCCTTGCAACCGGACTGAATGTTTCTTCATAGTCAATGCCATATGTTTGTGCATACCCCTTGACTACTAATCTTGCCTTGTATCTGTTCACAGAACCATCTGCATTGTGCTTCACCTTATAAACCCACTTACAGCCAATTGCATTTTTACCTTTAGGCAAAGGTACCAATTCCCATGTAGCATTTGCTTCCAAGGCATCCATTTCTTCATCCATGGCTTTCTCCCATTTTTCTTTTCCCATGGCTTGCTCAAAAGATGTGGGTTCTGGTTCCTGTATCACTTTGACCATATATGCATAGTGAATGGTTGTAAATCCATCATATTTCAGCCTATCCACAGGATACCTAACTCTGGTAGACCTGCGCAAAGTGGGTTCACTCCCAGGTGCTCTCAAAACATCCCTGGTCTTCCTTACTCCAGGTGTAACAATAGAAGGAATACCCAACTCATCATCAATGCTCTGTTCTGAGCCACTGGATTCACCATCCACATAAAAGTGACCTGCATTCACATCAAACATGGGCTGATCAACCTTCTCTTTTCCTTTTCGTGATACCTGCATACCACTATCTGCATTACTTTGAGAAGATTCTCCTGATCTCAATCTGCCTATCCATGGCGAAGAATGTGAACCACTGCTAGAGGACGCTCCAGGTCCACTAATATTTTGTGACTGCTGTTGTGAATTCTGTGCAGCATTACCATTTTGTGCATCTACATCATCAATCACATTTACTGGTTTATACCAGCTACTCATCTCATCAAAAACAACATCTCTGCTCACTGTAAACTTACGAGTAGAAGGGTTATAGCATCTATACCCTTTTTGCTGCAGAGAGTAACCAATAAAGATGCACTTCTCAGCTTTTGGATCCAACTTGGATCTCAACTCATCTGGCACATGTACATAGGCAATGCAACCAAAAATTTTCAAATGAGAAATATCTGGTTTCCTACCAGTATACCTCTCCTCTGGAGTCATTCCATGTATTGCTGCAGTGGGAGTCCTGTTCATTATGTAGACTGCTGTAGCAACTGCTTAAGCCCAATAAAAATCTCGCAAGTCTTTTTCATTGAGCATGGCACGAGATACCTCTCCAATATGCCTGTTTTTCCTTTCTGCAATTCCATTTTGTTGTGGGGTATAACTGCATGAATATTGCTGCTTTATGCCATGCTCCTGCAAGAACTTTGCAAACTCATTTGAGAGGTACTCTCCCCCTCCATCTGACCTTAGGCATTTTATCTGCAGGCCTGTTTCTTTTTCAACCATAGCTTTAAGGGTTTTAAAATGCCCAAAAACTTCACTTTTCTTTTTCATAAAATACACCCAAACTTTTCTGCTATAGTCATCAATAAAACTGACAAAATAATGACAGCCTCCAAGAGATGCAGCTTTAGTAGTCCACACATCAGAGTGGATTAATTCCAATGGTTTCTCACTCTCTTGAACATGTCTAGGAAATGGTTTCCTTGACTGTTTTCCAAACTGACAGGCTTCACATACCTTATGCATTTCTGCAACCTTGAATTTTGGCAATCCTGCAACAATATTTTGGGCCTGCATTGATTTAAGTCGCTGTACATTAACATGACCAATGCGTTTATGCCAGATATCAATATCTGCAACTACACCGGTCCCATGTGCAAACATTGCTGCACTCAATTCAGACATGTCTGCATCCAATGTAAACATTCTGCCCTTCTTCTTTCCTTTTGCTATCAAGCGACCTTTATTTTTCATATCCTCAACAAAGCATCCATGAGGATTAAATCTGACCTGCAAGCCCTGTTCAACCATTTGACCAACAGAAACCAGATTCTTGGTGATATTCGGGACATGAAATACATCGGACAAGTATTTCTTTTTCCCATCCTGCATAGACAAAGGAATTTTTCCAATCTGCACAATCGGATGTGCAGTATCATCACCAGTCTCCACAAATCCTGGTTTTTCCATTTTCCTTGCATCCTCCATCCATTCTGCATGACCTGTCATGTGGTTTGATGCACCTGAGTCAACATACCATACATCATTGCTTTCTTCTGCACTTGTCACAGAATTGTTCATGTGCTGCACCATAAACAAATGCTCATTTCTGTCATCACCCTGTCTACTAGAAGATGCATAATTTCCTTGTTGCAGTTTTCCATTCATGATGTCATTCTGCTTTTTATAGCAGTCTTTAGCCATATGACCCATTTTACCACAGTAATAGCATTCAACATTACTGTTTGCATTTTGGCCTCTTTGCCATCCACCACGACCTCTTTGGCTCCCCCTGCCTCTAGAGTTACCACGTCCTCCTCCATAGGACTGGTTTTCTTGAGTTTGCTGCATATTCTGATTTCTACCACGGCCTCCAAATCGGCCTCCTCTACCTCTGCCTCTACCTCTTCCAGCATTTGAGTAGAAGACAGCTTCTTTTGAAGTTCCTCCTGAAGAAGATGCACCACCATTTCTCTGTTCCTCAGAAATTAGAAGAGCAATCAACTCCTCAAAATCAGGAAATCTTTCACGAACTGAAATGGATGTCCGAAACTGTGCATAATCCTTTCCTAGTCCATTCAAGGTCACGGAAACTAAATCATCATCTTCCACTGGCGACCCAATGGAAGCAAGTGCATCTGCAATCTTCTTCACCTTCATGTGGTAGTCGTTGATGCTCATACTTTCTCTTTGCACATTATGCAACTCTTGCTTGAGCTGCATTTTCCTGGCTTGCGTATTTGTGCTATACATTTTTGACAAAGTATCCCATGCCTCCTTTGGCGTACTTGCATCCTGAATATGCACAATCATAGAGTCTGAAATACTGATAGACAACCAACACATAACTTTCCTGGCTCTCTCATGCCATGTTTTGAATGCCTGCATTTGCTGTTGATTGGGAACATCAGGAAGAACTGGTTCTTCTTCATTTCCTGCAACAAATTCCCAATATCCTTTTCCCATAAGGAAATTCGTCATTCTAAACTTCCATGCTTGGAAGTTGTTCTTGTCAAGCTTTTCAGTGACAATCTGTGAAAGAGAATCAGACGCCATCACAGAATACTGCAAAAAATTCTGTCACTGCAAAAAACACAGCTTCACCCTCACAAGGGCAAATCTGCAAAACTGGCGAAAGTGGTACTTGACCACACTGTCACTTCCTAGTGACGATTTTGCATCAACAGGCAACAGGGATGATTCTGTAACTCCCAATGTCTCTGCGCACAAGCATACAATGCAATTTTTACAGTAACTATTCACCGACCTGTAGAACAGTGGCTGCACAGCATAAAACTGGGCCTTTTCCTGAGTGCGTGCAGAAAACTTCCGCCTCCAAAACAGGCCCCGAAATGGCCTCAAATCAAAAAAACAGGGTCGCCAAGAGCTAAAGCTTTGTCCCGCAGCATATACTGCCCTCTTGCTTCAACGCGAAGGGCGTCTCAACCTGAGACAATGCACTCCTGCAATTTCCGGCTGTGCTACCTGCAGAGATCTGCTCCCAAAACAGAAAATGAAAGCAACACTGCTCCTCTTACCAGACCACCGCGAGCTTGGCTTGCTTTCTTGAGCTCCTTACCACGAACAAGGCTTTGATACCATGTCAAGATTGTGGGAGAGAAGGAAGGAGTCTCGCTTGAAGCTTTCTTGCTTGCACAATGGGGGAAGACACACAAAGGTGGAGGCTGAAAACAATTTTTCTCTTCTTGGTTGTGTAAGCCAAAAGAACTCTCATACAAAGAAATAGAAGAACCCTATATATGGGTCTCAAACCAAACTCAACTAACTAAGGTGGCATACTAACTGAGCCACGAACTAGAGTAGATAAGGATAGCTATCATGTAGCTATTATTCATGGGCGGTGTACCAACCGCGTCTGCAACTGACAAGTCGGTGACATAAATACACAACGGTCACCCTGGCGTATCACGAGTGGAGCTCGATATCTCAACACTATGGGTGGTGCAAAGTATCTTATTACGTTTATAGATGATTTTTCACGAAAAGTTTGGGCTTATCCCATTAAGCTGAAATCCGATGTCTTGACTGTGTTTCAGAGATGGATTGCATTGGTTGAGAACCAGTCTGAGTATAGGCTAAAATGCATAAGAACAGATAATGGGGGTGAGTATGTCTCACATGCTTTTGAGGAGTTATGTGATGAGAGGGGTATTAAGCATGAGTTGCCCCCCCCCCCCCCCCCCCCCCAAAGAATGATTTGGCTGAGCGGATGAATAGAACCATCCAGGAGCGTGTACCCTGTATGCTTAGCCATGTAGGAGCAGATGAATAGAACCATCCAGGAGCATGTACGCAGTATGCTTAGCCAGGCAGGCCTACCACAGAGATTTGGGGCTGAGGCAGTTAGTACAGCTGTGCATGTCATAAACAGATCACCTTCTAGTGGTTTGGATTTCTAGGTTGCAGAGGAGGTATGGACTGGAAAACCTCCCTCTTATGCGCATCTCCGTGTCTTTGGATGTGAGGCATTTTGCCATGTGCCCAGGGACAAGAGAAGTAAGCTGGATCCTAAGAGTGTCAAATGCATTTTCCTTGGTTATGGGGATGCAGGCGAGATGGGTTACCATCTCTGGGATCCGCAGGTGCCGAAAGTCATCCGCAGTCATGATGTAGTCTTCCATGAAGACAAGATGCATCGGCAGCCTGAGAGAGTTGTTGAGATCCACAGGGTCATATTTCAGGAGGAGCCGAGAGCTCTCGCACAGCCAGTTGGACAGCCTACAGCTGTAGTAGATGCTCATGGTCAGGGTGTTGGATAGGCAGCTGGGCAGGCAACAGAGCCTGCCGTGAGACGGTCTACTAGGGACAGACGTCCACCTGATAGATTTCAGCCCTCGATGCATTATGTCTTGGTTACTGAGGCTTACAAGGAGACCATTTGGTTGGGTCGTTTGGTTGCTGACCTTGGTATTGTTGCTATCCCTACACTGCATTCAGATTCTATGAGTGCTATTCAGTTAGCCAAGAATCTGGTCTTCCATGTGAAGACGAAACACATTGAGGTGAGGTATCACTTCATACGTGGGGTCGTTGAGGACAAGTCTATTGATCTTGTCAAGATCTTGATTGACCAGAATCCTACAGATCTGCTCACGAAAAGCCTCTCTATAGAGCGCTTTGCCTTCCCTCATGAGGTTGATGGGCGTGGGATGAGATGACGTCTTTCCTCATCCTGTTATACATGTGTACATGTTGTACTGTCTTTTTTTCCGGTCACACATTGTGACTGTTGGAGTTCCCATTTCTTGTCTCTCTCTTTCTTGCTCTTGCTCTCCCACCATAGCTCTCAAGTGCAAGCTTCGATCCTTCTCACCTTTCAACAACAATAAAACCTAAATAATGCATGCTGCATGCTCTTTTATGTTTTTTTTGTAATGTGGTATCTATATTAAATAGATATAATAAAGTGCTATTTACAACCATTCACATGCTCTAGGCCACAAAACCATCAACCACATCTAGCCAACATTCTATAGGCTATTTGAAACTCATGAGCACATCCTCTCAAAACCCTATAAATTGCTATGTTGTCCCTCCTAATAGCTTGGTATAGGTCTGCTGCAAATATCTTCCTTTCTTTTTGTGTCTACACTCTATTTCAATTGCCCCATATGTGTCCTCTCATTACATTCCATAACTTAAGGGATTCCTCATCTAACCTTCTTTGGTGACTAAACAGAGCAGGCCTCATCCTTATTGCATCTTTCAACCCTATGCTTTTAAACAAATTGTTCAATTTCTTGAGATTGCCATTGCCTCTTGATAAGGCCAAAAAAGATGTTTCACTATCTCTTTCTGGATGGCATAGTGAAGGTAGTGTTCACTCTCGACATCCTTCCAACTTGATACTTAGTAGGTAGCTTCTTGGCCGCCACCTTTAGTATAATAAATTCAACTATCAGTTTGGAGTTGCTTTCCAATTCCTCCCTAGTCATATCTTCCATGTCCCAATGAATGGGGTAATTGCCATGACAAACATGGCCACCAGCATGATAATATTGTCTATCACTAACATCTATCCCACAAAGAAAAATGCCTATTTAGCGTACTTGACTATTTTATATTCCAACTTGGCTAGGGGCCCCTATGTACCTTTGTATCTCACCCATTTTGACTACTTTTAATCCCAAACTCTGCACCCATTTGTGTATGGGGGGTATTCCAACCCTATAAACATTAATTCAATCTTGGGCTTTCTTACCATTGCTCATGGAACTTGGGTATATTGCTCCTACACCTATAACCATTGTCTCACATTTTCCTCTTTTTCTTTTGTCATTTTCAAATTATTATCTGCATGAATAGTTGAGAATACATCTAGGTGTCATCTAGGAGGGGGGGTACCTTCAACACTCCACTCTCCACTTTGTATTGCAAGGCCTTTAACAAAGGATTTGCACCTATGGAAAAGAGTAAGCGTGCTAAGGGGAACCCTTGATGGGTTGAGCTTTGCAGGTTGAAGGCATGAGTATCCTCTTAGTTGCATCTGTACAGTTGCAATTCTCCTATCTTCGTCCACATAAATGTAATTCTCAATTCTTTGATGTAGCAGCTAAACCATAAGCTAATCATTAGGATTAATAGTAAGAGATGCCAAAACATTGATTTAGCATTGATTAGCTGCATCCTAAAGTTTTCTCCTATACTTAACTTTATAATAGCCATAGATTTTGGCAAGTTCAATGATGGCATAAGTTGCCTTTTGAGCTTCGAAAATGGGTCCTCCCACTCTTTGGCTATTTCAACCAATCTCTCTCCCAAATCCTTCACCAACTGTAACGTGTTCGCTCGTCCACTTGTGGGACATGTCTTAGTAGCCCATCGGGAAGAGAGTCTAGAAAGTGCCGCCTGGCACTCGCAAGGAATGTCATAGGGTTTGCGATCTAGGTCTTCCCGAGTCTGCCCCGAGCGGAAGTATCCGGCCGTTCCCACTTAGGACCGACCTGAAGTTAGGGTTTCTTTCTTATCAGCAAAGTCTCATGGAAGTAGCTAGCATCGAGCTCCAGATGAACCACTTTGCGTAGGAACAATAGAGTCGAAGCAGATTTATGCTGCACTTGGTTCATGGAGAATGGGAAACGAGAGGGATGCTAAGCTCAACCTCTCTGCCCATAAGGCATAGTCCCATCCCACTCCCCTAAAACAATATAAATTGAGATTCTAACTCTACTGACTCTACGGTCTTCACAGTATCATTTATCATGTATTTTGAGAAAAAGGGACCATCCTTCCGTAGGACAGACCCAAGTCACGTCCACCGCACTTTCCTCGGTTTGCTTAGTTATCTAATTACCTACCACATTATGTTTGACATGCAAAAGCAGCTTCCTTAATTAATCAATTTAAACGTAGGTTCCTTCACGTAGCTTAGGCACTGACACAAAGATAATGTCAAGCAAGTTCCTTTTTCAAATATCCGATCTTTATTTATCATAGTCCCGGAATACATCAAGTATCATGCCCGAAGGCTATCCCAGCAATCAATAGGATTGCTACTCCAAGTTCCGCTCGTAGACTAGTACACGGGCCTCAAGATCCCATCTTGAGCCACGTCGGCCTCTTGTGCGGGATTCGGAGGCAAGGAATTTACAGCCAAAGCCTCCCCTGGCATTAAAGTGTCCTCCTGCTCCAAGCAGCACCCACGGAGAGACCTCTCGTGGCGGGTTCGGTCCATATACCCGGCGCGGCTAACAACCCCCTTGGATAGGGCTAGGCAGACAGTCGGAGGTAACTGAACCTGCCTCTCTCTCCAGGATTTTAACGTGAAGCATTAAGTGTTTTGCCTTGAATTAGTTCCTTGAACAAAGAGGTTCAAACAATGTACCTAAGTGTACAATCACGATCATTTCAGAGGACATTGAAAGAAACAAAGTGCATGTCCATACCGCAAGATGGATTCTAAGGTACATGTAATAAATTGCAAAAAAGATTAAAGTGCAGTTAGACTTATACAATGATCACATAAAGTTAGATCATTCAAGAAGGTTATAGCTCGTGTAAATAATTACAGAGAGGATAATGTTAAGATTGCATGCATAGAAAGTACCTTCGCATGTGTGGCATAAAATATCGTATGGACTATATCAAAATTGTAAGCATTGAAATGAAGGCATGGCATTACGTTGTGTGCATTAAAGTTGTTGGAAAAATTCAATGTTGTTTGTAATTTACCAAAAGGAACTGAGATCCATGAATCCCATGTCAAGTCCTTGGTGACTTCAAGAGGGATAGGTAAAAGCTTAAGCACCTGTGAGTATTATTAAGAGGGCTTAAGAAGATTATACTTAAGACGGAGTAGGGACTGTTCTAAACATAACCATCTTGACCAACCATGGTCAAGGGGATAGACAATCTTGATCAATTAAGATCAAAGATAAAGGTACATAGGTACTACAAGGGATCTAGGTGATAACTAGCAAGTTAACCAGCCGAGGACGACGGGGTTGTCCATGATCTATTTTACAGGGAGACCTAAGGTAAGGATAATTAGGGTCGGTAGGGTACAAACCCTAACCCAAAGAAAAAGGGGAAACAAGCAACCTAGCTTGCCAAGCCCCTGGAATCTCGCCAAGTCGTGAACGATCCAGGATCGAATGCTGGGAGCATTCAGGAAGAAGGAGTCACAGCTTAGCAGTTGGTCATACAAACGACCTCTGAAATGATCGTGATTGTACACTTAGGTACATTGTTTGAACTTCTTTGTTCAAGGAACTAATTCAAGGAAAAACACTTAATGCTTCAGGTTAAAATCCTAGAGGGAGAGGCAGGTCCAGTTACCTCCGACTGTCTGCTTGGCCCTATCCAAGGGGGTTGTTAGCCGTGCCAGGTATATGGACCGAACCCACCGTGAGAGGTCTCTCCGTGGGTGCTGCTTGGAGCGGGAGGACGTTTGGGTACCAGGGGAGGCTCTGGCTGTAAATTCCTTGCCTCTGATCCCGCACAAGAGGCCGACGTGACTCGAGATGATGGGATCTCGAGGCCCGTGTACTAGTCTACGGGTGGAACTTGGAGTAGCAATTCTGTTGATTGCTGGGATAGCCTTCGAGCATGATACTTGATGTATTCCGGGACTATGATAAATAAAGATCAAATATTTGAAAAAGGAACTTGCTTGACTTTGTCTTTATGTCAGTGCCTAAGTTACGTGAAGGAACCTGTGTTTAAATTGATTAATTAAGGAAGCTGCTTTTGCATGTCAAACATAATGTGGTAGGTAATTAGATAACTAAGCAAACCGAGGAAAGTGCGGTGGACGTGACTTGGGTCCGTCCTACAGAAGGGTGGTCTTGGTTAGCTGGGAATTTTTCTCAAAAGACGTGATAAGCGATACTGTGAAGACCCTAGAGTCAGTAGAGTTAGAATCTCGATTTATGCTATTTTAGGGGAGCGGAATGGGACTATGCCTTATGGGCAGAGAGGTTGAGCTTTGCATCCCTCTCATTTCCCATTCTCCATGAACTAAGTGCAGCATATTCCTCGAGGCCTATTAAGATCACCCAGTCTTTTTTCCTTTCTCATTTGATTGCATCCTGGCAGGAGATATTACGTTTTTCAGTTTGGCGCCCCCTTGAGATTCGCAAGGAGACGAATTCATTGCAAGGAGAAGTCTTGGCCTCCTCCAGGTTGTTGGATTGACCAGACAAAGATTTGCACAAACTAAGTTTAATCGGATGGCTCGTTTGGGGTTGCAGACAGTTTTTGACGGTGTTATTCTTGGGCAGTCCTGTCTATACTCTTTTTGGCGTATTCGTCATTACTTTCGGGTACCCCATGGATATTGTGACATTTGGTCATCCATATGGCAAGGGTAGGACTGTTCAAGCTGACGCCGAGATCTGGATTGAGTCCATGGAGGACTGTTTTGAGGTAGCAAGAACTACACCTGCTAACCAAGCCATGCTCACCAAACTTTAGCTTACAGGCGAAGAGAGACTTTGGTGGAAATAGTGGTGCAGAGACCAAGTGATCTCGGAGGGGATAGTCACTTGGGATAAGCTTAAGGGAGCTGTGCGAGGAAGGTATCTGCCACCTGCCTGCCGCACACAAAAGATGAATGAATTCTATGACTTGAAGCAGCTAGGATTATCCCTGGAAGCATATTATTCAAAGTTTGTTTCACTCCTAAAGTATGCATCCCCAATGGATATGACACAATAGGTGTCAAAATTCTGTGTTGGGTTGAATCCACCCATAAACACTCAATTGGAATCAATGCGTTCAACTGACCTACAAGACGCACTCATTCGAGCTACTCCAATAATAAAGGAGGTGCAGACCAAACCAAGGAACAACAGGATTTGGCCCTACAAAGATCAGAATAAGGGTATGTTTATGGCTCAGACTAAGAGAGCGCAGGGTCAGAATCAGGGCCAAAGAAAGGAAGCTAGGGCCAACACTGTCAACAACTTTGTTCCAACACAAAGTAATGATCGCAACCCATGTTGCTTCCCTTGCAACAAGCCCGGACACTTCAAGAGGGAGTGTCCCAAGCTTGGCAGAGGGCATTGGCAAGGGCAATTCCAAGGTCAAAATAGAGCCATTCATGGCCAAGAAACCACCGTTATGGCCAGAGGGAGAACCTCCAGTGTTTCCAACAAGGAGCTGGACAATGAAGAAGATCCATCCATGGATGCTGACATTGAGAGGGCAACGGTTCACGCCACTCTTCACAAGAAGGGTCCAAATTGCCAATTCTCAGTGATTCAAACTCCATCAGAATATCAAGGTAAAAGCTTCAAAACCCTGATTGACTGTGGCAGTACACATTTCTTCATTTCACCAATCTGTGCAAAAAGATTAGGGATAACCACAACAAATGCACCTACTTTACTTGTGGAATTAGCTAAGGTGAAATTCCTACTGGGTGGAAAGCCAACTTCTGTGAGATTCAGGGTAATGAACCTAGGTGTCCACGAATGTTTACTCGGACTGGATTGGCTAATACCCAATGATGCCCACATCCACTGTGGGAAGGGCCAAGTCTCCTTCCTAAATTCTAAAGGGGAACTAGTCATGACTCAAGGTGAGACTGGTAAGCCAAAAATACAGTTGGCAAAAGCAACACAGATAATAAAAGGTGTTCAAAAGGGTCTACCTATCTATCTGATTAAACTAAATAAGCTAGATCAGAATCAGGAATCTCGAGAAGAACCTTCATGGTTAAAGGAATATGCAGACATATTTCCTGAAGATCTGACGGAACTTCCTCCCCAAAGGGAAGTCGACCATGAAATCAAACTTGTGCCAAGAACTGGACTGATCATAAAGAGGCCATATAAGATGTCCATCCCGGAAGCTATCGAACTGAAAGAGCAACTTAAGCAACTATTAGATCAAGGCTACATCCGACTTAGTAGTTCTCCATGGGGAGCTCCAGTGTTGTTCCAAAAGAAGAAAGATGGAACGCTTCGCCTATGAATTGACTACAGAGGGTTGAATCAAGCAACCATAAAAAATAAATACCGCATTCCAAGAATAAATGAATTACTTGACCGTCTTCAAGGGGCGAAGATCTTCTCAAAGATAGATCTCAGATCTGGATATTATCAGATAAGGATCAAGGAAGAAGATATCCCGAAGACTGCATTCAGTACAAGGTATGGACACTTAGAATTCCTAGTGATGTCATTCGAGCTGACGAATGCTCCTGCTACCTTCAACAGATTAATGTAGGATATCTTTAGGCCCTACCTTGATGACTTCGTACTCGTCTTCTTTGACGATACCCTAGTCTACTCGAAACATGAAAAGGATCATGAACCCCAGCTTCGCATTGTTCTTGAAACAATGAGACCACACAAGCTTTATGCCAAGAAGAAGAAGTGTGCATTTTTCAAGCGACAGATTGAATATCTGGGATTCATTGTATCAGCAGAAGGAATTTCAGTAGATCCAGCTAAGGTCAGAGACATTCTGGAATGGCCAACACCAACTTCTGTCCAAGAAATACGAAGTTTTCTTGGGTTGACAGGGTGGTACAGAATTTTCATCAAAGATTATGCTTTGATTGCAGCACCTCTGACTGATCTACTAAAGAAGCAAGTAGCAATTGTATGGTTACCTATTGAACAAACCGGCTTTGACAAACTAAAGCAAAGCTTAGTATCAGCATCCATCCTGAAACTTCCTGATCTTAGTAAGGAGTTTGAAGTGGTAACTGATGCTAGCGCACTTGCTTTAGGATGTGTACTTATGCAAGAAGGTCACCCCGTAGCATATTCTTCAAGGAAATTGAAGAGCCATGAAAGGAATTATGCTACCCATGACCTGGAGCTGTTGGCTGTCATCCATGCTCTCAAACTTTGGAGACATTACTTGCTAGGTAACAAATTTTCCTTAGTAACGGACCACAAGAGTCTTAAATGGATCTTCACCCAGAATGAGCTCAATATGAGGCAACGTCGATGGATTGAAGTGCTGGAAGAATATGATTTTGAAATTAAATATAGGCCTGGAAAAGAGAATGTAGTTGCCAATGCACTCAGTCGCAAGGCATTTCTAAATTCTCTCATTTTACAAGATCCATCAACAGCAAGGTCACTAGCCACAAAGGTATCAATGCCAAACAACCCGATCCTTGAGCTAGCAAAAGAAGGGGCATATCATGACCCAGTCCATCAGAAAAATGCTAAGGGAGATCCCATCAAGGATCAATACCCGAAGCTAAAGACGAAGTATCAAGAATTCTCTATCAGTAGTGGACTTGTCTACTTTAGGACAAGATTATGTATCCCTGTAAGCCAAACTCTCAAGCAGAAGATACTGTGGGAAGCCCATGACTCCCCTTTCTCAGGACATCATGGTTATGCCAAGACCCTTAATGCGGTTAGAAAGAGCTATTATTGGGAAAGTCTCAAGGGAGACGTACTCAAATATGTCACGGAATGTTTGTCATGTCAATGCATTAAGGCAGAACATGTCAAAATGCCTGGGAAATTGCAACCACTTGACATTCCCCAAATGAAATGGGAGTTCATTAGTATGGACTTCATTGTTGGCTTACCCCAAGTTCAGGGAGGATATAACTCTATTATGGTTGCAGTAGATATGCTCACCAAGGTCGCACATCTCATCCCTGTCAAGATGAACTATAAAGCTTCAGACATCGCAAGATTATTCATCAAGGAAATATTCAAACTTCATGGGTTACCTAGAAGAATCATTAGTGATCGTGACTCTCTTTTCACATCACACTTCTGGAGGGCTATCTTTGAGGCTATTGGAACTCAACTCTATTTCAGTACAGCTTACCATCCCCAAACTGATGGTCAAACAGAATGAGTCAATCAAGTCATTGAAGATATGCTTAGGGTATACTGCTATCGTGAACCTGAAAAGTGGATTCAATATTTACCACTGGTTGAGTTTGCCTACAATGCTTCTTACCAACAGAGTATTCAGATGACCCCATTCCAAGGATTGTATGGGCATGATTGTCGTACCCCTTTGAACTTCTCGGATCCAACTTTGAGGGTAGAAGCTTCAAGATAGATGTTGGAAGACATGGATGATCAAATCAAATCAATAAGACAAGACATTCAAGCTGCCAAGGATAGACAGAAGGCTTACGCTGACTTGAAACAAGGAGACAGATCCTTCGTCGAAGGTGATATGGTCTTCATCCGTGTACACCCTAAAAAGAGTTCACTGTCCTTGGGAGAGTACAAGAAGCTAAGTCCGAGGTATTGTGGACCTTATAAGATCACAAAGTGCCTAGGGCCTAATGCTTACAGACTACAGCTGCCCGCAACTCTAAAGATTCATAATGTATTCCACGTTAGCCTATTGAAAAGGTATCTACATAATCCGAATCATGTACTTGATGATCAACAAATTGTAATGCCTAGCCAAGGAGTCCTTGAGCTACGGCCTGATAGAATCCTAGATGTTAGGGAGAGGCATTTGAGATCAAGGACCTTGAGAGAATACCTCATCTAGTGGAAAGATTATCTAGAAGAGGATGCCACCTGGATGGACGAAAATACTCTCAACCAACAATACCCCCAGGTCGAGATGAAGACATCTCGATTCCTCTAAGGGGGAGAGGATGTAATATCCCCCCCCCCCTCGTGCCTACCCATGAAAACCCCCCTTTTTTTTCAAAATTTTAATGAATTTTTTTACTCTCCCGCTCTCTCCCTCTGTTGACTGCATGGCGGAGAGAGAGAGAGAGAGGGAGGGAGTAAAGGAAGAGAAGAGAGGGGGGCATGCAGCCCCCTAGGTGGAGGGGTGGTGGCCGTTAGCATCCGTCTCCCCCCCATAAGCCACCTCCTCCCCCCCTTCTACAAAAGGCAGCACCCTTCCTCCCCCTTGGGAATCTCGACGGATAGCGCCCCCCCCCCCCCCTCATCGCTGGAACGGCAGCCCCCCCTACCCCCCCTCGTGATCAACAGGCGAAGCCCCCCCTTGGCTCGGGATTTCAGCGCAGCCCCCCCTCCCCCATGGTGGTCGTCAGCCTTCAGCAGCCCCCCTCCGTGTCAGCCCGCAGCCCTCCCCTCCCTCGTGAACAACGCCCCCCCTCCCCCTCGTCTTTTGTAGCACAACCCCCCTGTAAGGGCTTTGTAGCTATACCATGCCGTTGCTATCGAATGCACCCATATAGGGAGTAGTAGTGACTCAAAGCCCTGCCTTGTTTCCACACTACGTGTGATTCCCTATACCTAGTGGCGAACCCTCTTATGTGCGGCGTCACAAGGGTGTAGTCCTGGGATGTGTCTATGTTGTCCCGCTTTTTGGATTGAATAATACAAGAGTATACCTTGAGCTCATATATCGTGTTACCTTTCTGTGCCGTGTTGAGTGCGCAATGAGTGCAGGTTTATCACACTTGGTATCAGAGCAACTCTTGCTCAGAGTGAAGGAGTGCTCATCACGGAAGCAAGAGAGAAGATCCAGTGCCCCGAAGGGAATGAAGTCATAATGACCCACAGCGCGATGCCCCACATCGCGTCGACCCCCGTCGCGTCGCTCCACATCGTGACGCCCCCCGATGCGTCGGCCCCCGGTGTGACGCCCCAACCCCGACACCCCACCATCTAAAGTTGTGATGTGGCTTCCCCACGGCACGACCCACCCCACCACGGGCAAGACACAACTTTCCCGCGCTGACCTCATCATGGCTTCCCCATGCCGACATCACCACCAACCACATGGAGGACGAAAGGGAGAATGTCACCCTCCCAACAATGGAGGAGAGGAAGAAGAGTAGAGGGCAAGAATGGAGAGTGGCCCAAGAGGAGAAGGTGGCCCGACTAGAAAGGCAATTAGATGGCATGTTAGGCATGCTGGAGTCAATATGGAGGAACATGCAGATGAAGGAAGAGGAGGAGGAAAGGAAGAAAAAATTAGAAGTGGAGCAAGGCTATAGAGAATGGGTGAAAGAGGAGGAGAAAAGACACAGAATGCAAGAGGAGATGGATAGAATGGGTAGAGAGGAGACATCTAGGAGGGCGCAAGATACAAGGAAAGAGAAGGAGAAAGTAGTAGAAGCAGGAAGTAAGAAGAAAGACAAGAAGAAGGAGAAGAAGCACCACCGTAAAGAGGAGGAAGATAGTGATAGTTCAGAAGACGACTATGGAAAATTTAAGATGCCCCAACCAGCCAAGTACAAGGGAGAGAGAGATGGGCTGGTCTTGAAGAAATGGATTGCAGAGGTGGATAGGTACTTGAAGTATTCACGAATAACTGAAGATAGGAAGGCGGAGGTGGTAGCCATTTACTTGGAGGAGGACATTGCCGGTTGGTACCTATTGGAGCAAGAGCATGGCCACACCATCTTTTCGTGGGAAGAACTCCAGGAAGAATTGAAAGACTACTTCATTCCAAAGATGGAAAAATTCAAAGTGAGAGATGAATGGAGGAACCTCAAGCAAACACAAGGAAGGATGAAAGAATACGTCAGCAAATATAGGCAAATTATGCTGCAGCTACCAAACATGGATACAGACACTAAATTACATGGATTTTTGTTTGGGATGCAAGAATGGGCTAGAAGAGATGTGGAGAGATAGGAGCCAACAAGCTTAGCAGAAGCCATGAGAATGGCCGAAAGACTAGTGGACCTGGAAGGCAGAAGAACATCGTAGGGGAACCAAAGTAGGTTCAACAACAACTTCAACAACAACAACTCATGGAACCAAAGGCCCAATGCCCCTAGAGGGGCATTCACAGATACAAGGAGCCAAAACACCACCACTACCACGGCCGTGTCACAAACCGCTTTAGTACCAAGAGGAGCAACAGGAAGATGGGGAAACAATCACTACAGGCCAACCCCTAGCACATTGTATGGGCCCCCAGGATCAAATACATCATGGTGTAGACCCCCAGGCCTGTCCGTCGGGATTAGATGCTTCAGATGCGGGGGGCCACACTACCAAAATAGATGCCCGATAGAAGATACAATGTCATCATGCGGGTCAAGGGTGAATGCGACTAGCGCATATGGAGGAGAAGAACCACAACCACTGCGCATCTAAGAAATCCCAAATGGAAGTGAGGAAAGCATGGACCACCCAAGGGTAGGGACAGTTAGCACTCGACCCCAATGCATGGCAGCCAGAGTAGCGGCAGTTCACCATCTATACATCAAAGGCCGAGTGGGCGAAGGAAACCAACCCATCATGGTGGACACAGGGGCAACACACAACTTCATGACACCAAGGTGTGCAGCAAAACATGGATTAAAATTATCTAAGGCCCTAGAAGGATTAACAGTAACATTCACACAAGGAGAAGCCAAGGAAATGAAACAAGTCTTTACAGCCCAAGTAGAAGCTGACAAGTGGAAAGCAAAAGTCAACTTCTTAGTAACCCCCATGGATGATTTTGAAGTGATATTGGGCTTGGAATTCTATGACAAGTATGTCATTGCAATGTTCGGTAAAGGTGTAAATGAAATGATGCTAGATATGCAAGGAAAAGGCATCAGAGTACCATGTGAAAGAATGCAACTGCCTGGCAGGACCCCAATCAAGGTGCAAATGAAGGAGAATAAGCTAGGAGTATCATGCCAAACAGTGAAGCCAACTACAACCCAACCAAAGGGCCAGACCCAAAATGCACTGGTCCAAGGGACCATTATTAGGTTGCATATCATGACATGCAGTGCCAAGCAGGTAGAAAAATCAATCAAACAAGGTGATATGGTCTACCTATGTATGATCCGACCAATTGAAGAAGAAGAAGATGGCAAGAAACCCAGACAACAAAGCAGGAACACAGAAGTGGTAGAAATACTTGAAGAATTCAAAGATGTAATGCCAGCCGAGCTACCCAAGGTTCTACCACCTAGGCGAGATGTGGATCACAAGATTGAGTTGATCCCAGGGTCTGCCCCACCAGCCCGAGCTCCCTATCGCATGAACCACACCGAGCTCATGGAATTGAAGAAGCAACTACATGAACTAGAAGAACAAGGGTTCATTCGCCCTAGTAAATCCCCCTTTGGTTGTTAGAATATCAAGCTCATATTATTCTCCTATTAGTATGTATGACCGACATTAGCCTTGTCCAGCTGTATCAGCAAGTGTGGGACATTAAATAAGTCGGTGGTCTTAGATCGAGTGTGAATGGTCCTACGGACCTTAGTACTATTGTATACACTTATGCTATGTGTGTGGTTATGGGATAATGAATGAAAGAAGGAGAGAGCATGCTTGGTCTTCACTCTGTCTCTGTCTCTCTCAATCTCTACATGGTATTAGAGCACCCATGACTGGGCTCTATGGAGTGCATGTAGGAAGAAGACCTGAAGAATGAACTGCCAAGGTTGAAGAGAACAAAGGACTGACTGTCATTTTCCTTCATTGTCTATGCTACAAGGTAGGCATTACCATTGTGACTTGCCATTGCTTGAAGAGGGATTTGTGACTTGGTTGACACATTGGATAGGCTTCATTGAGCACATTTGAGTGCTTGATAATCATCATTATCTTCACCACGTGCTACTAGAAGAGCCTGACAGGCTGCGTGAACTGCGCCTGTATGCAGGCTAAATGCATTGGTTGTACTTCATGCTAATGCTTGGTCACAAACTAATCTATGGCTTATAAACAAGCCTTGGCAAGGTTGCTAAAGACTTGTGGCACGCTAATGCTTGACTGAATGAGATATGAGCTATGAGAGTTGACTACAGATCTGAAATCTAACCCAAACTACTGTAGACAGAGAGTATTCAGCAGATACATGACTTTGGAAAGAGCCTTGAGCTCATAGACATGCCCAAAAGGGTCTACTGAAGTACATACATGCTAATGCAGACATATGTCTTGGATGTTTTGCTTGTAAGCTGAAGATTACTGATCAAGTATACTCAGATCTGAATATCTTGGCTGAAAACTGTCAAGAATTTGTGGACAACAAGCACTACTTGGTCCACTACTTGGCCTTGAAGGGTTATGTACCTCATGACATGGTATATCTCTTACAAATGCTTTGAGCACTGAGAAGGGAGTTGAATGCAAATGGTTGCAGCTGGAATTAGATGTACTACAGTTGTCTTGGTTGTTTATAAACAGTGAATACTTTGTATGCCACTTACTCCTGAAGACAGGATACTCTTGGGTATTGGCAAGGTTATGCATTGGCTTCCATTTGTTGTGGCATATGGATATGATACCTTGAGGGTATTGTGGACTCAAATACATTGTCTTTGGCCTATTCTTAGCTGACTAAAATTCGCAGGTAGAATACTCTGCACTTGTACTTGCTTGCAGTACATGATGTATTCAGTGTCATATTGACATGCTTGGAACCCCATATGCAGGGATAGATCTTTGAACTCCTGTAAGTGTTTTTGGGACATGTACCCTCTATGTTGAGCTAAAAAAGGAGCTGTTGTTTACTGTCATTTTCAGCCTACAGATTGCTTGTTTGTACATGAACAGGTTGCTCAAATACATGCTGGTTTTGCATTGAATGCAGTCCGTATATGGAAGCTGCAATACCTAAGTGATTGCCAACTGTCAGGAGGTGATTGTACTGTTGTTTTCAGGCTAAAGAACTGACTGTCTGAGCACATAGAGTGCTGGAAACTATCATAAAAAGTTGCAGGATGAAACTGAACTATTTGGAAGACTTTGGCTTACAGGTAGTCAGGCAGAGTCTAGAACATGACAAATGTAGAAAGGACAGACAACATAACCCAGATAGTGGGGGAAAAGCTTGACAGTAATAATTATGCCATATGGAAGTTTCTCATGGAGAACTTCTTAATAGGGAAAGGCTATTGGGAGTTGGTGAATGGAGCGAAAGCTAAACCTGAGCTCCCAGAAGGCTGATTAGAGACGATTACACCGAGCTTGGACAAAAAGAGCTCGTAGAGTCTTGCACTGGCTCTCTTTATGTATCTCAGATGCCATGGTAATGCAGATAATGAACTGTAGCTCTCCTAAGAATGCATGGGACATTTTGGTCAAGTATTATGGCACAACCACAAGTGCCAGGAAGATACAATTGAAGCAGAAGTTCAATAACATGGAGAGGAAGAGTAGATCTATACAGGATTATGTCACGGAGGTTAAGACCATTGTAGATCAGTTGGCATCTGTTGGTTCATACGTTGAAGATAAAGACATGGTTGCTGTGACTTTGAATGGCTTGGGGCATGAGTATAAGTCTTTTGACACTTCTATGTCTATGCAGGCTGAAATGCCTGATTTCAATGAGCTGGTTGCATTGCTTATCCATGAAGAGGTTAAGCTTGGCTTGGCTACAGGATCTAGCAGTTCTAAAAACAAGGATGTAGTTTTCTATTCCAATCAATGCAGCCGTGGAAACCGTGGTAGAGGCTATGGATTTGGCAGAGGAGGCCAGCAAAATGCATCCTGTGGAAATAACAACCAGCAGGTATCGAATGCAAGAGGTGGTGGAAACTTTAGAGGCAGGGGAAGATCTAGCCCTAGAGGTAGAGGCTCCTGGAAACAGCATCGTCCATCTGACAATCCGAACAAGGATAAGGATTGTCATTACTGCGGGAAGTATGGGCATATTGCCAAGGACTGCTGGAAGAAGCAGGGCAATCAGAAAGGCAAACAACATGGACATTTTGCTACATCTAGTTAGGCAGATGATACTTCAGGAGATGGAGGGTGGCAACAAGCACGAGAGGGAGGAGGTGATGATGCAGTGAAAGAGGAGAAACTGAAGGTGATGATGACGGGGAGGAGCAAGTGGATGATGGCCATCGATCAGTCAACTACAATGCCACCATACCACCACACCACCTCCTCTCCATGTTCCCCCCCCCCCTTGTGTAGAAAAAAAGGAAGGGATACCACCTTTTTGCCCCTTTGCTACCATTGGGAGAGAGAGAGTGTGAGAAAGAGAGAGAGGGAGAGGAAGAGAGAGGAGAGAAGAAGAGGAGGAGAAGAAGAAGAAGAAGAAGAGGAAGAGAGAGAGGGAGAGGAAGAGAGAGGGAGAGAGAGAGAGGAGAGAAGAAGATAAAAAGAAGAAGAAGAAGAAGAGGGAGAGAGAGAGATTTATAGGCTGAAGGTATGGCTCCCAAATGGAGGAGGACACGCACCAATGCCAATCCCGCATCAAACAATGGAGCCACCGGTCAAGGTGTTACCGCTAATGCGAATACAATGTTGGATACGGATCATTCATCTTCAAATACTCAGGTATTAATTGCTTTCTTCCCTATTCATGAGTCATAGGCTTTATCACTTTGGTATGCGCATGAATTCATGCAAAGGAGTAGCTTGAACCTATTCCTATCATTATAATTTTGCATTCCGATTGTTTCTTTTAACCCAACTTAGTTGCATACAGTGCAATTGTAAGGAGGAACTAGTCAAGGGTTATGAAAGGTATAGTCGCTAAAAGAACGACACTAGAAGATTGTGCATACAAGTGCCAAGTTAAAGCATAGTCAAGATGTACAACTAGCATAATTGAAAAAATAATATGACATTAAGATTCGAGAAATAGAAGGTTCTAGTTTAAAGTTTGGATACTTTAAAAGTACCTAGCCTAAGAGCCCAAATAACAAGGAACCCTAGATTCTAGTTCAATGCAAGGCCTGTTAGAGTCCAGTTTACGTGAGATTATCTAGCACTTATCTTATCAAGTGTTTACTCATTATGCCTATAACATGTTCGATATATGGGAATAATTTCTTGTTGCATCATGGCTTGACTAGGGGCTAATACAAGAAACTAATCACAAGGATTGAAACTAAGATGCCTTAAGATCCATTTGTTAACTACGACTCCTACCAATCCAATTCAGAGTTGGGTTATTGATCAACGTAAGTGATTAATAGAACTTATGTCTTGTACAATGTTTGAAACCGTAACATATGCCTTAGCCAAAAGAAGGTTGTGTTAAGGAAAATTTTACATGGAACCGCTTCTAATCCCTAGTGGGGAGAGCAAAAATTCGATGGAAGGTTATTGCGACTATTCCTACAAAGTTGAAAAAGGATATCATTGTTTTGTTGATTGATCTAACATTGTCTTAAATGCTTTTTGCATTAAACTAATTGTTGGGATGTGATTTGGATGATTATTCCAAGTGCTTGTGCTTGATGGTAAATGCATGGCAGGCATTTGTGACGACAAGTTACCATGGGAAATAAGGGAATGTTTTCTTGGAAGATGATGTCAGGCCAATTGCCTTGATTGTGCTTGATTATTAATTGGATTAATTAAGGAAGGATATTTTAGCATGGGTGGATCATCTCTAAGGTCACTCCACGTTTCAACCCGAGAGGGCATCGCTCAATTCACGGGTCGAAGGTCGAGTGGTGAAAAGGCTAACCACGAAAATTGTATCTCACTCCTAGATTGCTTAGGGTCAGTGGAGCTCTGGACACCCCTTGCCGAGTCTGCGACAGAGTTGTAGATTGTCGTGAACCCAGCCGTGAGCCCAACGTCTAGGGCGTTGGAAGATCCTATTCTGAATAATGGATGGAAATTATGGTGCCATGTGATTTGGACCAGTTACTTTTGCAGGGAAGAAGGGGTACTTCTGTTGGGCAGAAGGGATATATAATTCTCTTGTATGAGCAAGAGACACATATTAACTTGAAGATAAGTTAAGAAACTTGTCACATATTAACTTGAAGATAAGTTAAGAAACTTGTTTGAACTTGTTTGTCAAAAGGACTACTTTCTCTATATTCGTGTTTGTGCCATAAATTATGTGAATGAACCCTTAAGTTAAGAAAATTGTCACATATTAACTTGAAGATAAGTTAAGAAACTTGTTTGTCAAAAGGACTACTTTCTCTATATTCATGTTTGTGCCATAAATTATGTGAACAAACCCTGTTCCCTAAAAGGCTTGATTAAGGAAGTTGATTTTAAATGTTCCACATAATTGTGGTAGGACCTAATTAGAAAACTAAAGCTATCAAGGGAAGCGGGTTGGCGGAACTCCCGACGGGTCTATCCTATGGTAGGGCGGTCCCACAAGGTTTTACTGACATCCCGACCCTTAGGAATTGTTGGATTAGAACCCCGATTCATGCCATTTTAGGGGACCGAAATGGGACTATGCCCTATGGGTAGAGAGTTTGAGCGGCACATCCCTCTCTTTTCTCATTCTCTTTGAACCAAGTGCGACATGGGTCAGCTTTGGCTTGGGTATCTCTGCGTAAAGTAGGATGTCCAGAACCCGATGCTAGAATGTTATCAGGAGACCTTGGCCACTAGGAACTCAGATTTCAGGTCGATCCTAGTAGGTTTGGTCACCAACGTTCTATTGCAAGGCAGACTCGGGAGACCCTAGGCGACAAACCCTATAACATTCCACGGGAGTGTCGGGCGGCGTTGCTTAGATTCGTCTCTAGATGGATCGCTAAAAACATGCCTAGACAGTCGATAGGCTGGCACGTTACACTAAAGGATTCAAGTAGGAACATGGTGTGGACTTTGATGAAGTCTTTTGTCTTGTTGTTGTGAAGATGACTATCCTATGCTTGGTACTAGCATTGGTTGCTTAGCTTGACTAGGATCTTTTGATCGGCCAAAGACTAGCAAGCCACTTTTAATTGGGTTGCCAAGCTAACTCCTAAGAGTTGTTGCACTAGATAGGTGATAATTGTCACTAATTTTGATAACTATGTTTAGCCTTCTGGATATTTATGACACTGTTTTGCCATAGTAGTCCAATTAATATCACTCACAATGCCTATAAGAACTAAGAAAATCTACTCAATTCTTTTGTTTCTCTTTTCAATAATCACTTCGCAGCAGGTAGGTATCTTAATTGGTATTAGAATGCTAAGCCTAGGATAGCTATGGTTTTCCCCCATCTTTCAAGGGCAGCTTCTCATAATTTTTTCTTGCCATACATGTGGCAATTTATCTAGGAAATTTATTTAACTTTAGGAAGATTGGTTTCAGAATATTGATCCAATGGATCTATCAATACATCTCCATTTAAGTTATTTTTAATTTTTTTTCTCTACCATTTATACAATTAATTCCTTTCATTTATTTAATCAACAATCATTCAAACAAAATCAACTAACATTCCACAAACCATAAAATTTAATTCCCCTTTTTAAAGTGCAAACCCTCTCCATATTGTGCAATCCGTCGTTGCTCTTTAATGTTTTAAACAATTACTTCATTCTCATTTTTTGATAAAAACGACATTCTCTCCTCTCTTCAAACTAAACATCAATCACGATAATAGTAAGTTCTTTCCACACGCTTACGCATCCACATACACAATTCATTTTAAACCCAATGTCTCCTCGAATATTCACCAATACCCACTTGTTCTACTTTGTTAGGATGATGCACAATAATCACCTCTACTTTTTCTGCTCTTGTTGGTCATTGTGTTTTAAATAACCAAGCATAAGGCCCTTCATTATCGGTCCTCTCTACTTCTGAATCATAGAATTTACTATTGGATTTTTCATCCATGTCACTAACTACTTCGTCTCCTGACTCTCTCAAAAACCCTTTTGTGATAACTTGTATCTTGACCCTATCATTTTGAGGACCAATCACAATTGAACCTTTATACCAATCCTGAGTGCACCTTGCTTTGTATAACCAAGGTCGACCCATCAACATAGAATATGAAGAGTTATTTAACAATGAGTGAACTACTAGGTAATTCACCTGAAATTCTAGTCCAACAATTACAGATTTCACATTGCAAAGTAACCCCAAAGGAGTCATTTTTCTTTGATTGGCCACACATAAAACTATATGGGTAGGTTCTAGATTCTTCAACCCTAATTCTTGCATCATTTGGTCTGTCATTAAATTGATCTTTGAACCACTAGCCAATTCTACTTCATTTAATAAATGTCCATTGATAGTAGTGTCTATAATTGGTGCTCCTGGATCCACAAATAAATCTACAATTTTTACTTCCTTAGTTGTTCTCCTTTTGGATGTATTTGCAATTATTTTAGAAGCGCTAGTATCGATTCTTTTCCTCCTATGTCGAACTAGCTTATGATAAAGTTGCCTTCGACATATAGGGGCTATTTCAAGTAGCTACCTTAGGTTAATTTTTAAGTTTATTTTCTCCAATGCTTCCCAAAGGTTATAGGCCTTATTTAGTGCTTCCGCACTCCCTTCTTTTGGAGGTATGAGTCTTTCAAGAAAATGAGCTACCCTTACTTGGATCTTAGGATTTGCCAAGGGCACGGGCAATCACGGATGATCAAAAGAGTGTTGAGGAGAATCCGACTCACGAAGCTCTATGTTAGGATCTACATACTTAGATTTATCATTCACAACTCCTTTTGATTGTGGACTTTCTTCCTCTAAACCTTGCTCCTTTTGTTGCTGCTTTTGCACTCTAGTAACAACACCAATCATGGGGTCAACCTTAAAAGTCACCCTACGAGGTAAATTTTTTAACTTAACGTTACTCTCTTGCTCTTTCATTTGTACGTTGACTAAATTTACGGCAGATGTTGAAGGTTCATTGGAGACTTTTTTACCTTTGTATCCCCTTGGTCACTACACCCCCTACAAAGAGGGGTATAGTCTTGATGTTTATGGCCGTTTGGGTAGTATGTAGCTATATGACCTTCTTGTTGACATCGACAACAGCAAATAACCGGTCCTTTAGGCCTCTATTGTCCACCTTCCCCCATTGGATTACAAAAACTACCATTGTTTCTCTTGAATGGAGAATTTCTTCCTCGATTTCTATCACTATTGTAATTATTTTGTGGCACTCGAGGTCTGCCTTGGGGTAGGCAATCCACGGGCCTAAAAGGTTGATTGGGTGGTCCAATCTCGTAAGTAGTATTGTTGCAATCCATGTAAATTGTAATTTCTTTGCATTGCACCATCTTGTTGTTTGCATTGCACCATCTTGTGCCAACAATTTGTATAAATGCCCCATTTTAAGACAAAAGGTACAAAATGGAGGATGATCAGGCATTAATCGTGAAGGCATCATACATTCAATAGCCACATGGCCATAATCGTGACACTTATCGAACCATATATTTGATCTAGGTGGGTTTGAGGTCGAGCTGCTCGAAGGCATTTGTGCATTAGCAGGTTATGTTGTTATTGAATAAATATCTTTCAATGGTGCTTGAACAATAACCATTATTTATTCTTTTAAATTTCCTAAGGATTTTGCAATAATGCCTGCTACTTTAGCTTCATCTAAAGTAGACTAATTCTAAGGCATAGATGGCATTCCTGTTTGCATCATATAGGCTGGGATTGAAGTGTACATACTTAAAGGTACGCTTGATACATCGAAACTTGGAGTTGCAGCTGAATTTAGGGAAATGGTCACATAAGACACGTTCTTAGGCACCTCGCTTGAAGTACTAGCGGGGTATTCCTTTTGAGGTTCTTTGAATATATCCTTTCGCCATTGTTGACTGAGTTGCACTTCTTCCTAGCATATAGCATGTGTTTTAGCATTTTCCAGTGTAGTTAGCCTTTGTAGGCTAATATGCTAATGGACTTCAAGATTAAGCCCGTCAATAAATTTACACTTTTGTCTAGGCTCATCAGGGGATAGATTTATCTTTTGGATAATCATTTCCATATGCTCAATGTAATGCTCAACACTTTTGGCTACCCCTTAGGATAAATAGTCCAATTGAAGAGCTAATTGATCTTGAAAACCTTATTCGCCGAAACCGTTCTAAGAATGCTCTTGATAAGGTAGCATAAGTCGGAAAAATATGTAACTTTTGATCATCTTTTACTATCTCATTTGCTACACAAGTCTCCTCGAACCTTTGCATATGAGCATCAAGATCTTCATCCCACAAATCCCCAAATTGGGTAAAATCAGCTAGCCTTACGGGACTACAAGTCATTGTTTTTTGAAATAATGTCCCTAGCCCAAAATCTTGAGTAGAGTCAACCCACGCATTTTCCTTAGACTCCTACATAGGGATCTCAATCCTAGATCGGGTACATCTTGAAATGAATTTCCTTCGTGAGGACTCGTAAATAAGAACCATAATCTAAAATCTGCTACTCACTCTATCCACAAAGCCTCCACTGGCTCTCTAAGTAATTGGCAAAATCCAAAATCAAACTTTAAGTCCCAATCAATGGATGGTTCATTACTTCCTACTGTAGCATTAGTTTCACTTTTTATACTTTTGCTATTTTGTCTACTCCTCTCTCTAGCAGGATTACTAGTACTTGAGGCTCCTCGATTCCATTGATATGAATATTCTTCACTTTCTTGTGATGGGGTTCTATCAAATGGTATGTTAGGACCAAGCGGCTCCAATTTGAATTTGATGCAATGTCTATTCCCAAATTCGGCAAAGCATTCATCCTGTCTAGCCTCTCTAGCAACCAAGCCTCTTGTCGAGCTGCTCGTTCCCTTGCACGTTGGTCTTGAGCTTTAGTTTATTATCTTTGTCTCTCCTCAGAACTTGTCCATCACTAATTTAGTACCCACTAATGTCATTCTCTACAAATTTCTTGCGACTTATACATTTTTCCCTAGAGCTCCAAAGTTAGGGTTTTTGTGGTTGCATTCTCAATAATTTGAGAATAGTCGGCAATTCTGCATCTACTTCTCCGTCTGGTAGTTTCTCCTTTTGCTCAGGAATTAAACCCAAAATTTTAGCTACCTCTCATATCTTTTGCGTCAAAAGAAAATTTCAAGCCTCTGGATATACGAATCCAAGGCAACACACCATTTCATTCAGCCCTTATAAATGTATGATAAGTTGTGTGATAATACCAATCAAAGTGGTATGACACACTAATCGTATTTATTTCAATTTAGTCTATCAACCCAAAATGTGCCGCTAAGAGAAAAATGGTTTGTGCGCATTCATTATACCCCAAATCCAAGAGGATAATTGTTCAACATCTACCATTAACTATGGACTAAAATATTTGCCACCCTCTACTAATTTTGTATCCCTTGCCCAATCTAACACTTGCCTTTGGCAATCCTGGGGCAAATTTGGAAAATAGTCTCTTAAGAAAGAGGCTTTGTAATCACTCATTAGCTTCACGAAAATGTGCCTAGGATTTGAATATCTTAGGAAAATTCACCACCCATCTAAGTGCACGACGCTCGGCAAATGCACCTAAAGTGGGAGCTTGTGCTCGACCGCCAAGACTCACAGACTGCTTATTGTTTCAAGGGTTCCAAGCGAGCTCTAATGGATACCTCTCACCTAGCTGACACGCTTCCAATCCTATGAGTGTAATGAGCTTACCTTGATGCCTGAATGAGTAGCCTCCTCCCTCAAGAACTCCTGTAGCTCCAGGATCTATGATGTGAGCTCAAGTAAGCTTAGTCCTCTACTGTCAAGTTCCATCCACCATAGCCATGTGTGCGAGACAAGAGAAGAGAAGAGAAGGGAAGAAGAGAGGAGAAGATGGAGAGGTTCTCCACCACGGTCCCTCACCCTCACACACACACTCCCTCACCCTCTCACACTCCCTTTCTCAAGCACAAGCAAGAGAAAGAGAAGAGAAGAAGAAGAGAGCTACTTTTGCCACACACCAAGAACCCAAATCCCTTGGGCACCTATCCCCTTTTTTACATGATTGGGCATCTTGCTAAGGTCCTCTTTTTCTATTCCCTTCTATTTACCTTATCCCTTCACCTATGCTCATCTAGATTTTACAATTTGCACATGAGGGAGCCTAGTGCTCTTTTACAAAGTTTTAGGGGTGTCTTTCAAAAAACGTGCCTTCTATCTTGCATTTTTCTGAGGTTGCCTTTGCGCCTCTTGCCTTTTCTCCTTCTTGTTGACCTCATTGGGTCCCCATTTCAACATTTTCTTGGATTTATTTTTTCTTTTCGTTTTTCCTATCCTACACTAAGGTTAACATTACCCCCTCCTAGTCGGGTGCCAATCGCATGGCACTTGCAGTTCTTTTTTGATGAGGGCTTAGTGAGTTAAAGGGTGGTTGCATGGGTCAATGATAGGGCCTTGTGAGGATTGGTCATGGGAGAGAAGCTTTATCAAATGATTGAGGTGGTGGAGGTCGAGGGTATGTCGAGTGAAGGATGGGGCCTCCGAGGTCGATGAATGGTCACCTTCATCTTTACCTAAAAGGAAAAGAAAAGTGTGCTACCTAGGGGGTGTGTCTACCTTACTATACAATGTAATGTACTTGTGTTAATGGAACTGGGAGTTGGGCAAATCGCCTAGGTGTTGTCCCACACTTGAGGACCCAGTTTGTGCATAAGGGAGGTGTGATGGGTGAAGCTTAGGGAGACAGATCTAACCATAGGCGAGTGTGACCTCCCTAGGTATGTCCTACCCTTGATGTGCCTTAAGTATGAAGTGGGGAATCAAAAAGGGGCTAGGGGGCTAGGGATGGAGCCGACCAACTGAGGCCACTAGGCACACCTAACTTGAGGATCCCTAGGTGCAGTGAGTGTGGTGTTATGTAGTGAGTTTCTTACTTTCTCTTGTGATTTTCTTTTTTGTTTTCTTACTCTTTTGTTTTGTTTTGTTTTCTTTTCCTTCTTTTTAAAAAAAAAGGAATGAAGAACTAATCTTTGTCTCATCTTGGTCATGAGAAGAAGTTGGGGGCCTAAGGGACTTGCTAAGGAAGACTTTTCCTTGCATATATCCTTTTGGGTTCATTCTAACTTGGAGAGGAGTTGTGAACAAAAAATGGGTGGTTACACCCAGTGAAGTAGTTGTCGTTATATCCTCTAAGAGGGCCATGCAAAAGGATAGTAAGAGGGCAGCTCGCATCATCAACCTAGCCATGTCACAACTATCTATGCTGACATTAAGATAAAAATAGGGGTGGAAGATGGTACTATTGAGATATAGGATCCTGTCTAACTAGTACCCTAAGTAATCTAAGATAGTTACAAGTAGTAATAAAGGCAGGATACTAACAAAAAGTGAACTCATTGAGAAAATGGGCGATTGAGTCTCGTAGGTCATTCTTGGTGAAGGTCAAGGGATCCTTCCGCTTGGTGGCATTTACATTGTATAATTTTGGAAAATTATATCTGCCATGGATGTTAGAGTTGAAGTCCACCCCTACCCTTCTCGAATATGGCATGTACATGGGGTTGTTCCTCTCGAAGGGTAGTGTGTTGCAAAATGACATCTAGGCATCCATGTTGCCATCCCGAATTCTCCTCCTCCACTTTGGTTGGGACTTGTAGCCTTTCACTGTCCTGGGCACCTCCACGACTTTGTTTTCCCAGTAATCAGGTGCTTCCATTCCCCACTACGTTGGATTCTTCTTGTTGAGATGTTTGCAATCACACCTACTTCAGTCTCTTTGAGATTAGCAATGAAGGCTTAGGACTATAACCCCATAAGCACAGTAGGAGAAGCTCTTTTCTAATGCAATGTCATAGTATTTTTGTCCTTCAGAAAGTCTCTGTGTCATTGTCAGTCTATACACAAGATTGTGTTTATGAGTCCAAGCTTCCATCTTGGAACCTAATTCACTTGTGTAACAGTTAGTCATGTTAGTGTCTTCATGAACTTACTCTTTCTCTTCCAACCTCCATAGCTTCTGCCTCAAGCCATGTTCTAGATCCATGTTTTTACATGGTATCAGAGCCATGGTGAGCATGGCATACATTAGTTCAGATTAGTAAACCTCCCTTCCAGCCCCTCTCCACTCCTAACACTCAAACCAGGCCTCTACCACTCTGATCCACTGAATTTGAAGTTGTCCAGCACTTTGTTCAGCATCAAATCAAGGAGGGGAGATTTTGAATGTCTCAACCTTCGAGCCACAAGCATCAGTATCTCTTGATACTATTCATCAAGTGTCTCTTGGCACTTGTGCTTATCAAGTACACTCAAGATCAAGTCTGAAATTTGAGAATTTTGAAGACTAATTTGCTGCTGATCCTCCAACTCCACCATGGGCAAGGAATCTTTGATAGTTCGTTTCAAAGGGGTTGGGTTTCACACCTGGCAGACCCGCATCAAGCTCATCCTAATGAAGAAGGGTCTTTGGGCCATCACCAGTGGCAAAGAGAAGAAGCCTCGTGATGCAGACCTTGCAATCACTGGTAGAAGAATGATGATAAGGCTCAGGCCATTTTCAAACTAGAGCTAGATGATAGCTATATCCACCATGTGGATAACTGTGATACTTCATAGGGTACATGGAAGAGACTTGACACTTTGTTTGGTGCACAGTATAAGTCATCAAAGTATGGTCTCTTGATTGAATTCTTCAGGCTTGAAATGAAGTCTAGCACATCGCTTGTCACACATCTAAATTACATGGAGGACTTCTAACCCAACTTGCAGGAATCAACATTAAAATGGAAGAAGATGTTTGCATTGGTGTTCTGGTCAAAATTTTGCCTCCTGAATATAATAATGTGTCAACAACTCTAATCAATATGCCAAACCATACACTTGTTGATATTCAGGCGTCACTATTAGAGGAGGAAAATAAGCTAAAAACTAAGGAAGAACCAAGAACCTCTAGAGATGAACAAGCATCATATGTTGGCAACAGATACAAAGGCAAGAAGGACTAGCTTTCCTGTGACTTTTACAAAAGGATTAGACACACTGAGAAGTTCTGCCACGTCAGAAAGAGGTCCCAAAAGGCCTATCTAGTTGATGTTAAAGAAGAAGAAGAACATGAAGAAAAAGAAGAAGACCACCAGGAGAAGGACAAACCTCATCAGTCCTTCTATTCGGATAGACTTTTTTAGCCTTCTATTGCCTAGCTCTAATGCTTCTAACATAAGCTTGTAAACTCCTCATGTAGCCTTGTATTATAGCCTCTGTACACTTTGTGAGGCCCCTGTTATGGCCTCTAGATGTCCATCATGTTTGTGGTACCCATGCTTAGCCTTTTTTGCCACAATCTCTAGTGTTTTGCCATGTCTATGGTGTGTCCATACTTTGGAGGTGTTGCTCTCACTAAAGCCTCTACACACTTTGTACTTCTGGTTGTGATTGAGGAGGGGTGTTGAGATGTTTGCAATTGCACCTACTTCAGTCTCTTTGGAAGGAGCAATGAGGGCTCAAGACTAGAATCCCATAAGCACAGTAGGAGAAGTGCTACCATCTAGTTTCCTATAAAGCATTGTACTTGCTCTCTTTTCTAATGCAATGTCATAGTATTTTTGTCCTTCAATAAAGTCTCTGTGTCATTGTCAGTCTATACACAAGATTGTGTTTATGAGTCCAAGCTTCCATCTTGGAACCTAATTCACTTGTGTAACAGTCAGTCATGTTAGTGTCTTCATGAACTCACTCTTTCTCTTCCAAACTCCATAGCTTCTGCCTCAAGCCATGTTCTAGATCCATGTTTTTACACTTCTCCCTCTCTTGGTTTCACCTATCGTTCCTAGCCTTCCTCCCACTCTTATCACCACCTCCACCATGCTGGTTGATAGTACTTTGCATAGGGTGGAGGGGAATTGGAAAGTGAAGTTGAAGGGTTGGTAGCAGTTTTGTTTTTGCTCCCACATTATGAGCTCCGCATTCCAATCCACTAGTAACAATCATCCTATGGTGGAATGGGTGCTTCTGGGGCTACTGCTGGTTGGCCTTTTAATCTTCTCCTTGCCTACTCCAACATATTCATTCTTTTGTTCTTGATTTTTTCTTTCCACTCAGCAGTGGGGTGTCTACCTCTTGTTGCATTTTTAGTTGTGGAGAGGGAGGTTGCAGGAAAAGATCCTTGTCTGGCTATCCCACTTCAAATTCTAGCCCTACTTTTGGAAGTGGCCTCTGCATTTCATTTTCTCTCCTAGCCTCTTGTGGTTCTCATTCCTTGAAGCCTAGCAGGTCCACATCTTGGACCATTAGCCTTGCCCTTAGCAAATAACTTCTTTGATCTTGTTGGCTTAGGTTGGTCCCTTCTCCTTGCGGTTGAGCACATAGTCCATGCCTTATGGCTATGGGGGCGATCTTCCAGCTTTTTCTTCAGTGTCTCAATGGCCTCTTTCTCTTCTGATTGTTTGACATCCAAGGCAGTGCTGAGGAAGGCAAATTATTGGGCTTCTAGTGTCTTGAGGAAAGAACTTCATAAAGCTACATACAAAGTAGAAATCCCTATGGAATTAAATCTTGGAGGACCAATAGAAAAAAGATGCAACATTAATAAAAGAGCTATAAAATAAATTTAAGGGAAAGAGATTACCCTATAGGAAACCATCATTGAGCTTTAAGAAGCAAGGATAGTACTTGCAAGAGAGAGAATGATGGAAGATCACATTTGATGCCCTACAACGGACGTTAACTAACCAACTAGCCCAAGCTATGAACCCTATGGAAGGGGAAGCATAGTGACTATTTGGAGAGATGCTCTTGAAGTTGTCCAATGATCTAGGCATCGCTTTGTATGGGGAATCCTAATACAAGATTTAGTCAGACACTTAAAAGTACATCCTCACTAAGTAGTAAGCAATCTACAAAGAAGCGGTCCTCAAAGCTTGCACACCACATATAGAAGACCCTAATGACCTCGAAGTAGTAAGCAATCTACAAAGAAGCGGTCCTCAAAGCTTGCACACCACATATAGAAGACCCTAATGAACTCGAGGCACAGTTTGGAACCATGCATAGCATCTTGGATAATATGGAACAAATCAAGGAAGTCTATTTAATGACAATTGAGCCAACCAAGCAAGACCTCATATAGCACCTAGAACAAAAAGGGTACAAGGATCATGAGTTAGAAGTAGTGGGGCTTCTAGAAGACAAGCCTTTTACTCTTAGGTCCCCTACTGGTTTGAATCTACCTACTAACATGACACCACCGATAGATATTTTTGATCTACCACATTTTGATGACTTCACAACATGACTCAATACAAAACACATTACCAAAAAAAAAGAGGCATATGATGTTATGGTAGAAGAGATTAAGGCACAACCCCAAAAGGTATTAGATTACCCCATTCTACATGAGCTCATGGAGTATGAAGAGGAGGGCAATACAAAAGAGAAGCCAAAGGAGAAACTTTAGAGGTACATGACACAAGAAGAATCAAGTGAGGTAGTAATTTAAAAAAAAATATCGATGAGGTCGATACGTTCAAGGAGCCCTTACCCCCACAAACTATCCAAGTACTTATTCAAGCAACTAGAAGCATATGAAAGAAGTGGGCCCACCAAGTGGACAATCATGCCTTCAGAGCATCCTATTAGATCAGGGGGCATAAGCAGATAAGTCACTATGAATACTTGAGAAGCCTGGCTAGGACAACTAGAATGGAAGTACCCACTCTTGGAGCAAGACAAAGCAGCATGGAATGCATTTGGCTACTCTAGTGAGCTCAAGCAATGAAATTTGCTTCTATATCCTTATCTCCACTGACATGGCAAGGAGTATGACATGAGCATGGCAAGTCCCAAAGATTCTAAATATAAGGTCCCTTGAGAAGAAGAAGATATACCTATTTCAACCCTTTAACCTCATTATAAATATAAGGTCCCAAAGATTCTAAATATAAGGGTCCTTGAGAAGAAGAAGATATACCTATTTCAACCCTTTAACCTCATTCTCTCTTTCATACATTTTATGAAGAAAATTGCTAATTGTTTGGACCCTTCTTTCATCATGACATGAAATTATTGTTGGAAATAAAATCCCCACTTTCTAGAGAAAGCTAGCTCACTATCAATGCAATGACAATGAGTCGAGACTAGGTTTGATCCTAAGCCGAATGGAGGAAGATTTCCATAATTGGATAGACCAAAGGTCATCCATCACCTTCAGGTTTTGCGGGCTAGATGGCTAGCCCA
Source organism: Lygodium microphyllum (assembly GCF_053477565.2). Taxonomy (NCBI): domain Eukaryota; kingdom Viridiplantae; phylum Streptophyta; class Polypodiopsida; order Schizaeales; family Lygodiaceae; genus Lygodium; species Lygodium microphyllum. The sequence goes on along the minus strand of NC_141162.1, from coordinate 35,267,999 downwards.
ATTATGGGAAACTTCCAATTAGGTGCGCACTGGCATGAACAATACTGGAATGGGTGACCTGCCAGGAAGGAGAGGTACAAGGGCCCCCACCTAGTTTCTAACTTGGTATAGGATCTTAGGTTATTAAGCTTGGGTGGTACTAGTACCTCAACCAAGGTGTGGCTTCAGGGGGGGTGTTGAAAATGCAATCCACACTTGCCAGAGATAACTAACATCACTATTGATGCAGCGGTGATGAGTTGAGACTAGGTTTGAATCCTTGGCCAAATGGAGGAAGATTTCCATAACTGGATAGACTTGAGGTCATCTATCACCTTAAGGTTTTGGGGCCTAGATGGCTAGCCCAATTATGGGAAACTTCCAACTAAGCATGCACTAGCATAAACAATACTAGAATGGGTGACCTCTTGGGAAGGGGAGGTACAAGGGCCCCCACCCAATTTTTAACTATTATTTCCACCTCCTCATAATCTTACTCTTTGACATCCCATCACACCCGACAAGGAAAGGTTGTCTCCACTCTTCTTTGACATAAATGTTGGTGGAATCAATCGAGTGGCTATGATATGGCACCAACTCTAGGACATATTGCCACCTATTGTACTTAGCTCTTGATAGATATGGTAGACAATAGATTTTCTTTGTACACACATCTATTCTATTTGGGATCGTGCCTATAACTGTATAACTCACTAATAGAGTACATGCTCAATAAAGGATGCCTTCAGCATGCACTCAGGTCAGTCCTCCGTGAGTAGTGGAAATGACTACAAAAATTATTTTAAAAAATAAAAAAATATAAATAAAAAGAGCGATAAGCACAATATTACACCCACATCACCTAGGGGCCACCCTAGCCCACTTTCCCTCATCACAACCTTGGGGCCCATCAAGGGGGGCGAGACATCCCAAGCTTGCTAGGTAGACCTATTACCCTTGGAGGAATAGTCCCCAGGAGGTCACTCATAAATATATATATGAATCACATGGACTCAACATAAGGGATTTTTAAAATACAATTTTTACACATTTTTTACATACAAAAGGGTCCCATAAAAAGGGGTTACTTATAGATTGACTATAAAATGGTTATGTTTTATTAAGAGAAAATTCACAGATAAGGATATTTATAAATAGGCCTTGAAGACACGTGATATACAGGGTATACATATAGTGAAATACCCAGGGGGAATAGTACAACACACTAAGCTTTGACAAACTAGATCCTCAAGTGTGGGACAACGCTCCAAGTTTACTTGGAGCCCAACCCATCTCCCAGTTACACTACACAAGCACCTCATGTCACCAAGACAAGTAGTCACACCCTTAGGGAGAACATCATGATAGGTACATAGAGTGCATGAAGAACCATCAACATTGGTGGCCCATACTCTTGCTACCCATTGATATTGTGACCAACCAAGGCACACAATTAATTATTGAGGTGATTGCATGTTTGCTATCAACATTCATGATTAGACATTGAAAATCTTCCGCATACTACCTACGAGCAAACGGTCAAGCTAAACCTAAAAACAAAACTTTGATAAATTTCCTAACCAAAATAGTATATGATTCTCAAAGCCACTAGGACAATAAATTGATGGTAGCATTGTGGGCATATTACACAACGTGCAAGACTACAACTAGCTAAACCCCTTTAAATTGACCTATGGTATTGATGCAATAATGCTAGTTAAATTCTTTGTCCTTAACTTGAGAGTGACTATACAAGAATGGTGGGAAGGATAAGAAGCTTGGACCAACTACTTAATGGATTTAGAATGATTCTCAAAACCATATTTTATTGGCAACACATACTCTTATTTGCAAAAAGTACAACAAAAGGTCTAGTTTGACAAACATGTCAAACAATAGTATTTTGAGAAAAGTGACCTTGTGTTTCTCTATCCCATCAAGGGACATAAACAAAAAATGAGAATTTGAGGCCTATCTAAGAGCCACACGGACAGCAAGGAAATCTCATATAGTCACTGCCCTAATTGATAAAGGTGTTGATTGTAACATTATGACATATATTGACTAGATGAGCATTGGGAAACTACATGATGCTAGGAGGCATATTCCATGGTGGATTCCGTGAGGTTTTGCAGTGGATTCTGTAAAATGTTATTTATTGACGCGGCTCATACACAAGGTGGATTCCTTGTGCGAAAAGTCGATGGGGACACCTGTCCTTGTCGGGCGTCTTGTTAATTTAATGTGCAAGTGGGTGATTCCATAGCGGGTGATTCGGCAAAATACATATTTAAATTAATAGATGTTTATGAGTTTAGAGTGCGCACTCGTAATAAATTAAGGTTAGGATTGAGTTCTAACCAATTTATTTATTTTGTAGCTGAAGACTGCTAGGTATTCACTTTTTTCGATTTAATTTTATTATTTTTTAACAATTGTGAATGCTTCAGTTGATGTGTAGAGCAAGCAGCGGTGGCGTTGGGAAGCACTGGGCGATAGCATGTATTCAAATTATTATCATTTTTTATGGACGCGCATCTTAGACGCGGCGCCAATATTTATTTTGACACGCTTATTTATTAAAGCACTTGATATTTATTTATTATTTTTATATGTGCATGGGCGCACGATTTAAATATTTGTATTGGACATTGTATTTGGGTACTGCGCGACTCCTTGGGCGCCCAATAGCTTTAATTCTTTAGTGGGACAAAAGCAAACACAAAAGCTAAAGTGTGCTAATTGTAAATTGGGCTATTTTTTGAGTCTGGAGATGAATAATATATCAAATACATGCTTTGTGGAGCGCTTACACAAGGCATGGGGGGAGATTGTACCCAATTAGTCTCTTGCTTCATGTCGTGCAAGCTTTCTCTCTTGTTTTTTGTGCAAAAGTAGAGTTCTTTTGTTCTTGGGGACCTTCCGGCGCTCACTACGCATGCATACAACATCCGATCTATGCACCAGTGATATCAGAGCAAAGCTGAGATCGAGAGCTTCCAATCGCTTACCATCTCGTGCGAAGTTGAAGCTCTTGGAACGAATGGGCCCTACAATTAGCCTCGCGACAATTCGTCAATACCAGCGTATTCATGGCGGTGAAGAACCCCCTGCTGCGCTGTTGGATCGTGAAGGACCAGTCTCTGCTGACGAAGGACCACCCGGGAAGTTCTTTTAGAATACATTTTCTTCTCAGAGATACAGTAAGCAAAATCTTCATTAATAATAGCTTTAAGCTTTACAAAGCTTAAGCTCTTCAGAATTTGACGATTTGCTACGTGAGGATGTACTCGATGATGACGCCGTCTCGATGAAAAGTGATCGTCGTCTTGGTCGTCTCATCAAAACATTTAGTCAAGCTTTTTAATTAAAGCTTAAGTCTCTTTTAAGTCTTACTAAGGCTTAAAATCCAATTCTTAATCTCTTCCATAGCCTGTGTTCATACGGAAGTACACCTGAACTGGTTCTATAACTCCCTGCAAGTCCCTGTTCATGCCTGCATTCTGACAAAGCCAGATTCCAGCAAATAGTTTACAACACGCAATCTGTACGCAAGATTATCTTCTTGGAATATGACCGTGATATCAAATTCCACATCCGCAAAGGAGAGATACTACAAAAAGCCATAAAAGAAAAAAGAAAAAAAAGAGAAATAAGCCTTGTAAACCTGAATTTTTTGAGCTACGCTCATCCCGCTAACGAGATTTCAAGTGTGTGAGGTCTTTTGAAATTTTGCAGGATGTCCGATCAAACCATGGAAGATTTTATGGATGAAGGTGACCTACCCGAACCAATGATGGAGCAAAAACTGGATTTGATTATGATATAACTTCAAGAGGAACGAAGAGCACGTCAAACCTTGCAAGCTCAATTGGCCAATCTGCAATGATCTACCGCTGACTAAGATGGACCGCGATCTGAAGATCTTATACGATGTACGATCGATGCAACAATTGAAGCGCAATCTATTCAGAAAGAAACAAAGATAAGTAAAGGAAATTTCAAATTTCGTACTTTCAATGGGTCACGCGATGGAAAGACTGTACTTGCTTTTATCAGTCAATTTGATGATTATTTCCATGAAAAATAGTATGTTGAGAAAGATAAAATTAAGTGTGTCACTAATCATCTAGTTGACCAAGCATCCCTATGGTGGACTGTTGTCCGCAAGAGCATTAATTGTCCTACTACTTGGGAGACTTTCCAAAAGAAATTCTTGCAGAATTTCCTTCCATCCCAATTCCACGAAAAAGCAATCAAACAATGGGATCTTCTGCAACAAGGGGATCGTGAGCCTATTTCACAATATACCGAGCGTTTTTGGAATGCTTTATTGCAATTACGAATGCTTGAAGATGTACCTGAGGCAACCCATAAACACAAGTTTATGTTTTGCTTACTTGGACATTTTTATGCGGAGGTCAACATGTTCAAGCCAACGACTCTCCAAGATGCAATTTCCTTGGCCCATGACACTAAAGACAAAATTCGAGGACGAGAGAAGCGATCACAACAATGTCAAACTAATGGTAACTTTGGTTCAAAACAATTCAATTCAAAATTTTGAAGATTCAATCAAACTCATTTCCTTCCATCTTCATTCCGTAAATCTTGGACACGACCGCCTGCTTTACCATCAAATACAAATCCAAACTCTAAGCCATCTCTCCAGCCAAATCCCAACATTTCTAAACTTCCTGCTATTACCAATAATGTATCTAAAGCCAAACCCATAGTCTATTACAAATGTCATCAACCTGGATATCTAGCTGCGAATTGTCAATCCAAAAAGCCAAATGTTCATATCAATTATTTGGGAGTGACAGAAGATAAAGAACATGAAGAAATGCCGGATTTCACGGAAGACGATGATGGCATTGGTACTACTTCAGATACTTTACCAGGTATGCCAAATCCCCATTCTTTATTAACGATGAAATGTCTTGTGCATGGTAAAGAAAAGACTATTTTTTGAGACAAACGACTTTATTTCTGTATAATTGGTTAAAGAATTGAATTTACATACTATTTCTGCACATTATCGCATTAAGGCTGCATTCTTAGGCACTAGATACAATGGAACACAAGAAGTGCATGACTTAGAAATTAAAATTGGTGATTATATTGAACGTAGAAATTTCTTAGTTGTGCCTTTGCAGTCTAGTGACATTATGTTAGGAATGCCTTGGCGTCATCAGTACAATCCTGATATAGATTATTCCACGCATTCAATAAAAATTCATTCTAATTTGGGAAACAAATCACATTGCATGGTATGCACACTTTCGATAATTTTCCATTGCTTAGTCATACTCAGGCTAAACATGCATTACGGAAAGGTAGCAAATCCTATTTAATATGGGTGAATGAAATCGAGGCTAAAGAAAATCAGATGCATCCTAGGCACACACAATTTCTTTCACAATTTCAAGATTGTTTTGTTGCTGACTTACCACCTGGCTTACCACCTGTACGTCCCGAAGACCACAAGATAGACCTAATTCCTAGATCACAACCACCATATAAAGCACCATATAGACATAACCAAATTGAATAGAAAGAAATTCAAGCCCAAATTGAAGAATTGTTAATCCGAGGACTCATTAGACCTAGTAGTTCTCCATTTGGTGCGCCTATCCTATTAGTGAAGAAGAAAAATAATACCCATCGCATGTGCATTGATTATCGTGCCCTATATAAAATCACTACAAGGATCTGCAATAAAGTAAGATTGGACACATATGATATATTCAAAACTGCATTTAGAACACAATTCGGACACTATGAATTCCTGGTTATGCCTTTTGGTTTAACTAATGCACCAACCACATTCAGTCGTATGATGAATTGCATATTTTTGAAGCATCAGCATTGTGTCATTGTTTCCTTTGATGACATATTGGTTTTTAGTAAGAATGAGAACGAGCATTATGAACATTTATCTATGGTTTTTAAATTATTAAAAGAGAATCAATTATATGCCAATCCAGAAAAGAGTGAAATTTTCCAAATACAAATTGAATATATTGTTTCATCTGAAGGTATTAAAGTTGACCCTAAAAAGATACAAGCAATTTTGAATTGGCAGATACCCAAAAATATGCATGAATTACGTTCTTTCTTAGGCCTTGCTAGCTTTTACAGAAAATTTGTGAGAAATTTTTCATTGCTTGCATTATCTTTGACAAAATTATTAAAGAAAGGCATTATGTATCATTGGTCTGATAATCAACAAAAGTCCTTTGATTTATTGAAATATGCTTTAACTCATGCTCTTGTATTGCAATTACCTAACTTCAATAGACCATTTTTCCTAGTAGTCACTAATGCTAGTGGATTTGGAATAGGAGCAGTCCTTATGCAAGATTCTCATCCCATAGCCTACTCTAGCTACAAACTTAAACCCTCTGAACTTAAGTATTCTACCTATGATAAGAAATTGCTAGCTATAGTACAAGATTTACATCAATGGAAACACTATTTAATGGGACCAACAAAGCATTAAACATCTTCTTAGTCAACCACAAATATTTGACCGACACATTAAATGGGCTGCTTTTATTCAAAGTTTTCATCCACTCATACAATATCAACCCGGAAAAGAGAATATTGTTGCTGATGCTTTAAGTAGAAGACCGACTATTCATAATATTTCTGTGATATCTTTTGACTCTCTTCTCCCTATGAAAGATACTTATGACCAAGATCCTACTTTTCAAGCTGATTGGAATAAACTAGTTGCAAATAATTGGATTCCCATTGATTCATTGTCTTATACTGATGGATTTATGTTTTATGAAAAAAAGATTATGTGTAACTGTTCCATTTCGATCATTTGTTTTGCATGAAATTCATTGTCCCCCATACCAAGGCCATAGAGGAATTATTTCTACTTTGCGTACACTGATTGAAGATTTTTATTGGCCACACATGGAATTTGATGTATCTAACTTTGTATTTGAATGCTTAATTTGTCAAAGAGATAAAAGACACCATGGTAAACAATATGGTTTATTAATGCCTTTACCAATTCTAGAACGACCATGGGAACAGATTTCAATGGATTTTATCACTGGTTTGCCTAATACTAAAGCTAATCATGACATGATTTGGACTATTGTTGATAGGTTTAGCAAACGAGCATATTTCATTCCATGCAAGAAAACATTAACTTCATCTCAAGCTGCTCGATTATTCTTGAAAACTGTTTTCACTAGTCATGGTTTGCCAAAAGTTATTATTTCTAATCGTGATTCTAGATTTTGCAATAATTTTTGGATTACTTTGTTTGCTAACTTAGGAACAAAGATTGATTTTTCATCTGCATTTCATCTTGAAACAAACGGCCAAACAGAAGCTACTAACAGTACCATTTTAGATCTTTTGCGTGCATACACAATTTCAAAACCACAAACATGGGATACACATTTGCATTTACTTCAGTTTGCATACAATAACACACCAGATACACCTACACAGAAAGCACCATTTGAAATTATTTATGGATATAGATTATCTACACTTGTTACATCATTGTCAAACAAAGTTCAAGCTGCTGATGATATTGCTAACATGCATGCTACTATTTTTTATGAAGTTAAAGATATGATTGTCAAAGCCCAGTAATCATACACAAAAAAAGCCAACAAGAAAAGAAAAGCTATGAGTTTCAAAGTTGATGATTATGTTTGGTTACGAATTGAAAAGCAAAGATTACAAAGTGTTGACAAACACCCTGTTGTAAAATTAGCCCCTAGATTTTATGGACCTTTCAAGATCATTCACAAAATCAATGACAATGCATTTAAACTAGAATTACCACAACACTGGAAAATCCACAACACTTTTCATATCAGTTTATTACGACCTTTTAGAGGACAATTACTTGTACACCCTGTCTATGAAAACCCTTCTTTGCTAGAAGAAGAAACTGAAATCCTTGAGCTTGAAACTATTCTAGATACTGACTTTATGACCACTAGAACTGGCCCTAGATATTCTAGATATTTGGTTAAGTTAAAAAATCATCCTGTTGAAGAGGCCCAATGTATACACGCTCGAGACCTAACTGCTTACCCTTCATTGCTGGCTCCACATTGAGCTAATAGCAATTGAGGACAATTGCTATCCCACCCCGGGGGTATGATGCTATGAGGCATATTCCACTGTCAAAATTTTATTTATTGCCGGGGCTCATACACAAGATGGATTCCTTGTGAGAAAAGTCGATGTGGACGCCTGTCCTTTTCGGGTGTCTTGTTAATTTAATGTGCAAGTGGGTGATTCCATAGCGGGTGATTCCATAAAATACATATTTAAATTAATAGACGTTTATGAGTTTAGAGTACGCACTCGTAATAAATTAAGGTTAGGATTGAGTTCTAACTAATTTATTTATTTTGTAGTTGAAGACTGCTAGGTATTCACTTTTGTCGGTTTAATTTTATTATTTTCTAACAATTGTGAATGCTTCAGTTGATGTGTAGACCAGGCAGCGGTGGCATTGGGAAGCACTGGGCGATAGCGTGTATTCAAAGTATTATCATTTTTAATGGGTGCGTATCTTAGGCGTGGCGCCAATATTTATTTTGACATGCTTATTTATTGAAGCACTTGACATTTATTTATTATCTTTGTATGTGCATGGGCACACGATTTAAGTATTTGTATTGGACATGTATTTGGGTACCGCCCGACTCCTTGGGCACCCAATAGCTTTAATTCTTTAGTGGGACAAAAGCAAATACAAAAGCTAAAGAGTGCTAATTGTAAATTGGGCTATTTTTTGAGCTTGGAGATGAATAATATATCAAATACATGCTTTGTGGAGCGCTTACACAAGGCATGGGGGGAGATTGTACCCAATTAGTCTCTTGCTTCATGTCGTGCAAGCTTTCTCTCTTGTTTTTTGTGCAAAAGTAGAGTTCTTTTGTTCTTGGGGACCTTTCGACACTCACTACATGTGCATACAGCATTCGATCTATGCACCACTACCGCTAACTTCAATGGCTACAAAGGTAAATCCATACAAAGGAACTCCTTATACATTAGTAGGAAAATGTCAAATTGTGTTGACTATCGAGATTGAAAGTCTACCATCGATCTTTTATGTATTGCCTAACACCAAAGGAGTTGGTAATGAAGTACTGTCGAGATGCCCATTTAAATGATTAACCAAGTGTATAGTCAACCTTGAAATACATCACATCCACTTGGAGTTATCCAACATTAAGATCATCATAACTTTTAGCAAGGGTACCAACACTTCAAATAAGAAAGTAGTGCCACAATTCCTTCAACATCTCCCATTTTACCCCTAAAAAAGAATAATGATACTCTCCTCAATGATCTACTCAAAGCTCAAGTAAACCATAGTAGACTAGTTAGTCATGTACTTGAATCCCGCATGAATCATCAAAGCGGATTCTGAAACCATCAAGTAAAAAGGAACATGTCCACTCACATGTTCATTGCTAGCAAAAATCAACCCCCCACCAAGCACAATGGTGACACCGACACCACAACCCCAACCTAACTACATGGGTTGCTAAGGCTTTGGTTAGGGCACAAGGCTACTACATTGGCAACAATGGGATTTGGTTGCTAAAACTCACACATAATGTTACCACAATATCTCCACTACATAAAATTAGGTGCACTTGACCTCCACAATCAAGAAGATAAGCACCATGACCACCAGCACCAAACACTATGCCTCAACATGTTTAGAAAAGGAAAGACCCATACTCGCTATTGGTCAATCACATGAAAAGCCCATGCTTAAAATAACTTGCAAAGACTTGCAGCTCACTGAATTGTCAAATCCACATATGCTAGAAGCCACCCCTAACTATGAGGAAAATTCAATGACTATTAGCATTGTACCCCATTCTCATCTTCAAATCCAAGTCGAACTAGTACGTATAAGACACCCATCTAACCCTGATGTCACCCTCATTTTGGCATCTACAATAAGCCAGGACCAAATAGCCATATCGCTTAATCAAACTAGCCACCTGAAGTCAAGTCCACCACCAAGCCTACATCCTTGTTACAAGAGGTAGTCCCTCTTGGAACTAGTTTCCAGCATGACCACAAATAGTGGTGACAACATAGTCACGTGTGTTCAATGGTAAGATAACACTTTCACTTTATTCACACGTAGTTGTGAATAACTTGACCTAGGCCTGCTTGATGAGAACATTGCCAACAATGTGAAGTCTCTACCATGATCATGGAAGGAATTTGAATTCATCTTTACTAAGGCTGTCACAATAGTTGATGAGCTTATAGCAACTCAAGTTTCACGTGAGAAATCCCTGAAAGGATGATTGGTCACCTCCTTCAAGTGTATTGTGTTGAGACCGCACCGAGGAACCTTCCAAACTTGATCGTCTTGCACAATCTGAGTCCTCATTTTTGTAGCATTAGTTTACATTATGAGTGCAATGGAAAAGAGTGGGATATCAAATCATGACCAACAATGAGCAATTTCACGACATTAAGACATTAGAATATGATCCTACTTATGTTGCCCCACTTCATTTTGGGTACTTGCTTTAACCCATAAATGCCATTAAAAGATCATTGATGCTACATCCATACATGGATCAAATCCTTGGCTAGAAAGAGCTCCAAATTGCTAGTTGAATAAGTTCAAGGGACCTCCTCATCGATGTCCTAAACTGTATCACCCATATCAGCATTCAACCACATAGGATATGGACCATTATGCCACTATGGAATATAATCCACACTTCTACGATTGGCTGTACAAAGGCGGTTGGGCATCTCTTTATATATAAACAATTGTTTGGGCACCTCACGATCATAATCAATATGCATTTACTCCACCTTTTCCATTATTTCTTTGTGCAATCTTGAAAGTATTACAATCCATTGGGAGGGGGAGGATCTTGCAACAAAACTTTGCAAATTGATTGTTTCCCTAGATGCAAATTTTCCTTTTTAGGTGTAAATTTTTGAGTATATTAGGTTAAGTTTTCTTGACAAGGTATAAATATATTTTCTCTTTCATATATATCTTAATCAATCCTTCTCAAAATTTCACTACAAGATGTTCTTAGATTTTGCATATGGAAGGACAAGAAGAAAAATATGCATGAGAAAAGGTAATCAAGTCACAACATTTCATGAGAAAGAACAAGTGGACTACAAGAGCTGAGCATGAAAGTCAAGGGTTATTGCCACTTACGATAGACAATTCCACAATCCAAAAGAAGTGGTAGTCACAAGAATCCAGATGCTAGAGAGCTAATGGACCAATGCGGGCTAAACAAGTACATGAATATTTTTCAGGGAGAAGTAAATAATGAGAAATGCATCTAATTTCTTATGGCCTATGACCCCGACATCCTTAGTGGGTCAGTCACAGTGAGCAATAACAATGGAAAAAAAATAGGTGGAGGTCCTTCTCAACCTAAAAGTGGTCCATAAAGCCCTAAGCCTACTAGATAACAAGGAGAAGCGACCAAAAAGGGTCGTCTATGCAATGCTTGGGATGGATAAATAAAAGGTGTTCACTAATGATGGCATTAGCCGCCCTTGGATGACATTCCAATCCCATTAAAAAAAATCATGCTAAATGGGTACATGCTCTATTCTCTAGAATTAGGTAGAATTCCATTGTGATATCTCGACTTTGATTTAAATCTTCATGACTTCTCGCAAAATGGACTTGAAGAACTCTAAAATCATTAAATAGAGAAGATCTCGAGCAAAAAGACCCGAGGATCATAACTTGACATTTTCTTGGATTGACAAGGATTGTAGCCACCCATCACGAAAGTTACTATGTGAACGAGAGTTATGAACCATATTAGTTATTAGCGTCAGTGTCTATGGTATGGATAGTCCAAAAATACTAGATTTTTGGACAAAACTAGTATATTTTAGATATTTTGGATATTATTTATTGTAAATATCCTAAAAAGATATGAAAATTTCTAGAATAAGGTGTCATGCAAAAAAAAAAAAAGTGGTTTTTTCATAAATTTTTGGAGATTTCATGTAAAAAGAAGGATTGGCAAAATCCTGTGCGTCGCGATCGCAGTTTATAGGCAGCAAACAACACTCCGAACGGGGAGAAGAAGGAGTGATCTGGAAGAATTTTGAGCAGGTGTTACAGGGGTTTTTCCCCCTTTTCAGAGCCAATAGAATCATTAGATTTGCGATCTAAGCATCAGATTGCATCTTGGAAGCTTTAGATTGTTGATTTTGCCAAGATCCCCTCCATAAAGAGCTCTTATTCTTAGCCACAACCCTTCTTCTCGAATTTAGCTATATATAAGAGGCATGGGGAGCCGTTGAGAGTAGTTCGGGCAAGAGGGGAGAGGCCCTTCTCAGGAGTATAGAGCAAGAGGGAGTGGGGCAAGAGAAGTGCGAGCACGGGAATTCATTGCCAAAAAGACAAGGAGGATACTCTGCAAGCTCTCCAATTCAATTCCTCCATCCCTTATATCCTATTCCCCCCTATGGAATCAATACTCGTCTCGATTTCTCGAAATTCTTAGTGATCGCTTTTTCCCCTGTCGATCAAAATTTTGTCAATCTAATTATCCCCAAGCTCCTTTTTCAAATTTGCCTTTTTGTAATCTCGCGATTAAAGACCATGGCCCTGAAGAAGAAAGCTACGAAGGTCATGGAGGTAGGAGCTACCAATAACACTGGGAACGCAATTACTACAAATGGAATGGCGAGTACAAGAATTGCAAATGAAGCCACAAATACCATCAACCAAGCACCCGTCATGGATCTTCATGTACTATTTTTCTCAAATAAAAACAGCTAACATGCCTTTATTCGTGAACAGGCAATAGAAGTTGCATGCATAAAAATAAGATTTTATTCGATTATTGCATATAATTTCTTTGAGGAATTCTTAACCACGAATTTCAAGGGATAACTTGGGTTTGTACAAGATGAACCTAAGCATGTACGAGGAAGGTACTACATCCCTAAAAGATTTAATATTTTTGATTTTTTTTGTTGATCAAACGAAATCTCTGATGGGTAATTACGAATGCTAATCCTTGGTATATAGGAGACCTTAAGATGCAATTGCCAAATGATACTGTTCGTAATTAAACTAACCAAGATTTTCTTTTATTGCAGTAAAAGACCCACGAAACTCCAAGGGAGTTATCCTCAAGTATGAACTCATTGCTTAAATTCAGTCCAAACTAATCCCCAAGGAAGAGGAAGTCCAGGAAGACTATTGAAAGGTATTGCCACTTATGTTGATTTGTCTAGAAGCTATTTTGCCACCTATGCTAATTTACCTCGATGTTATTATTTTTGGAAGGAAAATGGTTTGTCTTGGAAATAAACTTGTTAAAAATTTATGTATAATGCATTCGAAATAAGATGTTTGTGATTGTAAGCTAGGTACTGATCATTTCTAAAATCATCAGCCTAAAAGATGGATGATTGAGTATAGGTTGCTGACTAGGGTAGTATTTCGATGAACATAGAATGCCAACTGAGGTAGTGTTCTTGATGGCGCTAAACCTCCCCAAGGCTAGCGTGAATAAAACCTCCTCCAAAGGGTTTTTCTTTTTTTGTTTCGCGTTATGAGTTTAGACCAATCTTGATGCGAAAGGTCTTGCTGTAGGGAACTCTAGTCAGTAGGAGGAGGTGAGGATAGAGGGCTCTGGTCATAAACTCCTTAGGCTCTTACACCCTTCGATTTCGAGACTACGTCTAGGAGTTCCAATACTACTTGGGGAACGAAACTTGGAGAGTATAATACTTTGAATAGAAAACATTGTAAATGTCATTTTTTTTCTGAAAGAAACTATTAAGGAGGAATTGCTTTACTCTATTTTTGTGTCGTGAATAAAAGGCGTGTAATAAATTTGTATCAGGAGATCATTCAAAGAAGCTATTTTTATATGTTGAACCTAAAGTGGCAGGTAATTAGATAACTAAAACTACTCTCTCGAGGAAAGTGAGAGGATGGACCCCCGACAGGATCCAGACCTATGGCTAGGTGGTCTTGGTAAGCCGAGAGCTTTCCTAAGAAGGAATAAAAATCGCAGTTGATGGACCATTAGAAACCAGAAAGACTAACTCACATCACTTTAGAATCCGTTAATACTAATTAGCCACTAGAAATAGATTTGACCAGAAAACTCAAGTCGATCCACATGGGAACGGCCAAAACTTCCATTGCGGGGTAGACTCAAGTGAGCCTAGTTAGCAAACTCCGAGGGTTTGATCAAAATCTCGAACAATGCTTCCTATGACATCTCTTGATGGGTACTAAGAATGTACCACCAAGGAATAGCTTGGGTGGCACATTACATCCATGATGAGCAAGATTCAAGTAACAGTGCTAAAGAGTTTGGCTACATTCGTGATGGTGGACAACAAAACCTCAATACTTTGTCATAAAAACCATCCATAGTGTAGCAAAGGAACTTGGGTCTAGAGTGCAAGAGTTTGAGAAATTGAGACCCATGTCAGCAGTAAACACAGAGGCAAAAAGGAAGAAGGTAGCAACCAATGCCACTTTAGTAGGGTTTGGGGATGTGCTAATAGCCATTATATATGAAGTCATCAAGGGATCATAGATAGGAACAAAACAAGTACCATGAAAATCCCTAGGCATAACAATGCAAGAAGTGTCATTTGTGTACATTGGAGCATGAATCCTCAATAGAGCAAGAAGAACAAGAAATTGAAAAATTGCAACTGGAGGTGGAGGAAACTACTAGAAGGCTTGCAGCCACACAATAAAAGCTCCAAACCAAGAAAGCACCTAGTAGGAGATGCAACCAAAGTCCCCATGTGACAAGCTCAATTGGAGAACAATAAGCAACTCAATCAGAGCCCATAACTACTCATATTTAGCCTCAAGCCATGGTGCCAAATTGGCCACTTGAGCTAAGGAGCAAGAGATTCTAGGATCCAAAATACAGGAAGCTAGAAACCTAGCAGCAACAATAAGGGCACAATCATCCACATTTAGAAGGAAAGAATGGGAGCAATTCGCTCACCATACTTATATCAACTCTTGTAACATTGCCAATGGGAGAATTTCTTAGGCAAAACCTTGCACTGTGGCAAGTATGAAGCAATGGGTAGAATGAACTGATAGACATGAATCGCAAGACTTGTCCGACCATGACACTATGACACACATACCAAGCCTAATGCAGACAATAGGAATTTTGGCCCTTCTATTAGTCTTTTTCCATTCTCTTTATGGTCTAGTAGGAGGAGCAACATGGATTACTTTACAATATCATATTAATTTATTTTATATCTATTATTGTACCAAGAATAACAAGATACACCCCCTTCCCAAATTTATGTAAATTCTTTCTTTCAAAATTCAATCTATTAGAGCACTTTCAATAGAAAAACAAAGTACTACTACCAATTCATTGTGCTCCAACAACAAAAGTAATGTGTCAATACAATCTAAACATAAAAATTAAATCCTCCTTAAAAATTAGTGTAGCACCATTTGGAGACATTGGTGAATTCGAAAGAAGATAGAGTGCTTGCAACCTATGTCTTAGGAGTGGCCCAATCATGAAGGCAAGCATGGGCTAGTAGGCATGCCAACAAGAAAGTATTCGAAGAGAGTGATTGGGTAGTAGTGTATAATTCCTTTTGGGTAGTAGTGATTAAAATTTTCAAGGATTTTGGGAAAGTAACATTTTATCTCTTTCACAAGCCATGAATTCCAAACTTAATGGAATGGCTATTGTTTCATGCATTTTGAGTAACACATCTATGGCTACCTCTCACATAACCATTGCAAGCTCTCTAAAGGAATGTAGTGAACTCACCAATTTACCTTATCATTGTAGTCTATCTATAAATGGCTCATCAACAATGGCTCCACAATCCTTGCAATGCACCTCAAGTGAGATCCACCTCCTTCGCCTTGATCATTGCACAAGTTCTGCAAAGAAAATGATGACGATGATGATGAAGCAAGAGCATCTCCACATCACACACACACACACACACACACACACACACACACACACACACACACACACACACACACACACACACACACACACACACACACACACACACACACACACACACAAAAGCAATAACCATACAAGAAGCAAGATGAGAGCTCTCGAGATTGCACACCACAAGAATGAGCTTATCCATTCACTTTCTAGTTTTTATACATGGCCTCTTTTTTTGGCCATCCTCCCATTGCATTAGCTTAGAATATCCTTCTCTCACCTTGCACACATTATTTTACATGGTATAAATATTTTTTGACTTGATTGGCTGGAATCCATTGATCTCACTCCTCACTTGGACTTATAATTTGCACGGGAGCAAGCCTAGCTCTCTTTTACAAAAATTATTTCCAAATAAATTTCTTGTCCAACAATTGCATGTGCTAAAAAATTGCTCTATTTTTGTTTTTCTTGCATTTTAAAAAAATCCCTTATTTTTCATGCTTCCTTTGTTGCACCTTTCAGGAAGGGATTAAAATTTCTCCCCATCCTAGATTTTTGTCAGTCCTATGGTACTCTATAGTTTGTTGGGATCTATAGTAGTTGATGCTAGTTGGAGATATAGAGGGTGACCACTAGTATCATTGTACTTCATGACACTATTGGTGGGAATGGGATTAGCTCTAGGTTAGTCTTTGAAGGTCAACTTTTTTATCAAGGTAAAGAATAGATGGATCGCAATGCTATAGGAGGCCAATGTTGCTAGTTTAGTTGAGCTACTCTCAAGCTGAGTTCTCTCCATAGAAGAATGTGTGCACTTTCTAAGGTGGTGTCTACCTTACTATATTGTGACTATTGTGTACATGCGAGTGCAATTGGGAGATGGGTCGACCCCAAGCAATCTTGAAGTGTTGTCCCACCCTTCACTTCGTTGGTGCTAGGGGAGATGTGGTGCAAAGCTTGGGGTGACAAGTCTATTGAGGTTATCGAGATGTCTTGCCCTTAAGGTGCCGTGAGTTTATGAAGTGGAAAAAGGGATAGGGGTTAAGGCCCCCTAGGTGTTGTGATTGTGCATGGGACTCTTTTTTTTTTTCCTTATCTTTTTTTTTTGTGAGACAAAATAATATACAACTAAGTTATAAGGACTTCATTATGGATCTGTTTGATTTCTCGATGTGAGTCGAGTGAGTGGCCATAGCAATCTTTCCAAGCATGCTCTACTCATCATGTAGGTTTTTAGTGTAGACCTTATTGCTAGGGGTTTTGATGGGAGGAAGGGGTACTTACAACTGGTGAATTGGTCGACATTCATGTCGTCTAGTAATCCAAAGTAGTACGTCGATAATAGTGTAGTACGAAGGAGCAACCTTAGCATGGCATATATATTTATCCCTACATTCACATCAAAGAATAATAAGTGTAGACCCTCCTCTTTTTCTATCTTCTTTTGGTTGAGAAATTGGAGAAGTCACCTTAAATAATTACATGTGGTAATGAAAGTGGGGTTTGGGCGAGTTGAGAAATCCTCCACGAACCATTTAAAAGAAGGAATGAAGTCCTTCTCTCAAGATCTGAGACTGTCTTCAAGCTCGTCTTCATCGACATTGGATATTAAAGGGAAATCATACTTGCTATCTTTTGTAGAGTCATAGTCAACTCCATGCCTTCTAAGATAAGGCATATAGGTGGGATTCCCTCATTTGAAAGGTAGTGAGCTATAGGAGGCTACCCATGCTTCTACATTGTCATCCAAGTTGTTTCTTCTCCAAGCTCCCGCTTTTTCTAAAAATGATGCCAGGAGGCATATTTCACGGTGGATTCCGTGCCACGGTGGATTCCGTGCCACGGTGGATTCCGTGAGGTTTTACGGTGGATTCCGTAAACTTTGATGACCGGGGCTCATACACAAAGTGGATTCTTTGTGCGAGAAGTTGATGGGGACGCCTGTCCTTTTCGGGTGTTTTATTAATTTAGTGTGTACATGGGTGATTCCATAGCGGGTGATTCCGCAAAATACATATTAAATTAATAAACGTTTATGAGTTTAGAGTGCGCACTCGTAATAAATTAAGGTTAGGATTGATTTCTAACCAGTTGATTATTTATGTAGCTGAAGACTGCTAGGTATTCACTTTTGTCGGTTTAATTGTATTATTTTACATCCCTTTATGGTTTTTGGCACCTTGAATATTTTGTTCATGTAATTTGCTAATTCTCGCCACCACATTCTAGCCATTTCTTCCCCAATCTTAATGATGTATGAATTACTTTTTTCATAACTATTAGTGGTAGTACCTTTCTGAGTCCATGGGAAAGTTGAAGGAAAATTGCATGGGAAATTCTTGAGCTTCCCATTGCTCCCAAGTGTTGACCTTCCTATCCCAAATAATTGAGATGAACTCCCCTCTATGTGGAAAGGATACATTTGGCACTGGTTGAGACATGGCAATGAGTTTTTCTTCTACTTTTCTCCACCTTCTCCCTTCTTCTTCTCATGGCTTCCATGATTACGTTTGGAGGAGTGGGTGCCCTTTCCATCTCTACGGTAGTTTTCTGGTTGTGGGAACACTGGCCTCTCATGTTCTTCTCATTTTCAATCTATTTCAGGGGTAAGGGATGATGATGGTCAATAAAGAACTAGTATGACTGGTGTATATTAATGTTAGGTTAATTTTATTATGCAAAATTGAGAGAGCAAAACATTGACACTCTTATCAATGTAGGCTCCAATTTCAACATTCTTATCTATAGTGCATGGATGCAAATTAGACAATATGAATTAGAGAAATAAATTGAAATTGTCAATCCATATGGGGAATTTCCATACTCCTTGTTGGGGAAGTACACGATTCTAATGTAAAAAAAATCAATAGCATGCCACTAATTTATGTGTTTCGAAATCATGCAGATGTTGTGAAAGAGACATTTTTTAGAAAAATTTCAAGTGGACATCAAAGAGTAACATTGATTTTGATATAGAATGAGTACATTTTAGCCTTCATCGCATCGAAATCATTAAAGCTTGCAATGAAGATTAGCTATACTATCCTCAAAAGTAATGCAAGAAGATTGCATTAGGATCAACAACAATCTCTAGCAATGGGATAATGAAGTGCTCATTGGGCTATTAAAGGCCCAATATCAAAAAATTAACCAATCAATCAAGTTCTCCTAGAAAAAATGATGGTGAGCACTAAGTGGATGCCTAAATACATCATTAAGGACATGAAAACTCCTAAGCTTGTCAATAAGAAACAACAAATGACCCCGTCAAGGAAATAAAAAAGGCTAAAAGCTTTTTAGTGTAGGTATTGATGGATAGTCAACCGAATTGCTTGATATGTTCTAAAAGCCCTATTATGATGATTGATATTATGTAGGAAACCAATGGGCCTAGCTCCCTAGACCATGGAGATGGACTCCTACTTCACACAATCTATTTTCTTTAAAACCTCAACAAATGCTAATCTAAAACCTAGGAATTAAAAGTAAAATATAAACCCAAATTACACTACCAACTAAGCCACTTGAGGAAATAAAAAATCCAAAGTTAAAAAAAAAAGAAATAATGGCCAAAAAGCCCATAGTGGTCTATTCAAAGTAGACACCAAGGCCACACAATGTAGAAGTGTCACTAGAACAAAATTGGGCTAGAGACATGAATGCCTAAAAATTTAATGTGAATTTATGGGTGCATCAACTTTTCCATTAAAACCCATATTTATATGTGCGTTCTCCCTAGGCCACTAAATGTGCATTTATCTAGTCGAATACATTTCACACCTAATTTCATGTGGAAATAATTTTGTATAACCACTAGTGAGCTAGTGAGTTGTATTCAAAATTCATGCAATTTTACACATGTATATTCACGCATATTTTTATAATTAATTTGTCATGCAAAATAATGGCTAATTCACAAGAACATTTTTTCTCCTCTTGGGTTTCTAAAATTAAGAAAAATGACAATTTAATCCCACTACTAGTATTGTCACTATGCTTATCATCATTATCATAAAAAATGGTTGCATGATCATCTTCATGTACAATGACATTATCATAATCTATGTTTCACATGGCATGATCATCCTCTATCTCTCTTGGTTCATGATCAACATCATCTGTAGTAGAGGAGCATCACCCATACACTCAATAGATGCAAAAGTATTATTGCATGGGGAGATTGGGATCACCACACACCACCATTTGTTATTCTCCATCGTTGGTAAAAAGAAAAAGTGAATAAAATTAAGATTAGTCTTCATGGTATATATTCATATGAAATCTCTATGTTTAAATAGAATTCACTTGCTCACATTGTTGTGGTAACACTAATGTCCCATGCTTTAATTTCCATAGCTTTGTAGAGTTAATGATTATAAATCCATCGGGCATGATTCTTGATTGTTGCATTAGGTCCTATTCCCACCACATCCTCAAATCACTTAACATCCATAACATATACAAATAATATTCGATAGTCAGGCTTGTAGATATCTTGGATTATGCCAAACCAATCATCCATACTTCCATCAACTCTCTCAAAGCTAGCAATGACTCCACAATCTTGGATGTTTTGCTTATCATCAATCCTTTGAGTCTAAAAATGCTCTCACACCATATAGCATGGAACATTGCACACTTGACCAAATAAGAGTGATAATTAGATAAGTATCGTGATGTTGCTAGATTAGTAATAACTTCCAATGAGACATTACATATACTTAGCTTTGGCCAAACATCTTGGAGATAAATATTATACTTATTTTTGGCAAGCATCCTCTAGCATAGTTCCACTTGGTTGTTGTAATGAATGCAGCATTATCCCTCTCTTATTTCTCCATCTCTTCATGCAACCAATCCACATTTAGGTCTTTGGCAATGCCTTTAAATTCGAAAGATATGGCGTAACATGCCCATTGTATGTGAGAAAAGGTCCTTCTCTCCCTATCTCTTTTTAGCTTTGCATCCCCATACATTGCTACCCACTAACTTATCACATTGCTACCCACTGACTTATCACATTGCTATTGGGCACACAAAATATATTCATTTTTTAATGCAACTCTCTATCCAAGATCTTATTACACCCTCTTCCTTGAGGCACAATGGATGTCATCCTTGAGTCTTCTCCATTGCTCCATAATCATGGGAGGGAGGGATCAACTTGGGCAATAAATTTAGAGATGTATACAAGTGATTCCTGCACCAACCAGCTTTCAGTCATGCTACCTTTTGGACTTGCATTTTTCCTCACAAAATCCTTCAAGGTCTTAATAAAATTCTCAAGAAAGAACATCCATCAAGCATGAACTATGCCACATATAGCTATCTCATCCACAAATGTACTCTAATATGTAGTTGGCTTGTAAGTATGATTCGTGGAAAGTTTCCTCCACTAAACACACTACGTCAATCACCATCACTTGAGCATTCAAAAATGTTGTGGGATTAATTTCCTTTGAGCATTGTACCTACAAACATAGACACATCAACAATTTATTAGTGTAAGCAAGTGAAACATTATTCTCAGTTTGTAAGTGTGAAATTTTCCTACTAGTATGTAGTTGTTTTATGTCACAAGCTCTCCCATATTGTATATAGTCTCTCATGCTCTCTTCACAATGTGAGTAGGAAGTATAAACTCATAACATCATATATATGTGATCACTTTGCTATAAGAAACAATAGTTCTAACATATGTATATGATTGCAAGCTTTCACTTACCTATAGCATATTGTGCCAATCGTCATGAGACTTCAAACAAAATAACTTCTCCACACCTCTCCTTTTGGTCCTTCTAAAGGCCCTTGCAAGGATCACATGTGGGTATGCAAAACTTTGATATGGCTTGTCAATATCCATGGAGTATGTGGTAGAATTGTATTTCCATCTGTTGCCTTTCATGGCCAAGCACCTCTTTACCTTCCAATACTATGTACATTCTCTCTTACATGCTCAAAATCTCACATCCCTATCAAGTGCTCCCATATGGTAGACCCCACATTCTTGAATATATGCATAGTATCTAGAAGATGGTTGGTCTTTAAGATAGTCAAAAGATAGAGTATCTAATCAAGAAAATACACAATGTATATTCGATAGGCCTTGCATATAGCTCAAGGTTGTAAAAATTTGAGCTTAAAGACTTACCAACTGATTCCATGTGGAGGTGGATGTTCCATGTGCTTCCATAAATCCTTCCACTCTTCAATAGACCATGACTATAGGAGAATCCCATTAAAAGGTGCCTCATAACTATGATGATCAATAGGGAGAAATCTATGATGGTTCTCATAAATAAAATCTTTTAAAGAAGTTGGTCATTAAGAGACCAATGATGGACCACAAATGGGACGTGCATGGTAGCCAGAGGTAGAAGAGACCTAAATCACATGTTTATAGAAATTTAATATAAACCCTACAAAGCATAGTAATATGCATATATAGAAATTGGTTTAGGAGTCCCATATGTGAACATTCACCATAGCTTGGGAAGTCATGCATGGCCCACATTAGGATGACCCTCAATGTGAAGTCTTGCATAGACCAAGGTTGAGATACATCATGCACCTCAATACCTCTCCAAACTGTCTCCAACTCTTCTACCAACATGGCTCTAGATATACATCCATATTATTAACTTTATGCTTCCCTAGAATTAGTAGAGACAATAACATGCCATTTTTAAATTTCCATTAGGAGTCGAAGATTGTAGTTCCCCAACACTATCATCTGTACAGTGTAAGATGTGCTTTTAATCCCAAATGGGTTTGCACCATCCATTCCCAACCCAAGTCTCAAGTTTCTAGGTTCTTTCTTGAAGATTGGCCACATCACCCTCAAATTCATCGATATTTGTAGATTGTGATGCCTCCATGTCAGCGGTTTCCCTCGTGGCAACTTGCATATGGTAGCATATTTGGGTGCGGGTGGCCATCCTACATTCAACAGGTACAACATCAAGTCACTATCAACATATCTCTTTGATTAAGTGGGAGATCATTTAACCCTTCATTAAGCAAGTCATTACTAGTGATTTTTGAGGATCCCATTCTCCATACATGCTAAAATGATACATTGTGATTTTAACATGCTCAACTATGCATCCTTGACAATGGTCACACATACATTTTATCTTCTGTTCCAACCATGCCAAGTAATGATACAAACACAAGGTGTCATCATTCATATCACTAGATGATCAAGAGGCTTGAGAATGTGGAGGGGGACTATTGCTTGAGAATGTTGACATCTTTCCTACTTGAACATATGCCTTGGAAAATACAAGCACTATTATGATGTATCTTTTTTATGCATTTAAAAATGCATCTAAAGTTACGTGAAAACTCATTGTGAAGCGCATCAAAATTCCCATTGAAATATGTGTTTATTACTACTCAAAATGCAAAGGTAGATGCGGCGATTTTTTAAAACCCTTACACCGTGAACAATATCCAAACCCATTTCTGATATATTATTTGGTAGATAAAAATAGAAGGAGAAACAATGACTAATATTCCATGGGGGAGAGAAGCCTTACGTTTCTCAAAGTGCACATGTGAGAAGCCCTTGCTCTTCTTCTCCACCTCCTCTTGCTTGATAAATAGATAAGGTAAGCTCTCTATTAGCATTCTTCTCTTCAATAATGATTCATGGAGCTTTGTTATTCAATGGTTTCCTTGTTCTTTTTTCTCTTCCATTTTTTCCTATTACTTTATGGTTTGTTGAGAAATGAAGGATAGTCATATGTGAGGTATGTGGCTTAGGATATCACGGTTTGTGATCTTGGTCAAGTAGGTGGTGTGGGGTTTCCTCCATAGATCACATGGCTAAGAAAATGCACATGTATATGTGGGCCACCTATTGTTTTTCCACACAAGTAAGCACTCTATTAAATGGTTGTTCTTTCAACTTTTTCTACATGAAGGTAAATGTCAAAATAAATGAGAGTGCTCAAGTATTTTTTAGTGTGTTTTTAAACATAAGTAAATATGTGTTAGTAAACGTGAAATTAGATGCATGTAACAGAGCAAAAATGCTAACCTCTTGGTGAAACTGACATAGCATCACAGTGCTAAACAAGCCATTCTTGCATGTGAAAGGTATTAGCATTAAGTAATGTTGATCATACATTCTTGTGTGAAGTCTTTTACTTGTGTTTTTGTATTTATATAATTATGCTTGTGTTTGAATGTGCAACATCTTGATCTTCAAGCAAACATCAAGATGCATTCTATCTTTAGTGCTTTCTTTCCCATTCACTTTAAATATAATAAAATAGTATATGCAAATCTTCATAGACATAAATGCATATTTGTTTGTTTATTGTTATGTTATAGATGTTGTCAAACTCATTGTCTCGGAACTCAAATCACAAGAGCTCACTTTGGGCGTCCTCCAACACCGAAGGAGGTGTTAGACTATATGTCAAACATCTAGATCGTAGAGTGCCACATAACTTTTAAGGGTCTACACCTCAATCTTCTGGGTCACAACCAACCATGGGGACAATGCATCCTTGTCCTTGACCATCTCAGTCGTAGGTAGTAACATAGCCTCCATCAACCCCTCGAGCATCTGTATGGCAAATAGTATCACAAAGTCATGTGGCAAGTCGTCATGTCACTTAGACACATGTGCTAGATCCATCCACTATTGGTCAAGGGCATTGAAGGATCAGGGAGATTGGAGGGGATGGAGGAACTTCAAAGGTAGAAGAGAGGCCAAATATACATTTATAGCTAGTAGAGCCCCCTAGCGAAGGTATGTTGTGGTATGACATAAATGAGCAAGGTGGCCTCAAGATGGATGCACATGGAAGGGAGGTATATTCTTACCTTTGTGGTGTTGTGCATGCAACATATAAAGATTGTTAATTATCCTTCAAGCAACAAAAACCAATCTTGTTGGTAGGAAAATTTGACTTGTAGAATGATGGTGAGGCGGCTCTGACATAGAGCATTTAGGCATGCGAAACTCAATGGATCGCATGAGTTGTTTCAAGATTTTGTTAAATCTTAATTGTAGTTAACATTGGAATGCATATTTTGGATCTAATCTGAGGGTTTAAGGAGAAGTTACTATCAAAGATCCACATATATAATAGCAGAAATGAACCAACTAAAGTGTTTGTTAGATTGTCAAGTAGTCATAGCTTTTCAACTTGAAGTAATGGATTATCAAGTATGTACTAGTGGTTTAAGGAAAGGTTACTATTAAAGATCTACATGCAATAGCAAAAACTAACCAACTAAAGTGTTTGTTAGATTGTCAAGGACTCATAGCTTCTCAACCTGAAGCAATGGATTATCAAGTATGTACTAGTCAATTAGAATATTCATGAAAATTTTTCAATGATGTACTTTTGGATGGAGGTTTAAGAGTGAACATTATCCTAGAAAGCATGTACTTTTCTCATCAAACATTATACTTGTCACTTGCCTATCTCCAAGTGATAATGGTAGATCAAAGGAGGTTGCAACCTTTAGGTATTTTGAAGAAGCAACAAATCAAAGTTGCAAGTGTTCTCTTTAAAGTGAGTTTTGTGGTGTTGAGGATGAATGAACTAGGGGAAGCCTATCAAATGTTGTTGGGAAAACTATGGTTTAAATTAGCCAAGTTGAAAATCACTTCAAGTTGATTTTCTTTTTCATAAAATAAGGTGATGCTAGTTATTACTCATCAATTATCGGATACTCAAAGCTGTCTTTTGACAGAACTTTACATTTACATCTATTGAAAGGAAGATACAAAGAGAGCACATATATCTTAGCTACTGCATAGATTAGGAGGATAAAATCTTTGCTTTGATGTTTATGTGTGTGTGTGTGTGTGTGTGTGTGTGTGTGTGTGTGTGTGTGTGTGTGTGTGTGTGTGTGTGTGTGTGTGTGTGTGTGTGTGTGTGTGTGTGTGTGTGTGTGTGTGTGTGTGTGTGTGTGTGTGTGTGTGTGTGTGTGTGTGTGTGTGTGTGTGTGTGTGTGTGTGTGTGTGTGTGTGTGTGTGTGTGTGTGTGTGTGTGTGTGTGTGTGTGTGTGTGTGTGTGTGTGTGTGTGTGTGTGTGTGTGTGTGTGTGTGTGTGTGTGTGTGTGTGTGTGTGTGTGTGTGTGTGTGTGTGTGTGTGTGTGTGTGTGTGTGTGTGTGTGTGTGTGTGTGTGTGTGTGTGTGTGTGTGTGTGTGTGTGTGTGTGTGTGTGTGTGTGTGTGTGTGTGTGTGTGTGTGTGTGTGTGTGTGTGTGTGTGTGTGTGTGTGTGTGTGTGTGTGTGTGTGTGTGTGTGTGTGTGTGTGTGTGTGTGTGTGTGTGTGTGTGTGTGTGTGTGTGTGTGTGTGTGTGTGTGTGTGTGTGTGTGTGTGTGTGTGTGTGTGTGTGTGTGTGTGTGTGTGTGTGTGTGTGTGTGTGTGTGTGTGTGTGTGTGTGTGTGTGTGTGTGTGTGTGTGTGTGTGTGTGTGTGTGTGTGTGTGTGTGTGTGTGTGTGTGTGTGTGTGTGTGTGTGTGTGTGTGTGTGTGTGTGTGTGTGTGTGTGTGTGTGTGTGTGTGTGTGTGTGTGTGTGTGTGTGTGTGTGTGTGTGTGTGTGTGTGTGTGTCCCCCCCCAACCAAATATGGCTCCAATTTTTGCCTCACATTGTTGGGTAACGTAGGAGTTTCTATTTAGAATTACAAGCTAGGGACATGTCACATGATTAATAATTCACCTCAAGCTAAAAGTATAGCTCACTTTAAGTTTTAAGAGAAGATTAAAAGTGATTCATTAAACATGTTTCTATTTCTACTTAACACATATCCATACTAGAGATACAAACCTCTTTACCAATTCCAAAGGATAGGAAGCAAGTGATAGATCTCACCTTTAATTAAGCTTCCTTCTAATTGATGCTTATAGCATGGAGAGAAAATATACTTGCAAAACTATGTTGATATTATAAACTTATGTTTTTCTACCCAAAAAAACATTTAGGTAAGCTAGCTTCTTTGCAAGAAGCACCAACTATTGGTCAGCTCATAATAAATAATAATATTAACTTGTACTGCTAAGAAAAGAGCAATCCAAGAAACCACCAATAATTCTCTTAAGACATGCTACAAGAAGACCCTAATACTAATGTTCCTTGTAAAAAAACTAGCAAACTAAGGTTAAGAGATTGAAAATAAGTTTACTATTGTATCTATGGTAACAATAGTGTAGCTAGTTGGGCAAGAAACACAAGTTGCAAGTGGACACAAGTTCTACTAGAGCTTTATGAACATGGCTTTCTGGTGAACAAAAAGTTTTGAGACATTGATGGAAATTAGCAATATGCCTATGCTTTAGGATTAATCCAAGCCAACACCCATTCTTATGGTACATCCTCTTGTGTCAAGGTCATTACCATTACGAAAAATGAAGGCTCATAGTAGCTTAAGCTTTACCGATTATGCCTAAATTTCTCATATTTGTAACTTGTGTCATCTAAATTATACTTTCAACATTACGTTGGATTTCTCTATACCTCTTGAGAGTCTCGAACCAATATGTAATCCTCATAAAACCATTCTTATTGGCACATCCCCATGT
The DNA here is from genome assembly GCF_053477565.2 of Lygodium microphyllum. Taxonomy (NCBI): domain Eukaryota; kingdom Viridiplantae; phylum Streptophyta; class Polypodiopsida; order Schizaeales; family Lygodiaceae; genus Lygodium; species Lygodium microphyllum. Next base: position 35,240,507 of record NC_141162.1, on the reverse strand, counting down.
GCTACGTCTTTGCTGCATGAAGGCTTATAGGAGCTCGGCTCTCATATATTCAGGCTACTTTCTTGATTTTTCTACCTTATGTCTTTTCAGCTTTTGTTACTTGAATCCTCAACATATTGAAATGTTTTGGCTGTCTTGTTATATGATGAATGTTCTTGCTAATGCTTTGAAGAAGTCAACGTTGAGTGATTTAAGGATCGGGTATTGATTGTTTGGGTTTCCTTAGCATTAATTGTTCAAGCATTAAAAAAGGGCATGTGATGATATATACACGGGCATCCTTCATATGTTGTGAACTTGTGCATGGTCCACATCAAGACCCCTTGGACCAACATAATATTATGTTGGTTTAGCACAACTGCTCACATTAGTTGTCGGAATACTTGACCATAACATGTGGAGCTCCTCAACTAGAGAGTGGATGTTAATATTTTGCATATACCAACCAAGAATCAAAAGACTGAAAACGAGATTACCTTTCTTAGTTGTGAGCCATGGAGGAATATTCTAGCTCACCACAACCATGAGCCAAACACTATATTCATCACCCATTGGCCAAAAGGGTTGACCCCATCCATTACAAGGACTATTCTCAAGCTAAAACCACGAGCCAAACACTAAGCAAGAGCACCTATTGTGGACAAAAAGTGTTGGCCCCGTCTATTGCAAGGATTAGTTTTAAGTTTTGAAGCCCCTTGAACACAAAGTCAAGGCACTAGTCTTAAATATGTTTCCATGCCTTGCAATCCATAGAGAAACACATCACACCATCAGATGATCAATAATTAGAGTGTCAAGACATAAGGGCTACCAAATTCTTCTATATTGGGTCTATCATACTAGAGGAAGGTAACGAAGCACTTTGACCAGTATTGTGTCACCATACAAGTTAGCATGAAATCGATCAGTACCACATTTTGGACATGCATTTAGGTCTGCATGTTTGTGTTTGAAGAGAATGCAGTTGTTAGGTCATGTATGGATACTATTGTAGTCAACACCAATGATATAATGCAAGGGCAATGATAGTATGTGTACACAATGTAAGGTACTATGCATATGAGAGAGAGAGAGAGAGAGAGAGAGAGTATCATTGTCAGTGTGATGTGACATTAGGCCACCACCTTAGTTACTGTCATCATGTCATGCACATTGTGGGTAGCTCTCTCCATTGCCTATCACTATCCTGGCAGCATGGCACAATGTATACATCATTTTTCTGAAAGTATTGGCTTGAATTGAGACCAAAATCATTGGAGTAAATATTTTGATGCAAGAGGGCATTGTTTTAGGGCAAGTATTCAATGCATGTAACATGTTGTATGTGAGGTGATATAAGGTGTGTGTGATGAGAGAGAGAGAGAGAGAGAGAGAGAGAGAGAGAGAGAGAGAGAGAGAGAGAGAGAGAGAGAGAGAGAGAGAGAGAGAGAGAGAGAGAGAGAGAGAGAGAGAGAGAGAGAGAGTGTGTGTGTGTGTGTGTGTGTGTGTGTGCACGCATGCTCGTGCATAAGTGTGTGTGCATGCACCTATATACATGTGCACGTGTGCATTCATGTGTGCAAAAAATTGTGATTAAACAATAAAAGCTAAGTCAACATTCAGACATAATATATTTACACCTTAATATCTCCGCACTCAAATATGCAAAGCATGCTCTATGCATTAAGCATTATAAGAGGCTATTTATCTTCTTATTCATGATTCAATATAGTATTTTTATGATGTAGATATTGCATTAAGAGGAACTGTACATTTAAAAAGTTTATTAGCAATGCCAAAAACTATCCCAACACTTAGATTGTGCTCTTTGAAGAAAAGGGAAACTTAATGAAAAAAGCTTGAAGGTCTAGAATGTAGTGAGAAGCATGGTTTGTAAACAATTATCCTCGAATAAACAAAGTTCTCAATAGAATACATGTGGGTTGCCTCTTAGGGCAATCTTTAGTAGTTGCAAGGATGAAGTTCTAGCCCTTTTGAAAATACTTAGGAAGAGAGAACCTCCTTTAGTATTCTTGGTCTATTTGTAAAGAATTATGTTGGAATATGAATTAAGTACACAATGTAAGAAGAAACAGACATAACCTCTTGGGGCTATCTTCAATTGCTGCAAGGGTGAAGTCTTAGACATTATACAGATAATTAAAAAGAAAGAAATTGCTTTAAAAAATTTGATTTATGAACTTACTCATTGGTGTGTTTGTAAAGAATTATGTTGGAATAAGAATTAAGGACACAATGTAAGAAGAAATAGACAACCTCTTGGGGCTATCTTCAATTGCTGCAAGGGTGAAGTCTTAGACAATTAAAAAGAAAGAAATTTCTTTAAAACAATTGATTTATGAACTTACTCATACGGGTGTGTGAGTGTGTGTAAACATATATGTATGTGTGTATCGTCATTGGGAGGGGGGGTGTATACACATGTTTGTGTATATACATATGTATATATGAAAATTTATATTTATTTTGAGGTTAGAATATCAATTACTAATTATTATCTTTCCTACGGAGTATATTTGGTAATCTAGTGTTCTATATGCCTAAAGAATGTTTGTCCAATAGATTTCATGTAGTAGCCTAGATCAAGATTCCATCTTTACTTAGGTGACATCATCATACCTCCCAAAGGGTACTCATGCAACTCTTTCTTAAGTCCTAAAATGTCACATGGAAGGGAGAAAGAAAGTGACAAAAAGTACAACCCGAGAAAGGCATGGAATACAGACAGCAACATGGGTGAGGGTTCGACACTAGTGTTGATTGACACCAAAACTAAATCATTATGCAATCCGGTACAGCTCAAAAGACAGGTCATTGTTTGTGTCCTTGATTTTCCCCTTGCAAACTCAAGGGGCTGCTTCCCTTGAGCAAAATTGGAATTTGGTGTCAATGTTTTGAGCCTAAAGGTTGTCTAGTGTACTTAGCAAGCACCTCTTGATTCAAAGCTTAGAGGCTAAAATTTCTAGCCAAACTTGCTCCCCGTGAGTTATGGTAGATTGGGCATCCAAGTATCATTCAACTCGAGGCAAGAGTGCAAATGGGTTAATGTGAGTTACAAATCCCTTGGTGACATTAGGGTTGGCCAATGCTAGGAGGGTAAGGCTGAAGTCCATGCCAACTTCCAAGTCTTCATTTACTATTGTGATGTGAATTATGCATGATACTAAAGTGTGAGGATGAGGAGCTTTCTTTTAAGCCAAGTCTTGCATCTTCCAACAAAATCTAGATTCCCTCTTGAAAGTCTCTTTTTGTAACATGCTACTTCTCTCACATGTGTAGTGATGGGCACATCTTTGCAAGCGTTCAAAAGAGATCAATGGTTCCGTGTATTCATGCTTTAAGTGTACTAGTGCTCCTTCAGGTCCACATTTTAGAAGAGGTCTGTTTGATTGAATTTGTGCCAAGCACAGTCACATCAGTTTACGCATGTGGAAAGAGGTATCACATCGTAAAACTTCTAGGCAGGTTGCTTTTATATGTGTTTTTCCCTAGGTACTACATTCTTAGGGGGGATCATGACATCTGGTGCTCTATGCTGATGCTTCAAGGTAAAAGTGGAAACCAAAAGAGTTCAAGTGTAAGCTTCTGCATTGTAAAATACCAAAGTGCTGCATCAGCAAGCCATTTTGAGCTGTACCGGATTGCATAATGATTTAATAAAATTGGAGACTAGGTAGCTAAGGTAGCCTCTTCCTTGTCAGAAATGAAGAGACGAATGACAAGCAAATGTGTTGCAAATTCATGAGTGGGATGCATAGCAATGTTAACCACTCGACTCGGCCTGCGCCCTCGATGAATAATAAGCCGTTAATTATCCAAAAACAACCTACCTCCCCCTTCCTCCATTAAGTGCGTGCGACGGAATTATACACTGTTCACAGATTTTAGCATCTATGGTAGTTACTGTATCGAGGTTGGAGATTGAGAACCAGTAGATACTGCCAGAGCTGAGAGCATAATTTGTTGAACAGGATGATCAAACATATTAGCAACAAGCGGCTGCGGCGCTAATTACAACATCTTATACAGAAGAGTAATGAGGCGCCAATATTTCACATGAATTGGCAGATTATTGCAGGGCAAGGAAGAAAGAAGAGAAAATCTAATTAAGTTACAGATCATGATCTCCAACAAATTAAGTGACGGGGCGCCGCAGGGTGGGAAACGACTCAGGGAACAGGGTTAGCAAGTACTAAGCTGGTCCTGCACCTGCACGAGGAGGGAAATAATTCAGAGCGAGAGAGAGAGTGAGAGACAGAGCCGGCGGTGTGTGTGCACGCATAATGCAAAACTATAAAGAAAGAGAGAGAGAGAGAGAGAGAGAGAGAGAGAGAGAGAGAGAGAGAGAGAGTGTGTGTGTGGGGGGGGGGGGGGGGGGGGGGGGTGAATAAGCGCGCGTGCTGCAGAATGCAGGTAGCTGCAGGGGGAGAGAGAGAGAGAGAGAGAGAGAGAGAGAGAGAGAACTTACGCAATGCAGCTGCATTGAGAGATCTATCATACAGATCAGTAGGGTGGCGGGCACGGCTTGGGCTTGGGCTTGTGCTGGTAGCCTCCGCCGCCTCCCCCTCCGCCGCCGCCGCCGCCGCTCTTGGGAGGCACGGGGTAGCCGCCCTTGGGAGGATAACCACCATAAGGAGGCGGCTTCACGTAGCCGGGCCCGGAGCCGTGCGAAGGCGGCTTCATGTGATGGTGGTGGTGGCCGTGGTGCGGCTTGCCGGAAGGGCCGTAGCTAGGGGGGGGCTTGGTGTAGACGGGAGGAGGCTTGGTGTAGATTGGGGGAGGCTTGGTGTAGACCGGGGCAGGGGGGGGCTTAGGGACGACGGGAGTGGGGGGAGGCTTGGTGTAGACGGGGGCGGGGGGAGGCTTGGTGTAGACAGGGGCGGGGGGAGGTTTGGTGTAGACGGGGGCGGGAGGAGGTTTGGTGTAGACGGGGGCTGGGGGAGGCTTGGTGTAGACGGGGGCTGGCGGAGGCTTCGTGTAGACGGGGGCTGGGGGAGGCTTGATGTAGACGGGGGCTGGCGGAGGCTTCGTGTAGACGGGGGAGGGTGGTGGCAGGGGCTTGACAACTGGGCTAGAGCCGCTGCCGCCGCCGCCGTAAGGAGGTGGCGGGGACTTGTACGTGTACTGGCCTCCGCCATGGGCCAGCGCCACCCATGGCAGCTCGTTGCAAGCTAGTAAGACTACTACTGCTACTGTCACTAGTGTCAGTGACCCTCTGCTGACCCGCATTGCACCCATTGTCACACGATCCCCTCACTACTTTCAGTGTCTCACACTGCCTTAGCAGCTCGCACTACACTCATTATATAGGCACGCCTTCACAGGAAACACCTCCCCCCCCCCCCCCCCCCGCGCGGCCCCTCTCTCTCTCTCTCTCTCTCTCTCTCTCTCCACAGCACTTTTACACAGTACTTGCCACCTGTTTACCCATAGACCTACCCTTAGCCCTCTCACCCTCCCTCCCCTCGCCCATCATCCTCTCATCGTAGTAGCAGCTTTCCTTCTTCTCAAGCGTTACAATCCTTTTAGCACAGTTGTTACGCCACCTCGAGAACCTTCTTTCTTTTTCTTTTATGCAAAGGCTTGCCACATGAAACGCTGGCGTTTTCCCCCACCGCCGAAGCTTTTCTTTGGTTAAGTTGTCAGAGTTTCTCCTTTCAAACAAGCAATCAACGAGGATTATACATGACTGATACAAGTGCAGGAAGCCTCTGATATTGTGTGTCCGGAAATATAGAGACAACGTTTGAAGACATCATGGAGCTCTTCTTGTGGGGTTTTATGGGGATTCAGTCTTTCAAGTAGAGTTTTTCCAAAAACCCAAAACCCCCCCAAGGTCGCACATGGCGTTTTTTAGTTTTCTCGAAAAACCCCCTTGCCTATTGAGAAACCCTCCCTAAGGGTTTCTCCAAACAAACCCCTTTCCCATTTTTGGGAGAAGGTCTGAAGGCCCACCTCCATCTTCCCAAAAAATGAAATTTTTCAATATATTTTAATATTTTCTTTGAAGTGGGGGTCTTTAAAAACTCCCTATGTGTCCTTGGTTTGCTTTTGGAAATGTGGAACTCTTTGAAAACTTGTTTCCTATTCCAAACCCATGGGTGAACAACTCTCATGTTGTTTAAAGCGGATTTCCACTCTATTATCAAATGCAAGTAAGCCCTCTACAAGTATCTAGGAGGTATGTCTGAAAATACCTGGAAGATATAGGCTGTTGTTAAAAGAACAATAATTAAAAAAAGCATTTGGTGGATTACGAATACAAGAGTTCATGGTAGCCCTAGTTTTGGAGCTAAAATGACATTGATAATGCCTTTGAAAAGTTCATTAAGGAAGTCCAGCTTTCGTTAATAAGACTTTGGGAGGTTCTTGTTGAGTCTTCAAAGTATCCTATAGGGGCTTTTGATTAAGTTTTGATCCCATGTAGATATTGTGGTTATTTTAGTTCTCCATTACCATTACTATAGATGTCCGTGTTTTTTGAAAAAAAATAGGTGTTTGTATTAAGCAAACTTCAACAAAGAGAGAGAGAGAGAGAGAGAGAGAGAGAGCGCGCGCGCACACACACACACACACACACATGCACGTGCGTGCGTGCACACGTGCGCGTGCGCACACACACACACACACAGATTGGATCCACTAGCCTAACTTAACCCACTAATCCAAAGTACAAAGAGAAATTGGATCCACTAGAGTAAGTACAGAGAGAGATTAGATCCACTAACCCATCTTATCCACTTATTATTGCTTAACCCAAGGAGTTTACCACTCCTAACATTGCATAGTGTTAAGAAAGCCCATCTTCTTGCACTTCCTTACTACTATGGGGTCTATTCCATATCAAGCTTTCCTATCCTAAGCTTACCCAAGCTTACCTACTTTAAGTGCACCTAAACTCTAGGCTACCTACACTTGAGCTTACCTAGATTAGGCTAAGTCTACCTACCTAGGCTTGCCTATACCTAGCTAAGTGTTCCAATGTTGGCTTGCTAAATGGCTTCAGCAAGTGTTCCAACTCACACTTGTCTTAGGCACACTCAATCTTTTATACTTGACTAGGCCCAAGGATTTGTATACTTGTCTTAGGCATACTTGAATTTGTATACTGGACTAGGCCCAAGTATTTGTACTTCACTTTCTTACTATGATCTCAACTTGATTCTGCCACTTGTCTTGATGCACACACAACTTAAGTTTGCTTACAATCAATTGTTTACCTGAAAACTTGGGTGAGCTTACTCACCCGAATTGACTTGGCCTTGTTACATGGCTTGAACTAAGCCTCTATACTCAATAAATGTTAAACGCCATCTAAGTTACCAACCTAAGCAAGCTTGCTTACATTGGCCTTCTCTTACTCATGGGATCTTTTGGATAGATAGAACTAGTCTAGATAGAGGCAAACCAAGTCTACATAGAACTGCCTCCTCGTGAAGTGCGAAAGGGGAACAATACACAAGGATGCTTACACTTGTTTGATTAGGTTAAAAAGTCAAAGGGGCAACCAAGTCTAGATAGAACCACCTCCTCTTAAAGTGCCAAAGGAGAATAATCACAAGGATATGTACATTTTTTCACCTAGGTTAAAAGTCCAAAAGTTATTTGGGAAATATTATCCTTTGTAGGTCATTGAATGCTTTGGAAAGAATTGCTAAAGAATAGAGACAAACGATAATGAAAAACAAGTCAACCATATCTATCACAGTCTCTATGCTAAGAGAAGGACCTTATCTGTTGCATTTTCTATGTTAGCACATAACCCTATTGCAATCTATAAACTAGAACGCAATACCAAACACAAGTGTGCTACAAGATGCAAACTAGCCCAAGCTAGACATTGGAGTTCTTGTGTCTAGTTGTGTTGATTATGTAGAAGAGGCATTTTACAAAGGTGGATATGGAAATGGTGCATCATTTTCTAATAGGATGGGATGAAAGAAAAAGGTAATTAATGAAAGTGTTAAGTCTACCTTAGTTTAGTTTGTATCTTATAGTAGGTTTGACTATTGGCCATGATTTTGTCCTCCTCTTCTCGATCTAAGACTTCTACATCTCGAAAGCTCAGAACACCCACAATTAACTACATATTCAACAATTTTGGAATTTTCATAAAGTTTGGGAATTCCTAATGTGATAAATATTTGGACACATGGTCAAATCTTATCCCCTTACTTGAAGGTGAAATTTTCCTTAGATACTATATAGGCAATCCCCCCAAGTCCCACTCTCAAATATTGGGCTAAGATTTAACCACTTGGTCAAATCTTTACTCTTTATTTGAAAGTGAAACTTGTGAGATTCCCAAATTCTCTAATATGGTATTAATTAATTCTGGCATGCCATACATGATCAATGACCATATAGGTTAGTTGGTCATTAATGACAAAGGGAAGAAAGTCATCACCAAGTTGTATGAGCTTGTCATATAGGTGTATAGGCATAGTCATATTGTACTTTGTATTAGTTGCACACCTTCTGTTGAGGAGAAAGGTCTTTTTGCTACTTTACTAAGGCTTTTTGCCCAATGAACATGGATGCTCTATTAGACTTAGGGGTAGCTAACAATGTGAGAGTTTTTCTATTAGACTTAGGGTTAGCTAACAATGTGAGGGTTTTTCTTTGAAGGCCTTAATTGTATTAATGATGGAATGATGCCACATGGATTGGCTATAGTGAGTGAGGATACGACTCATTTTATGCATATGGGAAATATGAACCTCTAAATGGATTTAGCAACTAGATTTCTTGTGTTTTGGTAGGGAAGAATCTAAGGTTTTCTCTCATGATTAGTAGGATTTTTCTTAGAGCCATGAGTATTTATTCAGGTGAAAGCAGGTTAACCTTTACCCAATTGTGTGCTTATTGATAGTAATATATTAGTGATATACTAGACTTTCATTGGATACTTAGTATTATGTTCCTTGTGTCACACAAAGTGTGGATTTGTCACCATAGGTACAACTCTTGTTGGCATGCTTCAAGGGGTTTTTTATAGGTCTAAACATTAGACTATGTCTAAGAGGATAAAAGACATGGACAATAGGGATCTATCCCTACAACATGCTCGAAACCACTTTTCTCTTTGCTTCATGGTCACACAACTACTCTAAGAACACATTGAATATAAGGCCCAATAAGGTATCATGAAAGGTTTCTTACTTCCTCAATATTTATAGATGATAACTTAAAACTCCAACAATAGAACATTCTTCACTACAAGAGCTCCATAAGGTTTATCATGAATTAATTATAGTCACAATCTTTGTTATTATCAAGGATAAAATAGAAGCTCATTTGATGGATTGAGGGGAGGCCTTGAGATCTCTTAATCAATTTGCCTTTAGGATCATTTAGAAGGTGCAAATATTGAGCTACCCAAGGTGCCTTGATTTTTCCGTTGACACTTTGAGTAGATCATGGAGAAGTTCAAAGCTAGGATGCAACAAAGGAGCTATCTATCTATCTATGGGCTTGGCTGGTAAGCTAACTCTCATTCCACCCTCGATGAAACTCATAGTAATCTTTTGCACCTCCATTTCTTTCTTTTCCAAGGCCTACTAGAAACGCTTAAAACATTATGTTGTTCTATTGGAAATAAGGAGGGTAGCTTGCTATTACTTGCGACATCGAGCTTGGGAGGAAATAACATATCCTTAGGACAAAGGTGGTATTGGTATTGGTATTAAAGCAGTTCAAGAGAAAGTTTCAATGCTATTATTTCAACTTATCAAGAGCTTTGATGAAAATCAGTTGTGAGCCATTATCTTTTGCAGCAACTAAATTGCCACTTGCAAGTTACCTAGCAAATTCTACAATGAGTGAATTGTTGGGACGTGTTTTTTTTTGCAAAAGGACCAAGGTTAAGTCAAAGTACTTTCAATAGGCATAGAGGTTATTTGATGCATGAAAAGATGTGATAAGCTCTTTGAAGTGGTTGGGGGATAGCCCCAAAGAGAATGCTTCTCTTTCCCATGTAAAATGGCTATAGTTTAAAGCCTTTACTTATGACTCCTTCTTGGATAGGATTGAAGGTTTACTTTCTAAATCCATTAGTGATAGAGGTTTATGGTTTTTGTTGCACCTATACAAAATTATCCATATTACATGTCTTCAAAGGGTAGTAAAAAACACCATTTACTTACATATTATAAGGCAATAAATGACATGTTTTTCTTATGACTCACTAGGTTTTATCATATCGTAAATGGAAATATAATTTTGGAAAAATGTGATATTATAAATTTATCAAAGTTTTTTGAAATAAAGTAACCTTTTATTGATGGCATGTGGTACAGTTACATTTTTTGAGGTGCACCACATGAGAGTTTATGTTGATGGGAATATGTTTAGAATACGTCCTCTTTTGAGTTCTATTGTCCTCCATAGATGGGTAAATAGTACGGCATGACTAAAGGATGCCACCTTCAACTAACCCAGTAGTTGCTTTTAAAGATAGAAAAGGTTTTATTACCTACAATAATATCTAGATAGAGAAAGCCAAAGTAGCTTGGGGGAAAACTAACCCTAGAAGTGATAACTCAGTGATTTTGAGAATTGGATCGTAAAACAAATTGCCCTACGTTAAGGCTTATCAAAATCACAACAAACTAACCCTAGAAGTGATAACTCAGTGATTTTGAGAATTGGATCGTAAAACAAATTGCCCTATGTTAAGGCTTATCAAAATCACAACAAAACAAACTATTGACCAAAGATATGATGAAATTCATAGGGATTCCTCATGTGTGTCTTTTTGCACAAAATAAGAGGAATCAATGAAGCATATTATGCAAGATTATAGAGAAGTACAATGGAAATACATAAGCATTGAAGCAAATTGATGAAGACCTTAAAAAAGCTAGGGCTTCATGACTTTTTAAATTGGTAGCAAGCCTTACTTGGAGACCAAGGGTTTTTAATCATGAGTCGTATAGAGTTGGGAAATACTTAGAGTAGTCCTACGTAGTTTGATGTGGTTGTGTAGTAATGATATCCCTTTTGGTCGTGCGAGGCATAGAATAGGGGGTGCTAGATTTTTGCACTACCTTAGGTTAATTTTGAGGCTTTTTCTTAGTTTGATCTTTTTAAGAAAGAATAACTCTTTTAAGGTGATTGAGAAAATGCCTATAGAGCTGACCTCATCTCCTTGGATATGTTGCAAATACCTTACTCTTTTGCATTAAAACATATTCTCTTAAAGAACAATATCATAAGCAACGGTAGTAGACCAAAGCAACCCTACCCTACAAAGTCCTACTAGAATTTGCAAGGACTATTTATCCTTTTCAACACCAATATGTCCATTTTTTCATCCTACCAAATAGCACAAGCAATTCAATATCTACAACCTTATCTTTGAAATATCAATTCATTTCTCAATGACTATAAGATCCAGCTAAGAAGTTAGGTAGCTTAGATCAGTGTAATTAGAAGGTTGAAACCTTCAATCATCAAATGCTTGTTCAAAATACAAGTAAAATGAAAAGTTTCAAGTTGAGTTACATCAATGTGCAAACTCATCACCAATGTTACAATTTAGACAAATGTGTCTCTAAGTCTTCACATGTTTACCATCACCAAAAGACACTAGAAGTGTGATATACCCTAATAAAGCCATAGTGAACTTTTTTCTGACATCTGTGCAAATAATGTTTGGAAATGGTTTTTAGGTCACTTTGACTATGTTGGCAAATTTTGGCTGAAATTGTTCTAACATAGGGATAAGTCCTATCTTTGAGCTTGATTTGTGATCAAACAAAGAAAATTTTTGCCAAAGTTCCTCTCAAGGAGTTTGAAGAGGGCATCAAGGAGAATATTTGGTCATATCACATGCTCAATCAAATTCCTCATTGTTTTGGAGATACATGCATCCAAAAATGAAAAAAAAAGATGTTTGTCAACATTAATTTTATTTTAAAATAAACATGTTTTGTTGTTTGTGCTTTCTTTTTGATTTTCGCAAGTTGCATACAAGTGCCAATTTGAAAGGATTGCATGAAGTTTAGTGTGCGCTTTTCTCAAAAAATATACCATCCATGAAAAATCCTCTTTTGGGTGCATAAAGTTGTTTATGGGTGCACAATTGATCAAAACAATCTTCTTCTTCATCTTTTTCTAGAAATTCGAGATTGTGATTATGAATGAGAGATATTGAGAGTGAGATTGGGATCCCTTTCATGCATATGATATAAGCTCAGGGGTGGTTTGGAGGTTCAAGCTCCATATCAAAGTGTATATTTTGATCGTGCTATTGGCTGGTGCTCCTTTGTCTCCATCATATTATGATGCATATTCCTATTTCACCCTTTACCTTGTGATTCTCTATCAAAAATCATGTTGATTCTTATCAGATTGTGACTAGTTGTGTTTCAAGAAGAGAACAAACTCTAAAAAGGAAAATTTTGAACTTATTGCTAGTTTGCAAAAACCTTGAACTTTTGATTCTTGTCCTCCTATGCATCCTACACAATTGCAAGTTTATGAAGAGTATAGTTGCCATGAAACAATGGGCCCTCAAGTCTACAATTGCCTTTAACTATCAAGAGAAAGTTATTTACAGATTAGTCCTTTTAATGGGGCAAGTCTATCTTTTATGTCTATGAAATATATCAAATCTTCTACAAGTCTATTATTATGAATTTATTAATTTGAAACATGTGTTATTTCATAGAGTAGTTTGACCCAGTATATTGCTAGCCTTTGAGAAAATTCTTTGACTCTAACATGTTCAATGTCAAAGGCCAATCAAAAGTCTTGAAATTCAAGTGCTACTATGAGTAAGGAGGACTCTAACCATTTATTTAGCATCTCAATCTAGAGTTTCCCTTCCTTGGTCTAAATATTGTTTGTCTTAACATGTGGGGCACATGTCAAATGATGATGTATACTGTTCCTTTAGTCAACATTGTGTCTTCCTTGTTTATTCATGTGCAACAAGTATATAAACTAATATTCAAAAGTGTACTCTAATTTCCCAACTAAAGATAACCTTGAAGAATTGCATCTCTTAGTATATAGCAACTCCATAGAAACTACTCAATCAAACATGAAGCAAACAATCCCCTATTCAACTATTTGTCTTGCATGTTTTAAATACTAGCATTAGTAGCACCAAATATCATAAAAACCTAAACACTTACCTTCTTTTAATGGCATCACTATACTTACTATTATCCTTCAAGATTACCTTCAGTTAGGCTAATCAAAGTAAACTTTTGAATGTTAGATTTAGACTAGTTGCATATTATGAGAAGTTTCAAAGTAGGCCAAAGAAACATGAAATATTATCTAATATGTGCCCCATGTGTTAAGTCAAACATACATGATTGAGCAGGGTTTTGCAAACAAAGAAGGGGCACATAGCTAGAGTTTTAAATTTGGAGCCAATAGGGTAGTCTACCAAAATTGTAATAAACCCCCCCTATTCGCATCCCATAGGACCCCCTAGAAAATTTTTAAATCTCTTTCCCTCTTGTCGATGCCGAATAGGTCGCGGGGTGGAAAGAAGTATAAGATGACGACGAAGAAGGAGAAGATCACGATGACGATGATGAGGGGGGGCCACATGGCCTACCCACCCCCTGGCCCTCTCAACCAGTCCTTGCGGCCACCTCTGGGTGGCTAGAAGCCCCACTGCCATGCAAATGGACAAGTGGTGGGTGGGATGCGACACCACCACCACCTCCCCCCACCTATAAAACCACTATCCTCCCCCCCCCCCCCCCTGTTGGGGGTAAAGGCGCCTCCGCCGTGCCGCCCCGTGTATTACTACACTGACAGTACCCGCCACTGCACACTGCAGGTGGCGGGCGCCCGTCACGTCACTTTATTCTTTATTCTTTTAGTGACAGTTTGAATAAAGGAAGGCCCGATCACACATTGTGACTGTTGGAGTTCCCATTTCTTGTCTCTCTCTTTCTTGCTCTTGCTCTCCCGCCATAGCTCGCGTGCAAGCTTCGATCCTTCTCACCTTTCAACTGGTATCAGAGCTTGGCATTCTCTTGCTCGAGCTCGACTCGGTGCTTCCCGACCTTCGCATCGACTCGCTTCACGCATTGGGTCTCCATCCCGGCAGCCATATCCGATCTCCTCAAGCTCCCGTCACTCCCCGGCTTCCCGAGCACCTTCCTAGCCTATTGAGGCACCTTCAAGGCATTGATACTGAGGTATTTGATCATTCTTTCAAGGTTTTATTTCAGTCTACAGGTTGCAAACAGCAAGGGCAGCCATGGCTTCAAACCCGTGAAGCTTATTCTCCTCATATTGTGCCTTACACCTATCAAGGCTCAAAGAGGCTTGTCATAGGCCTTTGATAGGCCCTTCTTGAGCCCCCCATTACCCCCTTTTCAGCCCATGTGGAGCAGCAGCAAGTTCAGCACCAACAGGGCAGATTGCATCATTTTTTTCCAGGCTGTGAGCACTCATCTACTTCAGCTCCACACTTGGCCATTGCTTCTTGCTCTCTACCTTGATCAAGAGGGCTATAGACTTCATGTTTGATGTCATTCAAGCTTTGGGCATTGGTCTTGATCATTTGGGGCTGATTTCTTCAGATTTGGGACTGTTATAAACTGTCATAACAGGCTGAAAACAAGGCAGCACCATTGGCATTAGCATTTGTTGCTTATACTCCATTCCGGTTGTGCTATTTGATGCCCGTATGCGGTCTACATGATGCCTAGTGCCTTGGGAATGTATGCACATGATTATGCCATGATTTTGGCCTGAAATATTGGCTGATTTGGGACTGTTATTTACTGTTATACAGTGCTGGAAACAGGGCAGCCACACTTGGCATTGGCATTTGATGCTTATACTCTACTCCGGTTACCTTGTTTGATGCCCGTATGCGGTCTACTTCCTACCCGGATGTATTGGGGATGTATGCATTTGGTTTGACCATGATTTTGGCTTGAATTCGGGGCTGAAATCTACTGTTTAGAACAGTAAATACATGCTGGAATAACAGTGGGCTGAAGGTACTTTACATGCTTTGGCACTTACCTACCGATACCGGATGTATGCTTTGAGCTTTGGCATGATGTCTCTGACATTTGGGGACGACTTGGAGCATATGTATGAGATTATGGGATGCTTTTGAGCTTCGCATTAGCTCCGTCTTCATTGGCATTTGGACCGACTTGGCATGCTCGTGGACCACCTATGCCTCATGTCTCTGCTTGACAGTTAGGCTTTTGCATTACATGCTTTGGTTCGTGACATATGCTATTTGGTTCGTGTATGCCATACCGACATTTGGAGCTTGGATTTGGATGTATTTGAGCATTCCCGGCTTACTTGATCACTGATCTTGGCTGCTATTTGGATGTCATTGAGTTGACTGAGAGCTTATTTGGGCTTATGTATTGCTTCATGGTTAATACGACCGGTGCTTCATGTATGTCATGCTCTCTTGGATGCGCTTGATGCATTGACAGGGTCACTTATCACTGGTGCTTTCTCTTGGGTTGTTTGAGCTTCTGAGCTCGCTTTTTACGCCTTTTGTGCCAGTGGGAGCATTTTACATGCTTTCTTGACCTTTGACAGTTGCATGCTATTGGAGCACTTACATGTATTTGGAGCAGTTTATGTCTTGAGCAGCTACATACACATTGAGACTTTGGGATCATACTCCGATCTTTATGGATATGCATTGATGTACTCTTGGTTCACAGGATGCTTATGAGTTGAGTCTCATATTTGGATCTTTCTCTTTGAGCAGACACCTATTTGTGTCAGGTTTTGGCAGTTACAGAAACACTTTGTCTAGAGTGTCTGGGAGTGTGCCTTTCACTGGCAGATGTTATTTTGACATGCTTGGTGTTGAGGTCATGTTCTTTTCACTGTCATTGGCCTTACTTATGTCCGTTTCATGCCGGCTTTGGACCTAGCATTGTTTGCTTGACATTGGATCCTATTTTGGGACAGTTTGCTCTCTAGACTGCATACCTGCAATTTATTACAACAAGTAGTTATTGGTGGACTGAGGTGTACTTTTCATGCTACAATATCCTGATTTGGTGTACCGCACCTAGTACTAAGTGGGCAGCAACTTTTGGCACACTTTGCTCACCCTTTGGACCCCATTTTGGTCATTTTTGGGCAGTTTCTGCAGTAAAATAGCAAGCAGTTTTGGACTGTTTGGGCATTTCCAGCCTGCATAATGGCGTCATCTTCGCATGATAGTGCCATCTTTAACATTAAAAGTTGGATGGTACCAACTACTCTTACTGGAAGAGTCAAATATGGCAGGTTTTGGTGCAGAAATCTCAGATTAAGCCACTTCGGTTGAGTGGGGAGCAGCCTGAAACTATGGACAATGATGACTGGCTTGAACTTGATGAGCTATGCAAGTCCACGATTGTATTGTCTCTCACTGAACAGGTACATTATAATGTCTTTGAGGAAGCACAGAGTGCATGGGATCTATGGAATAAGATCAAGAATCTTTATGATAAGAAAAGTCCGGCGAGTCAGATGTACTGGTTGAAGCAGCTTATGGATCTGCGCATGAAGGATAATGCGACTATGTCTGCTCACTTGAGCCAGTTCCATGCTATACTGAAGAACCTGACTTCGCAGGATATCACCTTTGGAGAGGAAGTAACTCCTCTTTTCTTGCTTGGAACTCTGAATGAGTCATGGGATGTATTCCGCACTGCTCTTTGTGCCTCTAGTGCTACTCTAAAATTGGCAGATGTTGAGAGTGCTCTTCTTCAGGAAGAGGTGAATCACAAAAACTTGGATGCCTCTCGTGGTAGTCATGCTTTGAAAGTTAGAGGCAGGAATGACAGGTATGACCGTGGTAATGGCCGAGGCCGTGACTCGCAGAAGGGTCGGTCTAAATCTCGTGGTGGCAAGTCGCGTAGTAAGTCGCGTGGGCGCAATGCAAATGTCACTTGTCATCATTGTGGGAAAAAGGGCCATATTAGACCACAGTGTCATGAGTTGCGCAATGAGAAGCGCAAGGATAAGGGGAAAGATAAAGTGCAGGAGAAGTCCTCTGATCGCAGCATAGTACCTGCGAAGTCCAGCGTCAAGATTGAGGAAATTAATGCCACGCAGACTGAAGAGTCCGATGGTGGTGATGAGTTTATACTTGCAGCTAGTTCTTCTGATGCTTCACACTTGACTGAGACACCTAGTATGTATGCACAGTGCTGGTTATTGGATTCAGGTGCGTCCTTCCATGTGACGCCTTACCGTGAGTGGTTTCAATCTTACCGTACTGTATCTGGATCAGTCAGACTTGGAGATGACAGGTCTCTTGATATTGTGGGCTATGGAGATATTCAGTTGCAGTTTTCCACTGGCAGTTCCTTTTTGCTCAGGGATGTACGTCATGTACCTGTGCTTACGCGCAGTCTTATGTCTGCAGGACAGTTGGATGATGCAGGGTTTCATGTCTGTTTTGGGGATTCTGCCTGGAAGATTACCAAAGGCAGACTTGTACTTGCTAGAGGTGCCAAGGCTGGCAGCCTCTATCCTCTTGTTGTATCTGGGTCCTCAATTGACCATGTTTTGGCAGTGGGCTCTATCCCACATGTATCACTTTGGCATGCCCGTTTGGGGCATATGTCTTTGAAGGGAATAAAAATGTTATCTGGTTTGCAATATCTTCCGCCTTTGGACTATGCACGTTTTGACTCGTGTGATCATTGTCTTTATGGTAAGCAGAATAGGTCTACGCATAAGAAATCGGGTAGGCCATGCATGAGTGAGCCCTTAGCTTTGGTGCATTCAGATGTTTGTGGGCCCATGCCGTGTATGTCTATGGGTGGCGCGAAGTACTTTGTTACCTTCATTGATGATTTTTCTAGGAAAGTGTGGGCTTATCCCATAAAGCAAAAGTCCGATGTCTTGGCAGTCTTTCAGCGTTGGCTTGCTCTTGTTGAGAACCAGACTGGGTATAGGCTGAAATGCCTTAGGACTGACAATGGGGGAGAATATGTCTCACGTGCTTTTGAGCAGTTTTGTGATGAGAGGGGTATTAAGCGTCAGTTGACCGCCCCTTACACCCCCGCCCAGAATGGTTTGGCTAAGCGCATGAACAGGACTATTCAGGAGCGTGTCCGCTCTATGCTTAGCCATGCAGGCCTACCCCAGAGTTTTTGGGCTGAGGTAGTTAGTACGGCAGTGCATGTCATAAACCGATCGCCTTCTAGTGGATTGGATTTCCAGGTTGCAGAGGAAGTTTGGGCTGGTAAGCCACCCTCTTATGCGCATCTCCGTGTCTTTGGATGTGAGGCATTCTGCCATGTGCCCAAGGACAAGAGGAGTAAATTGGATCCAAAGAGCATTAAATGCATATTCCTTGGCTATGGTGAGTCAGGAGAGATGGGCTATCGCCTATGGGATCCGCAGGCGCGGAAAATAGTACGCAGCCATGATGTCGTCTTCCATGAAGACAAGATGCACAGGCAGCCTGAGAAGGTGGTTGAGATCCGCAGAGTGATCTTTCAAGAGGAGCCTAGAGCTCCAGCACAGCCAGTAGTACAGCCTGCAGCAGTTCCTCCACAGGGCCAGGATATTGGATAGGCAGTTAGACAGGCAGCAGAGCCTGCGGTGAGACGGTCTGCTAGAGACAGACGTCCACCTGACAGATTTCAGCCCTCTATGCATTATGTTTTGGTTACAGATGCAGGAGAGCCTTTCACTTATGATGAGGCTATGCGCAGGGGTGACAATCACTCCTGGGAGAGGGCTATGTAGTCTGAGATAGACTCCCTGCATAAGAATGAGACTTGGGATTTGGTTGCCTTGCCTAAGGGCAAGAAGGCTTTGCCATGCAAGTGGGTGTACAAGCTGAAAAGTACCCCTGGACACCCCAAGCCGGCATACAAGGCTAGATTGGTAGCAAAGGGTTTTAAGCAGGAACATGGTGTGGACTTTGATGAGGTCTTCTCTCCTGTGGTTAAGATGACCACCCTGCGCTTAGTCTTGGCTTTGGTTGCACAGCTTGACTTAGATCTATATAAGATGGATGTCAAGACGGCTTTTCTACATGGGGACTTGCATGATGAGATCTATATGGATCAGCCTAAGGGCTTTGCAGAACCTGGCATGGAGCACCTAGTGTGCAAGTTGAAGAAGAGCTTGTATGGCTTGAAGCAGGCACCTAGGGAATGGTATCATAAGTTTGATGCCTTTATGCAATCACAAGGCTACAACAGGAGTGCTATGGATCCGTGTCTTTACACGAAGAAAGCCTGTGATGGCAGTTTGCTTATCTTGGTACTCTATGTTGATGATATGCTGATAGCAGGGAAAGCTCATGATGAGCTAGATGCTCTTAAATCTCAGCTGAAGAAGAGCTTTGAGATGAAGGATTTGGGACAGGCCTCACATATACTTGGGATGCGCATTAAGCGCGATAGGCATCAGGGGCTTTTGTATCTCTCACAGCGGGAGTACATTCATAAAGTCCTTGAGCGCTTCCGCATGCAGGACGTAAAGCCTATTGGCTGTCCATTACCTTCTTATGTAAAGGTATCACAGGCCGATTGTCCGCAGACAGATGAGCAGAGGGCCGAGATGGCCAAGATCCCTTATGCTTCAGCTGTGGGTAGTTTGATGTATGCCATGATAGCCACTCGTCCAGATATTGCGCATGCAGTTGGTGTTGTGGCACGCTATATGGCTACACCTGGCAGCAGACATTGGGATGCCGTGAAGGGTATCATGAGGTACCTGAAGGGCACAACAGATATGTGTATTTGCTATAACAGCCAGGATACAGGGGTCGTGGGGTACACTGACTCCGATTATGCAGGACATGCAGATAGTAGGAAGTCCACTTCTGGCTATGTATTCACCTATGCTGGAGGGGCTGTCTCTTGGATGTCCAGGGTTCAGAAGTGTACGGCTTTGTCTACCACTGAGGCCGAGTATGTTGCAGCCACTGAGGCTTGCAAGGAGGCCATATGGTTAGGCCGTCTAGTTGCTGACCTTGGGATTGATGCTACACCTACACTGCATTCGGATTCTATGAGTGCCATTCAGTTGGCTAAGAATCCGGTCTTCCATGCGAAGACAAAACACATTGAGGTGAGGTATCACTTCATACGTGGTGTCGTGGAGGACAAGTCTGTTGACCTTATCAAGATCTCCACTGACGAGAATCCTGCAGATCTGCTCACGAAGAGCCTCACTATTGAGCGCTTTGCCTTCCTTAGGAGGTTGATGGGCGTTGGATGAGATGTCACCTTTCCTCATCCCTTGTACCTATGTACATTTGTACTGTCTTTTCTTTTTCTTTTCTCTCTCACTAGGGCAGATTCGCCTTTAAGTGGGAGGTTGTTGGGGGTAAAGGCGCCTCCGCCGTGCCGCCCCGTGTATTACTACACTGACAGTACCCGCCACTGCACACTGCAGGTGGCGGGCGCCCGTCACGTCACTTTATTCTTTATTCTTTTAGTGACAGTTTGAATAAAGGAAGGCCCGGTCACACATTGTGACTGTTGGAGTTCCCATTTCTTGTCTCTCTCTTTCTTGCTCTTGCTCTCCCGCCATAGCTCGCGTGCAAGCTTCGATCCTTCTCACCTTTCACCCCCCCCCCCCCCCCCCCGCCCACATGAAGAAAGGAGAAGAGGACACCATAGCACGCTGCCTCTTTGTCAAGAGAGAGAGACAAAGAGAGAGAGAGAGAGAGAGAGAGAGAGAGAGAGAGAGAGAGAGAGAGAGAGAGAGAGAGAGAGAGAGAGAGTGTGTGTGTGTGTGTGTGTGTGTGTGTGTGTGAGAAACTTTTGGAAGGTTCCAAAAATTCCCTCCCATAAGAGGGGTTCGTATGCACAAGTCCTGCAATCGCATACGGTCCCACCCTCCATCACTTGCTCTTGTTCGAGAGGCCTCAAATTGCATAATCCATGCTCCCACTTTGCGGAAGTTCTCCACAAGGTTAGGTAGTCTAGCAAGGTCCTCTACCAAGGATGCACACAACTAGGTCATTTCTTGAGACACCTTGATTTATCGACTGGTTCCTTGGTAGAGGATAGTACGAATCTTCATCTTAGTTGAGAGATTCATAAGCTGAAAGTATGGCTCCAAAGCGAAGAGTGACACACACCAATGGTAATCTCGCATCCAACAATAGAGCAATCATCTGGGCTGTTGCAATTAATACAAATATAACATTGGGTATGGATAATTCATTTCCGAATACCCAGGTGCTAATTGCCATGTCCTATATTCATCAAGACACGGACTATATTGCTTTGGCATGCGCATGAATTCATTTAAATGAGTAGCTTGAAATTATTTTTTCAATGGTTATGTGCTTGTAGGAAATCATAGGAAATTTTTTTCTGCATTAGGTTCACCATAACCATAAATGACCTTGCATAGGTTAATGCATATGGTGCATTGAAATTCACACAAATCCTTGTACCCAAATAAAATCATTGAAAGGGATAAACCTCATCTCAAATATTCACAAGATTGAGTCTTCAAAGTGCATGTATCAAGAGAAGTAAGTTTGCATCTAGATGCTATGCGACAAATTCATATGTAGCATAAACAACATATAAGGTTCTAAAATATTATCGACTCCCTCTTCTTGCAAATCAGTAGTTATGTTTTTGCCACATTGAAGGTCTATGTTGCAGCTTGCATGCCTGATGGATTGCATGGTAAGCAACCTAGTCTAAAAGAAATTCATCTTAGAAACTCTAGGCCTTTGCCTAAGCTCTTGCCAACAACACGAACTGATAGCTCATGTTTGATAGATTGGGATCTTGATGATGTGTGTAGTTAGTACAAACAATGGTCATAAGGATTAAAACTAAGATGCCTTGAGATATGTCTGATAACTATTATTTCCACCAATCCAATTCGGAGTAAGGCTAGATATAAACAACAACTCCAGGCCTCAAAGGCAAAAGGCAAGTGGAGAGCTCAAGAATTAGGAAACCCTAAGTCAAAGGAAAGACTGATACTTTTATACTTGTTTGGGAAGAAGGTTGGGTTATCAATCAATAGAAGTGATCAATAGATCTTACATCTTGTATATGATACCTTAGCATATGCCTTAGTCGAAGGAAGGGAGTGTTAAGTAAAATTTTACATAGTATCGCTCTTAAATCCCAAGGGGGAGAGCGAATATGCGGATGGAAATGTTATTGTGTCTATTCTTGGAATATTTGGAAAAATACAATTGGTTCTGTTGATTGATTAAACAACATCCTAAATGCTTTTACATTCAACTGATTGTTGGATTGTTGTCTAGATGATTATTTCAAGTGCTTGTGATTGACGGTAAATTCATAGCAAGGGTCTGTGATGACAAATTTCCATGGGGATAAAGGAATGTTTTCTTGGAAGATGATATTAGGGCTGATTTCCTTGACTATGCTTGATTCTTAAATGATTTAATTAAGGAAAGGTTCTTTGCATGGGTGTATCAACTCCATGATCACACCACGGATCAACTCGAGAAGGGGACTGCTCGATTCATGGGCCAAAGATCAAGTGGTGAAAAGGCCAACCACGAGAATAATGTTTCACTCCTAAGCAGCTTGTAGGTCAGGTGGAGCTTTGGACACCCCTTGCCAAGTCCAAAATGGAGTTGAAGACCTATGTGGCCCCAACGTCTGTGGCGTTGGAAGATCCATGTGATTTGGACCAGTTACTTCTGTAGGGTAGAAGGGACATATAATTTCTCTTGTATGGGCATGGGACAAAGACTAACTTGAAGATAAGTTAAGGAGCTTGTTTGTCAAAGGATTTCTAACTTTGTATTCGTGTCTATGTTGTAAATTACGCGAACGAACCCTATTTTCTAAAAGGCTTAATTATGGAAGTTGAAATTAAATGTCACACATAAATGTGGTAGGACTTAATTAAATAACTAAAGAATGCCTATTGAGGGAAGTAGGCGGGCAGAACCCCCGACGGGTTCTCCCTATGACAGGGTGGTCCCAGAGAACTGGGAGGCTTCTCACAAGGTCTTATTGTCGTCCCACCCTTAGAAATTGTTAGGTTAAGAAACCTGATTCATGCCATTTTAGGAGACTGAAATGGGACTATGCCCTATGGGTAGAGACATAAAGTAGGATGTCTAGGACCCGACGCTAGGATGCTGTCAGGAGACCTTGATCATTAGGGACCCAAATTTTAGGTCGATCCCAGTGGGTTTGATCGTGAACATTCCGTTGCGAGGCAGACTCGAGAAACCCTAGGCGACAAACCTTGTAACATTCCATGCGAGTGCTAGACAACATTGCTTAGTTTTGTCTCTTGATGGACCGCTAAAAACGTGTCTGGACAGTCGATAGGTAGGCACGTTATAGTTGGTATCATAGCGAAACTTCGTAATGATATGTGATTGACTAATGTATGGTTCGTAGACATATCCTAAACAAAATAATCTAAATGGTATGACTTGATTGTCAGGCACCTTCTGCACCCACAAATACTAGCATGCAAGAGAAGAAATTCCCTCTCAAGCAGATTAAGGTACTCGAGTTTGATGGAAAAGGAATAGATGTCACACCGGAGGCGGAAACATGGATTGAGTCGATGAATGATTATTTTTTTGCTGTAGGAACTGCTTCTGCCAATCAAGCAATGATAGCCAAAGTTGTCCAAGCTCGGATATGGTGGAAGCAATGGTGCAAAGATCAAGGTAATTCCGAAGCCGCTGTCAATTGGGTTCAACTGAAAGACATTGTACGCGGATGATGCCTTCCGCCAACCTACCAGACTTTGAGGATGAATAAATTCTTCAAGCTAAAGCAGCTGGAATTAACCTTGGAAGCTTACTAATCAAAGTTTATAACCCTACTAAAATACACACCACCTATGGATATTACACATCAAGTATCCAAGTTTTGCCATGGCCTGAACGCTCCTTTGACACCATCTTGAAGCAATGCATCCAATAGACTTGCAAGATGCATTACTTCGAGAAAAGCCAATCATCCAAGAACTTAAATTGGGCAATTGTGACAAAGATGATCCGCGAGCTCGGGACAAGAGATGCCACACGTGTGTTGCAATGAGCTAGGGCACGTCCAAGCAGACTGCTCTCCCGAAGATATTGAGCCTCCAAGAAAATGAAGCTACACAAGCATAATCTTTGGATATATAGAGGAATCAGATGAAGATCAAGACCTAGAACCTACTACACCTCTTCAAGATGATTAGAAATCCTAGAAATTTTATCGACATGTAATACAACTTGTATCGGATTAAACCTTACTCTTGTAACTACAATTAGCCCAAGTAATATGAGTTGCATCAATTTTGATCCTAGAACTTACAAGTGATCAGAGATACTTTAGCAAGGACTTGTAGTTATAACGTACAATGAATTTTTCTTAAGTTGTTTCTTCTCAACTAATATAGATTGGGTCTTACCAGAATGTTGAAGCTTGGGAGTATTCTTTAGTATTACAAAGCAAAGCTGATTGTCCATGGATCTTAGTCTAGATCTAAAAAGAGGACAATTTGGAAATAGAGTTTCCAAGATAAAGGACCACTTCAATCCACTAAAAGGATCCTAGGACAATTTGGTCTAAAGAAGGAAATCCTTCCAAAGACAACAAATAATCTTGTGGCCCCAAGTGATAAGGTTCTGTGTTGTTTCTATTGCAAGGAGTTAGGCCATTTCAAAAGGGAATATCCAAAGTATCCTAAACACCGATGCTCCTAGTGCCACAAAATTGGACATATCCATGTCAATTGTCCCAACAAGACTCAAAGAGAACTTGAACTTACAAGAAATGAAGTTGTACAAGTGATCCAAAACCTACCAGGAAATTATCAGATACTTAGGAAAAACCTAGAAGATATTCATGAGATGTAACTATGATAAAATTATATCTTGTAATCCAGACTCAGATATATTAAATATAATAAGTTGGTGTTTTAAAAGATCGTATCCTTATGTGTGATCAAAGTGTCCCAATGAATGCGTGATGCGTCCTACCCCACAGGTTCCAAAATGAAAACCCCAGTTCCTTTCGAGATGAGGACATCTCGAGTTCTCTAAGGGGAAGAGGATGTAATAAACCCCCCTATTCGCATCCCATAGGACCCCCTAGAAATAAATAAAATTATTTGATTTTTTCAAATCTAGTCACCCCCTTGTCGACGCCGAACAGGTGGCGGGGGGAAAGAAGTAGAAGATGATGACGAAGAAGGAGAAGATGATGATGACGATAATGAGGGGGGAGGCCACGGCCTGCCACCCTGCTGGCCCTCTCAACCAATCCTCATGGCCACTTGGGCGGCTGAGAAGCCCCGCCACCATGCAAATGGATAGGTGGTGGGTGGGGTGCAAGACCACCACCACCCCATACCACCTCCCCCACCTATAAAACCACTATCCTTCCCCCCCCATGAAGAAAGGAGAAGGTGGTGGGTGGGGTGCGAGACCACCACCACCCCATACCACCTCCCCCACCTATAAAACCACTATCCTTCCCCCCATGAAGAAAGGAGAAGGGGACGCCACAACACGTTGACTCTCTATCGAGAGAGAGAGAGAGAGAGAGAGAGAGAGAGTTCTGGAAGGTTCCAAAAATTCATTCCCATAAGAGGGGTTCGTACGTACAAGCCCTGCAATCGCATACGGTCCCACCCTCCATCATTTGCTCTTGTTCGGGAGGCCTCAAATTGCAGAATCCCTGCTCCCACTTCACGAAATTTCTCTACAAGGTTAGGTACTCTAGGAAGGTCCTCTACCAAGGACGCGCACAACTAGGCCATGTCCTGAGACACCTCAATTTATCAACTGGTTCCTTGGCGAGGCATAGTATGAATCTTCATCTTAGTCGAGAGATTCATAAGTTGAAAGTATGGCTCCAAAACAAAGAGTGACATGCACCAATGGTAATCTTGCAATCAACAATAGAGCCACTGGCCAGGGCATTGAAGCTAATACAAATACAACATTGGGTATGGATAATCCATCTTCGAATACCCAGGTACTAATTGCCATCTCCTCTATTCATTAAGACAGAGATTATATTACTTTGGCATGCGTATGAATTCATTTAAATGAGTAGCTTGAAATTATTTTTTCAATGGTTACATGCTTATAGAAAATTGTAGGAAATTTTTTTCCGCATTAGGTTCACCATAACCATAAATGACATTGCATAGATTTATGCATATGCTGCATTGAAATTCACAAAATCCTTGTACCCAAATAAAATCATTGAAAGGGATAAACCTCATCTCAAATATTCGCAAGATTGAGTCTTCAAAGTGCATGTATCAAGAGAAGTAAATTTGCATCTAGATGCTATGCGACAAATTCATAGGTAGCATAAACAACATATAAGATTCCAAAGTATTGTCGACTCCCTCTTCTTGCAAATTAGTAGTTATGTTTTTGCCACATTGAAGGTATATGTTGCAGCTTGCACGCCTGATGGATTGCATGGTAAGAAACCTAGTTTAAAAGACATTCATCTTAGAGACTCTAAGCCTTTGCCCAAGCTCTTGCCAACAACACGAAATAATAGCTCATGTTTGATAGATTGGGATCTTGATTATGTGTGTAGTTAGTACAAACAATGGTCATAAGGATTAAAACTAAGATGCCTTGAGATCCGTCTGATAGCTACTACTTCCACCAATCCAATTCAGAGTAAGGCTAGATACAAACAGCAACTCCAGGCCTCAAAGGCAAAAGGCAAGTGGAGAGCTCAAGGATTAGGAAACCCTAATTCAAAGGAAAGACTGATATTTTTATACTTGTGTGGGAAGAAGGTTGGGTTGTCGATCAATGTAAGTGATCAATAGATCTGACATCTTGTATATGAGACCTTAACATATGCCTTAGTCGAAGGAAGGGAGTGTTAAGTAAAATTTTGCATAGTATCGCTCTTATGTCCCAAGGGGGAGAGCAAATATGAGGATGGAAATGTTATCGCGTCTATTCTTGCATTGTTTGGAAAAATACAATTGGTTTTGTTGGTTGATCAAACAACATCGCAAATGCTTTTACATTCAACTTATTGTTGGATCGCCGTCTAGATGATTATTCCAAGTGCTTGTGATTGATAATTCATGGCAGGGGTTTGTGATGACAAATTGCCATGGGGATAAAGGAATGTTTTCTTGGAAGATGATATTAGGGCTGACTGCCTGGACTAGGCTTGATTCTTAAATGATTTAATTAAGAAAAGGTTCTTTGCACGGGTGGATCACCTCCATGATCGCACCATGGATCAACCCAAGAAGGGCACTTCTCGATTCATGGGCCAAAGATCGAGTGGTGAAAAGGCCAACCACAAGAATAATGTTTCACTCCTAGGAAACTTGCGGGTCAGGTGGAGTTTTGGACACCCCTTGCCAAGTTCAATCTGAAGTTGAAGGCCTCCGTGGCCCCAACGTCTGTGGCATTGGAAGATCCTATTCTAGATAAAGGATGGAAATTGTGGTGCCATGTGATTTGGACCATTTACTTCTATAGGGAAGAAGGGACATATAAATTCTCCTGTATGGGCATGGGACAAAGATTAACTTGAAGATAAGTTAAAGAACTTGTTTATCAAAGGATTGTTTACTCTGTATTTGTGTCTGTGCTGTAAATTACGGAAATGAACCCTGTTTTCTAAAAGGCTTAAATATGAAGCTGATTTTAAATGTTACACATAAATGTGGTAGGGCCTAATTAAATAACTAAAAAACACCTATTGAGGGAAGCGGGCGGACCGACCCCCCAATGGGTCTACCCTACGACAAGGTGGTCCCAGAGAACTGGGAGGCCTCTCACAAGGTTTTACTATTATCTCACCCTTAGAAAATTTTAGGTTAAGAAACCCAATTCATGCCATTTTAGGGGACCGGAATGGGAATATGCCCTACAAGCAGAGAGGCTGAGTGATGCATCCCTCTCATTTCCCATTCTCTTTGAACCAAGTGCGGCATGGGACCTGCTTTGCCTTGGGTATCTTTATGTAAATTAGGATGGGATACTGTCAATAGACCTTGACCATTAGGGACCCAAATTTCAAGTCAATCCTAGTGGGTTTTGGCCACAGATATTCTGTTGCGAGGCGGTGGACTTGAGAAACCCTAAGCGACAAACCCCGTAATATTCCATGGGAGTGTCGTGCAGCATTACTTAGATTCATTTCTCAATGGACCACTAAAAACGTGACTAGACAGCCGATGGGCAGGCACATTACATAAAAGTTCTCCAAATTTGGGACCCATGATCAAGTCTTAATCAATTACCACAAAGAAAGTAGCTCCATATGTTGAGATAATAATACAAGTGTAGAAGTAGCTCTACTACTAAAACTCATACAAATCTAGGTATTGAACCAAAAAAAGAAGGGGTAAATTTGTTAATTTTGGGGTTTTTGGAGTGAATTGAGCTAATTTGAAAGACTACAATATCCCATATAAATGAAGAATCAAATACATGTGCTCGAATTTTATCTTCATTAAAATTAGTGTTTCTTAACACAATGCTATCTAGTTTCTAGAACTCTTCATGCTTTTTTCAACAAATGATTTGCCAATTTAGGTAGAATCAAGAGATTAAGGGGGTTCCTAGTCTTTAACCTTACAGGTACATAACACTTTTTGTATAAAAAATATGCTTTTATCCAACCCATGTGATATAATCACATAATTTTTTGTGCCTTGAGAAAACTCAATGCAATAACATTTAAGGCGCTATCTCAAATCCTCCTCCTATGGATGAAATCAAACTCACTAGGGTGAATATATATTTGAAATAACAAGAAAATTTGATGGACATTTCATATATGCTTTCATGCATGCATCTCTTTGTTGTGCTTATGAATAAGCTTGATGATGCATTTCTCATCCCAATAGTTGAGCCTTGAAAAACTAAGTTGAAAATGTAGCATCTAGTTCTTCTAAATGATTCCAAATATATGGCACAAATCTTATTAAGGGCAAGCTCACTAGTATCCCTAACCTTTTCCTAAGTGACTACAAGTTTCACTATAAAAAAGGAACTACATAGCTAATCATTCTCCTTGTGCAAGGAAATTTGAGCCTTGATTGCATCCTAAAATATGTTTCTCCTACCAACACATTAGTAATTCATTTGAAGAAAAGGCTTGGCAAAATGCTAGAATGCTATCTCTATTGCATCATGTAGACCGCATTTAGCATCCATCACTTATCACATTACATATCTAAAAAGCTTTCTAGCAATTGTAATGCTTAACTAGTTCTTGTTCCAGAATTTGAACACATTGGCCAAATTTTCTCCCTACTATGCTTAGCACTAAGTCTACTAACTAACAAGCCTTCTAACATAACATATTTGCTTAATAAAAGGTTTCCAAGCACAAATCCCCATTTAAGACAAATAAAGTGTTAATTTTTTAAATAATGACAACGATTAGATATTTAAGCAATTCATACTACATGACACTTATGGTAGGTCTACAATGAAGTACTTGGACAACAAAGTTCACAAGGTACAAAAGACAAAAGATTAAGGATAGAAAAGTATAAAGCTATTTCCATTGAAATTGCTGGAGGCAACTACAATTGCCTCAAGCATAAACTCTGTGTGCAAATAGGATTTGTACGTCAGCCTATGGTTGTGAAGCATCTTGATTGGAGCAATCCCACTAGAACTCATAAAAGGTCCCATTGTCGAGAAAAAGAGATCCAAATTCATTTCTCATTTATTTTAAGAAGGTCCTTGAAATACTATCACTTTGACTTTGGAGCATGTTGTACTCAATTTAATAGTGTCAAATTCTTGAGTGAAAAAACTTGCCTACTTTACATTGAAGCCCCTAAGGGGTCCACTACTAAGAAATCATATAATCACCCAAAAAATCATGGTAGTTCATGAGTAAAAAGGGGTCCACATTTATTTTGGAGCCATGAGTGGTCCACTATTAATACTTCCTATACATATAATTTGTTCAAGAAGTATCTTAAAAATGCACTACACTTACAAATCATGGTAAATTAAATGATTCCTCTCTTCTTCATGCATTTTATGGGGTTAAATTTAGAATGTTTCATTTAATAACCCTCTTGTAAGTGCAATCCTTTACATTTTTCTTAGAGACAGGACTTGTTGAATTCACATGCTATACTTGGATATTTCAAGGTGAACCCCGCAACCATGAACTTATGTTCTTGGATAAAAGAAAAATCAATATATAGTTGTTTTATGGAAGTTCAAGTCTTGATCCTTTTTTCTTTTTGGACTAATATTTTGCAATGGTGGATATTACCTTAAGCTTGCCACATCATGTGAGAATCTAGAAATATGTTACAATTAGAGCTCTTATTCTGCTCCTTTATAGAGAATGAGTGTTTACCTAGATGTGGTAGTAATATTGGTATTGAATTGTGGAAGGTTAAAGGTTCAATATCCACATCTAGGTAGCTCCAAGGTGCATTAGCCTTTGGGGTGTTTCTACCGTCTAGTGATTAAAGCATGTTATACCCATAAGATAGTAATGTTCAAAGGCACCCCATTTAAAAGAATTCATGGTTGAAGTGGAAGCAAACACCTATTTCTCACTTTGAAATGCAACTTTCGTGAACTTAAGCCTCATATCCAACTAATAAGCAAAAAATTAGCCCCTTGATTGTGCAATGATGTTTATGAATTTTGGAGCTCGTGATCATTAAATATTTTGTTGTCAATTTTGCAACACACATTTATATTCTAGATTTAATATTGCTCATAAAAAATAATTGAAAATTTTCATAATTATAAATGCATTAATTTGTTTCATCTCACGATCTCCACTAGCAAAATTGATTATTTCCAATTTGAAGCATGTACATTATGAGGGACCTTTATTAAATGTATGGTAGATAAATTGCAATAAGAAAAACCAAGGTTGTACTTGAAGGTGTTTCGGTGGCGCATGACTCCTTGTGTTTGAAACCCCATCATAGTATATCCAAACCAATGCTTCAACCCCATAGAACATAGATTCTTTCATTGTAATGCTTGTTAGCATACAACCTTGCAAGAAATTGATAAATATGGATTTTCCATTGTCATTAAGGGTTACAAAGTCGTTAAAAATAAACCTCTATTTAAACTTCCTTTAAAAGAAAAGAGCTATAACACTTTAATAGGTGTGTGTTTATGGTTGTCCATTGAGGGATTCAAACTCATTACAAAAAAGAGCTAGATTTATGAGTTTTTTAAATTTTTATGCACATGAAAAATATTCAATGACTTGTGCTCTACCTTGTGCTCAAGTAACATAATTTCCAATGCTCAATCAAGCCAAGCAGCCCAATTCTCCATCCATCAAGCATCACAATTATTAAAACTTCTATTCCCAATGAAAAGTGATGATCTTGAAACCTATGCAATTGGTGTTGGTCTTTATTCCCAATATTGAGAAAAAGTACTCTATAGTAAATCAGACAAGAGTGAAAAATTTTCTGACAATTTAAATGCAATGCTACAAAGGCTACACTATGTGTAGTGGTTAACAACACAATCTAGATGTGAAATATATCAACCTTGTGATGTTTGCAAAAAAGATTCAATGACATGAATGGAAAATGATACGTTTTATTTGATTGATTTGATGGATTTGAGTACCTTTGCTTTTAGTATTTTAAGGAAAATGCTTTTAGATTCAATCATTTCAATTGCACAGCACATGCCTTTATAATAGAATCCTAAGAAACCTATTTATTGGTGTGACTAATAAACTATCAAAGCGCAACCTTGTGGGGCACTAGGATCTAAGCTCAATTTAACCCAATCACTTTTGTAGTCATAAGTGAGATAAATAAACTTTACACTCTAATGCAAAGATTTGTAGGTTAAATATTATGTTCACATGATGCAAAACAAGTTAAGCATGTATCCCTATTGCAACTAAAACAATTCTAATTAGGAGGTTAAATATTATGTTCATGAGATGCTAAGCAAGTTAATTAGTATCCCTATCCCAACTAAAACAAGAGTTCTACTTAGGAGAACACACAATGACTCTTAATGAGCTTGCAATCATTTTTAAGCAATGCTTACTTGGGGGGGGGGGGGGGGGGGGGCGCAAAGAGTGATTGATAGAGATTAGTTGCAATACTCTTTGACGCATCAAAAATGGTCTCAACCCTACAATTTCTAGACAGACCATACACTTAAGAATTTGTGCCAACTTTGCACAACAAATATGGTTGACATGATGATGGCACCATGTTGTTTACTGACAATGGCAAAAGTTTGAGCATGAGGATACTCACCTTTCCAAAAGAGCTCTTAACTTATTATATACCACATGTCAGTTCGAAATGAGGAACACATGATGGGCTAAGTTCGAAATGAGGAACACATGATGTAGCCCAGGAAATTGGTTGGATTGCTACTTTAAATGGCTAATATCGTTTTCGAGAGTCCTAAGATCCTTTTCGAGAGTCCTAAGAAGTGTTGCTTAATTGGGCCAATAATCTTTTGAGAGTCATTAGAAGTAGTGGGAAACCTTTGTTTGGAGGATTAATGTATTTTGGGGCTGATGGGTTGGTGGATGTAGAGGAGTGGATAGATATTTCGATTAGGGTTGATGTTTGTGTTTGTAAGGTTGGAAGGGCAATGTGATGTCATGTTTGATTAAGGGGATGCTGCATTCTATGCTGGTGCATTGCACGTGTGAGGGAAGGGGGATGTCACATGGGTGTCGTGGGATGCACAGGAGCGGCCACGCTGCATGTTGGGGATGTCATATGGGTAGTGCAATGCAAGTGTGTATGTACGGGGGCGAGGATAGGGTAGGTGAGAGTACATGCGAGACTTTGTGTTGAGTGAGGACGTCTGACAGCCTTGTGACTCTAGCTTGACTTTACAAGGTTGCCCATACGAGAGAGAGAGAGAGAGAGAGGGGGGGGGTGCGCGTGCACTGAGAGAGAGAGAGAGAGAGAGAGAGAGAGAGAGAGAGAGAAGGCGTGCAGCCTCAGCAAGTGGCTGACGGTGAGAGGCTGCAGAGAGAGTGTTCGGGAGTCGGGAGGCTTTTGCAAATTGCCACCTTTCACCGACTCTCTCTCGCTTTCTCCCCACCCCCCCTTTTTTGCTGTTTTTGTCGTCCTCGTTTGTCATCTTCTCGCGAATATTTTTATTAAAAATATCTGACCTTCCCCTTCTTCTTCTTCTTCTTATGGTCACTTAATATAATTATTAATTATTCTCGTGAATATTTTTATTAAAAATGTCTGACCTTCTCCTTACTTCTTCTTCTTCTTCTTCTTCTTATGATCACTTAATATAATTATTCCGCTCTCTGCACCCTAATAAGGCCCTAATCCCTAAGGTTCATCCTCGTCAAAGAGCACCAACCTCTTCACCCCGGTTTCAAAGAAGATTCCTCTCCATTATCTTTATAAGTTTAAAAAAAAAGTAAGAAAATTTGTAAGCAATACAACACAAATGAGAGTGCCAAAGCAGTCATCAAGGCAGGTTTCAAACTCCCCCGAACAGCATGGCCATTGCAAAAACTCTGCGTCAATATGGTTAGACATATAGGGTCCCCATTTCCAACCACAACAAACCCTTGGCCCACTGGTAATTATAAGAACTATCTTGGGGTTGACTAGTGAGAGTTCAATGCATGTCAGGTACACATTCAGCTTTTTGTGAAAAAAGAGTTGTCATTTAGTGGTTTAGGCATAGACTAGAATTTGGGCAGGGGAGATGTGTCCGCTAAGTGCAAAATGTGGGTCAAATGATAATCGAACACATGGGTCTCTGAACACTTTATTTTTCATCGTAACCAATCCATCCCCCCTATGTGTAACTAGGCACCCCATGTCTAAGCCATAGGCCAATGCTTCACCATTATTACTAACAATTAGGCTGCATCCTACCCTAGCACACACTTCATGTGGCAAGAGGATTCACATATAAGCATCATATTTTAGAATTATGGCACACACACCAAACCATATTACATGCCCTCTTCGTTATCACAAACTTTTCAAAATTGCTTTGCTAGCATTTGCAAGAGTAATGGGTGGTTAAGGCACAAAGAAACCAAACTTGCGAGACCCCGAATGTTTGCTCCAATTATTTCTAATTAACAAACATTTATGCCCTATATATAGAGTACCAAGTTGTAGATTTGAAGCCCTACACATAGAGTACAAAGTTGTAGTATCGATTAGTGACCCTTCACAATGCTACATTCATTACTGTTTATTTTTAGCACTTCAATAGGATTCTATATTAGCACATAAGGTTTGATGTCAAAACATGGGAGATGACATAGTCCTTGATTGTAGCACCTTGTTTCGTTCTTGTTATCCTTATTTGACTTTCTATGTAACACCATACATGTAAAAGAAAACAGAGAGAGAGAGAGAGAGAGAGAGAGAGAGAGAGAGAGAGAGAGAGAGAGAGAGAGAGAGAGAGAGAGAGAGAGAGAGAGAGAGAGAGAGAGAGAGAGAGAGAGAGAGAGAGAGAGAGAGAGAGAGAGAGAGAGAGAGAGAGAGAGAGAGAGCCCTACACATGGAGTAGAGTTGTAGTATCAATTAGTGACTCTTCACAATGCCACATTCATTGCTACTTCTCTTTAGCAATAGGATCCTATATTGGCACCTCAAGCTTGATGTCAAAACATGGGAGATGATATAACCCTTGATTGTAGCACCTTGTTTCGTTCTTGTTATCCTTCCTTGACTTTCTATATAACACCATACATGTAAAAGAAAAATATTGAGAGAGAGAGAGAGAGAGAGAGAGAGAGAGAGAGAGAGAGAGAGAGAGAGAGAGAGAGAGAGAGAGAGAGAGAGAGAGAGAGAGAGAGAGAGAGAGAGAGAGAGAGAGAGAGAGAGAGAGAGAGAGAGAGAGAGAGAGAGAGAGAGAGAGAGAGAGAGAGAGAGTAGTAGTAGTAGTTTTCTATGTCAAAAAATGGGATATGGCATAACCCTTGATTGTAGCATCTTCTTTGGTCCTTGTTTATGCTTATCTGTCTCTTTATGCAAAACTATACATATAAAAGGAAATAAAAAACAAACAAAATACAAGAGAAAGAGAGAGAGAAGTTTTAACATTGTAGGAACAATCAAAAGTTGTCTTAAAGGAATTTCCCATAAATCCAAGGCTTGAACCTAGGTGGACTCAAACTTGAAAACATCAAAACTATTTCATTAACGTGTCCACCCCTATAAATGCAATAAAATGATTAGGGAAAGCTTTTAATTATGGACACACTTCATATATTCTCTTTTTTCATTGTTTTGTGGATATGTCTCACACACATGTCCCATAAATTTAAGGCTTGAACCCTAATGGACTCAAAGTCAAAAGCTAGAGAAGAATTTTACTAACCATTCTACCCCAAAGAGAGAGAGAGATAGATAGATAGATAGATAGATAGAGAGAGAGAGAGAGAGAGAGAGAGAGAGAGAGAGAGAGAGAGAGAGAGAGAGAGAGAGAGAGAGAGAGAGAGAGAGAGAGAGAGAGAGAGAGAGAGAGAGAGAGAGAGAGAGAGAGAGAGAGAGAGAGAGAGAGAGAGAGAGAGATTTTTATTGTTGTGGCACACGTAACAAAATGCACTTTATATATTGACATTTACACTTTGCAAAACTTTTACATGTGTGCCTTGATGTTACAAGGTAAATTCACTATTAAGGTACAACATATATTTACTATTAATATTTAACTTTTACTTTATTATCAAGAATACTCCACTTAAGTTGTAGTGCATATTTACTATTTAACTGTATTACTAAGGACTCCTTTATAACATAATTAATATAATCAGCCAATTAATATTGGTATCTATTTCATATTTATGTGTTAACACTCTTATCAATGTAATTAATATCAATGTTTGTGTTTAAAGTATTATAGGTGAATTTCATGTTTGATCCAATTACAGAAATATATTGCCTACAATCTCAAAGCATCCCATGCAAGTATTTCTATATTTGATTCCTAAGATTTATGAGAACCTTTTGAACATACATGCATGTGCTTCTCTACACGAGTTACGAGGACCTTTGAATATACATGCATGTACTTCTCTATATGATTACTACATTAGAAACTCTTCATTATCTTCTTGCATAATTTTGATAGGATACCTCTTTCATGCAAAATTTCTAGGTGATGATGTGTGCTCATGTATAATCTTTAAGATGGAGTGAGGTCGAAAGATAGTAACATTTGGATGGTTGTCCATCTATATGTTCAAGGGTTTGTGGCTAGGCACATGGTATGTAATGGGCTATGCACATCGATCTTTATATAGTCAATGATGTCAACAATGCTTGATACATTGCACATATAATCATTTGCAATGATTTTTCCATAATAGCATAAAGAATAGATGGATTTTTGAGCTGGACATTAACTTTTCCCATCATCCATTGAGCTTCCACACTCTAGAAACATGGAACAATGTGTGCACTATGGGCTTAAAGCCCGTGGAGTTGAGAAGCTTTGGGCTTTTCCTCACATGTACTGTAGGCATGATCCCCACCCTTTAACAAACCTTACACGAGAGAGAGAGAGAGAGAGAGAGAGAGAGAGAGAGAGAGAGAGAGAGAGAGAGAGAGAGAGAGAGAGAGAGAGAGAGAGAGAGAGAGAGAGAGAGAGAGAGAGAGAGAGAGAGAGAGAGAGAGAGAGAGAGAGAGAGTTTGTCCCATGGAAATTCCACCCCCATCCCTTCATCCTACTACCTCCATCACCACTAGATGATACAACTAAAAGAGAGAGAGAGAGAGAGAGAGAGAGAGAGAGAGAGAGAGAGAGAGAGAGAGAGAGAGAGAGAGAGAGAGAGAGAGAGAGAGAGAGAGAGAGAGAGCCTTTGTCCCATGGAAATTCCACCCCCATCCCTTCATCCTACTACCTCCATCACCACTAGATGAGACAACTATGAGAGAGAGAGAGAGAGAGAGAGAGAGAGAGAGAGAGAGAGAGAGAGAGAGAGAGAGAGAGAGAGAGAGAGAGAGAGAGAGAGAGAGAGAGAGCTACTAAATGTTGAAACTTTGGCTTGCCCCATATTTTTGTCCCACAAAGTAGGATATGTAGCGGTCATGATCAGTAGTAGTCCATATAAAGCTAAGGTGTTTGAGGATGATAAACCATTCGTCTCATCTCAAATAACTCACATAGAGTCAAGCTTCAAAGTGGCTACATAATCATAGCTAATGATTCAATCCATTAATTAGAACAATGAGAGCAAGTCAACAGGTCCCTCACCCTCACACACTCACTCCCTCACACTCTCACACTCCCTCTCTCAAGCACAAGCTCAAGCAAGCAAGAAGAAGAAGAAGAAGAAGAGGAGGAGAGCCACTTTTGGCCACACACAAGGATGAGCTTCTCATTCACTTTTCAACTTTATATACAAAACCCTAAATCCCTTTTGGGCGGTCATCCCCTTATCCCCTTTTTTACATGGCCGATTGTAGCCTAGGCCCTTTTTCCCATTGTCATTCTATCTTCCTAGCTTTCTTCCTACCACCTATCTACCTTTACAAATTGCACGGGTGAGAGCTTGGCACTCTTAAAATAAATCATGGTGCCCTTGCACTTTTTTACAAAAGTATTGACTTGCGCTTTTTCTTGTGCGCCTTTTCCCTTTATTTAGGAATTTTCTACACTTCTTGTGTTTCTATATTTT
The DNA here is from genome assembly GCF_053477565.2 of Lygodium microphyllum. NCBI lineage: Eukaryota > Viridiplantae > Streptophyta > Polypodiopsida > Schizaeales > Lygodiaceae > Lygodium > Lygodium microphyllum. Next base: position 35,202,948 of record NC_141162.1, on the reverse strand, counting down.
TCTTGGCGCGCCTTCGTCTTCTGTTTCACTTTTGCCTTGGCCTTGTCTTCTGCTTTAGCTTTTTTGAATTTTCCACCTTTGTTCATTTGAGAGTTAACATTACCCCCCTCCTAGACGAGTGCCAGTCCCATGGCACTCACCTTCGTAGGTAGCAGGCTTTGGCATGCACTAAAGACATGGGTGGAAGGGACATCGGTGGTTGCCGAGGAGGAGTGTTGGTGGTGGTGTGGAGGAAGGTCATTGGGGGCACGTTGGTGGCCTAGGTGGCTGGTGGTAGGGTTGTTGGAGTTAGTGGTAGGGCTGTTCTTTGTTGGGGATTACACTGATGGCCAGCACAAGTATTGGTTTATTGGGGATTCTGCACATGACGATTCTTGGTGGGCTTGCAAGATGATAAAGGATAAGAATTCAGAGTTGGGTGTCAATGAAGAGTGAATGACACTTTCGTTGGAGTCTTCAATACTTGCAATTGAAAACCTCTCATAGGTGGTCTCTCCCTAGGGGTAGTGCTAGTCATCTCTATCATACACAAGACATAGTTCAATTAGTTTGGGAGACAGGTCGAACTCTAATCAAGCTGAGAGTATTGTCCTATACTTGAGGACCCAAACTGTGTATATATTTTGGTGCAGATATTATGTGAGTGCTTGTGCATACTTAGATATTACGTAGTTAGAAGATCACAGGCTGGTTTCTCGTAACAATGTGTGGATGAAGCAAAGTTGTCCATGTTGAGAAGAAGTACACGTGAAGGTGTATGCGACATCCTTTGCATTGTGACTGCACGACGTAGCATAATTGAACATAAGAACACCGCACTGTTGGTAGCTGGGAGTTATTGGACTTGCTTGATGAGGACGGTGTACTTTTCACAGCCATTCGTGCAGTGCTTACCACAATTGATTGCAATGGTATTAAGGCAGAGTGCAAGAGGGAATCGTGCGAATGGGTCAGGGTGACAGGTCTAACCATAGGCAAGACAAGCTCCCTAGGTATGTCCTACCCTTGATGTGCCCTAAACAATTGTGGGTGATGCTAAGGGGCTAGGGGACTAGGGACGGAGCCATCCGACCAAGGTAACTAGACGTACCTAATTTGAGGACCCCTAGGTGTTGTGCTATGATCGTGGGTGCTTTGTATCTTTTCATTGTTTTCTTTTTTTTTCTTTTCTTTTTTTCCTTTCCCGTTTTCTTTTTCGTTTCTTTTTCTTGTTCTTTTTTTTTTTGGACTTGCTTGAGTACAACCATTGCAATATGTTGAGGCTATCAGCCTTTCAATGGGTTGGGAAATGTCAAGCTTCGAAGGCTCAGGAAATGGATATTACAGTGATGATTGTGCCCTAGAATCGTTGTTAGAGAAGCAGTTGTTGAGATGGCAAGATACACTTGAGATATTGCAACCCTCTTTGGAATGTGCAATGTTGGTACAATTGAGGTAACAGCTGCCGCGAGTGCTCGGCATAGAGTGTAACCCAGAAAGATGAAGTGGTTAAGATCATGCTTTGGGCCATGCGACGTGGGCACTCGCACATGTGATTTTCTCTTTTGGCAGCGTGGCTTTGTCGCAGCTCTTTGTGAGATTGGTGGTCTTGCGGTGACTTGGGAATTGAACACGTTCACACGAAGACATGCATCGTCCTGCATCCACTTGTCACTTCATGAGAGTATATGCAAGTCGCATGCATCAAGTACAATGAATAGATGCAATCATGTCAAGATATTACTTTATCAAAATCCTATGATGCTGATTGCGATGCATATTTCGGTGCTTGTTAAAGATGTGGCATATATTAGTAATAGGTAAGGAAAGTATATACAGCTGGGGAGCCTGCCCCTTTAACCATTTAAAGACAAAAAGTTATGGCAGGATGGCCTTTGTTAAGCTGCTTATATATCATAGGGGCTACTCTATTTACACGAGGCGGGGTGAGTCCGGGTGGTCGGGCGATTGAGGCTGTGCCAGTGAGGGGATCCTGTGAGGCTAGGTGGGGAAGATGTCGACCGGGACCCGAATGGTGTAGTTCCTAGCCGCAATTTTTTCCAAAATGCTCTTAAACAATGCATCAAATTCTTGCTTGTCTCGAGCTGCCCTCTCCTCTTTTGAGCACCTGGTGCCCGAGCGTCTGGTGGGAGCCTACATGGCTGGTGTTGCCACATCCTGTGTGCTCTCTTAAGCCCTCGTCCTCTTGGCTTGGGGGGTTTTCGGCCTGCGTCTTGGGCGGTGTCGTTTGGGCCCTCTTTTCGGCGCATACCTCTTTAGAGTAGGTACATAGCGTTCTGGTGGGGGCGCTAGTGCCTTATACTCTTTCCGATGGCGGAGAGCTTCCTTGCATGCCAGCTGCACTATGTGGTCCATGACTACTACCGTAGGGGGACCTGCAAAATGCGAACCAAGGATTAAGCCCTGAGACATGATAAAACTATTCGCATGGAAGGGATTATATAGTGGGTTATCAAGCGCATATGACGAGGAGGGGAGAAGTGAGGCATGCAGTGTTCGTTGTAGAGGGATGGCCCCCATGATGATGTTCGTTTTGCCTCCAGCCACTAGGAGATCTTGGCTTATGCTAAGTTGCATGGACTGGTCATCATGGAGTGGGGCACGGCTTATCCTTAGAAGGATAGACCGAAAAGGGGAAAGGTGTATAGAAAGGGATGGTGCCTTGTCTACACCATCAGAGATGTTAGTCAAGGCTTCCTATGACGGTAATGAGGGTTGCATGCCCTCCACTTGGAGGCAGGAATGGTCACACAACTTCTAAATGTGTGGTGAGAGGAGGACTTGAGGAGCTCAGCCTGTCAAACCCAACTCTTTTCCTTGTGCTTGACTATCATTGCTTGTGTGTGTTGATATTATCTATACAGGGTCACAAAATTCATTGTTTATTTATGTACATATTTACAAATCCATGTCACTTCACAAGGATAAAAGCCAATTGTAGAACTCCGGATTGTATTGGACTGTGGCACATGCATCCAGTACTTGTGGCAACTTACTTAATAACAATAGATATTTTGCAACATCGAGTAGCATGGCACCTTGTCCGAGTCTACTGGCAACATGTAACTCCTCTTCAATGAGAACCTTATCAGCCAAAGAGTTCTCTTGGCTAGTTCTAGCTAAGTCCATACCCCGAATGGCAGATAGCACTTGAAATGAAGTTGGTGCCACATAGGTTGGGTCTCTTTGAGACCGCCATTTGGCCAATCGCTCCTCTGAGACTGTCATGATATGGGCTCCTAGTTTAGCCATTGTAACACGGTTTTCAAACCAATGTTTTTCAAATCGACTTTGATCCTCTGATTGTCACTTTAGTTGCTCTTTCTCTAAGAGATTTGGTTGGCAGAGCACGTCATTGAATGTCACAGTTAAGCGTAGTTCGTCAACTTCCTCATCAGAGATGAGTCTCATGCGTTCATGCAGGAGCCTATCATAGTGCTTGTCAAGATGTTCTTGCTCTTCCCAGGATAGGGGAAATGGCAAATATTCTTCAAACTGCTCCTTAGGGAATGCGCCCATGTCTACCAGGACATAGATACGTGCGAACACTTTGAGCTTAGCATCCAACTCAGTTAAGCATTCTACGACATTTCTATGTTCAACGAGGGCTTGCTCGGTTGCTATCTCATGCAAGGCTTTAGCATAGCTGGGGGCACAGGCCTAAATGAGCAAGATTGGTCAATACTAGGATTGCTTATGCTCTTGGTTCTCCTTGGATGTGACTGGTATAAATTTGTCACCTTGTTGTGACAGCGTTGTATCCACTCTTGATTGGTCAATGCGAGTTCTGTTGTCAGTGGATTGAGTGTTGCAAGCAATCGTTGATGGTAATGGCTGCTTTGATTTTTCAAAACACACGGATGTGTCTGAGGTTTCACCGCTATTAGGAGAGACATCAATGGGTTCATTGGTAGATGGAATCGATGCTTTATTCCTCAGATCTCCACCGCTCTTGGTCTCAATGTTCTTGGGGTCCACAACCACCTGTAACTATTGTTGTTTTTGTTGTTTTCTCCTCTTTTTCTTGGTTAGTGGAGGCGCACAACTTAACGACTCAGGACCTTGAAATAGGTCAGCCATTGATGTGCTTGGTTGGGCCTCATCTTTCCCCTTCTTTGGTGTGTCCTCATGGGACATAGCCACGGCCTGCTGAATAGCCTTGCTAGGTTGTGAGGGTACAATAGCCTCTCTTTTTGGAGAGTCTAGCTCTTCAACCAATTCCCTTCTGTTTAACTCCTCTAGCCTAGGCTTTAGGCTCTTTGGAAGTGCTGGAGTTGTCAAGGAAGTTGGTTGTGACACCTCCTCCACAGGTGAACTACTAAGGACACGTTCCGCAAGGGGCATTGTCACAGCCAAGGGCTGTGACTGCTGTGATCCCTGATTGGAAGTAATAGTAGCTAGTTCAGTGGATTGGCTACTATTGGTGGATTGCGGTTTCAAGTCCTTAGACTGATTGAAAGTGGTCATGTCTTTTGTTTCCCTTTGAGCATTCACTTGTGCAAATCGAGCCTCAGTTGTTCTAGTCACAATAGATTGCACATGCATACCCTTTGGCCGAGAGCTACGGGTGGTGCCATGTCCCACCTCTTGGACATTTGGAAGCTTAGATGGAGATAGAGATTGGGATTGAGCAGCTGCCCTTGATGACTGCTGTTGTGCTTCCTGTGTCCGTTTGGGAAAAGATGGTGTAGGAGATCTAGGACTCTTAGGTGGACTTGGCACTGGCTGAACGAGTTGCACAAGGCTGTTAGACGATTATGCCATTTGCTTTGTTGATTAATCAGCCTTCTTACAAGCAGCGTTGTGCCTCTGGTGCTCATTATCCTCTTGGGAAGTCAAAAGCTCCTTGAGCCTTAGTGGTCTCTGTGCACACTCAATGGTTACATTTGTCATCTGCTTATTAAACATGCTAGGATGAGGCTCTTTCTTTCGAACACTCATGTTTGGTTTCTTGCCCTAAGACCTGGAGTTTCTCTTAGATTTCCTCATGTGCTTCGTTGCTTTTGATGCAATTTGGCCTTCAATTGATAGAGGTGGTTTAACAGGGGGTTTTGGTGCCCAAATCCATCGGTTACCTCCATAATACCCTTGAGCACGTAGCAATGCTTTGGATATCCATCTTGGTGTTGTATTGGCTCTCCATCGATGCCTTTGTCTACAAGGCTTGGGCTTCTTTTGGTGTCTTCTATGATATTTATAAGTCCTAAGCTTACCTTCGGCATTGGCTCATGACCTTCTTGTTTCAGGCATGGCCTCACTCACTGGTTCTCGTTGTTCGACCTGTGCTTGCATCAACTCTTCCAACAAGTCCTTGCTCTTTTTTGTATGCTTGACTGTTATGTCAGCACCTTCCTTGCCTTTCCCGCAAGGTTTGATGAGGTCACCCTTGCTAAAGGTTGTGACTATCCTCACACCCGGTAGTGTCAGGTGTATCCTCTGTGCTACATAGTCGGCCTCACACTTGGTCGCCCTTTTGAAGGGTCTTCCTAGGAGGGTTTCTTCCCGTAATCAGCACTATTTGGAGGAACACGAAATAAGATGGACAAGCTTTCAGTTTCAATTGTCGCAAGGATTTTTCACTTCCCTATGAGTGCTTGTGGGTGTCCCCCGCAAGGGCTGAGAGTTGCATTAGTCGGTGTGAGCTCTGGTTGGCCTAGTAGGGTCCATGATTTATAGGTCAAGATATTAAAATCAGCTCCTTCATCAATCAGAGCATCGATGGTATGCTCTCTTTTCGCGGTGAGTTTAACCCTAAGATAAGCAAGTGATACTATGTCTTCGTCTTCCGGGTCTTGGCTTGTAAATTTAAGCCTTCTGACAAATTCTCTTGAGTCCCCAACTGCATGACCATATGTGGAGAATCTCCACTGATGTCTTGGATCGTCAGTGCAGTGCTATTCAAGGAGCATCTATCGTCATGATTGTCATATCTAGTCATTCTCGCTGTTGTAGTTTGATGTTGTTGCTTTCTGCTTTGACTATATACAGTCCGAATGCAACACATATGTGTTTTTGTAGTGTGGCCTTTTTGCCCTTGTTGGCTAGATTGGCTCATTGAGGTTCTAGGGTCTCTGTTTGTCTTTGTTCGGGTACGGGATTTTGGTTTCTCTTTTGCAAGTGAGAATCCATGCTCGTGTAGAGTCATTACTATACTAGGGTCTAATTTGGAGGACTTGTCATGGTGCGCGTTTTCTCTCCAACCTACTTGGGGGAGGTGCGGAGGGGGCAGAGGGCCCCTCTGTGGGGGTCCGGGGGGGGGGGCAATCCCCCTCGGCCCGCAGGGCCATTACGATAAATGCCATGCGCTATTTGAAGGACTAGGTTTTGAACTGCTTGCTCTAGATTTTAGCCCAATGATAGATCTATGATGTGGAGAGTCACTTTTGGCCACACACAAGAATGAGCTTCTCATTCACTTTTCAACTTTATATACAAAACCCTAAATCCCTTATGGGCGGTCATCCCCTTATCCCCTTTTTTACATGGCCGACTGTGGCCTAGGCCCTTTTTCCCATTGTCCTCCTATCTTCCTAGCTTCCTTCCTACCCCCATCTACCTTTACAAATTGCAGGGGTGAGAGCCCGTCACTCTTAAAATAAATCATGGTGCCCTTGTGCTTTTTTACAAAAGTATTGACTTGCGCTTTTTCTTGTGCGCCTTTTTCCTTTATTTAGGACTTTTTTGCACTTCTTGTGTTTCCATATTTTTCTTGGGGTGCCTTTGTCTTCCATTTTAGTTTTGCCTTGGCCTTGTTTTCTGCTTCAGCTTTTCCAAAATTTCCACCTTTGTTCGTTTGAGGGTTAACACCTGCAATAAGAAATGATTAAGAAGATTCATGGAATAGTGGGAGATGAAAGTCCAAAAGGGCAATTTCTCTCTTATCACATGCTTTTTTTCTCAATACCTCATTGGTCTCATAATTGTTGCCATGTGGCAAGGAAGAAAACTTTGCTTCAAAACTTGAAAGGTCTCCTACCTACCACATGGTAGCTAATAAACTTTTGGTTAATAATAGTATAAGATTAAGTGCATTTAGAGCCTTTTGTATTACCAATACTCTTAATTAAAGCCAGCACACCACATTGCATCAACATGCATGCACATGAGTATATGCAGCTTAGCTCAAAGAAATCTGAGTAAGATGGATTCAAGGGATGTAGATATTGTAGATAGCCCTATTGAAGAAGAAAAATCAACCGCCATGGAGAGCATGATTACATTGAACACACACAAGAGAAATCGATGTGACTCAAAGCTTGAATGTTGTGCCTTTATAAAGAAATTTGGCAAAGAAGTGGGGCACTCCCCATCTTCAAAGGAGGCTTCCATTGGCACACAAGAGGAGCTTATACTCTAATTGAAAGCAAACATGAATGCAATCTTTGATGTATTAGCAACAGCAATCTAAAAGAATATGAAGGAAAGACCTCACCTCAACCTTAGGCTTAATGAAAATGGTTGTCCCTAGGATATTAACAAGGTATGTAATAATGTGTTGCACTTTAATACAAGAGCTACCCTAGGTTTCTTCATGGAGAAACCTCCAAAAGCAATGGAGGCACTAGCATGGTTTAATGCCGTGTTTAAAGCTAATGGTCAAGTGGAGAAAGAGATTTATGATGGAAAGGTCTCTATGAGGTGGGTTTTTAGTAGAAGAGAGGTGGTGAGGTGGTGCTAAAGGTTCCCAATCAAGGTATCTATTTTTCTGGTCTTGATCTTATGTATATTAATGCATGGCAACCCATTGAAACAAGTAAGGATAATATATGTAAGGAATGTCCAACCTAGGTGGAGATTCTTGACGTTTTGGCCTACCTAAACATATGTTTCTTAACATTTTAAAAGGGTTGGCCATTTTTCATTCCTCCTTTGGCAAGCCCTCTCAGGAACATAATCTATCGCCTTTGAAATATGGAATAGAAAAAGATGGGCTTTCTACACCTTGATACACCTTATATTGGTGTGAGCTTTGTCTCAAACTTGTGCGGAGAGAAAAGTCACTAGTTCATGCTTCCACTACAACATGTGGGGTAATTCTTATAGGGAATATAAAATGCTCAAAATGCAAATGGAGATGATGAAGGATCGTATGAAATTGGCAACTACCAATGCAAAAAGTCTCAACAAAGACACTAAAAGGTACATGTTTTGGTAATGAGGGTATAAACACAATTTTTGTATCATGCTTATGCAAGAGCACAAGCTTCACAAACAAAGTGGTGCAAAGTTTTTACACAAGGATTACACATAAATTTTGGGAGGGGAGAAAGGCTAGAACTCTGGGTATATGACTATTTCCAAATCATCAAGATGTCATGTATATTTATAGATCCAAGGATATTGGCTTTCTCAATATTTCCATTGGGTGGGAGAGCAAGTGAATCAACCTCACTAATGTATATGGATCCATCAATAAGGAGGATAAGGAAAAATCAATGGTTGACATTAAGCAATACCCCCAATGGAAAATAATTTGTAGGAGGGAAATTCAACATGGTCTCATAGCCCTCTTATGCATCCTTATCCCTAGCATTATGCATAGAGGCAAAACTTGACACCGGTCTTTTGTTGCCAAAAATCTCAATCTAATTGATAATCCCCCCTTCAAATTCAATACTCAAGTCATAAATATTAGGCACATCTAGATAGGGGGTATTGCAACAATCAAGGAGAGTGGCTTCCTAGAATTTAAACTCTCAAGGTAGCTACCAAGTCTTCATTGTCAAATCTTCTTCTTTTAATCTTATGTTTGGGTTAATGGTTTTTCAATGATTGGAAGGTATACAAAAATGGCTCATAATAAATGCAAGGCACTACAAACAAATTGCCTTCCAATACACAATTATTGGTGCTATAGAGAAGTGAGAGAGAAGCTTAGGGTTAAATTACAAACAATCACCCCAACTTTTGATATATTTTATTTGACACTCTTCAAGATTAGATAACTCTTCAAATATATTGGCTATGCGAGAGTGAGCACAAGGGACTAAATTGGGCCACTAATGTTCTATCACAACTCTCTATGGGGGTAAGAACAAGACCTCTATAGGAGGTTGAAGTTACTCTTCAAAGAATAGTCAAATCACTAAGAGTGTTATTAGGAGGGTTGCCTAGGAGATACTAGAAAACTCAATTTAATATTGAACGAGAGATTAGTGGAGCAAATATTAACTACATATCCCTTGCTTTCATCAAAAGTTTTTATATAGGAAGGTTGAGAGAAAGATTATTTAGTATTGATCATGCTTGGATTATGAATTAGCAAGTGGTGGGCCTAGAATTTAGAGAAATTTTCTCCCCTTCATATAGTGGCGGAGCTTCTAAATGTAATGAGCCTTAATGGGGAGGCAATGTGTAAAATACTAGAATATGTGCAAGCTACTATCACGTGAAGGAGAAAAAATAAATTATCAAATCCTTTTCAAGGACATAGTTCAAAGAGGCCCTGAAAAACCACTAAAGTAATACAACTCTCCCCTTTTGCAAAGCTATATCAACCAATAAAAAGAAAATCTAGACAAAGATTTAGGTTTGCTAGACCTATATAGTGATACTTTAGGTTTTTAGACCTGTATATAGTGATGCTTTGGGTTTGATAGACCTATATAATGATGCTACTAGCTTTGTAATCAATTATAGAAGACCCATACTGAAAACATCTCACTATAGAGAGAACTTGTGAAACTTGCCATGGAAAGAGGGTTTGATTGCTAAGAAAAATATTTTTAGATGCTTAAGTTTTCCACTTGGTATAGATGTTTGAAAAGCCAAAAGAAATCAATGGATAATGGAAATGATCATAAAAATTTCAAAACTTGGAGCATGATTAATTGGCACCTTCAAGTCAAGCTAACAATTTTGAGCTTGTTCAATTACCCTACAATTCCTTTTTACATCCTTCTTATACTATGGAATGTTGGGACCCAAAAGGCATGGAAATCAATGATTGCGAGTTTCATATGGGGTTAAAACAAAAGTGGGAGGTATGCTTCTCCCATTTCAATGCAAACACTCAAATACTCAATCAAGAAAGAGGAGGCATCCAACTCCTAGACCTAAGTAGGCAATGTGATTCTTAGAGGCAAAGACACATTGGTCCTACATGCTCATGGATTTACTAGTCATGAACAATATGAAGCTTTGCTTTTCCTAGAGTCTCGAAGGGGAGAATGTAATTCAAACTCAATCCATCTCAAGAAGGCCAAAACCACTAGCTTCCTCATAGGCCTACTCAACTGTTGGAAATTGTTTTGGCTATATCAAATAGAGGAAACCTATCTACTAATCATAATGTGTGTTGCGCTTGGTACTTGTGTCCACTAGTGGTAGAGAAAGTGGAAAGGAAGGGTATCTCACTAGACAAGAGGAACCTCAATGGGTTTATGGATTGGATTAACCAAATGGAAAATCCAAACGGCTTTAAGGAAGTGAAAGCTAAGTTCAACTTGCTAAAATCTTGCAAATCTAGTTGGAATGTTGTAGCACCTAGATGTAAGAGCCTCAAGTTATCCAATAATATCTCTACAAGCAACCTACCTCACTTGGAAATATCTAATTAAAAATTGGTGATGGTCCTAAACTCCAAAGCAATAATGAGAGTTCTAGTGGGAAGCCACATTGAATCTATTGAATGCTACAAAGATTGGGGAATAATTATTCCTAAGGACTTAGTTCAAAAATGTTCCAATACAAATTGTGTCGCTGAAGTTCCCTTTGGAATAGAGCATTCTATGGAGAATTATGAGAAATGCCATTTTTATTAGGCTCATAGATGGCAAGTATAGTTGTAGCTATGATGAGACCCTCCCACGCCTTTTTTGGGATATCTATGTAGCTAAGAATGTTTTGATCAAGTCTCTTTATAGCTTTGGTAGTGAACAACTTATGGCTTTTTGGATCTTTATAAGAACATCAATTTTAGGACTGAAAGTTACTTGAATACTCCATAAAAAATATTAATATGAAAGCTACTTGAATACTCCATAAAAAATAGCCACTTATTTTAGATAGCAAGATTACCTCTTTCATAAAATATCTAGTCTTTTCTTTAAAGACAATTTCAACAACTCAAAACATATCCTTTGTCTAATGCTTCATAAATGAAGATGCAATCCCTTTTCTTTAATTACTTTGCAATAATGATGCAATCTATAACAACTTATCCTTCCATTTTTTATACCCAATCCTTGTGTTATTATATCGAGCGATATCTATTCTACATTCCCCTAGGTCACTAAAATTCTCTATACCATGACTAGCTTTTGTACTACTTAGCAATGTGAGTTGCTACTTTACAATGCATTTTTATGTACACTCTTTATGCTTCAACTTTATGAACACCCTTCATTTCTTATGCAATAACAAGAGGTCTAGATACCAAAGATATGACTTTTGAGATTAGACTAGGACCCTATGACGACCATAATTCTCAATTTCGTTTTTATAACCAAAAGCAAGGAATATAGGGGGCATCTAGGCTTGGAATGTTAATGATGTGGGTGGAATGGCCATCATAGTTGTAGATGAGTGCTTGGCATTCGAGATGATCCTCTTGGGCGCCATCACACGTCCCAAGCTCCGTATGCTCTTTCTTGAAGCATGTGCTTATCCTTTGCTTGTCTACTTGGAGAAGTAGTACCCAATTTCTCAATCTCTTTCTTTCCATCTATCTCAAACTTCTTCCTTCCTCTCTATCTTTATCTCTCTCTTCCTCTACCCCTATCTCTCTCTCTCTCTATATTCTCTCTCCTTCATTTCCCTCTTCTTCTCACTTCTCCTACTCCTCTCTCTCATCCTCTTCTTTTCCCTTCCTTCTACTCTTTCCCTCTTCTCTTCTTCTCTTCCCTTCTTCTACTTCCTCTTTCTCTTTACTTCTCCTCTCTTCTTCTACCCCTCCTCTCTCCTTTTCTTCTCCCTTTTTCTTCTATTATTCTTCTCCTCCTCTTCTCTTCTTCACCTCTCCTCCTTCTCTTCCCTTTTACTCATTCTCCTCTCCTTCTCTTACTCTTCCTCTCTCTTTCCCTTCTTCTCCTCTTTGTGTGTGTGTGTGTGTGTGTGTGTGTGTGTGTGTGTGTGTGTGTGTGTGTGTGTGTGTGTGTGTGTGTGTGTGTGTGTGTGTGTGTGTGTGTGTGTGTGTGTGTGTGTGTGTGTGTGTGTGTGTGTGTGTGTGTGTGTGTGTGTGTGTGTGTGTGTGTGTGTGTGTGTGTGTGTGTGTGTGTGTGTGTGTGTGTGTGTGTGTGTGTGTGTGTGTGTGTGTGTGTGTGTGTGTGTGTGTGTGTGTGTGTGTGTGTGTGTGTGTGTGTGTGTGTGTGTGTGTGTGTGTGTGTGTGATAACAGTAGCACACTTTAGAAATTAATGTTTCTCCCAAAGGCACCATTAAGGTGTAATAATAATGCTTATATAGTCTTATGTAAAGACTATTAGGTTATTCATTCCTCCTCATCATCATTGCCTGCACATCCTTCTCCACTCGCATAGTGATGCTTTCGAGGTAGCTCCAATATGTTGAATTTGTGTGGTACTTAAGGTGTTTGGATACCTTTGAGGCAACATTTGATTCGAGAGGGAGAGATGGTGGAAATTAGTCCTAGTTGAGACAACGAGTTCGTTTTCTTCTTTTTCTTCTTTTTCTTTCATTCTTCTTTTTTAGTTTTCAAAGGCTTTAACCCTTTTCTTTAATCCTCCCTCCCCCCCTTAAGTCCCGTTCATGGTGGGGAGAGCAAGAGGCTAAGACATTATGTCCACTCCCCCTTAAAGGAATCGAGATGTCCTCATCTCAAAGATAGGGGGTAATTCACATTGTAGGACTTGTGGGTTAGGACCCACCATGCTTCCATTGTACTTCTCTAATTATGCACAAGCATGCAAATGCAATAGATAACTTAATGAAGTCAAGGGAAAATTTATTGCAACGTATTATAGTTCAATTGTGATTGCAAGAGTATGGAATGAGCACAATTATAAGGTTTAATATATCTCATGAAGATCTTTCTAGGACTTCTAATCATCTTCAAAGAGTTCAGTGGGATCTAGGTCTTCATCATCATCCAACTCTTAAGGGAAGCCAAACACCTTTGCTTTGTTGCCAGTTCCTCATCTTCTTGATCCAATTCAGGGTAGGCAACTTGGATATGTCCTAGCTCATTTGCTAAGGAAACATTGACATGGCATTGCTTTTGAATGTGCCCTATCTTATCGCACTCATGATAATTCTTCCCTTGGTCTTTTGGATCATCATAGTCTTCTTCAGTGTGTCTGGCTAGAAAGTAGTCATCTTCAAGAAGTTGGTCTCCATTAGGACCATATAAGAGAATCTTGCAAGTCAGTTGGCCTTAGGTGCATATTTTTATAGTGTCATGAATCGGGAATAATAAGTCTTTTGGCTTAATCCTAGATGGCGCAAGGAAAAGAACTCATTCATCTTGATGGTACAATAGGAAGGTGGAAAGTATCTTTGTTGTATGGCCTTCTTGATATCTTCCTAGCTTACAAGGGTTTCAGTGGTAGCGTTGTCTCAACACCACTACTTCCACCATAAACATGCCTCATCTACCAACTTTAGCTTGGCAAACAATCATGGCCTTGTTACTTCACTTATTCTTACCACATCAAAATAATCTTCAAGGGTTTTGATCCAAACTTCAACATCAGTCTCAACATTGGATCCTTTTATCATGAACTTAGGTGGCTTGACTTGTTTCAAGAGGAACTTCTTTTCTTGAAACTCGGCATCCATATTGATAGAATGTGCATGATAAACAAAATCATATCATTTAGGCAGTTTCTTTACGATAGCTTTAGCTTTTTCCCTCTTGAACTTACAAGTCAAAAGTTAAGGAAACACATGTATAGATTGTTACTAACTTATCCGTTTGCTCTGATACCACCTGTAATATGCTCGCTCTGATACATCCCCTCAACGACATGACTTAGTGGTCCATCAAGAGACTTTTCCCAAGTGATGCTATCAGATACTCCTTAGAATAACTTGGGGTTTGTCACCTAGGTGTTCTTGAATTCACTCCACAACAAAAGGTTTTGTTTGTAACCTATAAGGTTCGACTGAATCCAGGTCCTAATTCTATACTAAGGTCACCTAACAATTTAACTAGGTTATGTCCTTGAGCCATTGTATATGCAAATCAACTCAAACCAAAGCAAATCAATGCCGCATTTGATTCATAGTAAGCAAGAAATGAGGGGGAGTGATACACTTCAAACCTTCTACACATAGGATATAGTATCGACACCATTCCCCTAAAATAACATTGATTGGAATCTACACTAGACATTAGTCATTTTCCTAATTCTAATGCTTTGAAGGAAAGCTCTCGGCTCACAAAGACTATCCATCCATAGGACGGATCTATTAGGGATCTCACCCTCCCACTTTCCTTGGGGGTTTGTTTTGGTTATCTAATTATCCTAACGCATTTAGGTTTGGCATGCAAAGATAGATTCCTTAATTACCTATTAAACACTAGTTCCTTCAGGTAAATTATGTAACAGATGCAAAGACAATATCAAAGGGATCTTTTAAAAGTAGTTTTAAAACAATGTATTTGTCTCGTACCTTCTCTAAGGTGCAATGCCAATCTGGCATTCCGTCCTTGAATTTGGGACTTGTGTCCAATCTCAGATACAAGATCCACCAATCCTCCTTTATCTAGCATCAGGGTCTTCTAGGAAATCCATCATGGGTCACGTAGGGGCCCACACCCATGGGATTTACGGCCACATCCCACTTGGCACACTTGTGGCCTCCTAGCCTACTAACATTCTCCCTACAGAGAGACCTCTCACATTTGGGGTTGGTCCTTACCTCCAACATGGTCAAATGGCCCCTTGGTGAAGGGCTCCCACCACTAACCTTGGGGGAGGTTCAATGTGTAATAAAAAAATTCTGTCCATGAGGGCACAATAACTTTTGTGCAAATAAATGGCCAAGAAATCAGCCTACGATTAGATAATCTCAACAAATCAAAACACATCCTTTGTCTAATGCTTTGCAAATGAAGATACAATCCCCTTTTTTTATTACTTTGCAATAATGATGTAATCTACAACAATTCATTCTTCCATTAAAGTGCAATTTCAAAGTGATACATGCTTATCACATACTAGAGTAACCCGTTTTCCAAACTTTTTCTTTACATCACAAACTTTCCTTTTTATACCCAACCCTTGCATTATCATATTGAGCGATATCTATTCTACATTCCTCTAGGTCATTGAAATTCTCTATAGCATGACCAACTTCGGTACTACTTAGCAATATGAGTTGCTACTTTACAAGGCATTTTTATGTACACTCTTTATGCTTCAACTTTATGAACACCCTTCATTTCTTATGCAATAACAAGAGGTCTACATACTAAAGATATGACTTTTGAGATTAGACTAGGACCCTATGACGACCATAATTCTCAAACTCATTTTTATAACCAAAAGTAATGAATATAGGAGGGCATCTGGACTTGGAAAGTTAATGATGGGGGTGGAATGGCCATCATAGTTGTAGATGAGTGATTGGCATTTGAGATGATCCTCTTGGGGTCCATCACAAGTTCCAAGCTCCGTATGCTCTTTCTTGAAGCATGTGCTTATCCTTCGCTTCTCTTATTGGAGAAGTAGTACCCACTTTCTCAATCTCTTTCTTTCCCTCTATCTCAAACTTCTTCCTTCCTCTCTATCTCTATCTCTCTCTTCCTCTACCCCCCATCTCTCTCTCTCTCTCTCTCTCTCTATTTCTTCTCCCCTTCTTTTTCCTCTTCTTCTCACTTCTCCTTATCCTCCTCTCTCCTCTTCTCTTCCCTTCCTTCTACTCTTCCCCTCTCCACCTCTTCTCTTCCCTTATTCTATTTCCTCTTTCTCTTTACTTCCCCTCTCTTCTTCTAGCCTTCCTCTCTCCTCTTCTTCTCCCCTTTTCTTCTATTATTCTCCTTGTCCTCTTCTCTTCTTCTCCTCTCCTGCTTCTCTTCTCTTCTTACTCTTTCTCTCTCTTTCCCTTCTCCTCCTCCTCCTCCTCCTCCTCCTCCTCCTCCTCCTCCTCCTCCTCTCTCTCTCTCTCTCTCTCTCTCTCTCTCTCTCTCTCTCTCTCTCTCTCTCTCTCTCTCTCTCTCTCTCTCTCTCTCTCGTAATAGCAACAAAATTTTAGGAATTGATATTTCTCTCAAAGGTACCATTAATCCTTAATAATAAGGCTTATATAGACTTATGTCAAGGTTATTATGTTTTTCATTCCTCCTCATCACCATCACATGCACATCCTCATCCATTAGAGATCCACTCATATAGTGATGCTTCCAAGGTAGCTCTAGGATGTTGAATTTGTGTGGTGCTTAAGGTGTTTGGATGCATTCGAGAGGTAGTGTTTGATTTGAGAGGGAGAGATGGCAATGATTAGTCCAAGTTGATGATGACAAGTTCATTTTCTTCATTTTCTTTCATTCTTCTTTTTCAGATTTCAAAGGTTTTAGCCCTTTGCTTTAACTTCCCTCCCCCCTTTAAGTCTCGTTCATGCATGGGAGGGCAAGGGCTAAGACGTTACAAAAAGAAACACCACTTGTTTACTAGAAAAGAAGCATTAGGAATGTTGTATTCCATTTAAAATTTTAGGCACTAACTTTTGGGAAATTAGGTTATCTTTCATGTTGATCATCGAGCCTTGTTGTACATGATTAACAAGCCCCAACTTAGTGGCTAACATACTCTAATAAGAGAATATGCCATAGTAGATTTCTTGAACAAAGTTGAGAGTGATGAGCCTGATGTTGAAATACTTGATCAATTGCCTAATGGATAACTATTTGAAGTGCCAATTATTTCATATTATGATGGAATGTTGCATTTTTTGTTAGCCATTAAAGCCATTTCAAAAGTGGGCATTAAGTTTATCAAATCAATTTCTTAAAGCATAAACAACAACTATATGTTAGTTTTCATGAATTACTACATGACGTGTGTGGAAGCTTAGGCTTTACAAGACAACACAACATGAAATGTGGAAAATTTATTTGTTGTAACATCATGATCAAGTTTAGATATCCCATTGAACCTTTTCATGATAGATGCAAGCATTTCTTGAAGAAAATCATTGTTGAATTAACTTCTAAACACATGATTTTGTATACTAAGTCAACTTTGTATCATCTGCCGCAAACAAATGGTCAATCAGAGAGATTTAACAAAACTTTGCATAGGATCTTGAAGAATATTATTGAGGAGAATAGGAGACACTAGTATGCAAAGCTAGATTTTGCATTATGGTCATTCAAGGAAACAATCAAAGTAGCTATAGGTTTGGCATCCTTCAGGTCAAATTATGGCCTTAAGGCAATTGTGCCTATGAAATTTGTTATGCCTAGTCTTACAATTGTAGTAGAGCATACATTGAAAGAAGATAAAGTGCTTGCAACCAATGTCTCAAGAGTTGCCCAATCAAGGAGGCAAGCATGGGTCAATAGCCATGTCAACAAGAAAGTATTTGAAGAGAGTGATTGAGTAGTATGGTATAATTCCCTTTTGAGTAAATTCTTAGGAAATTTAAAGCTAAGATATGTGGTTCCATTTAAAAATTTCTAGGATGTTGGGCAAGGTACATTTCTTCTTGAACAATTGTAGGGCAAAGTCTTGAAACCCCCAAGTAATGGATGTAGATTCAAAAGATTAGTTTAATCTTATTTCTCTAGTGTGAATCTAATTTTGTCTAATTTGAGGGATAGATATGATGGGAATATTCACATGAGTGAAATCACTTCTAGTTGGCAAAAAAGTGAGATTTTCATAAAAATATGCACGATTGCAAATTGGACTTTGAGAAAATGAGGGAAATGGAGTCTCTCTTCGATTTTGCAGCCTCACCTTCTCCATTGACACAATGACCTATAAGTCAAGCTATAACATGAAAATGAAGCACATCAACTCATAAAGTAATTGTTGCAAAGCACCTTAGGGCAAAGATTGAAGTAGCAAAAGAAAATCTAGAGGAAGACCAAGATGAGTAGCCCAAGGAGGGTGAAATAATGCCACAAAGTGCATGCATAACATTGAGCATAATAGATATGGTTACTGCTTTGTAGATTCCTAGGTGACATTGGATGTATCTAGGCATATCATAAAAGTATTTCTCAAATAGTATGGTTACTCATTTTGTAGATTCCTACTTGACATTGGATGAATCCAAGCCTATCACAAAAGTATTGCTCAAACAGATCGGCTTGTTGGAATATGCAATGCTCTCAAGGGAGAAATGGTCCAACAATGTTCATGCATTAGTTCAACTTGGCATTTAAGACAATGTAGAGGTAAGGTTGTTGGCCATGTGGAATTGATAATTGAGACCATGTCTATGGTTTTTCATTTTCCCATGAATGAGAACACTACTATTTGGCATAGATGTTGGCTGCTTTTGGGGATCCATGTGGACCAAAGGAATGTATACATATTTTGAAGAAATTAGATGCAAACAAGAATGCGATTTTGCATTAGTTTATGAAATTGGTCATGCTATTTGTTAAAACCAATAGTGTTTCTTGAGATACATATGACATTATATATGGTTTGTAGAGAATGTTGGGGTGCCAAATTAGACCAAATTTCTTCTTGATATGTTAATGGCTAATATCAAGGTTGCCAATGCCTGGAAGCTTTTTCAAAAGATGAGGGCTTATTGTCTTTTGGCCACTTTATATGATAATCTTCAATCTATGGATCCATAGTTAACTATGGAATATCTATTGCATGTCAATTCTAAGGATTTACAGGGTGATACGCCATCTCATGTATTGCTACTACATTAAAACAACCCCGAAATTTGATTGCAGAGTTGGATGATGTAATGTTTAATAGTAATGATGAAGAGCTTGGCATGTACAAGCATTTTTTGGAATGGGGTTATGAAATTGATTATGCAAAAAGTGATGGGCCACTGGATCATCACTGGATAAAGTGGTTTTATCATGGAAAACCATCAATACAAAGGGGATAAACCTAGTGTGGATGATCTCCTAATGAAGATGAAGATGAAGATCCCTAAATTGAAGTTTCATGCTTTGGGTGTGGGGCAATCTAGCCAAAAAATCATCTATGGGGAGTATCACGGGTGAGGTTGTGATGGCTTTGAGTGTCAGTGATACTTGTTGTATGGGCATGTGGCACAAATAGAAAGTTTGCCACAAGCCACTACTACAAGTAGTATGATGTCATGGATAAAGGACACATGTATTGTTAATATGCTAAGGATCTCAAATATCAAAATATAAAATGTTAGCTAGTATGTTCAGGAAATGGAATGAAGAATTGCAAAGTAAATGTATGGCTAAGTTGAAAAGATTTATGGATTCTCATGCACCATTGAAAGCTGATCATGAAATGCTAATTGGGATGTACAACTATACCCTTGCTTTAAATAGAGCAACAAATACTTCAAAATCAAGAAATAAATGCTGATGTAGTCTAAATATACTAAGATGAAGCATACATTGGTTTACGAAGCGCATAATGCCTAAGAGTGGGTTGCAAAAATATGTCAGTTGTCATTACTAGACCTTATGAGAACTTGGAGGGTTCATTTGTATTTGAAGCCCAAGAAAATGTGTTATAGGTGAGAGATTTTTTTAAAAAGAAAGTGGAAGAGCAAGGGTGAGAGATTTTTTTAAAAAGAAAGTGGAAGAGCAAGAAAATCATTGACATCCATTGAATGTTAAGTTGGAAATTTATTGGTGGAAAAGAGAATAAATGAGAAACATATTATGAAAATGGTTCAAGAGAGGGTGCATGAGAAGAATGATGCTAAAATGGATTTATTTAGAGAAGGTCCTATGGATGTGGAAAAAGAAGCATCTATGCCTAGAGCTATAATGGAAAATGTGGACAAGATTGATGTAGGTATACATTCAAAGTCAATTTCTAGGAGGACTTCTCTACTTGGTATTGATGTTACATACTAGAGTTTTGACTAGCATCATATTCTTGTTGCTGATAGATATGAGTCGATGGATACATCAGTTTCATATAGAGATTAGATGACTTGCAATCCATCCCATTTCATATATCATTATTACATAGTTTGTATCTTTTTAGTACACCTATGCATACCATGATACAACATTTTATAGCCTATCTTTTTAACGTATGATTATGCAATTGCATAAGAGGATTGGATATCCTAGAGGAGCTATATCTATAGTTGCTCTATGTGGCTCATCACGGGTATAAGGCCTCTGATGGGGCATAATAGGATTCTCTAGGTGAGGTATTTGGAAGGCACTTGAATCAAGTTCTAACTTTATATATATTAACCCAAGATACTCAAGACTTTAGTAAGATAAGCTCAATTGTACTTAGTACTAGAAACTTGAATGTGAAAGTACATATTTGAGTAAAGAACAAGGACTTGAGTGAGGAGACAAGGGATGAAAATAGGGTAGAATCATTGTTAATTACAACCATGTGTGCTAGCACTTGATTTTATAAAGAAGAATGCCTATTCCTTGAAAAGAATGGTGGTTTTAAAATCCTAGCAATGGACTTGTCATATCAATGTCTTCTAATTAGTCTCTCCTTCTACTTTTTATTACAAAACCAATTCTTCTCCCAAAACAGCCCACAATAGGTAAAACAAACTTTTTTTGCTGTCATTGAGGTTGTCCAAAGGCTTTTGATTAAGCCTTATTAGCTGAAGCAAGCATGTTCAATTGATCCGTCCTAAGAGGTTAAATAAAAAAATATTAAAACTAAGGTCTCTTTAAAGAATAAGATATTATCAAGAGGATTTTTCAAAAAGTGAAAGAAATCATAATTATACGCAAAATGCTTGGTTGCCATGGTGAATTTGGGTCATTGACAAGGCAAGGAAGAAAAAGTGATTTTGAAATCATGCCTCCATCCTAAATAAATCAATGGCAACAATCGATAAAAAAATCCCCTCCTTTATTTTTATACATCCTTGCTATACCCAAAGCCACTTATCAATCTATGGAAGATGGAGTAGAGAGGAACCTTTTGCAAAAGTCTCTTCATGCATCAATCAAAGAACACAAGTGAGACAATGACTCCCATCCCACTGTATAAAGCCTTTGTCCAACAATTATGGAAGCTTGATGTGAGGATGATGGTAACTCCAAGGACGAATATGTGCCTCCTTTATGATGTTGATGTGCAAACCAAGCATCTCGATACCAATGAGTGCGTGCGAGAAGCAAGCTTCTGGAGCGAGCTTTTTTTGGCAACCTCAAGTTTTATTCCGCATAGTCCACTTGGTCCTCTTTTTCTTTTGGGCATATATCAAGAACCAATGCTGCTCCTCCATTGCTACCACCACCACCACCACCACTAGCACCACTGCCACTACCACCACCACATCTTACTCTCCCCCTCCTCGGCCACAACTAATTCTCCTCCCTCTCTCTCTCTCTCTCTCTCTCTCCCTCCTTATATGTTGGGGACCAACCACTAACATCAACCACCAACATCTCACTCCCCTTCAATAACATTAACACTATTAGCACTGCCACTACACCACCACATCTTACTCTCCTCCTCCTCATTAGCACCACAATTGATTCTCCTCTCTCTCTCTCTCTCTCTCTCATATCTTGGAGACCCACAACATGTATCTTCCTCTCCTCCTCCCCCTCAATAACACCCTCTCTCTCTCTCTCTCTCTCTCTCTCTCTCTCTCTCTCTCTCTCTCTCTCTCTCTCTCTCTAACAACACATTAGTAGTTATCTCTTCTTAATTGCTTTACATCACTACATTAAGCTTGTGTGATTATTTTTTATAATATTATCACATATTAATGGTTGAATTACACATACACAAGCGATATCACATTCCATATACATTCACATCACCCCTCTCTCAATTATTTGTATATATGTTATAATTGCATCATGATGTATTAGTACTTCTATTGTGCAAAAAAACTAGATACACTTACACATCTCTCTCTCTCTCTCTCTCTCTCTCTCTCTCTCTCTCTCTCTCTCATCATTAGGACTCAATAGAGTCGAGAGAGAAGAGTATATATATGAG